>NC_090646.1:425319134-425919134 GCF_040937935.1 Hyperolius riggenbachi
AGTCCCCGGAGCATTTTCTAAAAGCTTAACAGTTCTGTTACAAAAAAAAGTCTTCTCTTTTTCTACTGCTATACAAAATGGATTTTGGCCCGGAAAATTTGTACAAAGCAATAATTCCATATCTTTCAGTAGATCACTTCATAGACTGTAGCCTTCTTGTCCCCAGACCCAGTGACAATGTATTTGTCATCCACAGAGATGTCGCAGCTCAGCACAGATGAGGATTCTTTGGACTACAAAAAGGAAGACATGTTAGCTTGCCATTTCTGATTGGGGTGGTGGTGGTGGTGGGGGGGTGGGGGGGATTTACAAAGATATTTACACTCACCTGGAAGATACTGGCTCCATATGGAGTTCTCCAAGCATTCAGGAGGTTGTCTTTACCGGTACTCACAAACCATTTACCTGAACCGGAGAAAAAAAAATATAAGTCAGTCAGAGTAACCGTAAAGTCTATATTTATATTGTCATATGCAGGGCAAAGCAACAGAGATCAAATCGGTTATTATACATTGTTCCTGCTGAAAATACATTTCTATATGGAATAAGTAATTTGTGTTTAAAGTATAACCAATATTTGGGGGGGGGGGGGAGGAGGGGGTCAAGTGTGTCAAGTTCTGCTGTACTTTATCCAGTCCCCATAACTTTACAGGTCCCTCATTTTCCTCCAGATCTGCTCCTATGCGTCACTGTGCACCTCTGAAAACTCACTGAAAAATCATAAACCGTACATGTGCAGAATGCTCCCAGCAATGAGAGCGCGATCGATGAGAGACACAACCACACAGTCTGCAATTTTTGGAGGGTATAGCGGGACAACAAAGCAGATCGGGAGGCAACCAAGGAACCTGTTGTTCTTTATGCAGCAATTTTTAGCCATGTATAACGCTGTATAGAAAAGCATTTGAATCAGAAAGCCACTGGTTATAAGCGATTTGTAGCAGTGAACACTCTCGCTTTTAATCTGCCATTCAAGCAATGAGGATCTAAACTAGCATATACAGTACACTTGAATATAAACCGAGCCGCTCATTCTGACAACTGTATACGCACAAGTATAAACCTATTCAAGTATAAGTCTACATGCACACTATGCATCTTTGTATCAAAGTATGCATGCATTTTCCCTATGAAATAGTGATCAGCATCAAGCATAAAGATCAGGTGATTGGACAGAAGTCTGACTAGACTCATGCTTGTTTCAGACACTACTGATACCAGAAGATCAACAAGCAACTGGCAGTGTTTTAAAATGACAAATATTGCAGCCTCCAAATGTCTCTCACATCAGGTTCCTTTTATCAAGCACCTCAGCGTATAAATGTTATCCTTCATTGTTCAGTACTACCCAAAATACAAAAGTAAACAAAACAAAATGATGCTAATTCCCACTAATGAATTCTAGTGAGCTAACATGTGCTTTTGCTGCCTTTACTTTATGACATATGCATGATTTCTAAGCAAACATCTTTTGCTGTGAATGGGTTCTTAAGGCCCATACACACGTCGGATTTCCGCGGACGGGTCGTTTGAACGACCCGTCGTTCGCCCGCTAAATCGGGCGTGTGTACAGACTGTCGTTCGCTTAAAAAGAGTGAGTTTGAGCAATCAGCCCGGCGGATCGCTCAAACTCACTCTTATCAAGCGAACGACAGTATGTACACATGCCCGATTTAGCGGGCGAACGACGGAGCGACGGGACGTTCAAACGTCCCATCGTTCGTGGAAATCCGACGCGTGTATGGGCCTTTAGTCTTGTGTATTTCTTACTTACCGCAATATGCAAACTTCAGTGACAACACGCAGCTCTCATGTAGATGCAGCTGATATTTATCTGGTTTGTTTACGTGAAGTACTTCCACATTACTGCTCTCCATTCCAACTGCGAGCCATTCACCAGTTGGACAGTAGCCAAGGGAGAAAATCTAGATATTGCAAACAAACCACTTGTTTAGAATTCACTTGAAACGCATAAGGCACATTTATTTGAAACATTATGTTTTAACAAGGAAACAAAACATTACAATCTGTAATCTCTAAATTTACATTAAAAAGGCTCGCATCCACTAGTCTCCATGGATCTGGGCAATAGAGGGGAAGCTGTGGCACATATCGGCACATTCGCTTACTTTGATGTTGATGGTTTGGGAAGAGAGTCTGTAAGCATGACATGATTCAGAAGAAAGCTTCTCCCCACTTGCCAAACACCATACAAGTTGTATGGCTTTTTTAAATAATAAAAAGGTAAAAGTACAGGAAACAATTTTCTTTTAGGGAAGAATAGCTGTGCAACCTACATCAGATATCCATGGAGCAGAATAGCCCATTTTATATGGATTGCCAGGCTCCAATCTGGTACTCTGCAGTGGCCTGGCAGTCCTGGACAAGCCCTGTCACAAAAAGGCACTGCAGGAGTCTGGGTCACAGTTCTTGCCACACCTCACCCCATAAGGTCCTGTGTTTCATTACAACTGCTTTCTGTCATGTTCACCAGGGTAGGTGGCAGTACTCAGCACTAAAAAATAAAGTACGCTTTAAAAGCAGAAAAACACAGCCACTTATGTAAATGGCATTTTTAGGAGGTGATCATAAACCACAACCTCTATATTTTAAAGCCTGGTACACATTTTCAATTATGATTGGTCAACCCCTGACCAATTTTACCACCTCCATGTAGTATGAGGGTTTGCCTACACAATCTACTCATAATATTTAATATCTGATGACCCTCATACTACGTGGAGGTGGTAAAACTGGTCAGTGATTGGCCAATCATAATTGAAAGTGTGTATCAGGCATAAATGACGTCTTTTTTGAAAGCAAACAATGCCCACACGTCCTTCTAGCATATCTACTATCTCAGTTTCGTCCTCAAACTATAAATGAGCGATGTGCAAGTCACTGCCCAAAACTATTTTAGTGATGTGTATGTACCATACTTGGCACTGACCTATGGCCCAATGGATCAAGACACAATCCCTGCAAGAGGCAGTAAGACAGTGGAGACAGGAGACAGTGTGTGAATGCACCTGAACATTGCTAAGCAACTTCAGCAGCGATAGATAAGGGAAGCCCCCTCTAGGTTTTATGGTTACAATCAGCAGCCACTGCACCAAACATCATTCTGAACCCAGAATCTGTGTAGAGAACATTAATCATGTGGCTGAAATAGTGACCAAAGTCTGCTGCAAAATGGTGACGGCCTGCTGGAAGCTGTGCTGTTCAACAGCTGTCACATCCTTAGCACAAAGACCATTGAATAAAACTTTTGCCAGTCATGCAAGTCCCACCCCCCAATACTCCTTGTAAAATATTATCTAAGAGGCAAAGTAAAAAGCATCACATGCATCGCGCGTGAGCACACACATATATTACAGAAAACAAAAAAGCAAAGACATTTACCTGTGATGTGAAGTCATGTTGTTGTAGCTGTCGCCCTTCCCGCAGATCCCAGGATCGCACCGTATTGTCCAAACCTCCCGTCCAGAGCTTGGTACCATCGTTAGAAATGTCAATACAGCTGGCTCCATCTGTGTGGCCCTGGAATTGCCTGATAAGACAAACAAGATTGAATAATGATTTCCTGCCAGTACTCAAGGTAAACACTGCTATGTTGCTCACTTTGGACTTTCCCTACATGTGTCATCTCTTGTAAAACTACTGAAACGGAACAACACTGCTCTTCTCTGCTGATTTAATACACACTCTTAAACAACTGCAGGTGTTGCTCTGCCTAATTTTAATGGCTGGTAATCTCCATTTTGCATCTGACAAAGTCAGCTCCTGCCAACAAGCCTTCACTAATATGTCTCAGGAAGCCACAGATGAAACAAACAGCACCATTATCAGCATTTACACAACCCTAGAAGCAATGACGCAAATTACTACTTATGTGTCAATAAAAAGCCTGCATTCATAAAACATGATGCTAAACTAGTATTACCACTTACTAAGATTAATAACAGTCTATACAAAGTGGAAGGTTTGTCAACAACTTCATAAAAAAAATACAAAAAATAAAAAGAATGCCATTCACAGGACAAAAACTTACAGATGGAGGCAGGATTATATTCAAAACTAAAACATATTAAAAAAAAAAAAGAGATGGTAAAAAGAAAGAAGAAAACACCCCATAAAGTATTTCTCACATACAGGCTTCTCTTCATTTTTTTCAGGACATTACACTCCAAGGCCTCTTTCACATGGGAGGCTGAACTGCTCACTGGTAAGGCAGGACCACCTCCCGGCCACCAGCGCCATTCACGCACAATCAAAATGCATCTCAATGGCAGCATTTGGATAACCACGCATGTCAGTGCTTGGCACCCGGTGGGAGAAAATGACAAGTCATGTGTGAGCTCAGCCATAGCCAAGGGGCATTCCATTGGGGGGCCCACCTCTTCCCTGCCCGTACCATACAGCATAACGCAGCCAAAACATCTCCCAAAATAACAAAGCACACCTGAAGTGAGAGGAATATGGAGAGGGACCTATTTATTGCCTTTTAAACAGTGGCGCATTGCCTGGCTGTCCTGCTGATTCTCTGCCCCTAAAAGTGGCCATACATCTGGCAATTTTGCAAGCGATTGCCGATACGATTCAATAATTATTGAATCATATGAAAATCGGTGGTACAACAAGCAAAATTGTTTGACTGTATCGATGATATAACGTAACCAACGAACACGACATTTGGCCATTGTACCCCCAAATCTTATATGCACCCTTGCATTAAAATATCTCATCTGTCTACTGCTGTTGAGTGTTCAGCTATGATTCCGCATTCGCGCCCCACGTGCTGCTTGCGTATAGCATGTGACTTATTTATTTATTTTATTTATTGTATTTATAAAGCGCCAATATATTACGCAGCATTTCACACGCGCACCATGTGCTATACACCAGCCGCACGTGGGGCACAAATGTAGAAGCACAGCTGATCTCTCAGCAGCGGCCAGGTGAGATATTTTAATGCACGGGCATTGGGGGGGGGGGGGGGGGGCGCACATATAACATTTAGAGGGACGGGGCGGAGGCAGCCAATGCGGCACCACAAGGCTGATTTCATGCTGGAATTGGCCTGTGGTATATGGACAGCCACAGATCTCGCTCTAATCAGACTCAAGGTGCCCTTACACGGTACAATAATAACATTAAATTTTCCCGTTTATTCGACCAAAACGATCGAATCGAATGAAAGTTTAAAAAAATATTTTTTTTCGATCAAGAAAAAAAAAGGATGGATTACCCTGTTTTTTCAATAAAAATCCGATCGGACATGTTGGAAAAATCTTTATATTCAATCTAACAGAATAATCAAACAATTATCCACTCAAAAAAAGGAAAAAAATTGTACCATGTATGGGCACCATTAGAGAGATCTGTCTCTTGGGCGATTTGCCCATACATCAGTTGATGTATGGCCACCTTAAACTTTTAGCCATCGACCCTGAACAAGCAAGCAGATAAGAGGTTTCTGACTAAAGTCTGAATAGATTAGCCACATGCTTGTTTCAGGTGTGCGATTCATACACTACTGCAGCCAAAGAAATTTTGCTCATGTAAAACAGTGACATTGCTATATGGTGAGCTGCATTATCTGATTCTAAAACAATGATCAACACCTGTCATGTCATATGACAACAGATAATGCAGCCACTGCTTGCCATCTCCTGAAAAAGCTGTTTATCTGGATGTTATCCTGATCATCTGGTACAAAAGCTAGTATGTAGATAAGATGTTGTAACACTTTCAGCATACTTTTCTGCGCAGGTAATCCAGACATCACTATAGCCAGAGGGTCACCATTACAGCAAAGTGGCTAATATTTCCAGGAGGCTGCTCCCACATTCTCCCATGACAGGCATACTTAAAATAATTTATTTATACTGGCTTTAAGCAGTTAGGATTCTACAATTTTGTTTGCAAACATGAACATCAGTCCCACACTGTGCAGGCCAGCTGGAGTTTCAGGTGAGTGCTTGTAGGCCCCATTTCAAGGCGTTTGTACATTCTTACATTCTTCTTCATGTTTGTTTGTGTTTCACCGGGCAGATCATCTCTGCCAAATTGTAGCTGAAGGCATAGTTCACCTACTCAGCCTGCTTGGCCCATCATGCACTGCGCCCCCCCCCCCCCCCCACATAGCAACATGCACAGAGGTCAAATGACATTGAGCAGTTGAGCTCTAGCGGGGAGTTCTGAAGCTGCAGAGGAGAAGTGAGAACTGATGCCAGAGTCGGGGGAGGTAGCTATAGGCATGCTTCCAATGCGTACTCTGCATGAAGGGGGGGGGGGGGGGCTGGGAGATAATGGGGGGGTGAGCTTATTCAACGGATCACCCATTTTTGTTGTTTTTTTTCAAGGCAAAAGTGGAGGTGGCGGGCTTATCCGCGAGTATATACAGAAAGTGTAAGCACTATATAAATGCATGATAATGTCCAACCAACACGCTCCAACTGTTCCTCAGCTGGATTGCAGGACACCATCAATCCTCTAACATATTACTGTATACTCACTAGTAAATAGGGGAGAAAGTAGTAATATAGTTCCATGCTAACTCTAGGTAACAAAACAGGCACATTACACACTGATAGTCTACTCTAAGTAGTTTTTTTTTTTTCAATTTTCTGAAATTCTGATCCTCATATTACTATACAAGAGCCCTCTCTTCCCCGTCTGACCCAAAAATCTGCTTGTACAGCTAGTGACTCAAGCAATGCACACTGCTGGATTCAGCTCAGTTTTTTTTCTTGACAATTTACTGTAATAAGTACTCTGGGTTTGCTATCCTAATACTGTGTATCCCAAAGCAGCAAACATATGAATCAGGGGAAAGAATAGCACAGACCACTGAATCAGACTCAGGACACCTCTAGAATTGTTTTATTGCAAGCACTGCTGAGGTTACATATCCTATATACTAATAGGCAAATGTAATTATGCATGGCATAGATGCTTCTGCGCACACATACAACTACCGCACTAAGCCAACACCCATAGTAATCCACCGCATGGTGATACTGAGCCATCACTCACAACTGCACGGATGCACTGGAGGTGGGGCTGGTTGGGGAGTTGCATCATGGCTTTACCATTCTTTCCAAAATCAGGGGTTTACCGGTTTTAATCTGATTCAGAGTGAAAAAAAGCTCTTTTAAAACACCAGATAATGTGAAATAACCAAATTCTCAGCAAAAATTAATCTATACTGTAGATAGTAAACTTAGATAAGTATTATCTCTGCAAAAAATGAGGAAAAAAACGTTGAAATATGCACCTTTGTTTGAAAGCTTGTGGCTTTAGCCATTTAGCAGATTCATAGCACTTTGAACAGGCATAAAAACAATTGCTGGTGGCCTATGTGAAGAGGACACTGGCTGCACTTGCATAAAATTACATCTGAAGGTTGGGAGGAGAATTTATCGGTCCCAAATCTGCCATGAGCCTGCCAAACTGCCTGTAAAGCCTGGTGGATTTATTCCAAACAGAATAGCTTGCTGGCCTTCTATACAGGCAGCGTTGCCAACCTAATAGGATTCAAAAGATGTCAGCTACATACAACCTAGCTCTAAGAGCAATTAAATAAAAATCCGTGCTAAGCCTTGTTTAACCCTTTTGGCATTCACTACTGGTATTAAGATATTCCAACTGCCAGGGTCATGGAACATAAAATACTAAAGGTCGGTTCCCAGGAACACGGTGTCAGCATTCCTCTTCTATAAAATGATATTACCCTCTAGTAAGGCCATCAACATATATCTGTCAGTGTTTAAAGAGGACTCTGGCTTCTTGGCTACCGTGTCACATCTGGCAATTACCTTACCCTTCATGAAACAAATGAAAATTACTGAAACACTCAGGAACTGTATTATCCATTATATTCTGAATTTAAACAAGTGACCATACAGTAGCAAGACATAAAACAGGCTGCCAGACGAGCTTGGATTTCCCTCACCCTTATACCACATCATCATGTGGTATTCTTAGGATTACTGAAGCCGCAAAACTGGTAAGCTTCAGGAATAGAGGCCACAAGTTCAGCTTCCTTCATTACTTAACAGACACCTTACATGTTCTCACTATTAAGGAGGCTGTGTCATTAGGAGACTATAACAAAGAAGCAAAGGTTGTTCTCAATAGTAAATTAAATTCTAAGGTTTCCTTTTAACTCGATTACCAACTATACTAGATTTGTCTACTTTTGGAAAACAAAAAAAAGAGATCTGTAAATATCATTTTTACTAAAACGAGTTGTCAGTCTGAGCAATTTCCAGATTAAATCGCATGTCTTAAAGGACACCTGAACTATTGTGGCTGGAAGGTATAATGGTTAAGGTCTCTGCCTCTGACACAGGAGACCAGGGTTCAAATCTCGGCTTTGCCTGTTCAGTAAGCCAGCACCTATTCAGTAGGAGTCCTTAGGCAATTCTCCCTAATACTACTACTGCCTATAGAGCACGTCCTAGTGGCTGCAGCTCTGGCGCTTTGAGTCCGCCAGGAGAAAAGCGTGATATAAATGTTATTTGTCTTTTCTAAAGTGAAATGAGGAGAAAAACGTGTATGTACAGTTCCATTCCAGCATAGAATTATAGGTTGTATTGCTTTTTTTCCTTTCTTTACTGTTAGATATAAGAATTAAGGTATGCAAATTACAGTTCATTTTCTGTAGAACTTAGTCTGACAACAGCCAACTATAGTGAGTGTAACTCTCACTGATAACTAATTACAAGTCATAAAACTCTTGCCTGGAAAAAAAAAACAGCCTTTGCGTGCAAGGAAAATATACATTATATATATTCAATAGTTCATAGATTGTGGCTCTGACTGGAACACTAAAAGGTCATTTAGCTGAAACTGTAATAAACCTACTTTTTTTAGCTTTTGAACACAAAAAAATGTGGTATTCTTAAAAAAAGTCATATTAGCAATAGGGGGAAATATATACAGTTCTTTAACTCATCACTGGTGGAAGCGTTTATTCGTTCAAGCACATAAGGACAACACGTTTCTCAGGTGCTGGCCCACTTCGTCAGGTCAAAAGTAGTAAGCCACACCACCTCTCGTTCACTATTTTTTAGTTGTTGAAACTAGCTTATACTCCGGGAGTCTTCACCGGTGTTTTTAAGATCGTCTTATATGACTGCCAGGGGTTTATAGTTTTTCCTGAACATGGTTATGCGTTTTTTAGAAAAACTCCAAGGAGACTGACCAGCCAGTACCTGCACAGCAGAACTGAAATACTGAGCATGGACGGTTATCTACCGCAAGTACTGACAGTGCTAGTAAGTTTTGCAAACCCCCTGTACCAGTGATAGTGCAACACTGGGCTCTCTCAACCTTTCAGATTCTCGAAGGTTACAGTGTCATTTGTCTTGTCTTATTTCTCTACTGGAAACCACCAAGAGTCATCATCCTTCTACCATTGCTATTAATACTCGAGCTTTTAACATTAATTTGGCTTACCTTACAAGAGTCTGGTTATGTAAGTCCCATACTGCAATGTTGCCATCACTACAGCAGGAGAAGCAGACCTTGGAGTCAGGGCTGATAGCCAGAGCATAGCATGCAGGAGCAGATGATGTCAGTTCTGCTTTTATACGCGGGGTAGGTGCTGCCAGATCCCATATGGATAACGTGCTGGCTTCCCCTCCAACAATCAGAGTGCACCCATCAGGGAGTAATTTACACGATCTGATGTAATTATCTCTGTTCTGTTAAAAAAAAAAAAAAGAAAAATATTTGCTTATTCCTCTTGCCTTTTCCTACACAATATTTAAGCATTACATAGCTCTATGTAACACTATGTAACAGTTTCCACTGCAGTCCAGTAGCCACATCTTAAAGTAGGATGAAACTGGTAATAGAAAACTCTTGTACCTATTGCAACATTTTTCCCTTCCCCACTGTGTTATACATAATTAGTGATGGTCAAGTAGATGCAAATAACTTCCAGTTGATGTAAATGTATGCACATTTTTATGCAATTTTATGCCACTTGAAAATGAACCAATCAAATTTTACCTCAGCATGATTTGATTTATCCAGCTTGAAAACAAACCAATCAAATCCTGCTGAGGTAAAATTTGATTGGTTCATTTTCAAGTTGCATATATTTGCATACAAATTTGCATAAATTCACATCAACTCGAAGTTATTTGCATCTACTTGACCATCACTATAGATCATGTTATAAAATTACATGATCGCTGACGCGTCATCTTTTATAATATTGAGCCTGTGTTGCTGCGTCCAGCAGTTATGGAGCGTCCCTGTTATTTTGTTACTGCGCATGTGCGCAGTAACGGACAGCTGGAGGGACCAGGGAGCAAGGTGGGTGGGCAGTTGAGTGTGCGCGGCAGGTGTGCGCGCATGCGCAGTGACTGGAGGGGGCGGTAAAAAAAGACCTAGAGCCCGTTTTTAAACGGGCTTGTGTCTACTAGTAATATATAAAATATAAGATACAATCGGTGATCTACTTACAAGCAAATGCCGTTGATTTTGTTTGGAAGTTGAGTCTTGTGTTATACATGGTGAAGTTTGCATAAATGATTTACTTTCAGACAACTCTGCATTTAGACATCATATACAACTATGTATTTTGGTTGTTTTCAATGTGCTTGTTAAAGAGACTCCGTAACAAAAATTGCATCCTGTTTTTTATCATCCTACAAGTTCCAAAAGCTATTCTAATGTGTTCTGGCTTACTGCAGCACTTTCCACTATCACAGTCTCTGTAATAAATCAATGTATCTTTCCCCTGTCAGACTTGTCAGCCTGTGTCTGGAAGGCTGCCAAGTTCTTCAGTGTTGTGGTTCTGCTATGAACTCCCCCTTCCAGGCCCCTCTATGCACACTGCCTGTGTATTATTTAGATTAGGGCAGCTTCTCTCTTCTCTCTTATCTTTTACAAGCTGGATAAATCGTCCTCTGAGCTGGCTGGGCTTTCACATACTGAGGAATTACAGACAAAGGCAAAGCTGTTTGCAGGAAGAAAAGAGCAGCCTGAAACTTCAGTGCATGAGAACTGCAGGGGGAAAGAAACACACAAATGATCTCTTGAGATTCAAAAGGAAGGGTGTATACAGCCTGCTTGTGTATGGATGTATTTTCTATGTGTGGACATACTGTACATCAACCTACTTCCTGTTTTGGTGGCCATTTTGTTTGTTTATAAACAAACTTTTTAAAACTGTTTTTAACCACTTTTAATGTGGCGAGGAGCGGCGAAATTGTGACAGAGGGTAATAGGAGATGTCCCCTAACGCACTGGTATGTTTACTTTTGTGCGATTTTAACAATACAGATTCGCTTTAAGTGTTTTATGCTACTTATAACAATACTGGTAACCTGTAACAACAAAAATATGTAATAAAAACCAATATTGCATAAATTATACAGAAAGATAACTGTTTGTATCCCTGAAATGTCATAACTCAAGTCGTTTGTAAGTAGGGTACTGTCTGTACTTCTAACACAAAGTAGTGGGAGGGAAAATAATGCACAAATAGCCATGTACCAGGCAATAGGTACAAGCGGTTTCTATTAAAAGTTTCATCCTAAAGCAGAGCATTTAAGACCTTCTTTGTCAAACCTTAAAGGGAACCTGACGCAAGAGGCATATGGAGGAAGACATTTTTTCCTTTTAAACGATACCTGCTGATCTCTTTGGCAGCAGTAGTGTCTGAACCACTTACCTGAAACAAACATGCAGCTGATCTTGTCCGATTTGTAAAAAAACATCTGATCTGCATGCGTGTTCAGGGTCTATGGCTACAAGTATCAGTACCAGTCAATCTGCATTGTTTAAAAGGAAGAAAATATGGCAGCTTCCATATCCATCTGAAAGTCTTAAATGGGCCCCGGCACCCTGATGCAGGGGGGACTCCTGGCATGTATGACAGTTATGCAGCTCCAATGAACTGCTACTAGTAAACAGACTAGGTAATACTATGCTAGATTCTTGCCAAAGCTTCTTGCATTGTTTTACCACATTACATTTCCCAAACGTAATATAAAACAAAGCCACATTGGCAAAGGTTGTTAGTCCTTGTAAGTAATTAAAAACAAAAAATATAACAAAAAACAGAATAATACCCTAAACAGATGTGTTGTAGTGCTTGTTAGCCCTATATAGCAGAATATAGTACCTATGCAACAAATATGAGCTGCTTTATCTAAGCGGAAGACACACGATAGAATCTTTTCATTACGTAAAGTCTATTGTCATTATTAATAGTACACTTGTATTTGCACAGGACTAGTCCTTCAGATTAATAACCGAAGCAGTCTCTACATGAATAACTGTATAAGCCTGCGTAAACAGACATCATAGCAACGCCAAGTCCTAAGATTATTTTTCATAACAGTCAACCAGTAATTTTCAACCACCTACTTGGCAAACAAGAAGAGTAAACGGACATATACACACACAAAACGGAGATGACCAAGTGCTCTGCATGAGAATCATTTCTCCCGAAGGAGAACACACGGAAGTAGGCACTCGCACAATGTGAGGATGTGATGAGCTGCAGACTGTAGACAGGTGCAACAACAGCTTGTAAAGTAACAATTCTCCACATCTTCACCCAAGCTCTGCCATAAGCAACAAGTGGACTTTAATGTGTTTACCAAATGTACATGAAACACTTCCTGTAGGATGAGTCTAGACTTCAACAATGTTACGCATTAAAGCAAATTAGTTTCTTGGGACAGATTTGGGCCTTTAAGACAAGAAAAACTAAACAGTGGAAATCCTTTTCCTTACAGTTTCTCCATGGACGTATTACCCTAGAACACAAGTTCTTGTTCACTTACCAAGCAGTCCAGCTGAGAGACAGGACTTTTGTTGCCAGGTTGGCTGATGTCCCAGACTTTAACACATCCCTTTCCACCAGTGTAGACGTGTCTAGTGGGGTTGCTAATGGTTACTGCACAAACCACTTCCCCGTGGTTTAGTGTATTTATTTGACGTGCGTGCCGAGGGATCCCTGGACCAATCAGGGCATCAGGAGGGAACGGGACAGGCTGCATCTGGCCATCTGCAGTCACATGGAATGAGTAAGCCCTAGGAGAATAAAAATGAGGTCAGCCAATGGTGAGGAATTTAATGCTTTATATTTTATTGTAAACATCTAGGAAGAGCCTCTAAATGAGTTCCATGATCCCCTTTGGGAGGACTGTGAACACACATTTTACAAAAAAGCAACAATACATGTTTATTAGATATGGTGTCCGATTTGGCTTAAATTGTGGAAAACGAGACAGAAACCTATGAACACAGAAGTGCATTTTCTTCCCTGACACACATCTCCTCTGTCAACAAAGTAATCTAAGTCCGAACATCTGTGCTTCCACTTATTACAAAACATACTTCAATCTGTGACACAGCAAGCACTTTCTACAGGGAAAACGATCTATAATCTCTATACTTTTGTGGACAACCAATGCAAAAACAGTCAGAGTCCGCATAGTAGGCTATACGTAAAAAGATGGGTTCTAAAACATTTCAGAGCAGGTTCTACAGTAGTGTGCAGCATATACCCTGTACCTCATAATATTCAATATAAACTGTAGTGAAAAAAATAATGAATAAACTTGCTTATTTTTTACAATATCCATTTATAGATTAGTCATTGTTTGCCAACTGTAAAATCTTTCCTCTCCCTGATTTACCAGTACATTCTGAAATGTATCAGTGGTGGTGACATCTTTAGTTCTGCCAGGTGATTTTTACAGAATGTTTGTTACTGAGAGTTCTATGAACAGAGGGAGATATTGCTTGCTTGGCAGTTGGAAAGAGCAGTTTTTTCCCACAATGCAAAAAAGTTCACAGATAGCAAACTGTCAGGACCTTGGTCATCTTGACATCACACTGTGGGACGGGTCTCACCACAATATGAGCCATACAGACCCCCCTGACAGTTATTCAAGAAAAGGTAAAGATGTCTTGTGGGAAAGGAAGTATCCGTTACTGATTGGAATGAAGTTCAATCCTGGGTTAAAGTTCCTCTTTAACAATGAACTGCTGACATTACCGTTCTCAGTTTACATATTACCTGTACTAGAAATTATTTCTGCCTTTTCCCTGGTCCTGTTCAGGGATGTGCGACAGACAGAAAACAATAGAAAAAGGCCCAGTTTTAGCCATAACTATTAACTGCAAAAACAGTCATACACCGCAATTAACTATACAACTCTCCTACTAAATTCCACAAGTGAATTAAAGATTACTTACGGCTTTCCTCCTGGGATTCCGCCTAGGTTTGGAGGGATTCCTGGTACTCTCATATGAGGAGGGGGATCAAAACCAACCTATTGACATTGAATAAAACACAATTTAAATGAATTTGAGAGATGTCGTACACAACACGAGTCAGAGTTCCATATCCATTCATCTCATGTACATTTGCACTCACCATTGGAGGTCGGCCATAGGCCGCAACAGCAGCTGCAGCAGCGGCAGCACTCATTTGCGGGGACATATTGTGTAAACTAGCATAAGCTGCTCCAGGACTGGTAAGTTCACCGTTCATGCCTGCATGTGGAACCATTCCAAAGGGAGAACCATAAGGACCTGGTACTGCCAGCGGTGTCCTCAAACCTGCAGCAGATACTTGGAGAGAAAAATTTTTTTTTTTACTAAACACATCATTTTTGTATAGCTACTTCAAAACAACAACGTTACATAAATGTTAACAGTATTATACATAAAAGTGCTTAAAATGGGGGTGTGATCAAACAGGCAGCGTACTTGGATGAACTTTAACTACATTTTATAATGCGGTCATGTCACTCCAGTATAAACAGTATACGTGCCTATTCTGAAAGTAAACTGGTTACAGCTTACCTATACCTGACTGAAAAATGTTGGTGAAAACAAAAGAATGGCTGCTGCCATAAAAGGACTTTTCATACTTGCATAAAAGAAGAATCCTATAAAGTTCCACAGGTAATGTATAAGATTAACATTTGCCAGTTACATTGCTTTTAAAAAAAAAATAGTCTTCAGTTGCAAAGGTTTTGAAACTTCTCAAATTGTCTCCTCCGAATTTTGATGGTGTACCACCAAGTTTTGGGCAAAGAGACAACAAGAGGCAAATGACTTGACTGACAGATTCTAGTCATCTTGAATGATAATAGGATGGATAATTTATTGCTGATAGATATAGTTCATCTTCATAGGGACAGCTTCTGAAGTTCAAATAAAAACTCAGAGGCAGCAAAGGTGGCCATTGCTGATATTTCAAAAGCAGATTATAAACAAGGCAATAAAGCTTTCTAAACATGGAAATTCTTGATATAACTCTGGGTCCATATTTAATGGGCCCTGGAATTTCCCTTTAAGTTTTGTGAAGACCCATCTGTGAGCCCAGATGTATGAAATGTCATGTGGCTAGAGTGTACAATGCGAGACTGCCACACAAACATTTACAGTACCCCTGAACCGGGGGACCAAAAATGAATGAAGTCCATGATGGGCTCTGCACTTCTCTAAGCAACTTCCAGGAGGCAGGGGAGAAACAAGGATTGTGGACGGGGACCCAGAGGACAACATTCAATAGGTTTTGCCCTAATTCCAGGGCACTTTAACTCCAAGGTGGATTATGGGTTACAGGTTCAGAATGTTTTGCCACTGAATGGCAACTGCACAGGAGCGCCTAATAATTTTACCAAAGACAAATATTCCCAATACAAAATGATTAATGCAGCAATTTACTTCATTAGGAATCAGATCATTTACCATGTGCCAATGTGAACATAAAATAAGAACACATAGCTGTCTCTACTGTCTACAGAAACTTAAACAGACCATCCCACTCTGCTTTGCTTCTGACCAGCAGATAGAGAAACTTTCGTCGTCTTGTTAATAAAGTGGACACCCAGCAACATAACACTTTCCTAAGTAACTCATTACTTTGTCATTTACAGTTTGGGGAATTCTCATTAACTTGTTGAAGGCTAAACCCCGCACACACAATTTGTATCCCACTGCTGCACGTTATCCTTTGAAGCTAACTGAATGGTAAAAATACATCAGAACACACATTCTCAAACACTCTGGACAAACTGAAGCCCAAATAAGAACAGAGTTCCTCTTCTTTTTCTCATGTAACATGGCCTGATCTCTGTTTGCAGTTTATTAACCTCAGCTAAAACCAAAAGATAAAGGTTGAGGAATTAATCTTATTCCAGGCCAGACTCCTGAATTTTAATAGTTGCCTCACAAAGGAAAATGGATTTCTTCAAGGATTTACATGAAAGGACTCGCCTGTGAAAGTAAATATTGTTGCATTCATTTGCTGTATGCATATAGCAAATATTAACCAACTGGAACTGGGAATTATGGGTTTGAAAAAGAGCATTACACTGAGAATAAGTAGATGGATATCGCCTGCCTGCCTTTCTGAAAATTGGAGTATTTGGAATTAAAATAAAGCCAAGTGTAAACAGTGACTGAAAGTGGTGCAGCTGCTGAAAATTGAGTGCAAACATCTGTTATGCATTAGGCTCCTTGGATGGGAGGGAAGGGGAGAAGAAACATATTTAAGATTCATAGGGTATTATGTACATAACATATGCAGTGTAAACATAGCACAGGAGAAAAGGGGAAATCTTACCGGCTTGGTTAACTAGAGGGTCCATAGAGGGAGGCTTGCCAAGGCCTGGGCGCAGACCTGACGTAGCACTTGTGCCAGGAGTCGGTACATCACTACGAGGAGTTGGCGTGCTTGATTTCAGAACAGGCGTGCTGGCTTTTTCATGCTAGTATCATTAAACAAATTAAATGAGTATTATTTTTAATCCAGGCCATATTACACAATTTATCACAACAGCAGCTGGGATACTGGGCATGCACTACCCAGTCATTCAGCCAATTTTCATAAATCCACACAATGTTGACAGCATTAACTTGTGAGAAAGAAATGTTGACCTTTAAGTCTACTGCCAAAATGAAAACTCAGATCTGTAGAAAAGAGTTATACAGCGCTCGAGCTGCACCGGCACAAAGGAGAAGGAGAAAGACTAATTTCTAAGCCTGCATATAATTTCCTCAATGTGGTCTTTTCACAGAGCTTGACAAATTAAGGACAGTCTGGCACAAAATCACACTACTCTACATCCAATACTCTTACAATTGGCCTACTAAGCTTGGTGGAAAATAAAGGGCTCATGAATTTGCCATCGCTTAAACAAGGAGCCATAGCCAAACAAGCTCACTGAGGTTCATTCCTCTATGGCAATTTATTCAGGTCACCCGCAGATCAATCAAGACTAAACGCAAGATCACAACCCAACATGACCGAGTCTAGTACCCATTTAAAAAAAAAAAAACAGAGGGTAATTGCTTTCCAGGAGTTAGTGCTACAAAAGTAAATATTTCAGAAGGATTTTTTTAGTATAGAGAAATTACTTTATGTGGCAATAAAAGCAAGAACCAATTTCTAATACGATATCTCAAAATGGAATTCTCCCATGTATTAAGAGAGTGTTACTTACCATGCTCATTTCCTTAGATTTCAAGGATGCTGAGCTGCCTGACGATGCCGTGGAGGCTGGGCTACTGGAGGCGTCTTTCTTCATTAATCGACTCTTATCTATTCCATTCTCACGTGGGGAGTGAGCAGGACTTGCTCTTGGAGATGAGGGATCCTAAACATGTAAACAACAATATTAAGCCTAGCCAACTGTGGTGGATGCACACTGCTCACTTTCTAATTTAAACCCCCGTTTGGTGTTGGTCTCTGAGGAAGTGAGTGTTACTTGCGAAACGGCCATCAGGCCACTAACACTGCCTATGTATCTGTTTGTATTGAGGATGGAATAAAACGTTGGTATGCACTGCAACCTTGCTGGTGCACGGAAAGTAACCGTGGCATTGGGGATTTATATTCACTTGCAAATATCTGTGTCTATTACCGGTAATTCACCCATTAATAAGTTTGCCATTAAGAGAGCTCACATAAAGATGGTAATTATATTTTCTGGAAGGCAAAGAGGTTTAAACAGCATTGTGTGTAACTTAGTTTGCTAGCTAGTACCTACTGCTGGAGAACATTTTCCACTATCTCCAATCAATAAGAGGGAAAACTGCCTACACTGGAGGTAAAGCCACAAACGCCTGCCAATTAGCCCCCGAGGCAGCTACCACTCAAAACTGCGTAAAGGGGAACTGAAGAGAGAGGTATATGGAGGCTGCCATGTTTATTTCCTTTTAACCAATACCAGTTGCTTGGCAGCCCTGCTGATCCTCTGCCTCTAATACTATTAGCCATAGCCCCTGAACAAGCATGCAGCAGATCCGGTGTTTCAGACTTTAAAGTCAGATCTGGCAAGACTAGCTGCATGATAGTTCCTGGTGTTATTCAGATACTACTGCAGAGAAATAGACCAGCAGGGCTGCCAGGCAACTGGTATTGATTAAAAGGAAATAAATATGGCAGCCTCCATATACCTCTTACTTCAGTTCCCCTTTAAGTTTTCAAACCACTGAAAGAAAAATTTGCTAGACTGAGGGCCCTTTCACACTTAATGCGTTTATTTTTATAGCAGTGCATTGTGAAACAGATTTCAGTTAAAACACGTATAGTGGGAACAGTGCCATAGGGAAACATGGACTTTACTTTGAAAATCAGTTTTCTTTCCGTTATAACTGAGAGCAACTGATTAAGTGTAAAAGGGGCCTGAGTATAGGAGAAAAAGGAAAGAGAACAAAGACACCTCACCTCATTGGACACATCTACAACCAGATTGTCATCACTTTTGTCCCCATCACTATCCTGAGAGAGAGAAAAAAAAGGATATATTTATTCAAAGCACATATCAAGTAATGTGCATTAAAGATCTTTAGATGTTTACAAAGACAATGTTTAACCAATCGTTCTTGAAGATGAAGGCTACTATTACACCAGTTCTGCAAAACGAATACAGTAGTATTTTAAGCAAACAGAAATGAGGGGGCAATAAAGGTACGGATATTGGCAAACCTTCAAATATCCACATGAAACAAAAATCCTGAGGATGTTTCAAAAGCACTAGAAATCTGACCCCTGCTGTTGCTGCATTCATTGCACCAGGCTTTGTGAAACTACTATAAATAATTGCATTGCAAACCGGAAAACCAAGACTGTTAGCAGTGTCTGGCTTTCTCAAAGACAAACAGGAAATAACTATGCTTTGTGAGACAAGGTTATCAAAGGCCTAGAAAACAGCTTTGTTTCTTCTTTCCTTCTCACTTCTGCTGATCAGGTCTTTAAGAAGAAAAACTACAGACATTGTAATCAGAAGATAGTGACAGTGTAAAGGACTAGCGCGCCTCAGACAAATAATATTAGGCCTTATTAAGTACATCTAAACACTAAAGGTGTCCATACATCTAGCAATGATGGGCAGATTCAACCAAGAGACAATCGCTCTCTGATCAGGTCTGATTGGAGAGAGATTTGTCAGCTGCCCATACACAGGGCTGCTTCTAGACTTTTTTCTGCCTGAGGCAAACTTGTGAGGATGCGCCCCTGATTTGGAATGATCGCACAGCACCCAACAATTTACTCTGCTTCATTTAATGTTCTCACATGTCATGCTGCAGCTCAACACAATAGCACGCTGGCTGTGAGTTTGTGACAGCCACTCCATTCCTCCTCAGGAAGGTACACATAGCACAAAAATGCTGACCCTGAAATCTCTGCGCCTGATGCAAATGTTTCACCTTGCTTCATTAGGGCTCATTCACATCAGAGCTTGCGTTGGAGAACGCTCAAAGCATACGTTTTGTTGTATGCGTTTTAATGCGTTTTGACTGCAGTGAGTGTGCGTTTTTAATGCGTTTTCAATGCGTTACAGCACATAGGAAAACGCAGGTAATTTTTTTTTCTTTTAGTTTTCAACTTTCTACATTGTTCCTCTGTTGCATACTGGGACTGATTGCCTGCGTTAACGGATTAAAAACGCGCATAGTGTGCGTTTTACATTGACTAACATTGTAACGCATAAAGCTAGTATTGGCCGAAAAACTGAGCCTGGGTGCAGTGTAACGCAACGCACAAAAAGGCTGCGTTATATGTGAAAGCTAAAATGAAAGTCTATGGACTTTCATTTCACCTTGGGTAACGCAAACTTTACCCGTTGCGTTGAAACGCAGAAAATCTGCCCTAATGTGAAAGAGCCCTGAGAGAACTGGCCCTGTTCATACACTGCAGGCCAATTCCTAATCAATTTCAAAATGAAACCTTTCGGGAACAAGCCCAGCTTGCAGAGTCCGCCACCTCGATGCGTGTGTGCGTGCGTGTGTGTGTGTGTGTGTGCGCGTGTGTGTAAAGTATATGTGCTGTAATCTGCATTTATACATTCCCTGTCCCGTATGGCGGTGTCTGTCTATCTTCTGCCTCTCCAATTAGCTGCATACACACTGCTGGCGTGGCTTGTGTGACATCACGGGCCAACGTGCTATGCGCCGGCAGTGTGTATGCAAGCTAATAGAAGAGAAGCGGAAGACGGACGGACACTGCCACACGGGACAGGTAATGTATAGATGCACATTACAGCACATATACATTGCATACATACACACAGCGTTAACAGCGCAGGGGGGAGGGGGGGTTGTCACTTGTCCCTATAACGCTCGCCTAGATCAACCACAGTGACCCAACATCTTGCAGCATATGCCTGACCGAATAATGCAGCCAGTTTCAGACCAAAACTGGTTGCATTGTCGAACAGGCATGCACTTGGCGGCACTGATTTTCATCAGATTCCAATTATAATAATCTAGTCGGATGGTCAATAGTCTGTCAAGTTGCCAGATGTATGGCTACCTCTACACAGTGCAAATAGGCTGAAGATCACATGGGAGTACACACATGTAGCTAGATGACATTTATGTAACATGGGTTTGATGAAAATGCCCTTTGAGTACTGAGACCCACAACAGCAAGACAAGACGCTTTATGCCAGGCATGCACTGTACCATTGTGCCACATTTGAGATATAAAATTAGTAGCTTCCACATTGATCATCATGTCTGCCACATATTAAACAAGATTTTGACAATAAAAGGCATACACATTAAGGGGCCCATCCACTGGTCGATTTCAGCCATCGATCAACAGCTGATTTGACCGCTCTGAAATCGATGCAGCAGGAAGCATTATCAGCCAATTGATCGATTTTTGGCCGATTTCGATAGATTTGCTCGATCGGTATGGATGGAAAATCAAGGTTGATTGGCGGCTGGCAGCAGATCAATGGCCCATACAGTTGCATTGGATAGAACAGTGCAATAATGCATTTTGATTGATTTTCAATAGATTTCATTCTGAAATCTATTGGAAATCTGTTCCTAGTATGTGGCACACATCAGATAAATTCCTGTCACATTCAAGCTGACAAGCATCTGACAGGAATTTGATGGCTATGTTTCCACTAGAAGCATTCTAATAGCATGTGATTTTTCAGATGCAAAACTTGCATGCAAATATGAAATAGCACAGGCGTATATGCAAGGTTATACATGCAAAATAGCATGCACAGTCGCAATTTTTTTTTTAGAGGGGGGTGTGATTTTTACAAAGAGGGAAGTCCAATTGTTACTATTGCTCATGTATACAAAAACACAATACAGGTTTGTGGTGTATAACTTCCTGATATTGGTTGCTACAGATTCTACTGTTTTCTTAAACAAGATTTCGGCATAAATCTTGTCTAATTTCAGTGGAATCCCTGCAGCTGGCAGCTTTGTACAGCTTGATCTAAAAGAAAGCTATGCAAATATTGCATACATTACACACACCTACCGATGGCCCCTATTGCCATTAATCAAGCAACGGTGAACAATATTTGAGTTGTAGTACTAATTCCAGTTGTAGTACTAAAATAGATTTTCAGGTCCGATATTTATATCAACTTAACAGCTATCAAAAATCTTGTGTAGTGTAGGCCTGCTTCGATACTGATCGCATCACTGCAACGGCTAGCTTTGCACTGCTTAATGCAAACTTTGCTTGTGCTTCACTTCCTGCATATCAGTTTATGAGCAAATATCTCTGAAATTACCGGTCCTATTTTTTTTTACATCATATGTCAGTCTGATTATCCAGTTTTGTGGTAGATATGTTTTTAGAATATTTTTAAGAATGAAAAGGTTATGGAAGAGGCAGAGGTAAGCAATCTGAGGACCAGGGCCACAAATGAAGCACCGAGATCTTCCTTTCAGCTTTCATAGATTAGACACACATTTACTTCATAATGAAATCATTCTTTAGCAAATCCAGGATAAGAGCAAATGACCACCTCTAGTGTATAAGAACAAATTTAGATCCCAGAAGCAGAAAATGACACAAAGATGGGACACATGAACTTACATAATGACTTGAATCTTTATCATCCACTTTTCTCTTTTTTAGGTCATTAGAATAGTCAGGGCCATTTCTCCGTTTATCTGAGCCCCGCAGGCTGTCGGGAATCAGCAGAGAATTACTCTGTAAACACACAGAAAAACATACATTTAGGTCTTAAAAACAATTAAATTTATATGAGGTCAGTAGATAATAACTTCAACAATGCTTGTAGTCGGTAAATACAATTTCTGCCATTATTTCAGCTTTTCCCATTTGCAATGAATCTGAGTCTCAGGGTGCCTGCATTTCCAGCTGGTACATCATCTGACATAGGAGACCTGGGTTCAAATCTCAGCTCTTTCTATTTTAGTAAGCCAGTACCTATTCAGTAAGGAGTTCTTGGGCAAGACTCCCTAACACTGCAAAGTCGGACAGAAGAAAAGTGCTATACGAATGTTGGCATTATTGTAAGTGACTCAGCAAAATTGTCTTCTATTAGATGGGAAAAAGATTACAGCCCATAAAGGACAACTGTAGCTTCCTAAAACAAAAACGTTAAATACATAACAAGAGGGTAGGCTCAGGATGCTAAAAAGCAGCGGTGTCCAAACTTTTTAGGGCAAGGTCCATATTGCCAGTTTTTAGAGTGCTAGGGGGCTGAACTAGCAAAGTTTTATAATTTTTGCTGCGGGCCCCATGGAATTAACAACTGTAGAGAGCTTTGGGGGCCACCAGAAAAGGTTTGGAGGGCCACATTTGGCTCCTGGGCTGGACTTTGGACCAGGGATGAGCAGAAACTAAGCCAGTGCGAATTTACGTATCGTAGTTCGCTTCTATGCATCGTAGTTTGTAGGTGAAGTTTAAAAACCACGCTTACGAATTTACGCGTAGCAAAGTACCGATATGCATAGCTTATGCCCACTATGCGTAGTTAACATGTGTATTGCGTAGTGAACTACGAATGTCTTACTCGCGTCTAATTTTCCGCGTGCGATTGTATGCTTACAAATTTATGCATTGAAAAAGGGATTGTACGCATAGAAGAGTTCCCGGTAGAAGCATTTAAAGGGGTTCTTCCGCAAAATAGGAAAAAAAAATATAAAGTGGTTTATTTATAAACTATTAAAAATCCTCCTCAAATAGTGCGAAAATTGTTTTTAAAAAAGGAATAGTTTCATCAAAGTAACACAATGTAATCAGTGACAGATGTCGGCCTGGGAGGCTAATCCATTTGTTAGGGTTTTTTTTTTATTTATTTTTTTAACTATAATATCACAAACATAACTGCTGCGTACCTAGTTGTCAGTTTTGTAGTCCATTGCTGTCAGGAATGGCTCTTACGATTAGAATAACGGCTGTTATCTCCCGGAGCTCTGCGCAGTTATTTATTTGTTTCACAGAGAGAGGACCCCGGAAGCAATGAATCAGGCAGAGGGAGGGCAGCTGATCAGAGAGAACGTACGGTGTCTATGCAGATTCGGAGAATCCTCTTTATGGCCTAGTGCACACCAGAGCGGTTCGGCTGCGGTTTGCAATCCGCTTGCGGGTGCGGATACGATTGGGTAATGTATTTCAATGGGCTGGTGCACACCAGAGCGGGAGGCGTTTTGCAGAAACGCATACTCCCGGGCTGCTGCAGATTTTGGATTGCGGATGCGTTTCTGCCTCAATGTTAAGTATAGGAAAAACGCAAACCGCTCTGAAAAACGGCACTTCAGAGCGGTTTGCCAGGCGGTTTTTGTTACAGTAGCTGCTCAGTAACAGCTTTACTGTAACAATATATGAAATCTACTACACCAAAACCGCTACACAAAATCGCAAAACGCTAGCTGAAACGCTACAGAAAAATAAGAAAAAGCGTTTCAAAATCTGCTAGCATTTTGCGGATCTGCTAGCGGTTTTTGGTGTGCACCAGGCCTAACTCCTGAAAGCGAGTGATCTCTTTGTCGCTGCAAGATTTATTGGTTTGTGTTTTCTTATTAACTTTTAGCTGCCTGGAGAACTCGAGTTCACTGTTACACAGTTACACAGTGAATCATGCCATCTGATTCTTTTTGTCATTTTTACGTTTCTTAAAAAGTTGATGTAATTTGTAATAAAGTTTGTAATGGATGGCTATATAGCCAAAAAACAACACAAACCAATAAATCTTGCAGCGACAAAGAGATCACTCGCTTTCAGGAGTTAAAGAGGAATCTGCATAGACAACGTACGTTCTCTTCTCTCTGATCAGCTGCCCTCCCTCTGCCTGATTCATTGCTTCCGGGGTCCTCTCTCTGTGAAACTAAAATAAATAACTGCGCAGAGCTCCGGGAGATAACAGCCGTTATAATTGTAAGAGTCATTCCTGACAGCAACGGACTACAAAACTGACAACTACTGTAGGTACGCAGCAGTTATGTTTGTGATATTATAGTAAAAAAAAAAAAAAAAACCCTAACAAATGGATTAGCCTTCCTGGCCAACATCCGTCACTGATTACATTATGTGTTACTTTGATGAAACTATTCATTTTTTAAAAACACTTTTCGCACTATTTGAGGAGGATTTTTAATAGTTTATAAATAAACCACTTTTTATTTTTTCCCCATTTCGTGGAAGAACCCCTTTAAGGAGGCATTAATGCGTAAAATTTTCTGCATACGGGCAAAGGCATCCGCATACACTACGCTTCGCACTATGCGTAATTGCGTATTTTAACGCGTATTGTACGAAATGCATACGAAGCGAATATTTGATTTTGAAGCCGTAGTTTGGCGAAACGTAATTGCCTAAAACTACGTGTAGTTCCAGCGTAGCGAAGTTGGCCGACTACGACCATCCCTGCTTTGGACATGCCTGTCTTAGAGCCTTCGCGTTCCTCTCTACAGCCTCGTGTTCCACGTTCAGATCTCTCACTGATTATGTCTCCAGGTCTCCGAGTACTTCTGAAGGCGAGCAGCTCCGTACTGCACACCCACTTCGTTGGCCTTCTGAGGAGACCCGGAGGCCTGTTTGACAAAGTCACAGGCTGGAACGGGGTACCCAGTGGTGGAATGAGGGGGCAAAACGAGGAATGGGAAGGCTCTAAGGGATCCAGAGTCTTCCCTACTCTTGGGTATCTAACTTTTTTGGGGGCGGTTACAGTTGTCCTTTAAAATATTGAAGTTAAAAAATAGTGATGTTAAAAAATAGTGAGGTCGCTGAAAGGTTAACTTGAGGTGCCTATACATGCATAGATTGCCACACAATGAGAGCAAACCCTCTCTGATCTGAATCTGATTAGAGAGGGATCGAATATTTCATCACTGCACACAGATTTTTAATTGATGTCTCTATGAAATCTATTTAATCGCAGCATTACACAGGTTGATACAGTGCAGCGCTATGGGCCATTGATCTACCTCCGCTCACCCGCTGCATAAGATTGTAATTTTGATTTATTTACGATCAATGCAACATGTACCATAGATATCTAGGCAGATTCAATGAGGTTGCTCAAATCTGCCAGGGAACATCGATGCATGAATAATTTGATTTTGCAAGTTAGCAGCAGTTGTGGAAATAACCCTACACTGTCCTGGCTTTGAACAGAATTTTTCTTCTCTTGCTATGGATTCTACATGTAATCACACAACTACAAATTCACACACTTCAGAAACCCTGGCTATGGGCCAGTGCACACCAAAAACCTCTAGCAGATCCGCAAAATGCTAGAGGTGTTTGAAGCAGATTTTCAGAGCGATTCTAGGCATGTTTAGAGAGATTCTCTAAACATGCCTAGCGTTTTTGTGTAGCAGATTTCATATATTGTTACAGTAAAGCTGTCACTGAACAGCTACTGTAACCAAAACACCTGGAAAACCGCTCTGATCTAGCGTTTTTCAGAGCGGTTTGAGCTTTTCCTATACTTAACATTGAGGCAGAAACGCATCTGCAAAAATGCTGCATGAGCCATGTTTGCGGTTTGCTAAAAACCTCAAACCGCTGGTGTGCACCATCCCAGGCGGCAGCGGTTTTGAAAACGCTACCAAAAACGCTTGGTGTGCACCAGCCCTAAGATCTGATATGAACCAGCTGAATGTAGGACTCCTCCTAACCCTTCAATGACAATCACTCATTCACCCAGTGGGCATGCATGGGGCTTTCTGGAGATACAGTTGATATAGCAAAGTCTTGCTGTAAAGAAAAACTGCTAACACTAAGCGCGTCAAGAAGAAGACCCCCCCCCCTCCCCTTTGACCTCTCAAGTTCTCTGTACTGGTCCTTTAATGTGATGGATGGCTTTACTAACCAATCTATGTAAAAACATAAGCATCTAATAACATAGCCAAATGGCTGTACTGAT
Source organism: Hyperolius riggenbachi (assembly GCF_040937935.1). NCBI lineage: Eukaryota > Metazoa > Chordata > Amphibia > Anura > Hyperoliidae > Hyperolius > Hyperolius riggenbachi. Next base: position 425,345,795 of record NC_090646.1, read on the forward strand.
GAGGAACAAGAAGTCTCAAAACAGGATGTAGGCATGTTGGATTGATGTGGCTCCATAAAATTTATTAGCTACAGGCTCACTATACACCAGCAGTTCTGGATGTACAGCCTTGCTATCAAGGGCATAAAGAGATGATTTGCATATTCCAGAGTGATGCATCATGGGAAACCACCCTTGTTCACTTAATGCTGAATTATCGCAAATACCCTCTTGTTTTAGGAAGGCAACATTTCATTTAGCTTTGATAAGCTCTCTTGCTGTAGTGAGATTTAGGTACAGGACTACTGAGTAGATTGCTTCATATCCGGACGACCCACTCCTGCTTCTAGGTGACACTGCTAAGTCTAGAGACAGCCACACTGACATGTTGCAGTAAGACAATATAAATGCATGGTAAATGCAATGGTATTAGCCTGTAATGGTACATTCACAGCGGCACATTAGCACTGTGTTGCAACAGCATTCACTAAAATAAAGCGAGGCACGTTGTGCAGTATGGGAGAACGTGTGGGTTTACAGTCGCTGTGAAACAGGCTTTTTATGTTCTGTATGCATCACATAACGCACAATACATCCGCTGCAATCCCGTTTATACGGGTTGTGTAATTTATTTTAGTATTTATATAGCACTAACATATTATGCAGCGCTGTACAGAGTATATTGTCTTGTCACTAGCTGCCCCTTACAGGGGCTCGCAATATAGTCCCTACCATAGTCATATGTCTATGTATGTATTGTATGGTGCATGTATGTTAGTCTAAGGCCAATTTAGGAGGAAGTAAATTAATTTGTATGTTTTTGGGATGTGGGAGGAAAGCAGAGTGCCCAGAAGAAACCCACAGACACGAGAACATACAAACTCCTTGCAGCTGGTGACCTGGCTGGGATTTGAACTGGGGACCGAGCGCTGCAAGGCGAGAGCGCTAACCACTACACCACCATGCACCCGTGTAATGCCCCGCTGCGAAAGTAGTCTAAGAATTACCAGCTTTGGATGGGATTCAAGTTAATAAGTGTAAATATGTACTTCTGATTAACCACCCTGGCGTTCTGATTAAATCGCCAGGGTGGCTGCGGGAGGGTTTTTTTTAAATAAAAAAAAAACTATTTCATGCAGCCAACTGAAAGTTGGCTGCATGAAAGCCCACTAGAGGGCGCTCCGGAGGCGATCTTCCGATCGCCTCCGGCGCCCAGAATAAACAAGGAAGGCCGCAATGAGCGGCCTTCCTTGTTTTGCTTATATCGTCGCCATAGCGACGAGCGGAGTGACGTCATCGACGTCAGCCGACGTCCTGACGTCAGCCGCCTCCGATCCAGCCCTTAGCGCTGGCCGGAACTTTTTGTTCCGGCTACGCTGGGCTCAGGCGGCTGGGGGGACCCTCTTTCGCCGCTGCTCGCGGCGAATCGCCGCAGAGCGGCGGCGATCAGGCAGCACACGCGGCTGGCAAAGTGCCGGCTGCGTGTGCTGCTTTTTATTTCATTCAAATCGGCCCAGCAGGGCCTGAGCGGCAGCCGCTGGCGGTGTTGGACGAGCTGAGCTCGTCCAGACCGCTCAGCTGGTTAATGATCTTGTTATCCCAGCTTTTATCATAAAGCAGCCATTCGGATAGGTTAATACTTTCAATATGCAGGAATCATCTCTCGTTTGGACAAACTTGAGGTATGAACTCCTAAACTTTGGCTCCTTATGTCAGTCTCACTGAGATGGTGTTTGTTGTTTGTTTTGTTTGTTTAATGCCACAACTCCTATATGCGCTGCATAACTTCTAGATGTAGGCTGCTCCTAAAAAAAATTCAGAGCTATTGAGATACAATGGGCATTACTATGAAATATGGATTGACCAAGAATAAAATGTGCAACTCTGTAGTAAACAAAGGATGAGGGAAGGCTTACTGTCCATAATTTAAAATATCTTGGAAGCAACCGCATCCAGTGTTAGGCAACTAACTTTTCTAACCCAAACCCACTACATGATATGGGGTTCTGTTCTAATCTAAATTTACCTGCTGTAAAGACAGATCTACATGTTACAGAGATACCTCAAATTTCAAAAATGCTGGCGATACAGTTGATTCACTGGATAGTATATTCAATGACGTCATTCCCGGAGACTAAACCATGGGTATTTTGGGTCACAAAGTGCAGCTGTCTTGTGAGAAACATACCAAAACTCCACTAGTAGGGGCCCGTTTCCACTTGAGCGAGTGTGCATGCGTTTCCTGCATGCAGATTCACATAGACAATACAAGTGGATGGGCCTGTTTCCACCTGTCAGGATTTCTGAGCGTTTTTCTGTGCAGAAAAAAATCTGCACGGTAGACCCCACAGAATTCGCATACTGCACACCGCTATGTGAATCGCCGCTAATGTATTTAATAGGGTAATCGCATGCGGTTTTGGCATGCGTAATTTACCACGATTTCGCATAGAAAGTAATGTTAAATCACACAGGCAGTGTCATGGTTAAAGTCGCATCAATACTAACCTATGCGAAATCGCGGTAAAATATGCATGCAAAAATCGCAACCACATGCAATTTCGTCAGCAGGGAATCAGCTGCGATTCCGCACCGCACAAGTGGAAGCGGGCCCTAAGAACTCTTTTCCAGGCAAGGAAATGGATATTGCAACAAGGATAAGACAAGAGCCCCCATTCATTTCACTTTTTCTCCCAAGTTTTCTTCTAGGAGATATTTTTTCATTTTATCTGAACATAACTTTTCAGTACCTAGCAATTGAAAAAGTAGATAAAACCACAATAGCAAACATATTTTGAATATTTTCTTGCTTTGTGGGGCTATTAAAAGTATTTTATTGGTAAGTTTTAAAAATATCTCCTTGGAAAAACCTCAGGAGAAAAACTTAAAGCAGACCTGAACTCAACACTACCTCTATACTCTAAAAAGCAAGCAACAACAGAATAGCCTCTAACCTCCCTGGCGGTAAGCCCGAGCTGAGCTCGGGCTATGCCGCGCCGGAGGATTTCTCAGGGCCTGCTGGGGCGATTCGCCCCATTCAAAGTGCTGTGCGCGCAGCCAGCACTTTGCTAGCCGCGCGCACAGCTCGATCGCCGCCGCTCTGCGGCGATCGCCCGCACGCAGCGGCGAAAGAGAGCCCCCCCCCCCCGCCAGAGCCCTGCGCTGCCCGGACCAATGAGTTCCGGGCAGCGCTATGGGCTGGATCGAGTGCGCATGACGTCAGGACGTCGGCTGACGTCCATGACGTCATGCCGATCGTCGCCATGGCGACAGGAGAAGCCAAACAGGGGAACGCGTTATATACGCGCTCCCCTGTTTGCTATTGATGTCGGCGACGATCGCACTAGAGGGCCACATGCGCCCTCTAGTGGTGTTTCATGTAGCTACCACTCTGGTAGCTTTACATGAAACAAAAAAAAAAAAAAAAAAAAATACAAAAAAAAGGATTTTTGACCATTTTTAAAAAAAAAATTAACCGCCAAGGAGGTTAAAGAAAAACTTCTTTGTTACTGCTAATACAAATACAGCAATAAATTTGCAGGATTCATACTTCCTACTTTCATGGATGCAGACATATGGTTAACATCCTGTATTTACCAATTAGCTCTCTGCCATGGTAGTCAGCTGACAGCTGAGGGGTCAAATTACAACTTGTGGTTAGTCACAAATGAGGTGGGAATTAGACAGGTTAAACTTGTTAAATACATTCAGTCCTGTGCAAGAGTTCAGGTCCACTTTAATAGGATATGGCCCAATGTGTTGCTTCCTACTAAGGTATGGGTGGCATTGGTAAAGGATTATCTGCTGTTGGGGGGGGGGGGGGGGAAGCAGGCAGATTTCTGCACACAGGGAGTGGCCAAATAGATGTGAGAAGCTATGGTTTGCCTAGCTGGACATCCCAGCAGTCTATGACCCGGAACTAGAAAATTAGGGTTGTGACAGATTTCCACCTGCTTTGTCTTTCTTTTTCTGTTCCATTGATTGTTGCAGTTTTTTCACTTTTCTATTATGGATTGATTTTTTTTGCTTAGAGAGGACTGTAATATTGAGTGTAAAGCCCTGAGCTGATATTTGCCCTAATTTGCTATGGAAATGTAAATACTAGCAACGTTTATGGCAACATTAGATGTGCATAATTATAGCATCACTGGTTTTGAGAATAAAGACGTGTGTGACATTTATTAGACTATATCAATGTAGTTTTTACTTTAGGAGACCTGTGCAGTTTTTCATTGCATGTCTGGGCTTCCTTCAAGCTTGCTTGCAGAGAGAGGAAGTGCTCCTACAATTAACTTGAGTGATCTCCATAAATGTGTATTGTAAAGGAAATATAAACTGATGGCATGGAAGCATAATGCTTTAGAATCACAGTTCCAGCAAGTCCCTGAAGAATGAATCTACCATTTCTGTGTAGCACAAGTCTATGCACACTTCCTTAACCAGGTTAAACAACCAGTCAGAGCTTGCAGTAGGATCTGGAGGGGCTTCAACAAAGGGATGGGGATTTATAAGATCTTCACAAACATGGCATTACTTTAGGACAGTGATCTCCTGTTGAACTACCAGTCCCACAATGCACTGCAGGAGTCTGACAGCCAGAGTCATGATCCATAAAGGCACATGCATTGTGGGACTTGTAGTTCCTTAACAGCTGGAGAGCCATGTTTGCAGATGACTGCTTTAGGACAAGGTAGAGAAACTATACAGGCAATGTAAGGTTGGGAGACATGTTTTTAATTGCATGTTATGCCAGTTTTGTAAATGTTACTTTTTTGCAATAGATATACTGAAAGTACTTGGCTGGTTGTATCCTGTAAGCTCAGTGTTAGTTGTATGAGCTGCTTGCCCAGCCCAGAACAATTCCCCTGATGCTACTTCCTTCCACTGTTGTGGCCAGCACTGAAGCTCAGCAGCTTGAATATTTTCTTTTCCAAATTCCACCATACTCCATACCCAATGAAGCACTGAACCCTTCCTACATTATTCCTTGTGTTTGTAAAAAAAAAAAAATGAAAAACACATTTGTAACTAATCAGTCTGAATGCTACTGGTAAGAAAGCAATTTGCACTCAATTTCTTAGGCCTTTTTATGAAGACAAAAGGTGAAGGTATGAAAAGAATTAAAATGCTTCATTGTAGACTGAGTAGGGCTAGAAAGATCTGTTCGGCTCTTGCTTAACCTTCTTGGCGGTTACCCTGAGCTGAGCTCGGGGTAAGCAGCCGGAGGATTTCTCAATTTCTCAGGCCCTGCTGGGGCGATTTTCATAATTTTTTTTTATAGAACACGCAGCAAGCACTTTGCTTGCTGCGTGTTCGGGTCGATTGCCGCCGTTCGCCACCAATGCGCCGCTACCCGCCGCGATACAGGCGCCCCCGCCTACCCCTTGTGCAGCCTGGCCAATCGCCATGGTGACGGGGGAAGCCCTGAAGGAAATCCCGCTTCGAACGGGATTTCCAGATGGGCTTGATCGCCGGCAGCGATCGGGTGGGAGGGAGGCCACAGGGAGAGGGGAATCATGTAGCTAGCGGTAGGCTAGTTACAGGATAGAAAAAAAATTAGGCTTAAAAAACCTCCCGCGGCCGCACAGCCGCAGAAAAATTGACCGCCAGGAGGGTTAAATGCTGGCCACAAATAGTTTATTTCTTAGTAGCACAGGAATGAAGTGAGCAAGATCAACCCACTATGATCACAAAAGGAAAGAATAGTTGCTGCGTACCTTGTGATATGGATGATGATGGGATGGGTTTGGACAGCTGAGTTACACTTCAGAGACAGCCCTTAAATGGCAACTGAAGTGAGAATATGGAGAATGCCATATTTATTTCCTTTTAAACAATACTAGTTGCCTGGCAGCCCTGCTGATCTATTTGGCTGCAGAAGTGTCTGAATAACACCAGAAACAAGCATGCAGCTAATCTTGTCAGACCTGACAATGTCATAAACACGTAATCTGCTGCATGCTTGTTCAGGGTCTATGGCTAAATGTATTAAAGGCAGAGGATCAGCAGTAAAGTCAGGTAACAGGTATTATTTAAAAGGAAATAAATATGGCAGCCTCCACATTCCTCATTACAGCCGTTCTTAAAGACACAGTCAACCAGGTACTTTCAAGATACATATTGCTGAATACAGAGACATGTCATGGTGTATTGCTATTTACAGTACACCTGAACTGAGAGGGATATGGAAACTTACATTTATTTCCTATTAAACCATGCAGATTGCCCGATTGTCCTGCTGAGCCCATTTCTAATACTATGGCTTCCACAGACGGTTAAATTGATGGTTTGCAGCTGAAAAGTATTAACTGGTGACACAGCGGCATTACCCAGCAACAGAAAAAAAAAAAAACTTGTTGCATCTGCTGTGTAACTCCATCGGGGGTGCCTGTCAACCACCTGTGCCGAGCACTAGCAAGTGTCAGGCCAAGAGACAGGCAGTGAATTCATCACCTGTGACCTGCTTCTGTCATCTGCTCATAGAAAAGTTCACCCTGAAGAAGCCTGACTGGATTAGCAGCATACTCGTTTCAGGCACATGCGATTCAGACATTTCTACAGCCAAAAAGATCCGCAGGACTACAGGTAACTGGTAATTGTTTAAAAGGAAATAAATATATCAGCCACCATATTCTTTTCAAGTTAGGTGTGCTTTTGGAACAATTGGAAGGCTGAACTAATGTTTTAACGTACACCTGAACTGACAAGGATATGGTTGCTGCCATATGCATTTCCATTTAAAGAGAATCCGTAACCAAGAATTGAACTTCATCCCAATTAGTAGCAGATACCCCCTTTCCCATGAGAAATGTATTCCTTTTCTCAAACGGATCATCCGGGGGGTCTGTATGGCTGATTGTGTGGTCAAACCCCTCCCACAGTGTGATGTCAGCGCTTCGCACTGGAGGTCCTGATATCACACTGTGGGAGCCTTGTTGCACTGTGAGAAATAACAGCAGTTTCCAACTGCCAAAAAAAGCAAGCAGCATTTCCTTCCTGTGACATTACCTGCCAGCAGTAAAAAGGTCACCATGTGAAAAATGTCAGAATGTATGTCAGTTCCTCTTTTAGATACCAATTCCCTCAATCCCTATGAATTAGTGTAATTATAACTGAAATACAAAGAATTCACAATGAAGCATTTGGTAGATTTCAGCTCATTCTAAGAGTCGTTTCGCTGAATCCAGCGTTATGGTGCCCATACATGGTACAATAAAAACGTTTGATTTTCCAATTTGACCAAAATGATTGAATCTAAAAATCTTTTTTCGATTAAGACAAAATGAACGATTATCCTTTTTTTTTTCAATAAAAATCCGATCTAACATGTTGGAAAAATCTTTATATTCGATCGAATAGAACAATCGAACAAAATTATCTGATCGAAAAAAATAAATAAATAGATAAATTTGTTGATCTAGTTTGGTTGCAGTTTATAGCATTTTCATCCTAATTCGGAACATGTTTGTGCATTCCAAAATTGAACTAAAAAAAAAAAAATGTTGACACTGTTACAAATTGGGCATAGAGCAGTAAGTGAATATGAAATGAATGAGGCCACAATTGTGGTGAATTACATTATAGAAATTCAGTGAACAGTACAGGGCATTCCCAAGCTCACACCTGGTACCAATTTATGTCACCATAGTTTTCTAAATGAGCCAGCTCTGAACAGTAAGATGATGGATGCACTCATTACACAGCGAGAATGAACAGCTACAGACCTTTGAACTCTCAAAATATGCACCTGGTTTGCATGTTGTACAATGATAGAGGGTCAATATGGCTCTAATTTTAAACACATTTAACATTAGGGCAAGTTAAAAGAAAAAGACAACTAGGCATTTTAGAAGTCAACTGATGTAAGATAAACAAGCCTACAAGTAGGTCCCACTGGTGGATTTAAATGTGTTTTGTGAAGGCTAATAGCCTAGGCCCTGGTTGAAACCTAAAAGCTACTACCGGAGATCTGAAACTGCAGAGCTCCAAAATTTGTATTTTGGACAAGCAGACCAGAAGTCATCACATCAAAGTAGAATAGACTGACATATGTTGAGTCATGAACATTGAATTAAATAAACCTCAAATATTAGAAAAATGGAGGGTGCCATTTTTATTACTTTTAAAAAAAAATGCCAGTTGGCTAGTTATTACCCTAATATTTTGTCTTCAAAAGATGCAGAGGAACACACTTTGAACAAGCACACAGCCAGTGCAGTATCGAAAAAGAACCTTTGGTCTGTACATTCACTGGAGGTTAATGATTGGGAAATTAAGAGGCACAGCCAGTGAAGACAATATTTAAGGAAAATAAAGTTCATGGCCTCTACATCCCTCTAACCACAGGGTTCCTACAAGAAAAGCTCATACCTTTAAAAGGAACCCAAGGTGTAAGACCTATGGAAGCTAGCATGTTTTTTTTTTTCCCTTTTAAATACCAGTTGCCTGTCAGTGCTACTGATCGTTCTGGTCAGTATGGTCTAAATCACACACCTGAAACAAGCATGCAGCTAAACCTGACAGATTTGTCAGACATCTGATCTGCATGCTTGTTCAGGGTCTATGGCTTAAAGTATTAGAAGCAGAGGATCAGCAGGAGAGCCAGGCAATGTGCATTATTTAAAAGAAAATAAACAGGTCAGCCTCCATCTCACTCTCCTCTGGTTCCCTTCAAGCTCCCTCCTCGCTTCGCTATAGGAAAATAAGGGAATTAAGTGGTAACACAGATCACCCATTTCAGTAATAGTCTATGTGTAACGTTTTGCAACTTTTTTTACGGTTTGCAACTAGGTTTTACTTCCTAGATTTATATTAGGCTGACCTATCAACAACTGACATCAGTCAGGGATCAGGACCCAATCCCCTTGGGCGACATCGCTGGGCCGGCCTTTACAGAAGCCAGTCAGCTGTGTAGCAGACAACGCGTTCCACTTATGTGGGGGAGTGGTGACTTCAACAAAGTTGGTAACCGCTCGGCCAAGCTGATCCACCGGGCAAATCGCTTGGCAAGCAGCCGTCACTGGTCAGGTGCCTCTGTGAATATTGGCTGAGACCGTTATTGGCTGCCTTGGATGACTTGTCAGGCATGTGTACGAGGCTTTACAGAGCATCATTTACATTTATCCAAGTCTCCAAAAAAAAGATCTAAGAAATATCTAAGCATACTAGCTCATATAGATGACATGTTAATTTGTGTCTTTCTAAATTAGCCCCATTTGTATGCTTTTGGGACATCATGAGCAGAAAGCAGTCTGCTATGGTGTCCAAGGATTTCTGTAGTAGACCTGTCCCCAGGCTTGATAGTTCTATTAATTTTAATAGGGTGCTTAAAGTGAACCTCCAGACTAAAAATCGACTCCGCAGCACTGAAAAGGCCTGGTGTTTCTTCAACAGTTTCACAGCATCAGAACTTTGTTTCTCTTATACAAGACTCATTTTTAGCTGCACAGAAGAAAACTGCCCGGGCAGTTTTCCCCTTATGCTGTGCAAAGCATGATAGGATTTCTGATGTTGTTCTCGTTCTGCTGTTTTGGTGCAATTTTTTTGTGTACATTTTGAATTTGACATTTGAAGCCTAGTGCGTGCAGCCTGGAGGGGTTATCAGGACACTGGACAGTTGGAGCTGTGTCTCATGCTCCCTGTCACCTCCTTTCAACCAAAAAGATGGCTTCCCCCATGACAAAGATGGCAGCCCCCATGAATCACAAACATTTGCCTGTTCTTTTAAAACAGGGTGGGTAAGAGATAATGGCTTCAATTCATCAAAGGGTGTTCGATAACAAAATCCCAGTCCTTAAAATACCGCATTCGGTATTTTACACTTCACTGTGCTAATTCATCAATATTTTCCCATGTGTGGTAGAGGTTCGTTAAGTTACCGAAGTACTACGGCTTCAGTTCATCAAAGGCTGTTAGATAACAGCAGAGTGGTGAAGCAGCTTGGAATGTCTCTGTGTTGTTACAAGCTGATAACAATAGAAGGCATCCAGACATCCCTTTACATGTAAACGTGTGTTATATTTACTGTTACTTATACTGCCTCTGCTGCTCTGAATCTGTCCATCAGTGTTTCTTAACATTTTACTTCTTTGCCACAACGTAGATAAAGTTCCTGGAGACATTACAAATGCCATGCTTGGTGATTTCACCACTTGCATCTTTGCATATTCAAACAGGGATTTAAAGGGTTACACCACCGTTCTCTCTGCTCACTGCCTGGGGGGTCTGGAAGCTTGTGTGGAGAAGCCTGTGTGACCTATCAGCGGCACTTGCAGGAGAACAGGGGCTGTTTCTATTGGCTGCCTGCTCCTGTTAATCATGAAAACATTCACACAGAAGGCTTTCGAAGCCTGTAAAGACAGGGGAGAGCTGGAGATAAACACCGAATGTGCTAGCGAATGTGGTAACCTTGATGAATTAACATTTACTGACATTTGCTGACATGTGTTGAGCACAATTCGGTAATTTATCTCATTGCTCTGTCATTTCAGCTTCTCATTCAGTAACAGCTTTGATGAATTAACATTTTCTTAAGTGCTCCGTTAACTCAGCTGTTTTCAGCATTACCGAATGCGGTAATGCTTGATGAATTGAAGCCAATATTACCTATCTTTTCTAAATTAACATAACTAATGAAACTTAATGACAGTATGTTTGTTTAGGCTGAAGTTCCCCTTTAAGGCAGCAGGTCTATAAAATGAAAAAAAAAACAAAAACTTCTAGATCTGCCTCCAACAAAAGTGTCGGCCCCCGATTATACACCAAGCAATAGTCTTAACGTTATTAATTTTGGCATCTTGTGCTTTGGGCACTTAACCAAAGTATTTTAAGCATTTCTTCCCGTCCTTTTTTCACCCTAGGAACTGGGGACGCTTAAAGGAGAACTGTAGTGAAAGGTATATGGAGGCTACCATATTGATTTCCTTTTAAGCAATACCAGTTACCTGGCTATCCTGCAGATCCTCTGCCTCCAATACTTTTAGCCCTAGACCCTGAACAAGCATGCAGCAGATCTGGCGTTTGACATTTTTGTAAGATCTGACAAGATTAGCTGCATGCTTGTTTCTGGTGTGATTCACACTACTGCAGCCAAATAGATCAGCAGGGCTGCCAGGCAACTGGTATAGCTTAAAAGGAAATCAATATGGCAGCCTCCATATACCTCTCACTACAGTTCTCCTTTAAGGCCCATACACACGGCGTACAAATGTCTGTACAGACCTGTGTTGAGCAAGTTTGTTCGTGTGGACACGGCCAGAGACAGACTATCAGCAGACACAGCCATGTTTGAGTGATTCAACTGGTGAATCTCTTGTGATTTTTGTCTCATGAACCGCCGCTTAGTCTGTTGGTGTCGTGTGTACGAAAGTCTTCTACAGACAGCAGAGTCGCTACCATAGTACTACGACTATACGTAGTTTGTGGCAGACAGCTTCCGTTGTGTCTTCACTCTGTTGTCACATGTGTATAACTGTCGCGAACCCGAATTGTCGCTGCCATAAATATGCTGGTGTCTCCTGTGTCGCTGCCTCACAACTACAGACAAATAAAATGTATGCAGCGTTTATGGGCTTTTAGAGTTATAGCTAAATGCCAGGGAAGAGGAAGCAGGGTTGGGAGTTACTGAGGTGGGGGTTGCTAGGACCTGGAGGGTTTTACAATTGCTAGGACAGAAATATTGGGTGGGCAGCAAACGCAACTGTTACCTCTTATTTACTGTACACAGTATTGCTGTGTGCCGATAGCCCCACTCTGAATGGTCCAGGGCATCTCCGTACTAGGAATGCATAAGTGAGCTCTCCACATACCCAGAAGAAAGAAGACACTTGTGCATTAAGAAACAAGTTGTGTACAAGTGGCTTTGTTCAGCTGGGCATATGTAGACCTTATTAGTGCATGCCCAATACAGAGAAGCCTATAGTGGGATGGGAACATGGCTGCGAGACCAAATTGACAAGCTGAAGTATATTCAGAGGGACTCCGTGCTGGAATAGTGGAAAGCAAGAGGATCCGGGTAGCCACTGGACTGTCTAGAAGCTTACCACTACTGACAAGCATCTATTTTTTTTTTTTTAACCACTTCTCTACCACATGTTTTTTCCCCTTCAAAAGCTCTTCCCATTCATTCAGTAATAACTTTATCACTAATTATCACACTGAAATGATCTATACATTATTTTTTGCGGGAAAAACTAGGCTTTCTTTGGGCAGTACTTTATGCTAAGAATTATAATATTTTATATGCATTTGACAGGGAAGAAGAAGGAAAAAATGAAACCATCACCATTTCTCAGCTTTTAGCCATTGTAGTTTAAAAATAAAATGTGCTATTGTAGATAAAAATGATACATTTTATCTGCCAATTTGTCCCGGTTATTACAATGTTTAAATTGTGTCCCTAGTACAAAGTATGGCGATAATATTTTATTTTGGGTTAGGGGTGAAAGAGTTTCAAAAATAAGGAAAATGTATTTAATGTTCCTATGGTAAGTGAATAATGGTGTATTTGGAAGTAGTTATACTTTTTGGCCACAAGATGGTGCTATACGTACTCAGTTTTCTAAAAATAGAAAACAGAACTAAATATTTAGATGTGTTTATAGGTGTTTGTAAACAAGGACGTAGAAAAGCGTGGCAGAAGTTGCTAAGTGGTTAAAGTTCAGTTTTCTTCAGGTGCGCCAACTGTTGGACAATGTTAGGGTTCTGCACAAACACAGATCAGGGCAAGGTCACAAGAGGATTGGGACATGCCAGTCAGTCTGGCTTGATTATAGTGGATACACACTGTGGCTGAGCAGACCTGAAACTTTGTTTTGTTTTTAATTAATGCTGCCACAAAGTAATTTATATTTTTTTTAGTGCACAATATGGGTGTGCTTTAAAACTGCCTCACCTTATCCAGTGAAAGCATTCTTATGGATAACTAATCTAGAAAAAGGGATCATTTTAAACGCATGAAACAGAGCTACTTACTGTTCCTGGCTCTCTTTCTGCTCACGGAGTAACCCAATGCACAGATACAAATCCGTTCAAAGAGGCAACAGCAAAAGAAAAATAAAAGAAAAAAAATTAGAAGTCTCTAAAGTTTTAAAATGTATTTTATTTTCCATGAAGAAAATGCACATTTGAAATACAAGCAATTTATACATAACAGCCATGTGTTTAGAAAAAAAGGCTTTGTTTTACATGAACCACTATACAAACTACACATTAAAGTGCAAAAAAACATCTGTTTAAAGCGCCAGCTTAGCCTCCCATTTTTTAATGCATATGACCATAGGCTTAAATTAACAATGCTTTTTGCATTGCACAACTATAGTTTTTTTACAGTAATTTTATCAAACAGCTTTGTCCTGTAGCTCAACTTCCTGCTGAGATGACAATTTGCAGCTATACTGAACAAAAAAAAGCAGTTCCAGATCTCTCCTCTTATCAATTCCTCCTGGTGCTAAAAGGTGCGTTGACATGCGCAATGGTTTTCGCTCAAAGAGTGATGCATCTGTTACTATGGAGAACATAATCACAATAGTTCGGACTCCTCTTCATATGGAAGTATTTATTGCAAAGCCAAAGTTTCTGGGCCACAGCAGACCCCTTTATCAACAACACAGAACAGTCAGGGGCGGGGCACTGGGTGAGAGTTCCAGCACTCACTCCAGTGATGTACACTGTGCATGAGTCTGCAACCATATACCTACATATGAAGAGGAGCGATAACCACTTTGATTATGCTTTGATGTTGGTGTCCCTAATCAGTTGGACATACCACGGTCGGGTGACTTGGTACACGCTTGATTCTCTGAGAAGGTGGTCATGAACAGCTGCCTCAACGGCATTCAGTGTAGCTAACTTTTTGTGGTCAGCACTATAGCTACAGCACAGACAAATAAGAATCTACTTAGGTGCAGGGCTGGCCACTGTTGGAAATGATGGCTGCTCTCTAAAGGTTTGTACACACGCTTGACTAAAGTTGGCAGAGGCAGCTGATCAAGACTGCCTCAGCCGATTATCAAGCATGTGTACGGCACTCCCCGACTCCGAAGATGTGAGTGAGCCCTATCTGCCATATGACATCACACACACGTGCCGTTCCTCCTGCCCCTCTCCCCTGCATAGAAACAGAACGTGTTAGCTACACAGCTGACACACGTCTGTATAGGCCAGCCCAGCGATGTGACCCAAGGGGATTGGATCTCGATCCCCAACGGGTGACATTTCACAGGTGTGTATACCTGGTGAACACTCATTCTGCTGCCAATGCCAAGCATGCAGGAGGGATCTCTGGGTCACATAACTGATCTTTCTAAAGGAAGTGTCACTAGAGTGGCTGCATTAAATATAAACATTTTGTAAGTAATGGCATAGAATTCAGCTTCCCTGACAATGAAAAACTGGGAGGGTGAACTAAAGCTTAAAGCCTTTTTTTTTTTTTTCAAATAGAGCAGAGTGCCTTACTATTTCAAGCAAAAAGCTGCAATTCCAATATATTTGAGAAGCGTCAACACTGCTAAAATGTCAAATCCAAAATGGGGATAATCAAGTCTTTAAATACTATTGCACTATTAGAATATTTTTCTGGAAAATACATGATGGAAAGCCATGTAGTCGCGCGCGCGCCCCCCAAAAAAAGTTAGACTTGGCATACAGTTTTTTTAAAAATATGTATACATCTTTTTTCTTTTAATATCCGATTAAAAAAACGACAGATATAAATATCCAGTGCATGAGCTTCACATGTCTACCACAATAGTTTCAATGGTAGCTGGAGATTTGGTCAAAGAATACTTTGAAAGAAAATAGTTCATTTTCGGTAACAAATTCTATTCTGAGCAGTTCCATCTCATTCAAAAACATGAATGCTGTTTATAAAGCTCATGCATTTACAGGAACACTACATAGTTCAGCCAAAGCAGCCATCCCCAGCCAAATGCATGGTGCAAAGTATTTAAATACACGTAAAGCAAAAAAACGCCAAAACGGACATTTCAGTTCTAGTCACAGGGCAGGTTTTAGAGTAATCTGGTGGTAATCACATCTAATGTCTATGCATGTGGCTTGGCCATTGCACATACATTATATAGCATCCAACAGGATGGAGACCCAATTGCGGCATATAGAGGATGGTTCCAATGTGAGGAATAACACACATCTTTACATTAGCGGCATGCCACCACTAATGTTCCTAACACTGTAAAACTACTGAGTAATTAAACTTGTTAGCAGCTGCACAAAACTGAAATTTCTGCTTTGGGTGAAGTGAACGGACCTCCTTAGAAATAAAAATTTATATTGTCAAAACAACCTTAAACTAAACACATACTGTGCAACTCTAACCAGTATCAAATGCTACAAAAAAAAGTTATACACATTTCAAATTTTACAGATTTGGTTGCAAGAAGACGTTCTGTTAAGTCTTGATAATTTTGAATAGATGATTTGGAAACATTTCAGTGCAATCAAATTCTTTTAAAGTTGACTTCTTTTTCAAAGGAATATCCATTCATACCCTTAAATAAGAGATCAGAGCATAGGTGTGAAATGTACATATACACCACACAACTTTTCCAAGTTAGCTAGCAAAAATAGGGGAGGCAGCTAATTTAATGTGGAAAATGCATCAATTGTATTGACAGGGGGAACAATTAAATCTTAAACACTACAACTACAAACCAAGCCATATACTAAAGCTACATACACATTTTTTTCAGTCTTTTACAAAAATCTTCTCTATAGGTTTTATACAGTAGTATTTCCTGCAGTGTGAGGTCTCTTGGCCCTCCTTCTCCTCTGCCCACCGGTCAGCTGATGTTCTGTGGCAAACTGCTGAGCAGGCGTGTCTAAGGAAATTACCGGCATGCTCCTTTGGGCAGATTTCTGGCCTACCTGTGGTGCTACCACTAGGCAAGAGATATTTTTGTGTCTCGAAAGCTGGCAAAATATAAGGTTGTTTCATTGAAGTCTGCAGAAGGCATTAAGTTCATATGAGAATAGAAAAGGAAGACAAAAACTAAGGCACTGCAAAGCAAATGTCTACCTCCTATAAGGGAGTTCTAGAAAACCACCGAACTGGAGTGGTAAATGGAGGATATATTTAAATGGCACTTTTTTACCTAGAATCTTCCATCCATATGTTGGAAAACTACGGTACCCATAATTTTTCTGCCAACAAAGCAACTGAGAAGATGAAACAATGATGGCATTTAATATCAAGTTATCTTAGGTTTCCATAGCTCTCACCTCTGTGATGGTCTTGGTCATGATGTTTTTTGTCATCTTTTAGGGCAAGATGAGATTGTCCACCAAGGGCATTAGAAAGAGCTAGAAGACCCGCACTGCTTCCTAGTGAAGGAATGCCAGGGGGCTGTAGTCCTGATGGATGTGGCGTAAGAGGCACTGGTGGTCCATGACTGTGCGACAAGTGTTGAGCTTGCAACTGTTGCTGCTGTGGACGTACAACCACAGGTAGTTCCAAGAAAAGGAAAAACAAACACCGGTTACATAATTTCATTAAGTTATTACATGTATACACAAAAGCTAGATAATACACTAATTATCAACAAATGTTGGCATTTATGCAACACGGAAAGGCAAAAAGATGGTTTGAAAATTTAGGCAGATTTACCAAAGCAGGTACAAGGCTAAAGGGAACAAAAAAAAAAAAAAATGCAGTCTCAGGAGAAAGTGAGACGGGTCCAGCAGAGTGTGGGCTGGGTGTTTGATCTGGGTCCATTGCTCTCTGGGCCTAAAATGTAAGTCGTTTTTAATTGCTCATTTCAAATAAAGTGTACTTTCTTAATGTATACAGAGGGCACTTAGGGCAGTATATAAAAGTAATAAATAGCTCTCTTTTTTGACATTGCTGCTAAGTGCCTAGAATAACTGAGATGAGAAGACTCCTGTGACATCACCCTAGACAGGAGATTGAATGAAATGCTCAGGACCTTGTGATTTGGAAAACACCACATGGGGTAAGAAGTGAAACAGTGGTGGGAGAAGAACTGTGACTGGAAAAGGGGCACTTGTCCAAAGCAACCAATCAGGTTCTTACTATTAGAAGGATACAAGGATTCTGACTGGTTGTTACAGAAGACAATTGAAATGTAGCTTTAGTTTTCTTTGCACTTAACCACAAACAAGTTACAGTTAAAATTCCTAGCTCATCCTCACAGATTTGCTGTAAGTAATGGCACAGTTCCCTGTTCCCCATTACCTATATAATAGCCATACTTAAGCATTTCCCCTGAATGACCTATAGAAAAGCTGTACAACCCAGGATCCCTTCACAAAACTTTCAGTTAACCAGAAGGATGGGCGTTACCAAGTTAGCAAACAGCTCTCACTTCCCAGCACACAGCCATCACCTGGTACCACCCATCTATGCCCACTGCTGCTGAGAGAATAACTCTTTGTGGTCAACAATACAACAGCAGCTATTCATCCATGTTCAGTATATAATAAAGCATTCAACTCTCCATAAGAGCCCTAAAGTCTTTAGAAAAGCCATGTGTGTTTAAAGTTACATTTTTGTAAACCCCCGAATCATAAGTTTATACCATAACCGTTGGCAAACAATACAAAAAGATCATGAAAGATCATTTTGGGCAGCAGCTAACACCTGTACCTAGCATTAGGCCCAACTAAACACCAAAGTACGTTCACTAAAGCAGGGTCTTACCTGCTAAGTAATGTGCTCAATCGTATAAAAGTCATTTCAACGCAGAGCATTCAGCTAAAGAGCCTTTATAAAACAGCAGTCTACAGTAAGACAGCCAAAGACTTGTATTATGTGTGAACATCCAAGGCCAGGTATAAAGCAGTACACTGCTTTGTGGGATGGAAGGTCTCACTTATCAAGAAAGGTTAGATAAACTGGGTTTATTTAGTCTAGAGAAAAGACGCCTTAGAGGGGATCTAATTAACATGTATAAATACATCAGAGGGCAATATAATAGCTTGGCGGATGAGCTTTTTGTCCCTAGGCCTTCTCAAAGGACTAGAGGACATGATCTGCGCATGGAGGAAAAACGTTTTAGCCATTTATTTAGGAAAGGGTTCTTTACAGTAAGAGTGATTAAGATGTGGAATGCATTGCCACAGGAAGTCGTTATGGCAAACTCTATACCTGCATTTAAAGGGGGCTTAGATGCTTTCCTTGCGTTGAAAGACATCCATGGCTACAATTACTAGGTAATGCCTAATGATGTTGATCCAGGGATTTTATCTGATTGCCATCTGGAGTCAGGAAGGAATTTTTCCCTTTAGGGGCTAATTGGACCATGCCTTTTTCGCCTTCCTTTGGATCAACAGGGATCTGTGAGGGAGCAGGCTGGTGTTGTACTTTATACTGGTTGAACTCGATGGACGTATGTCTTTTTTTCAACCAAAATAACTATGTAACTGCTGCTTCAAATAGGCAATTTGTGTTCCCCATCCACTTGTAATGGGTAATATCACACAATACCATTTTAAGTGAAAGCATCTGTGTGGGTTTCCCCTGAGCACTTTGGTTTTCTTCCACAAACATACAGGCATGTTTGCTTCCCCCTAAAACTGGCCCTAAACTATCATGGACATATGACTATGGTAGGGATTAGATTGTGAGCCCCTCTAAGGGACAGTTATTGATAACACCATATACAGTACTCTGCAAAGCTGCGGAAGATGTCAGAGCTAAATAAATGCTAAATAAATGTTGCAGTGTTTTCCTGAACAGATCTCTCCATTTCTGGCCATGATAAAAAGTCGACATCGAGTATAAGGGAAGACTTCTGTGTAACTAGACAGCGTAAAGCAGAGCTCCACTTTACTTTCAATTTAGAAGAGATTTGAAGGTGAAGGAAGTGACAAAAATCAAAGCAAATCAAAATCATGTGATTTAAGCCTACATCTCTACAAACACAGCTGGCCGGGTTTCTAAAATAACTTAAAGTTGTAAAGACCTATAAAAAGAAACAAAGTACTGGAGAACCATTAACTTTACATAGTCCTCCATCTGCCGCATAATACTATTACTTGTGTGTTTCTTGTATGACAATATATGCAACCTAGTTATTCATAGGCTTTCCAAGGATTAACTAGATACTCATACAAATAAGCCCTCAAGAGGTTAACCTCATCCTCTTAAGCTTCACACACTACAATCCTAGATATAGCTGGCAATCACAGCCAAGGAGAGAAATAAACCAGCATCTTGCTAATCCTTTAGCCAATCGCCTCATGCAAAGCGAGCCTGTTAGCAGGCAGACAACTCAATCCACTGGTGCTAGCTCACAATATGCAGACTTCTGACAAGAGTGCTCACCCACCAGAACACATTATGCAAGTATACATCCCAGCATGTGTGGGAGAGCTTGCCAGCCAACCTACACAGGCCATTTGCTATGCAGGCTGCTAGTTAAGAGGCCAGGCCACAAGAGCACCTTCTGTACACAAACGACAGAAGGAAAACACAAGCATCAATATGTATCAATGGAAGAGAGCCATTAACTTAAAAGAGCCCCTAAGCTAATCAAAGCATTGATGTGGTCTTCCACAACTGCAGCAGATTTTCTGCAATTACACAAGCAGGATTTTGATCTTTTTTTACTTGGACTAATTAATTTAACCCCTATACAGAAATATATAGGGCACTGCCATAAACTAGTTACTGCTGGGAAACTGAACCCCACACTGGAGAGAATTTGCCTTATTTGCATGATAATACTCCAGATCTTTCACACTCATAATAGGTGTCTAAACCGTTAAATTACTATTTCTTTTCATGGCGTGAATGACGCTGCTCCCTAGGAGCAAGCCCCCCTTCTATTGTTTTGTCTATCAAGTCAGCCTGCTCAACAATACTGACAGCTGCTATCAAACTGGGCAGTGCATATTTTCAATACAGCTGCTGCTTGTAGCAACAGACAGACTCCTCATGTCTCCTCCCCGATGGGGAGACAGGTCGACACACTGCATTTTCAGAAGGGAGCAAAGATCCACCAAATTGTCAATCCAATTTTATGCTCCTCTGATTCTCCAGCAAGCATGAAGGCTCTTTCAAACAAGTCAAGCATATGCCCGAGCATGAGACTTATTACGTAGCTCCAGATCGGTTTCCATCATGAGGGGAAAAAAAAGAAAAGAAAAAAAAAAAAAAAAGTACAAACCTAACATCTCAAGCTATTTGCAGCAGAAAAAAATGACATACAGTGCAGAAGGGCTGGTGTAATAGATATAGCGAATAGGTAGACACGGTTACGATTATTGATTAATTTATGCACATGCAGTTTGATTTGGTTCAATAGCAGTTCAAACGTGAAACAAGGCTGAGTTCAGGGAGGAGGGGGGAGAGAGGGATGTAAATGAGGCAGTGTTTAGGGGAGGGAGGGAGGTAGAGTGGAGAAGGTTAGGGGAGGGAATGTTTATGCAAGGCTAAGCTGTCAAGTGTAATAAAGCAGCTTGAATAAAACGTAAGCTGAAAATCCACTGAAGCTCCCCATTTCAGGGAGGAAAAAAGCTATTAAAAGGAAATGAAGGTCACCCTCCCAGTTTATTTCACCTAATTGACTGCCAATGGCTTACCACAGGCAAACCAACTGCAGATCTGCAATTGAGAAACTGATGAAAGGAGAGTTTTCAAGCTGAGACTCATTCTTTTATCAGCACTAATCCTCCCGCGTTTTTATGTTTTTTTTTTCCCTCCATCTCCAGTTGGGATGTAATTTTAAGCACAGATGGATTAACTGGTCCCATTGTCTGCAGACGTCACTGGACTATGGCACTGTTAATCCATACAGCAGCATGTCTAATTATCATTACAAAGTGTCTGAGGGAACCATAAAGACCAGCAGGACATCTTCTCACAAGCAATTAACATAAATTGATGAATGAGTAATTTGAATCAGCTCAAGCCACTCACATGAATAAAATCAGAAAGGACAGCTCCTAGTTTCAGCTACTTTTTTGCCTGCTCTGGGAGGCTAGAGAACCTGCAGAAATACTTCAGACGTGATGTGGCGGGAATAATTGAATTCACACAGAGGGAGGAATACATGGTTCAGTGAATTCATTAATGCGCAGCACAAAACTTGTGACTGACAGTCACAGGAATGGGTGCATTGCCCAATAACCTGATTGCATCAAGAACCTGGAGAAAAAAAAAAACTACCGCACTAAAAATATGTTGTGAAACACTAACAATCTGTTCTGTGGTTATCCTAACAGAACTCAAAGGAAGAAGGGAAAGAGAAATAGCAAGGCTGAACAAGCCCCGAGGGACCAATTTATCAACGTCCAACATGACAAAGGAGATGGGGGGGGGGGCAGTGGGGGTTAAGAGAAGACCGTAATAAAACCCAATACAATAAGCCTTTTCAAACATGTTCTTTTTTTAAATGTATGGCTAAAGTGGATAGATGAACAGCCACACAGATAGGCAAGACAAACATCTGCACCTTCCAAATACGAATAGTAGATGTTACAGGCGTACATTTAAAAAAAAAAAAAAAAAAAAAAAAAAAAAAGGAACAAATGCCATGACATATATAGAGAAGGTGAAGATTCTAGGAAGAAGCCACCAGATGGCAGGCTTTGATCCAACACAAGAAAGCTTCTTTACATGCTTTGTGGGTTCCACCATCATGACTACAAGCAAATTCTGCTCAGGACATAGTCGGAAAATCTGCCTATACTAACCAATATTTCACCAAAACTGCAGAACAGCTGTGGTTGATATAAGCGAACAGACTTCCAGCAGGCTAATGCAAGTGTGAGACTTTATAAAATAAACTACAATTCGTTACAAATGCAAAAGATGTAATTTTTTGTGGATCACCAACTAACCAACCAATTCAATAAAAAAATAAAAAAATAAAAATAAAAAACAAAGTAAGTGGGCAATCTTTCAGTAAGCTGCAGGGTGCTGCAAAAAGCATTGAAAATAATAAAATTACAAAACAGCAAATGGCCCAAATACTGTAAATTGAGAATTAAGGGAATCACAGGCCTTGAAAAAAAAAATGAGGCTACTATATTAAAATGCCATCTGCTGGGCTGTCATGTTGCAATTAATGAACAAAAAAATATTCTCCTAACAATCGATTAACTTCAGCCAGAGAGAATGTGTTGGGCCTAGCAAGATGCTTAGTAATTAACACAGCCGATGGTTAAATGAGATAATCTTTTAAAAACTATGATAATCCCAACTTCTGCATCCTGGATGGGACTAATGAGCTTATAAGGAGGAGATTTTTGCTCATTAAACACTGAGGTTTTGGAGACTGAGTCACACTACTGCAGCATTCATACACCTAGCAGGGTCAGAATGTCAACTTGTGTGCTAGTATGCAGAAGTGGTGAAGCATGAAAGACAGGATCAACACAACAGCCAGGCATGTAGCAATACTTCCTTATTCCACTCATGCACCCACTTTTTGAACACCCTTCCACGTAGTATAACACAATGAAAAAATATTTGCTATATTTGTACATGGATAAGAATACTTAAACATACGATAAAACAAGTAAAAGAAAGCTGATTATACACACTGTAGGAGGTAGACCAGGAAGGCCACGTACCCCGATGATGGCATTCAGCTCTGCCATGGTCACTTGTTTGGCACGCTCCACAGCTTGAGCCACCTGTTGCTGATGCTGTAACGAGAGCAAAATGTCATTGTGGGGGGGGGGGGGGAAATACATTTCATAACAGTAAAAGGCCGGAGATGCACAAAGTAATAGAAGCAGAAATTTGAGCACCCATTAAATTTGGGCATCGCCATGACCTGCTATGTCAACAGTGATCACTTTGAATGCTGGATGTAGCCCAAGCGTGAAAACAGTGGAAACAGCAATGATTAAAAGAGCAGATAGTGGCAGAGGGGGGGGGGGGGGTGTTAAATGATCAGGGGGCATGGTTAAGGGCACCACCTTTGACATGGGAGACCAGGGTGCGAATCCTGGCTAGGGTCAATACATATTCAGTAAGTGGTTCAGGGCAAGACTCCCACTGCAGGGTGGTCTCTTGAGTGCGTCCCAGTGGCTGCAGCTCGAGTGCTTTGAGTCCGACAGGAGAAAAGTGCTATACAAATGTTTGGATCAGATTGTATTAGGTAGCCAAACATGAAATTTCCACTAATCGTGTTAGCCATAGGTGGGTTTAGTGTTAGGCATTGATCAGGTTAGATAAGGGTCATGAGTAGGTGGGGGGAAGTTAGTGTTAGGTGTATATAGGGAAGAGTTAGTGTGAGAATTAGGTTACTGTGGGGGATAGTATGACATTAGTAAAATTACCATTATTCTACAAGTAGGTACCCAAATTTCCAGACACCCCCTTGATGTATGCGCAATAATGGCTACTTCTACAAGCTAAGCTGCCAAGAATGGACGAGTTTTGGTCCACTGTCTGGAGACTGTAATGCTATGGCTTCTAGATGTAAGACATTTAGCACCAGACAAGTACCAATACAGGCCAACTTTATATAGTAAATTGTGGTACAAATTGCAAAATGTATTTAATATACTATTCATTTGTGTTCATAAAAAATGCATATAAAATCAGCAGTTTTGGGTAGTAATAAAGTTCTCCTGGAATTCATAGACATGACCAGCAATGAAAAAACAAGCTCCAACACCCTGCTAATGACTTTTACACGTCCAAAAAGGTGGGAAGTCCATCGTACACCAGATTAACAAACGTAAGCAGCGCTTGTAAGGACTTAGGTGCAAGGAAATAGATCTATAAAAATCTTCCAGCTGCTGTGGTGGAGTAATTAGAATTTTCTGTGGTGGTGAACTATGCAACTGTCCACATTCCCAGTTTGTGGAGACTGGCCTGCAATCTGTTAAATGATGTAGCAAGGCGCTCCACACATCATAACTATAACAGATGTTCTTCACACTTATGCAACATGAGAAAATTAACATTGTAAAGCTAACTCATTTGCAAACAGAGAAGCAGCGTAATTGCACTTTAGCAGACAGCATTTTACTTACTTCCTGAGAAAGAAATGGGATGACTTGCGCACAAATTGCGTTCAGTCGCTTGGCAATTTCTGTCTGCAAGAGAAAATGGAGAAATCACAGGGAAAGAAATGCATAAAAATAGCACAGTTCCTGCTATCACAGCAAACAGTGACATGTAGACTTGTGCAAAGGTGGCCCCATGTTATAACAAGAATGCCAACAATCTACCACCCAGGTTCATCCATGTCTCAATATATAGAACTCTGTGAAACGCATTAGACCCATAAAACATCAAAATGCAAGCCGCGATATTCTAACATTTTACAGTTCTTTTTAGAAAATTGCAGGATCTGCGATGTAAATATTCTGCCCCGCATTTCAGATCAAGATAAACAGACAAACCAAATCCTTACTACTTGAAGCAGCTTTGGCAGACAACACTAATAATTGTCCCAAGTTCTTTGGCACTGTAAACCTCAGCCTACAATGTCAGGAAAAGACTCTTGTATCTGTATGGCAGCTCTCAGAACATCTCAAGAGCCCTTAATTGTTTATGTTCTTAATGCTGAGTCTCTTGAGTGTGTTCATTTTTAATAGCAGGCTCAAGTGTACCGCCTATCCAAGAGCAGCAATATAACTTCAGTCATTGGGTCGTACTAGCTAAACAATGGCCAGGGTTTATTTGCAAATAATCTTTTAGCAGTGCCCTCCACCTGAGAGCCGTATGAGTGTGCACTACCACTACAAAAAAAAAAGGCTTTCCTGTGGAATAAAGCATGGGGACAGAGAAATATGGTATTTTTTTTTTTAGCAGCTAGTCTTGGCAAGCTGTTGAAACATTACCTGTTGCTTAGCTTCTGTGTGCCCGCAAACTTTAATGTGATATTCACAGCAGACTGACAATAACAAAATTCAATGTCACTGCTTTAAAAAAAAAAAAAAAAAAAAAAAAAATTCACCACAGAGATATTCTTCACAGAGGTTATTCATCCACCATGAATCATCTACCTCATGAGAATAAAAGCATCACAAACCTTTTATATCCTCTATGCAAGTGTCGTTATACACCCTTTCCTAACATAAGGCAACGTGCAAATTAACCCCACTTTTGTCGTTTCCTACTTAACAATGGAGGATTGTTAAACGTATCAAAAAAGCTGAGACCATGCTAAGTTGTCAAACAAGTCAGCAAAGAAATCTGGTTGTATAATATGAATCAGATACATGTCTTATGTACTCAAAAGCACAGCCACTAATTAGCAACATAGAGAATATATATATTGTTGGAAATACAATAGTGGTTTAGCTTAGATTCAAAATATAGTACATAGAACATGCATGCCAATGTGCAGGGCCAGATGGGCACATACACAGTGCTTGCTTCTAGCTGCACTCAGCATAGCTTGACTGGGAGCCTGACAGGACCACCCATTAGGGATGGTCAATAGGATGATTGCAATTACAAGTTCATGCAAATGGTAGGTTAATTTTAAGCAAATTTTTGCAGTTCGGAAATGGACCAAAAAAAACTTAGAAGCTGCCAATATTTGAATTTCCAAGCTGTATAAAATGTGCATCACCTCAAATTTGTAAGCATCACCTGACCATCTCAACTACCTATTAGGAATGGTTAATTAGTAGCTAAATAATTCCTGTTCGCATGCAAACAGTATTAGCATATCAATGACCATCTCCACTGCCTGTTCTGAACCAATAATGAACTATTTCAGCTATTGCAATGGTTGCAGGGGTTTCATAAACATTGTAATCAAAAGTGAATCACACAGTACTACAGTACAACTTTTAGTCACAATCTGACTCTTACCAACATCTCATACTGGGTACACACTGAGATTTTATGGTCGATTTACTGTCAAATCGATTTCCAACATGTTTGATTTGCTTTCCGAACGATTTCGAGCATTTTCCGATCGATTTCCTATTAAATGTAACAGAAATCGATCAGAAAGCAAATCGGCCATGTTGGAAATAATCGACCCGACAGTAAATCAACCATAAAATCCCAGTGTGTACCCAGCATTACAGGCAATTTAAAGCAGAATATTAGTTTTTTTTTGTTTTTTTTTTGCTCCCTTCCCCCCAACATTTGGGTGAGCCACCCAACCCTGAAAACCCAGCACCAGGTGATGGTGGAGCTGTCCGCTTCCCATGGTGACATATAGGAAAGAACATAGTGCTTGTTACTTGCTCCCTCTCTTGGCCAATAACTGGATTGGAGTCACAGTCCTATCCCTAGTATAAGTGGTGGCAGAAGTATAGTATTAGTGAATGACCGGTGGTGTGGGGGTGAATGGTGGAACAATATGGAAGTGGCACAGAGTACAGTAAACAAATATATACTGGGGTCCTAAGTGAAGGCTAGAGATGCATACATTGAAAAAAAAAAACAAAAAAAAACACCCCTTTCTTCCTTTCTTACTGATCCAAACACTAAAGCTACATTAGCGTTTAGCTTTTGCAAAAAGTTATTAAATCATTATAGTTATAATTGTACAGATAAACTCCTTAGAAAAGGCCATTTAACAGAGAGCACTACAATATTGGTAGGCCAAGCATTATGCAACTGACGGAACAGGAAGCTAGCAGTGAACAGGAAGTCGATTGGCAAGCTGGCCTCACCCCATCCCACAACCACCAGCACTGAGGTTGAGAACATTCCTCACTGCCTCTCACAACACCCTGGTGCACATTTCCCAGTATCCTAGGAATGATTTGGTTCTTTGCACACCTCCTGGCTCTAAAAGTTGTGTTGTAAGTGGTGCGGACATGCAAGCCAGACACTGGAACAATTCAGGAAGAAAGGTATATCGAATGTTTAAAACACAGCCAAAGCCTAAGGGCCGGATCTAGCCTTGAAACTTGTAAGCCTCGTTTTCTCCAAGGTTTTAAACATTCGAGAAAACCAAGATCTTTTGCATTGAAGGCGTGTTGCAGACTTCCCTTTCTTCATGGGTTCCAGCGAGAGGTGTTGGGAGAGGGTTTTGGTTTCCCCTTCTTTTTGTGGAAACAAGCTTTAAATAAATGCTAATTGCTCGCTCTAATGAAAAGGCTGAATATGAAGCCACAGAAGGAGAAAATTCCATTTCACTTTCTGGACTTGTAACCCCTAATAATTTCCCTTGTACAAATCCTTAAAAAATATATATATCAACTCTATGCGGGTGCACAGCAGGTTTCTATTACTAGAAGGGGGTTAAGGCCTGGCTCAGTAATTCGAAAGTCCTTCTAGACAGAAAAAATGGACTTCCTGCCATTTATACCATGCAACATTGTAAACCACAAAGGAATAAAGGTCATTGTTGCACATTTTGTCATTACTGAATCATTTGAGATAATCGTGTGGCGGATGAAGGAGGGAGGGGGAAAAAAAAAAAAATCGAAGGCAGTGAGAACACTGCAAATGGCTTATTGACCTAAGAGCAATTTTCATCTCCATCTGTCTAACAGCAGACATATGGGAAGGGGGGAAATGCTCTCAGTACTGACTATTCTTTCTTTTTAAGCCACGCCGCTCTTCTTAAATGCTTGGCACTCATTATGTAAACCAGGAATCCATTCATTGATTGGTCAAGGAGTAACCACACCATCATGGTAATATAGGATTTTACTTTCCCATTTCAAAAAGAAAGCTGTTAATGTCCAACAAGATGAAATATGCAGGAAAGGGATATTACAGCTACATATGATATACATATTAAATGTTACTCCTTTTATGCTTTTTGCCATGACACATTAACAAGAGGTGGGGAAAAAAATAATAAAAAGCTACTGAATGCTGTGAGCTTATACAAGGCTGCACAAAAAATGCAATCAGATGAATTTAGAAGCCACATCCCCTACAGTATATCAATGTCAAACAGCATGTCAAGCCAAGAATCAATTCAGGTATAGGCCACTGCCAAATTTATTTGATCCCAAATGAGCTTTAAAATTATTTTATTGCTCAAAATTTAATTTGTTCCAACTCGTATCTCCATGACAACGTTGGCATACCCTGCAAATCATTTGGGTAATTGGATATCTTATCTCTCTATTGCTCTCAAATCTAATGATTCTGCTAGGATTGCAGCAGCCAATCAAATTTACAGGCCTCCCGAGTAAAAGGCTTAGAAAAGTAGCCGCATTCATCTCCACTTTACTGCCATATTAACCAGGATATGACAAACTATAGAAGTTGGTTTTCAAACTGCATTAGGGATTAAAAATAAATCTCGATTCTCCATCTACTTACATTTGCATCATTTTATGCTGTTATACGTAGTGTACCTAGAGCCCCTAACTCCACATAACTCTCCCTTTTGTTATAAAAACACAAATCCAATTATGCTGGGTTTTTCAGGGCCACTGCCCCTGATCCCCAATAGGTTTAAAATAATTGAATATATTATAAAGTGGAAGACTGAAGTGCTTCTCCTTATGATGCAACTCTTTTGAAAGCCAAAGCACCTTTGCCAGCTTTGAGATCCGTCAATATGGCTGCCACGTCCAGCCCTTACAGTCAACTGCTTCTCCTAGTAGTCAAGAGTAGTTGTCTAGCATCCATGGGCAGAACAACTTTGGATCAATGAAGTGGAGCATCAAGCAATGTGGGTGAAGACAGCGTAGGTTGGAGACTACAAATAAATGTCTTTTTGGAACTTTCTTTACTTTGCTAAAGCCTGGTACACACATCCAATTTTAACTGGACAATCATTGGTACAATTTTTTTGTAGTATGAGAGCTTACCTGCACAATCTGTTCATAGTATACAAAATCTGTTGGCCCTCATTCTACACGGGAGTTGGCAAAATTGGCCAAAGTTGGATGTGTGTTCCAGGCTTAAAAATTCCCAACACAGACAGTAAGGCTAGGAACCCACTAGGAATCGTTGCAGTGCTTTAACAATCGCTGCAGCACTGTATGCAGCAGTTCCCACAGCGATTTTTATAGTGATTCCTTGACACTTTGAAGAGCTGTCCGTTAATGTACAGCACTTCTGATTAGCGCAAAAAAATAAATTATATATACATATATACACACACACACACACACACACACACACACACACACACACACACACACACACACACTCTCTAGATTGTAAGCTCACAAGGGCAGGGATCTTCTAGTGTGTTTCTCATACTGCTGTAATTTAACATACACACATGTACCAACTTTAAAGATATCCCAAACTACATATTAACTATGTACTGTATATACTCGCAAGCAAGCCGAATTTTTCACCCCCCAAAAGTGGCCCAAAAGAGAGCGGTTCCCATAGTAACGGCGATACATATCGCCGCTACAGGAAGCCGCTCTCTATGGTTTCCTCAGTCATCACAGCAGCCGCCGAGAGGCGCGCTGCTGTGAATTAGTTACCGGAGCAGGACGGGGATAGAGGAAGCGGAGCCGCCCAAGGTAAGAGCAGCGGCGGCCGTGGGGGGGAGCGGGGAGGGGCACTAACTACCTACCCACCCACCTAGCCATACTGGGGCACTACGCTAGCCATACTGGGGCACTACGCTAGCCATACTGGGGCACTACGCTAGCCATACTGGGGCACTACGCTAGCCATACTGGGGCACTACGCTAGCCATACTGGGGCACTACGCTAGCCATACTGGGGCACTACACTAGCCATACTGGGACACTACACTAGCCATACTGGGACACTACACTAGCCATACTGGGACACTATACTAGCTATACTGGGGGACTACCTACCCATACTGGGCACTTTACTAGCTATACTGGGCACTATACTAGGTCGCTACCTACCCATACTGGGCACTATACTAGCTACACTGAGACAAAATGTCCTGCGATTGACCCTAATTGCAATCGTTCTAATGGGTCTCCCCCTCAACTCGTGTACATTGGCAAAGCATTTTTGGGAATCGCCAGCTATTCCACAAAAGCTGCCAGAATCGCCCTAGTGGGTTCCTAGCCTAAGGACACATACAATTTTGATAGGCCAATTTTACCATATTCATGTGGTATGAGAACTTACTTACACATTCAGTTCATAGTATTCAAAATATGCTGGCCCTCATACTACATAGAAATGGTAAAATTGTCCAATCAAAAAGCAAATTGGTATTCTTTGCAAACATGGCATATGAACTCCTAGAGTGCAGCCTGTTCAGAAACTGGTCAATAAAAAGTAAAAGAATTCCAAGTTGATGCAATTTTATGCAGCTTGAAAATATACCAATCAAATTCCACAGCAGCATTTAATTGGTCCGTTTTCAAGCTGCATACATTTGCTTAAAAGCATAAACGTTTGCATCAAGCTGAATTTGCAACTCATTGACCATCCCCATGGGCTAGCAATACGCAGACATTACCTTTTCACAAGACCTGCTAGGAACACTACAGAATTTCTGTGTTCTATATGCAAATATAAGCACATTGAAATAATGGTTGCTATTAATCCTCATGTGCACAGGAGGTGGAGTGAATGATTGCATTTTCTTAACAAATATTGCATATTCCCTTTAAGGAACAAGATGAGGAAAGATAAAAACTGCCTTATGTGAAAAACTGACCCTTCTTATTTCAAAAGAAGGTCCCCCATGCAACGCCACATCCCAGGAACTAAACATCTCCCTTGCCAAGCCATTTATCTCACAGAAGCCAGAAGACTGGAGTCACTTAACCGGCAGTCGTGGACAATAGCATTACTTCTCATGGAACAGCCACCTGAACATATGTAACGTAACATCTCAAATATTTTTCATCATTTCATTCTTCATCAGCCTTTGGCACACAGCCCATGAAAACATTTGTTGTTGCACTCACTTAGCAATGTTTGGACTGCATCTCACTATAGAAAAAAAGAAAAAAAAAAAAAAAAAAAAAAAGAAAAAGAAAACTTGTCTCCATGCTTCACTCTCTAATCCCAATTTTCTCGACACAATGAAAAAAAAAAACATTCCCAGCAGTTATGGAGCAGACAGAGAAAATAACTGTCCAACTTACAGGCAGCTGGAAATGCTGCTGACATAAAGCCAATTGGCAGGTATAAGTCTTGTCAAGATCTCAAGAGCTTTTGCTCTTATACATCTTTAGTATGTCAGGACTCTCAACCATAGTTTGATGGATCGCAGTCTTGTCTGACACTCAAGGGTTATCCTGTTTCCAGCAAGTTTCAAAATAGAAGGGGAGGCCAAAATGCTTACTAGCACAGAGAGAATTGTAAGCACAAACAAGCCAACCCAGCATTAATCACATTACACATACTTAGACTTCCAAAGTGCCAACTCAAAAATTCAATAAACCGGTTTGCTACTAGCACATCAAAAGTTTTTTTTGGAGCCAAATACATGAAAGTTGTCAGCCAACAGGTGTAATGCTGTTTCTTGTGGAACATTTAGCTCAAGGTGTTAGTAAACTTATACTTGTGCTTAAAATAACTAAAAATGAGGCCCTGATTTATAAAGCTATATACTGGTATTTCACACCATTTTCACAATACATGCATGGCAACCCCCATATGTACAATACAGGCTGTTACATTGTGCTTATGCTGAGGGCAAAAAATCAAAAAGAATAAATTTTTATCTGGTAAACAAGTGATAAGGATGCTAACCAGGCAATCCAAAAGTTAAAAATCACTATTACTTTTCTTGTTGATAAATGATCATTTTCCAGTTTACCTGACTCTTATTTGGTACATTGCCGCACAAAGGAAGTTGCAGGGCATGCTGGGTTGTCTTTTTTGCTTCCTTACTTTCCTATCAGACTTAACTAATGCAGCCCGATTGGTTGAATGTGTTGGAGCACGCTGCAGGTAAGACAGTTTGTGGTTTCTATCCTCCCTTCTGCATTTTGGTGCCAGTGCTTTGTTTCTCTACTTTGCATGAACCGCACAGCAATATTACCCTTACTTCTGCTATCAGCACGGCCTGCGGTGCTCGAGTAGCATGACCATTAAGGTAATGCATGACGTTACTGCGCTACTCGAGTACTGTACTAATAGCATAACTCGCAGTACTGCTGGTGGAAGGGTAATATGGCCGTGCACTGTCTGTGCATGGCAATAATTCTGCACTCTCGTGCATCTACCCCAATATCACTGTCTCATAACAAAAACAAAAATCTGCTAGAAGGAAATGGTATGAGCGTTGTGATATTACCAGTAAAACTATAGCTTTGTCTTCTCACTATCAAGATTGCTCTATCTAGATTGTGGCCATTCAGCTTTAACACTATGGAAAGCTATGGCAAATAGAATACTAACAGAGGATTTCACACAAGACACCATTTGTGTTGAGCACTGCACCATTCGGTCCACTAGGCATGAACATGTAATGTTCTGTCATACAGTAGTCATGCAGTGTGGTTACAAACACTGCCATTCAGCTGCATTACATTGCAACTGTATAGTGCCCCACCCTGCAAGACTTCACACCTGTACTGGAGTGACTGGCTCCTGTACTGTATAATAGTTTTTCCGCTCCTGTACAGAATTAATACTGACCAATGTACAGCATCAGTACTCCATACAAAACATAGTGAATCATTTATAACAAGTCAAGCACATCTTCTGAAATTCAAGCCTGTATTTCCATAGCCTTGCACTTCTGGAAAAAAAAAATGTTTTTAGAGTTTAATTTCCTTTCAGCCAAATGATCCAGCAAATGAAAGAAATAGCCCCTTTGCTCTAATTCAAAAATCCATAACCAGCGCGGCCCTTGCAAACTGCTAAACAAGCAGTATTGGCAACTCACTTGCTTTCTTTAATCTATTTACTGAAAATCCCAAAGGCGCGCTCTCTCTAATGCATTTCTTCCACATTGTGTCTAAATTTTTGGCAGTAAATGTGCTCACCTGTTTCACCTTGTGAAACAAAAGGAAATCCTTCTAAAAGCTTACCCAAACAGTCACCATAAATGTCATGTCTGAACGTCAGCAGAAATTCAGTGAAAGACAAAAGCCAAACAAATTCATTTACTCTACAAGTCAGTACTGGAAGACCTAGTTCACAGATATTGCTGAACCGCCTGGTTACTAAACAGTTCAGGGCCCTTCCACAGAGAATGCAACGTTGCCTGCACTTTAACACAATAAGTGGAGGCTTTTATAAACACTATGGGCACCAGTAATTGACATGTTTAACAGAAGCAGATTGCTGCCAGGTGCTCAAAAGACATGAATGATTATGGCACTGTAGGGCAGTACTATCACCCCCAAACTCCTACAACCACACAAAAAATGCCTGGCAATACTACAGGGCGACAGCTGATGAGCTCACCACCGCACACAAAGCAAATTGGGACTCAAAATGCAAGAAAAGGAACAAAGAGGAAAGACCTCACATTTACTCATATCTGTTCATGCACTTAATACATATATTTATACAAGTTTGGTTTAAATTAAAAAAAAAAAAAAAAAAAAAAAAAAAAAAAAAGGCATATACAATATATCAATCCCATATAATCAGTATGCTTAAAGCCCAAATGAGCACAAAGTAATTAAGCGTGTAAATAAACTACATTCTAGACAAATTGCCAGTTTCAAGCTCTTAGAATTGTCACAGACCGTGCTTTCTGTCCTATCTGGATCCAGTTAGTGGGTGAATCAGTCAAAAGTGACCACGAAAGACAAAAAGTAGGATCGCTAACTACATTTCCCAGAATCCTTCATTCCCAGCAGAAACGAGGTGTCTACAGGGACTTTATAGGAAGAAACAAGGCAGTAATTTGGGCACCACCATTGGCTACAATGTTAATTGAGGCACATAGTGTATGATTTGGGAGCTGGACATATAGTGGATAGAAAGTAATGCAAAGGTAGGGAAGGTTAGGTATAAGGTAGGGGGAGTGTTAGTAGGCATTCTACTGATTTGCCCAGCGCCCTTTTTAAAATGTACTCGGAACCTGGTGCGAGTAAAATTATTTAAAATAAAACACATGACGTAGCTGCAAATGAATATTACATACTAACCTCAGTATTAGTTCCTCTCAGAAGCTCTTCTTACAGTGATCCCTTCCAGTTCTGACAATATCTTGTCAGAACTGAAATATACCAGTTGCAGTCAGTTATATATCAGCAGCTGTCAGTTCCAACTGAATGTGCAAGGTAATGTCCATGTCTCCCTATGGTTCAAGTGGGTGATATTACAATTTAACAGTGTCCTGACCAAGAAGCTGTCATGGGGTAATTATCCATTTTTAAAATGAAGGACAGAGAATTCCATTGATCCCAGTGGACAAATGGGACGCAGGAGAAGAGAAAGATTGAGGATCTGACTACACAGGATAAGTATGACCTGTGTATGGTTATTTTGCCTTTTATCTTCAGTTCAGGTTCTTTTTAAAGAGGAACTCCAGTGAAAATGTAATGAAAGTGCTTCATTTTTACAATACTTATGTATAAATGATTTAGTCAGTGTTTGCCCATTGTAAAAACTTTTAAATCCTTGATTTACATTCTGACATTACATGGTGACATTTTTACTGTTTGACAAGTGATGTCGCTGCTGCATGCTTTTTTGGCAGTTGGAAACAGCTGTAAACAGCCATTTCCCACAATGCAACAAGGTTCACAGATAGGAAACTGCCAGGAGTGCCATGGTCCTCAGTTTCTTGTAGGAAGGGTTTCACCACAATATAAGCCATACAGCGCCCCCTGATGGTCTGTTTGTGTAAAGGAATAGATTTCTTATGTAAAAGGGGGTATCAGCTGCTGATTGGGATAAAGTTCAATTCTTGGTCGGAGTTTCTCTTCAAGGCCCCTTTTACAACTTAATCAGTTGCTCTCAGTTATAACTGAAAGAAAGCGGATATTCAAAGTAATGTCCATGTTTTCCTATGGCACAGTTCACACTTAACACGTTTTAAAGGGACTCCGAGCTCAGAAAAAAAAAGGAAAGTTGTACTCACCAGGGGCTTTTTCCAGCCCAGTGCTGGTCGGGAGGTCCCACGCCGGCGTCCTGGCTCCTCTCCTTCTCCCCGCTCCGGAATGGCTGGCAGGCCGCAGCCCGGGCGACACTCTCCCGAGTGTCGGGCTGCTTCTTCCGCATATGACGCGGATTACGTCACACGCCGGCCGCCTCGCGTCATCACGGCGGCCGGCGTGAAAGTACTGCGCATGCGCGCTTTGTTCGCGCATGCGCAGTACTTTCACGCCGGCCGCCGTGATGACGCGAGGCGGCCGGCGTGTGACGTAATCCGCGTCATATGCGGAAGAAGCAGCCCGACACTCGGGAGAGTGTCGCCCGGGCTGCGGCCTGCCAGCCATTCCGGAGCGGGGAGAAGGAGAGGAGCCAGGACGCCAGCGTGGGACCTCCCGACCAGCACTGGGCTGGAAAAAGCCCCTGGTGAGTACAACTTTCCTTTTTTTTCTGAGCTCGGAGTCCCTTTAACTGAAATCATCTTCCCTATGCATGGCTATGGAAAAGAATACGTACTAACGCGCACTAACGCACACCAACTGATTAAGTGTAAACGGGACCTTAGGGCCTGTTCAGACTATCTGCGTATGAAGAAGGCGTTTAAAATCAAAGAAACGCAAGTTGAAAAACGCATGCGTTTTTCTTGCGTTCTAATGCGTATTCTATTGCGTTTTGCACACACACGTGACCCAGGGGAAAAAAAAAAAATTATGGGAACCGCAGAG
The DNA here is from genome assembly GCF_040937935.1 of Hyperolius riggenbachi. Taxonomy (NCBI): domain Eukaryota; kingdom Metazoa; phylum Chordata; class Amphibia; order Anura; family Hyperoliidae; genus Hyperolius; species Hyperolius riggenbachi. The sequence continues at coordinate 425,381,336 of NC_090646.1, forward strand.
GAAAACTGACGCTAAAAACGCAATAGTACGCGTTTTTGATACGCGTCCATAGACTTTCATTGCATCCGTTTCTATGCGTGACGCACAGAACTGCGTGCAGCAATGCGGATGAGAAACGTATGCGTCTCATACGCATACATGTGAACTAGCCCATTCAAAACCCTTACGAGCCGTTTCTACGTGTATTTGCTACCCATACGCGTTCCCTGAAAACGCCTAGGAACGCGCATAGTATGAACGGGCCTAGGGTGCATTCACCACATATCCGTTACATTGTGGAATAATTCTGCATGTGACTTCCTTTCAATGCATGCAGTAAGTAAGGTGTTCGAATTTGTAAACATTCTATAGACATTGACCAGGTTTTGAAAAAAAATGTGTGTGCCCAGCCTAACTCCAATAATGGAAAATAAAAAGGACCTAGTGGTGCTAAGTATTATTATTATTATTATTATTATTATTTAGTATTTATATAGCGCCGACATATTACGCAGCGCTGTACAGTGTATATATATATATATATTTTGTCACTAACTGTCCCTCAAAGGAGCTCACAATCTAATCCCTACCATTGCCATATGTCTATATTACGTAGTGTAAGTACTGTAGTCTAGGGCCAATTTTTTTTTAGGGGGAGCCAATTAACTTATCTGTATGTTTTTGGAATGTGGGAGGAAACCGGAGTGCCCGGAGGAAACCCACGCAGACACGGAGAGAACATACAAACTCTTTGCAGATAGTGCCCTGGCCGGGATTCGAACCAGGGACCCAGCGCTGCAAGGCGAGAGAGCTAACCACTACGCCACCGTGCTGCCCAAGTATATACTGATAGGTCTAAAGCTGCAGCAAGCACAGCTGCACAAAAGATTTTTCAAATTGAAAAGTTCAAATCCAAAAGGTAATAGCATTTAATGTACACTAGTGGAAATGATCGAACACGGAAAATTCGGAAAGCAATTTGTGGATTTGTAGGGACTTTAGATTTCAAAGAATTGCTCTAATATTTTAAAGACATCAACTGGATGCAAGGAGACAAGAGAAACTGGTCAGTGACTTACATGCTCCAACAAGCAATCGGGAGAACAGTTCTTACTGTCCAATACAACCAGGGTATCCTTTTCACTTTTTAGGCTGTGATAATAAACAGGAGAATACATGGGCAATACACAGGTCAGGTTTCTTTATTTTTCATCCATGTCGGCGCTGTATCAATACTAATAGTTATATTAATCTAAGATAGAAGAAAAAGCTAAACAGACCATTCACTGTTTAAAGTGGACCTGAACTCTTGAACAGGACAGAAGGAAAACAGAGAAACGCACCCTGTATGTATCTAGAGAGTTTAGCCTGTCTAATTCCCCTTCATCTGTGACTAATCATAACTGTAATTTGATCTCAGCTGTGTCAGCTGGGTGCCTTGGCAGAGCAGTTAATTTATAAACTCAGGATGTTAGCCCTGTCTGCTTCCATGAAAGCAGGAAGTAGACACTGCAGAGTCTTTGCAGGATTCCTATCAGCTGTAACCAATACATGTTTTTCTTTAAAGGGGATTATGCTGTTGCGTATCTCTTACTAATTGTTGTCAAACAGTTTTGTCTAAAGATACATTACAGCAGTCTTTATGCATGTAGGACATCCCTTTCATACTGAAGTAATTTTCCTGGAAAGGGAGGGGTGAGTAAGTATTGCAAACTAACCTTTCATGCAATACTGTATTTCAGAATCCTGTATGTAAACAAACTGAAAAAAGATGCCACTAAAAACTTCACATCCCCTCGCATTATACAAGAACTACAAAAGGGGAAAGGAAAAAAAAAAAAAAAGGCGTTCTCACCAGACACCTTGTACCTATAGCTCAAATCATGACATGAGATGACAGAGCTACAAAAGGCTTCACACAATATACGTGTGGCATCACACACAGTCAGGCCCTTAGAACATTAATGCTGTCTCTGTGGAAATCCCCCACCCCCTCTTTCTATTTCTCAGTAACAAAGATGTTGTCAGAAATGACATTTTTTTGTGTCCCCAGATGATTCTTTGCTACCATTTGGTTATAAGCCATAAAGCAGGAATAATTTCAGCCTGTCAGGAGTCTAGCTAATGCCCAGTTTCCCCTAGAGAGTATTCCTGTCAAACGTAATGAGCGCTCCAAAGGCCCTCTCTACAACATAATGAGCACTTAGGCCGTGCTGGTGATCAGTCAGCAAAATGCATCAATTTGAGCCTGCCTGCACCCTGGGGTCTACACGTCACCAGTTTTTAATAAGAATTATGATTACTAGATACCAAAATGTCTCTTTACAATTATTAATAGCTAGAAAAAAAAACTAAGAAAACATTCATTTTTTTGCTTCAGGAAGGGGAAAGAAAAAAAACTGCCATTAGCGTTGAGTGCACGGAGTAATTCCAAACACAATTAGGGGGAAGAATCTAAAACATAGAATTAAAACACAAATGCTGCATTTCACAAAAATCCACAGGACATTTAAACTCATGCATGACATAAGACGACTGGCTATACATACAAGTACACGGCTGAATAGCAATGTGCACCAGACCTCTGGTGATTTCTGTAGTAACCCACGTGATCTCGCCCAATACACAAAGTGCCTTTCACAGAGATGTCTCCAGCAGACAAGTGAATGTTAATGCCTATTCTACCGCCACACATAAGGCTAAGAATATCCGCATAGAAATTCAGATCCTAACTCAATTGCTTGCTAAAGGTCTTTGAAAAATACTAGAGGCCTGAAGCCTGAACTAATCAATTTCTCTGCTGCACCCTGGTCGGTCAGCCATGCCATTTAATTTAATGAAACAAGAATTTTAGACGGAATAGCACATATACATCAATCTCGAAGTGTATTGTTGCACTTTGAAATGTGTCCAGCTGTGCTACTTCATCTAATGATAATCTTTTTTAAGAGGCAATCGATTTCTTAAAGACTTATTGTACCATCATCTCGATGAAAAAGTAAGCGTCAGCATATCTGCTGAATACTTACAACCTGCCATTAATGCCTTCTTTGGCAGACAATACAAGCTCAATTGAGGGTCCTCTGGGTTGAGCAATCATTTAGCTGCTCTTCTCTTATGAGGCCCTTAGTGCCTTGTTCCGGTTCAGTACTCTTTTTATTCACCATTATCGCGGTCATAAGTGAGAATTTAATGGGAACACACAAACCAATGCGCATACCTCAAGTTATCACAACCAATGACCTATTTGTACTGCTCAAGAGGTGAGATTTTACAAGGTGACAGCGCGCTCCTCTTGACATAGTACAGGACTAGGAAGTTGCTCAACACTAATCAGGTGAGTGATAAATGAGAGTGTCTCCTTCACAGGGGGTCATCTATGGCTTCAGCTTCTCAGAACAGTTATATATTGCAAGAACTAGGTTTGCCGTTATCAAAAAAATACTCAGTTAAGCCGTGGTCTTCTCATAAATACACTACACATTAAAGAAATAATGCCGTATATCATTTACTAAAAATAGGGCTATGGCACACAGACACGTGTAACTGCTGCTGATCTCTAATACAGCTGCTGGTAGATATTGCACACCAGCAGGTTGTGGTTAGCCAAGAGTCTACAAATGTGTGTGTGTCATACCTCTTCCTAAAAAATAAAATGTTAAAACCGATACCCCATTGAGTCACAAGTGTGTGTTACAGCCCTGCGGATGGAAATGTAGCATTGACTTGCAACAATGTCATCTACTGCCTGTGCATTAATGCAGGGACTGGAATGTAACAGTTGTGGGGGCTTATGGTGCATAAACACACTAAATTATGGTCACCTTTAGGTGTCGGCACTTGATCCCTTGGGCAAGAATTTGGGGCAGTGTTCTGTACAGACACGTCGCTAGCCACAGTTTTGTTGTTATGAAGGTTATCAACGCACAACAGGGCAGGCAAGGAGAACAAAAGCATGGGACACACACTAACGTCTAAAGGTGCCCATATTGAGCTATGATTAAGGAGCCATTCTCGCTCCGATACGCGTGAGCTTTTTATCTGTATGCTGAGATGCTGGATTTGGAATAAAGATTTTTTTCAACTTCTCACCTTACACATTGGTGCAGCGGGATTTCCTTTGTGTGCTATCCTTTGTTGGTCAAGATTCCCTGCTCCCATTGCTGGGTGAGTATGTGTAGCGGCCCTTTCTCCTACAAACTTGCCCATACATCTGGCGATGATGTCTAGATTTGACCAAGAGACAGATCTCTCTCACGGACCCAATCTGATCACACTCTCTCTCACACACACACACACACACACACACACACACACACACACACACACACACACACACACACACACACACACACACACACACACACACCACGTTACCGGCAAACACCTGACTACGTCAGCCTGAGATTTCCCAGCATGTACGATCAATACATTACAGCCTGTCACCGATGCTCCGGTCCCGCCTCTGGAATTTCAGACTTTAAAGTCTGAAAACCACTGCGCCTGCGTTGCCGTGTCCTCGCTCCTGCTGATGTCACCAGGAGCTTACTGCGCAGGCCCAGTATGGTCTGAGCCTGCGCAGTAAGCTTCTGGTGACATCAGCAGGAGCGAGGACACGGCAACGCAGGCGCAGTGATTTTCAGACTTTAAAGTCTGAAATTCCAGAGGTGAACCAGAGGCGGGACCGGAGCATCGGTGACAGGCTGCGCGGGCACAGGACTTCTGCGGGGGACCATTAGAAGCCCCGGGTAAGTTCAACTCATTTTCCCCCGACCCCCTACAGTATCCCTTGAAACTGACACAGCAAGTGCAATGGTGCAGCAATTAAACAATGTGGTATGGCAGGTCTACATCTAACACTGCCTTAGGCCCATGTTGGAGGAGCAACAAAATGCCAATTATAAATAAGCTATATTCGGGAACTTTATGCTACAAATGCTTTTGCAGCAGCAAATGGATAGGACTTCAGGACCACTTAAAAGTACATTTTAAAGGGAATCTGAAGTGAAAATAAACGTACCGTATAATGAATTGCATGTGTAGTACAGCTAAGACACATTCTTAGCAAAGATATGAGTCTCATATTGTTTCCAGTACAGGAAGAGTTAAACTTCAGCCATCTATGCAAAAGAGCTTCTCTGAGCTCCAGTGCCGTTTTCTGAAGCACTTATGATTCAGATAAGGTTTTACTGCAGGAAAGTTCAAAGGGCCATTCGCTCTGCTCGTTTCATAGTTTAAAATACAGAATGTAGTTTATGGAATAGGATTAAAGTGACACTGAAGCTAACTAAAAATTACATCATTCTGTTAGTCTGCAAGGGTATAATAAAAGGTAAATGTACTGTATACGCTACATTTTCAACACAACTGCTGCATAATGTATTTGTGGCAAACTCAAAGGTGTATGGGTATATGGTGATCTCTGATCTACAGTGTTGAGGTGGAACCTTAAAATGTGCTTCTGCATGCACTCCTCTGCATCTATATACACTCAGTTCTCATAACTGCATGAAAAGAGACAGATCATGAAAAGTAGGTACTGGTTTCACAACTGTAGAAAGACCGGCTAAAGGTGGCCATACACAGTACAACTTTTCATTTTTTGCGAATAGATAATTTAGTTTGATTATTCCGTTAGATCGAATATAAAGATTTTTCCAGCATGTTAGATATTAATAAGTTAGCTGTTAGGGTTGATTTATAACACCGAAATTACAAATGAACTTGTGTAAGCTGTATATGTCAAAGTAACGTTAAAACTTCACATTTCCTTTGAGGTGTTGAAAGGATTGGCTGGAGCACATATTTCCATTGGACATCTTATTCTTGCGGTATGAATCTCTAGTTCCCTGTATCTAGGCCACTTATCAACCCCTCACAAAAGTGTAGAAGGAAATCACTGCATCACTCTGACCTCCTGCACTTAAACCAGACTAACATGTAAGCCATAAACTTACATATTTTAGTGCTAACAACGAAACTGTGTCACCTACTACTGGGTATGATCAATGAGATGCAAATTGAAGATGGATGCATGATTAGAAAATGTATGCAGCTTGAAAATGGACCAATCAAATCCTACCAAGTGGGAATTCAGTTGCTCCATTTCCAATTTGAATACAAAATATGAATAATCCTGCATCAACACGGAATAATTTGCATCTCAGTGACCATCACTACCTGCTACCTTAGAAGTTTCTAAGCAGTAATATGTGGAGAACCAACATCAGCAACACACTACACTTGTACTAACGGTTACCCTGACAAACGTATTATCCTTTCCCAGTTTTATACAAAATTGTGTTGCACTGTGTGTCAATACTGTTTAGGCAACCAAAGTAAAAACAATCGATACTTCTAAGTACAATGCCTCTGTTGGCTTTCACTGGAAAATAGAAAAGCTGTGGGTAAATAAAACTGCTAAAACTTACTTGTTTGTGCATCTCAATATTTAGTCCATAAGACATCTCATAATACTGCGAAACATAAAAATATATATAACATATTAGAGCAAAGAATTTTTTTTTTTTTTAAATTCACGTTACACACACACACACACACACACACACACACACACACACACACACACACACACACACACACACACACACACACACACTTACCATAACATAGTGCCTCTGCATTTCTGTTTTTTCACTTGCCAGCTTTTCACATTCCAACTTAAGGCTAAAAAAGATAAGGTCAAAGTTTAATATAGTTTACAATTTCGACACAGTTTATTCTATTTTGTCTACAGTGCTGTGATGACATCGCCAGATTACAGAGAAAAAAAAAAAGTTACCTTTGCTGTTCAATTTCTGCTTGGTTTTATTCTTGGGCCCAATGCAATTGTGCAAGCTGTTATGCTAGGCGCACACACACCATACAATTTTCTTTTAGATTTACCTGCCAGATAGTTTTTTTTCCCAACATGTTGGAAACATTTTTTATCTGGCAGGAAAATCTAACAGAAAATTGTATGGTGTGTACCGAGCATTACATATAAACATGTCACATGCTAACATTGTATAGAAGAGGAGTCAGCTAGTTAGGGAATTATTTCAAAGGCTAACGACAGGGAAAGCTTTTAGTTTAAGATGGCAATCAAATTGAATAACAGGCACACAAACTTCAAAAGCTGCTCCTCATTAGGTAGTGAAGCTCAATGTGCCAACCTGGCCCACTCCAGTTTACGCATGATACCTGATTGAGATGATCAATGCGACCAATATCAGGCCAAAATTGGTTGCATGTATCGTTTAGTCATGCCTATTGCAACATGCGGACCTAATGGGGAACTATTGAAGAAAGCAGGACCAATAAGGACGCTCCTGCGCTCCACGGCTTGCCTCACTAGTGTTCAGCCACTTCCAGACTGGTCACGTGATGACGCTCCGAGCCGCGCACCAATGTGGAGGCTCGGCCCACCTAGGTTCTTTGCCACAGATGGCGTCTGGCGTCTCTGGGACCGATGTGGAACGGCGGTTCCTGGCTGAAATCATGGGGGTGAGTTTATGCTGTCCTCATTGGTCCCGCTTTCTTCTTCAATAGTTCCCCATCAGGTCCGCATGTTGCAATAGGCCCTGTGATTGGCCTGTTTACTTAGGCCTGTGATTGGTTGTTTCTTTGGTGGATAGATCTATATTGTCTTTTGTGTGCTTATCTATTCAGTCTGTCACTTGCTTGATAAAGGGGATGTCCTCAAACGTCAGATTGTATTGATGTTTATTCAATAAAAGAGCATATACTTTACAGGGATGGTGCCTGCTTCATCTACAACTTTCAATATATAAACTGCTCAAAATAGTAATAAGTTTGACAGATATGTTCAGGTTAACCAGATATTAAGACCATAACTGATCAGGAAAGGCTACTCTTTCAGATTCCATGTAGGGATGGGGGGTGGGGGGGGGGGGGGGGGGGGAAGCAGGCAGATGCTGTACCCAAACAATGTGTTCTATTGCTTTGTACTGCATCAAACAGTATGAAGCTAGTGGGGCCACGGCTAGGCAAAATCCATTTCGATATTATTTGACGGAATACTGAACTATGCATGGCTCTACACAAATGATTATAGGAGTCAGATGATGATTATTTACCAGTTATAAAGCCTATACCATAGTGTATGATGGATTTAAAGGTAGCCTATCAAATAGTTTGTACTTTAATGCAGCTCATAGAAAATGGAAAGAGACAATGGTATGCTATGAGAAACCACACTATTTTTTTTTTAAACATTCTCATAAGTGATGTGAATATGCTTTTACATTTGCCGGTAAATGAATGTGTTTTCGTTCACTTACTTACAATTGCTTGACAAGCTAAGACCCTTACAAGATAAAGCATGGTCTTTGTAAGTGAAGTACATAGAGTGAACTGCCAAATGTATATTAGTGTTGATGATGCGATAATGTGGTCAGGAGTGCAGACCACATCTTGAAATAGGCTGCATTCCTAATCACTATGAGAGCTGAGCAGGTGGACAGCAATTCATCTGCTTCACACATCTTATTCAACTCAAATTTTTAATAAAACTTCCACCAATCACCATTTCCTAACAAATTTCAGCCAGATCCACTCCCTGCAATGACAAATCTAAAGATGCCATTCACACAAAGTTCCATGCATTTAAACCCTGTGATGTAAAGCAACCTGCAAAAAACTATACAGGTGGCTGTTAGGAATCGTCAAGTGTATACAGTGTATTTTTCGTTTCATGAAATTGCCCGTTTATGCCGTTTCCACATGTGCTGGCATGCATGTCCACTTGTTTTGATGAGAGTATGCATCTGGGTCCCTCTAACCATGTCATGCACATGGTGATTTGCATGTGTAATTCTGAGGCAGCCTATTGTTTCAATGGGCTGTAATTCGGCATCTGAATTTGCAAGGGGAGGGAAACGGGAAAGTAATTGTACAAATGGAAACTAATCAACTAATCAACCTGCATAACTAAGCTACTCCCATATTCAGTGCGCAAGAATCTAGCAGGTATGAGACACCCGATTCATTGGCAAGAGACCAGGACTACCGGATCGTCTTGTCCGAACACAGGCCATGGCCACTGCTCTCCTCCAATACAGGTGTGCTTTCATGAGAGAAGGCTTGTGTACACTTATTTTTACCCTAACGCAGTACAGTAGAGCCCCTTTCTAGTAAACTCCAAGGGACCAGGAAAAGTAGTTTACTATATCAGAATTGGTCATACATTGCATATTTATACAGATGCATTTGCTGGGACCTGAGAACTAAGTTTACTATATCCAGAGGTTTACTATAACAAGATTCTACTGTATATTGTATATTGTATTCTGCTGCATTAGAGAAAATGCATGACCACAAGGGCTTGTATACTGCAGCTGCAGTGCTTTTGCATTGCGATAAGGGTGCTCAGGCCATAACAAACTAATATTCTCAGCTTCAGTCTTTTTTAGACTGCCTGTGTATAACAGTGTTTAACAAACAGTAACTAACTTACTATTTAAACAAAACCGTATTACTGCTAAGCAGGCTCCTAAAGGCAAACAGCTTTGACTCATCTGGTGTTTTCAACTCAAGATTTTGTTACAAAATGAAGAGCAAATATTGACAGTTCTCAGGCAGGTTGGAAATACATGCGCAGGGAAAAAAAATAAGTTTATCTCAATGGGACAAACTATCCCACTAGAGGGAGTTAAAGAAAGAAGTGAGCAACACCACCTGCTGGCAATACATAAAAATACAGTACACATTAAATATAAGAAAAATTACACATATAACGGACTGAAGAATTAACGGCCACACTTCCGATGGAAAAGAATGGAACCATCCTAATATACTTGATTACATAAAAAGGGGAACACTGCAGCTATTATTAACAGAGTTATTGCTGCTATGGGCAACTACTGCATATTCCTTTAGCAGATTTTCTATGTTAACACAGGATGATCTATCAAGAATAGAAGGCAGAGTTTACACTGGATGCACAATGGAGCAGTAACTACAGATCGGCACAAGTTCTGTCACATGTCCATATGCATCTTTCACATACCCTGCATTGTGTAATCAGTTCCATGTGCATTGCCATCCATGCATTTAAAGGGGTTCTCTAGGTTTAAAAAGCTAAAACTGACGTTTACCTGGGGCTTCCATCAGCCCCCTGCAGCTGTAATTTCCCGCGCCATCCTCCTACGATGCTGCTCCCCACCGCCGGTAACCTGCTAATTATTCGTCTAACTAGACAAATAGAACTGCGGCTGTGCGGCATCGGGAGCTTATTGTGCAGGCGCAGTACAAGAAAGCTTCGTACTGCACCCACGCAGTAAGCTTCCAATGCCGCAGTTCTATACTTCTAGTTAAGCGAATAATTAGCAGGTTAACGGCGGCGGAGAACAGAGCATTGGAGGACGACAGCACAGGACATTACAGCTGCAGGGGACCAATAGAAGCCCCAGGTAAGTGTCAGTTTTACCTTTTTTAAAACATACCAGAGAACCCTTTTAAATAATCTGCCACCATCCATTTGGGTCCTTTGCCGCTACTACTGGCACATATGATTGGGTCCTCTGCACTGAAGAAGTGATTATATTCAAATTAAATCCCAGGACTATCCGGCTCCTACTGGACTGCAGTAGACCAATTAGAAACCTTCCTGAGCATCAGGGAGGATTCTCATTGGATCAAATAAAATTATGAAAGGTAAAAAAAAAAAAAAAAAAAAAAATTGTCATTGGTCCGTTACAACCCGATGGGGAGCCTGAAGGTGGCCACACACGATACAATAAAATGATCCGATTTTACGGCAACTCGATAAAAGCGATCGGATCTCCCAAAAAATCTAAAGATTTTTTTCCATCCAACTTTCCTGGTTTTTTCGATTTTTAGCTATCCGGAATGCCAGATATTTTTCTTCAATTTCTCTAAAGATTGTATGTTGTGTGTTAGATTGTCAATTTATTAATATACACACCCTAGCAATTTTCTCAGTTTCCAATCATTTTTATCATAATTGGGGAAAATTGAACATAGGTGTGTGGTACATGGTAACATTTCAAAAATATGACCAATCACTCAGAAAAATTGATTGCAATTCTTAAATTGAACAGATATTTAAAAAAAAAATTGTATGGTGTGTGGCCACCTTGATACTTCTGATAGGGCTCCAATCTGTATACTGGCGTTTCTTCCATGCAGAGGACCTAAGCGGTGGTGCCAGAACCAGTGAAGGACACAAATGAACAGCAGAAGGTGAGTAAAGGCAAAATGAACACAGCGACTAGCCTAGTGAAGACAGAGAAATTTGTCATAAGAAAAGTCTATGTTCATTCTGAATTTGGTCAAATGAATCAGAAAGTTAAATGCTTAGGAGTCATGGAAGTGTCCTCTGGGCCACAGAGAAGGACCATGCAGCATTAGTGATTGTATTGGGCTAAATTAGTGGTTTTGACTTCAATAGCTTGCGCATCTAGGAGGTAACCCATTTTTGCTGAACGATGGTCATAGGTCTTGAAGCAACACATACCATCATGCAGAAGTTTCCAAGGAAGGCCTTGTTTAGTTCAACAAGAATTCTAAACTGGTAAAGCACGTATAACAGCAGCATGGATTCATGAAGATAATGAGAGCAGCTTCATGCAGCATTCCAGAGGCACTGCAATTTCCTAAGCATGAGAAATGTGTGTCTTGTAGGATATTAGGAGCAGAACATGGCCAGTGCAAAAGAGCTTTTAGAGATGGTGTGGGTGCTAAACTGGCCTACCTGCAGCTTATACCCGTCACCCACTGTGTATCATGAAACAAAATGTTTAGCAGCTGAAATCTTGTATTGAGCAAAGACATGACATTCCCTTTTCAAAACTGCAGCAATTGGTTTCCTTGGCTGCCAAATTTTTTCATTGTGCTTTTTTAACCACTTGGGTACCAGCAGCCTCTGCACCCTTAAGGACCAGAGGCTGCTGGTACAGTAAAACACCGTAAAAATCAGCCGCTCCCGCCGGTCACGCCGCTCTGTCCCCGCCGCAGGCTTCTCTCTCTCTATGACGGCAGAGCGCTGTGCGCTGGTCAGGAGCCGCTTTCATTGGCTCCTGACCCTGTCACTCAATGTAAGCCAATGGGATTGGCTTACAGTAATGACAGGGCCAAGAGCCAATGAAAATGGCTCCTGCCCGGCTCAGTGCTCTGCCGTCATAGAGGCGGCAGGGCAGCACATTGCAGCGGGTAGAAAGTGGTGAGAGCGGCGGGAACGCGCGGTGAATGGGGCATAGAACTTACGTCCGGTCAGAACCGCAGCACCACCCGCCCGACGTAGATTTAAACTGCGTCGGTCCAAAATTGGTTAAAGAAGAAATGATAAAACAGTGGTAAACATGCTTAACATTTGTTGATGTTGCCTTTGTATTATTTTAAATATAATTACATGACTAGCACATCATTAAAAAAAAAACCTGAACTTATCTGGGACTTCTAATGGTCCCCTGCAGACATCCTGTCCGCGCAGCCACTCAACGGTGCGCCAGCCCCGCCTCCAGTTCACTTCTAGAATTTTCGACTTTAAATTCTGAAAACCACTGCACCTGCACGGCCGTGCTGTCACTCCCGCTGACGTCACCAGGAATGTATTGCCGTTATGGTCTGCGCCTGCGCATTACGCTCCTGGTGACGTCAGCGAGAGCGAGGACACGGCCGTGCAGGCGCAGTGGTTTTCAGACTTTAAAGTCGGAAATTCCAGAAGTTAACCTGAGGCAGTTACCAGAGCATCGGTGAGTGGCTGCACGGGCACAGGACGTCTGTGGGGGACCATTAGAAGCCCCGGGTAAGTTCAACTCTCTTTTTTTCCCCCTACAGTAGTCCTTTAACTATTACCATGAAACCCCATGGTTCTGTTTCTGTGGGGTAGTGGAAGATATAGCTTTATCAACATCATAGCAGGATACCCAATGGGGTGGCATGTGCCAAGTAACATTAGCCTTCACGTAGAAAAATTAACATGCAATTTGGGAGCCGGCCTCATTGAAAGTATAAAAAAAAAAAAAAAAAAGCTGTTAAAAGTTACAGTAAGCCGTCAGCAACTTTTAAGCAACATTGACTAGCTTGCATTAGGTGCATACACAGCCAATTTTGGTTGGTCAATGATTTTGCTAATTGTAACACTTCCCTATAGTTTCAAAGGTTACCTAAACAAACTGTTCACAGTACTCAAAATCTGTTGCCCCCCGTTCTACAAAGTAGTAAAATTGGAAAGCCATAGGCCAATTAAAATTGGATGTCTGTATGCATCTTTAGTCCATTGGAGCTGTTCAGAATCGGCAGTGCTGACGCAGTCCTAAGCTCCATTCCAGAACCTATGGAAAAAGAAGCAGAGGGGGTGGGAAGGGATTTTTAAAAAAAAATTAAAGTGAATCTGAGGTGAGAGGATTGATATGGAGGCTGCCATATTTATTTCCTTTTGAACAATGAGAGATGCCTGGCAGCCCTGCTGATCTATTTGGCTGCAGTAGTGGCTGAATCACACCAGAAACAAGCATGTTAATCTTGCTAATCTTGTCAGATCTGAAAATAATGCCACAAACCCCTGATCTGCTGCATTGCTTAAAAGGAAATAAATATGGCAGCCTCCATATCTCTCCTACCACCTCAGGTTCACTTTAAACTGTCTACGCCCTGCAACTGTTAAGGCTGATTACAGACACTCAATTTTGATCAAACCTGACAAATCTTCCTCTTTCAACAAATGTTATAAAGAACGCAAGAAAGATCAGGACTGGGGGTAAAAGATACTATGACAGTAGAATCTGCCTGTGCAGTGTGCTGCACAGAGATTAACAAAACCATTCATAGAGGCAGTATCGACTAAGGCTGCAACATAGTGCATTAATCAATACTGCCCAATCAATAAGTCCATCTGAAAGCGCTGACCAGGAAATGGGTTGGGCCCGGGTGTGTGAAACCAGAGAAGTCAATTCTGGTGATGTCACAGCTCAAATCTTGAAGTGTGGTTCCTGCTGCGTGATAACTACCACTGCATAACTATCCAGTGACATGTACACAGTCCAACATGCTGGCACTAACTATTTGTGCACGATTGTAAGGAAGACTGTTTGAATACAAAAAGCCTACAAATATTTGCACTGTATCTGGCTTTTCGAACACAAAAGGGAAAGGTCTTATTACGTCATGCTTTTTCAAAAACCTTTTGATGCATGTTTACATGGTAAAGAAATGCTAAGAGTATTTGTTTTAATAAATGAAATAAGCTTTTATTTAGTGCAATGTTTCCCAAAAGGCTTTCCACAAACTTTGAGCAATGCAATATATCATGAAAGTGCCACACTGGAAATGGATGACTGAAACGGAAATGCACACCTGTGATACTGAGCTTGTAGAAACTGAAATTCCTCCTTAATCCGGTCCAAGGATTCTGGGATGGTGAATTTAAATGGCTGGCCTGCAGCCTGGTGTGGCGTCTGGAAAACCAAAAGACAGGAATGAAATTAAATATTAAAACAAAAACTTCAATACAACTTCCACTTGAATGATACTCAAGGCAAAGCAGACATAATACCCTGCAGTCTTATTCCCATAACGGTTTCATAGAAGTCACCAAGAAATGTTTCCATTTTATTTGCCAAGCAAAGCAGACTTCTCATTACCTCCTCCAAGCCCCAAAAGAACAATATAGTATATGCAGAAAGCATTTTTTGTTTTGTGTGTGTGTTTTACTACATGGGGAATAGGTGTGATCATTTGTTTTAAACTTCACTCCATACCAAATAGAGATTAACAGCTCTCTAAGAAATAATAGTATCCAAAAACATTAGTATAGACAGTAGGCCTCACCTTCATGGATAAATATAGCTGCAGCACACACCCCTAATGACTCTGGATAAACTGACAATTACATTAATCCAGTGAGACAAGATTCACTTCTAGAAGTGGCTAGTTGGGCCAAGGGTAAATAAAATTGTATGACAAGGCTCATTAGCTATGTATCCTTCAGTAAGTGTAACAGCCCTACAAGAGACTGTACCAAGAGGCTAGGTAACAATGTAAACATTGACTCTATGCTCTAAAACTTGCTTGCAGTAATACAATATAGCAAGTTACAGTGCATATGTGTAATAAAACGTCATTTCCAAAACCATTGTATATAATAGATCAGAAAACACTTTGCTCTTTTCACATTTGCCTCAAAGTACAAAATATATATATATATATATATATATATATATATATATATATATATATATATATATATATATATATATATATATTTTAACATAAGGATAGGCTGTTAAAGTGGTGTCTATAAAGAGCACCCCTATGAATTAATCTTTATAGCTTCTGGGAAAAGGAGTGCTGCTTATAAAATGCTGACCATAGCTAATTTCCCTGGAAACATTAATTCAGGTGCAGGAATTGGGCAACAAATAATCTGATATGTTGATGCAACCTTATAATACATTGGCAACAGTTTATAATAAATGACTGTTGTGACACATGGACATTGATAGAAGATTTTATTGCACTTTGTATCAGTGTGCAAGACAGTGGCCTAGTACTCCTAATCAACTGATGAAAGCATGGGTCATGCTAACATATAAAGTCATATCAAAACACCATTCTTTAGTCGTCCTGCACTAAAGCAGTCTACCGTTTCATATTATTTTAACCTTTCCATCAATCTTTATGTAAACAAATGTTTTTTGCTGCTTCAGCATAGCAAGTGCTAAGCTGAAGAAACACTGTACTGAGAGTTTCCTCTGTCAGTTCTTCAACATAGTTCACTAGACATCTGACAGTTACAATTTGTGGTCAAATATTCATCCTTAAGCCAAGTATGCCAGATTTTTCATATCACTACAAAGATGTGACCAACAAAGACATAACAGACTAACTAGGGGGCAGCAGACAGGCAAGGGGCCGTGTCCTCCCCACGTGGGGCTATCGTCTTAGAAAAAAAAAACCTTGGCATCTGTAGCAAACAGGAAGTGGAGTATAACCGGCAACCACCAAACTACAAAACGGCAGCAAAATAAGCTTTTAAACAAGTGGAAGAAAGTTCAAAAACCAAGAGCATTTCAGACACTTCAAGAACATAGAAAAATGGTGGGCGGCATGTGGCATACATAATGAGGCTTCCCCCAGCTTCTGCCTCCCAACAACTTGGAGAATTGAACAGATGGCAGACATGTGAGCATGAGATTTATGTTAAACCACTGGCTAGTAAAGGGGGGGGGGGGGGGGGAGAGAAAAAACGTTCACAATAAAACAATCTGCTTTCTGTGTGCACCAAGCCATTAACACAAGACCCTATATAGTCTGTGATCCATGCCAGCTATCATAAGCCATATACTCAGCAGACAGAACACAAAGAACTAGTAAAGTATGACAGGAGGACAATCTGCAAGAGCTAGGTAGCCAATGCAGTGGTTTGACTACAGGGGAGCAAACCCTGCTCTACCCCAGGAAGGTCCAAAGCTGTGCCCCCCCCCCCCCCCAATCTTCCTATCCTCCAAGGAAGACCTCCATCTTTCAGATCAGGACTTTGTGGCCACCCTTGTTTTATGACCGCTGCAAGATGGGCCCTTGGGCTATGGAGGTCACCAAAGGAAGGGATGTGAAAATGGGAGCCCCATCAAAGTTTTGCTGGGGGCCCCTGAACCAGTGAATGCACCTAAACCTGCTCACAGCTGGCAATGCTGTCTATTCTACTCCTGGCAATACAAGCACATTGCTCCATCACTCCAGAGCTCTTCTATTGGATGCAGAGTCCCATACAAGAGCAGAGATCGTGTAAAGTCCAGCAAGCATCCTGCCAAGGAGCTCAACTCACCGGGTGTCTGCTCTGGGGAAACATGGCTCTCCCAGCCGCAGCTTTGCACCTCTGCAGCTCAATTCTCGGGGGCTTTTAGCAGCAACTCCTGGGTGACAGCTGGGTGCCGGCTGGATGGGGCAGTGATGTGCGGCCACTATGCACAGCCGCCCCGCATCCTGCTGCTGCCACCTCCTCCTTTCTTCAGGGCGTCCTTTGTCTCCGCAGCAGCGCCCGGGACGCTCCGTCCTGCCCGCCCGCCCCGCACTGCAGCTCTAGCAAACTTTCCCGGCCAGGCTTAGGATGGAAGCAGCAGATAAATCCCACGGATTGTGTGTATCCGAGATAAGAAGCGTCTCCCGCAGAGGAAGCCAAGCTCCGGCAGAGGATCAGCAGCGGCCGCCGCCCGAGGGACACATGGAAGCAGGGCGCCTAGCTGGGCTGGGGGAGAAGAGGCAACCACAGGCTGGGGGATCCGTACACATCCAGATGGAGGGGGCTGCTGCTGGGAAATCCTGTGCGGCCGGCGCCGGGACACAAAAAGCCAGCACAGCCGCTCACACAATAACAGCCACTTAAGTTCCGAGGGCTAATTGGCAGTTCCGCCCGCTCCTCCCCGCCCGTCTTCTTCCAGGACACTTTGGAGCGCACAAAGCAGCGCAAAGTTCCCAGCACGTCAGTCAGCACAAGCTCCGGGGATCGCTCCGGTGCGGCACCAGCTGCTCGGCCACTGCCAGCTCCGCGTACGGGACACAAACGTCTCGGGCCGCCTTCGCCTTTCCACAACTGGTTACATTAACACGCGGTTTCACACTCCTCCAGCTAACCAGAACCCTGCCCCGCCCTAGCCATGCTAGGCAATACGCTTCGCCTCCAATCGCCGAGCCGCGTACCCAACGTGGGGTCGTGACGTGTTCTCCACCTACAGCCAATAGCGAGCCTCCCCTTGTCGTTTCTGGGGACGCCTCGCACCCGGGCTGTAGGGCGCTAGTACGAGCCAATGAGGATGTGGAGAGGCGTGACTAACTGCCAGAATGAGTGGGCTGGGCGGCGAGATGGAGAAGTAGCTGCCTGCCTGTCAATCAAAGTAACGTGGGGAGAAGAGCGTCAAGCAGCCTGTGTGTTTCTAATGCTGAAATATACGCTCGTGTATTTATGGGAGTATTTATGTGGATAGCATGCTACGTGCATATAAATAGATGAAAAGAGAGACGGCTAGAAAGTCCATTTTTTTCTGTTCCTCCTCATCATTTGAATATGTATGGCTGTGTTACGGATTTATTGATGCTATCGAGACAATGGTGTGTGCGTATTGCATACATATCAATATAAAAATGTGTACATATACACACACTCCTGGTGTATGAGGGAAACACATCTAAAGGCTTCTGTTACCATATGTCTGTAGCATCAGGGCGCAAAAGATGATATATTGCATAGTAAGTGTGTTACCGAGCAATGTATGCAAACCGAGCAATGTATGCAATTTTGGGAGTGGTGCAAACATAGGTGTATGGAATTTATGCAACACTGTATGCGTCACTTTGCACTGAAAACATGCAGTGCGACTTTCATCACTGTTGCAGTGCAATCCTATTTCTGTGGATGTGCACTGCAACGGATCTAGGGTCTGGTGCACTTTATGCCGTAAAGTTGCCTTGCACAGGTAGCGCACAGCGATTTTATCAATACTAACGCTGCTAAGACACTGCTCATTAACGCTATGTGCATTATTGCGTTAATGCCCGCATTGCACGGCAACACGCGTTACACCACATATTACCACATGATTACCATAGCAACGCGCCCGTTAACCCGGTAACTATGGATTGTCAGGAAAATGCAAATAATTCCGAGTTGATGCAGGATTATTCAAATTCTACATGTGAATTAATGCAGTTTGAAAATGGACCTATCAAATTTAACCTTGGTGGGATTTGATTGGTCCAGTTTCAAGCCGCATAAATGTACATACTGAATTTGCACAATCCTGCGTCAACTCGGAATTATTTGCATCACATTGATCATCCCTACCGGTAACACACATGACATGACACTAATGGGTTAACTGTTCTCGCAGCAATAGTACCCGTAAAATTGCCTTGTGCTATGTGCACATGGCATCGCTAGCAGTGTATCCGTGACGATGCAGTAAATAACTTCCCATTTTCTTCTGTGCAGACCACTGAAGCCATTGCTCACACAGAATGCAATGGCAAATGGTAATATAGGCTCCTGTAGGAAACATACACACAGTTTAGTTTTGTTGTGCAGCCTTTGTATGAAATGTGGTGGGCAGCATAGTTTATACTTTATATCCTTGTAAATTACTGGATGATCTGTTATTTATACTTCACATAGCATGATGAAACCTACTTTTTCCAACTCGCCTATAGAACTGCAGTAGAGATGTTACCGCCATCAATTACAGAGATAAGTGTGTTTAAATCAAGAAACACAGCGTCTCTGCTTCTTTGAAACCAAGGGCATTAATTGCTTGGGAAATCCAACTTGAGCAAAAACATAACACTAAAAACTTAAAGACTAATTAAAACATATTTAGCCTATATTAGTAATAATCCTCCAGAACGAGGAATAATATAGTGATTTATGCCTCTGTTGCTTTATAGGCCTTCTGTTAGGCTTCAGGCCTTCCGCGCCTACACTTTAGCTATTAATAATTGCACACGTGAACCTGAAATCACTATATGGAATAATAAATTATATAAACAAGGACGCTTTTGCTGCTCTTACTAATAGCAATATGTAAAGTTAGTACCTTGTATTTACTGATAGCCTTGCTCCTGTCATGCTATCATCACAATGATGTGTGATATTACCAAGGCACTGGGCTGTACTTAGAGATCATGCAAACAAAAGACTACAAAGAGCCTTTGCATTCCCAGGCCAGACAGCTTATCAAATGGGTTAAACATTTGCATTCTGTTTATTTTAGGGGAATTTTTAGTCATGGGTTCAATCTTATTACTAAATAACACATTTCCTCATTTCTAGTTTATTATGCCCTAGGGGAGATCAGCAGTGTATATATATCTAGTAAGTAAAACATTTCCAGGTGTCAACATAATAAGACTGCATGCTCAAGATTATAAAGATAAATACATATTAGGTTACCGTTCATATTCCAGGGAGGCACAGGCAACACAAAAGTTATAACTATGAAAATAATACTTTAGATTTTTTTTTAATAACTGATACAGCATATGTAATTGCAACCTAAGACATTTACTTTAATTACATTTTATTGCTAAAATCAGTTCATCAGAGGGTACTGTAGGCTCCCATGTGGTGTACCCACTGGCCACACAAGGAGGTATGGAAGCCAGCGTGCGATCCTACTAGATCGCAGCACTTTTATCTGGCCACACATAATTGTTACCATACACGATTAATCAGTGAATGAGGATTGCCTTAAAGAGAACCCGAGGTGGATCTTCAGGGGGCAGATGGGACACAGAGCCATGTTCTCTGCCAAATGACATGGCTCTGTGTCCTCCAACCGCCGCTCTCTGCCCCCCCTCCCCCACACCACACTACAGCCCCCCGAGTTTAGCGGCAAGACCTGTCGCTATCTCGGAGGTAAACACAGGGGAGAGGAACTCCCTGTTCAAAACACTCACTAGGGGTGTTCCTGCAGGGTTTCCTGAGCTGCCATTGGGCAGCTTTCTCTCCCTGGCTGTGCCTCCTGCCACTCCCCCGCCTCCCTTCACGCTATGACCTATAGGTCACGAAAGTGAAAGTGGGCTATCGCGGCCCATGAGAGTGGCAGTTTTTGCGGCTACCTGATCTGCTCAGCCCCGCGGATCAGGTAGCCTACTTTTTTTCAATTTTTTAAACCCACCTCAGGCTCTTTTTAAGGCCCATATACACAGGCTGACTGATGTCGCCCATCAGGGATCGGGACCCGATCCGTCAGGCAACATCGCTGGGCCGGGCTGTACAGATGCAAAATAAGCTGACAACACATTCCGTTGCTATGCTGTGAGGTGGAGGGACAGCGGAGTGGTGCAGACGTAATGTCACTTGGCGGGCGGGGTGAGCAGCGCTAACGGCGTGCACAAAGCAAACGGCCGTGCCTCGGCTGAGTTGATCCGCTGGGTGGATCAGGAGCTGAGTGCCGGTTGCTCCTTGGGGGTTGATGTACAAACGCCAGATTGTCATCTGATGCAGTCATTATCATACGCCTCAGCCAATTTAACAACCCCCCTCTACCACCACACACACAGACACACACCCGTGGGATATTTACTCTGGATCCTAATGAGGCTTCCCCCATCCTCCTCTGTCCCTTCGTTCCAGTGTTGTCAGCTCCCGAACACCAGGGAGGTAAATATTTACCTACCACAATTCAGCGCAGATGAAGTAGCGGCTTTCCGATCGGGCTTAGGCGGAAATAGCCAAGCCCCATCTGGTCCGCTTTATGGTACAGGTGACTCGCGGTGGTTGGGAGGAAGACGTGGGAAGCCTCTGGAGGATTCAGAGGCTTTCTTTTTCTCAGGTATTTGTTTTTTTCGAGGTTTGGAGCAGGCTATACTCTTCCTACATAACTCTCTGATGTACATGAGGGTGGAGGGGGGTTTCTTTGGGGAGGGGATGTATGGCTGTTGCCCCTTATTATAGTGGCTGCACTAGTAATGGGGAACATGATGGCCACATAGTAAAAGTGCCCTCTTTGGTTAGAGAGAGATCAGTCAGCTGCCTATCCACCGCTGGCCGATTCTCGATCAATTTTGATGCTGAAATCGATCAGGAAGCCTTGCCAACCAGATGCTGTCTGCCTTAATGCTTTATATCCCCCTGGTGCCCAGTGCACTCTATATATTACCTGTTCTCAGCCTCCGCTTGCTCCGGGCTCCCTCCGCTGTCCATACACACGCGCACCACATGGTTGCCTAGTGAGGGAGTGTGTGTAACGTCACATGTGACACACACACACACACACACACGTTACTAGGCAGCCACTTGGAGTACATGTATGGAAAGTGGAGGGAGTCCGGAGCAAGCAGAGGCTGCGGACAGGTAATGTATAGAGTGCACTGGGCACCGGGGAGCACATTAAACGTTAGGACGGACAGCATCAGGGTTTTTTTCAGGTTCGTCGATCATCCCAGTATCGCTCGGTATTACCATATCGCGCACCCAATTGAGCAAGTCGGCCCCACATCTTGCAGCATGTCCAACCAATTAATGTGACCAATTTCTGCCTGAAATTGGTCGCATTGTCAGTCAGGCATGCACTTGGCGGCACCGATTTTCATCGGAATCCAATTTTAAAAATCAAATCAGATGGTCGATTGCACGGCAACTGCTACCCTGTAAGCTTATTTGGTAATCACAAGAGCCTCCATCCCCCCTTCTCAAGTTATACCTGGCAGTATCAAGTGATGCTCTTCCTCCACCAGCAACCACAGGCCTGCAGCTACAAGTGGCCTCCAATCACAGCTACTCATCACAGGTATTGCAACTTTACCCCTTCCCCCGACTCATGTCTGGCATATACAAGTAGCCGCTTATCACATCCAGCAGTCGCTGGCAGCCCTGAATTGTGGCCTGCAGCCACAAGTCACCTTCATTTTCTGTCTCTTTAATAACCTGCAGTTTACAATGTGAATATGCCCCAAGGTGTAGTCACACTCTCAAGCGCAGTCTAACCTGATGGCCCTGGGCATGAAATGGTTTGGGAAAGCTATTCAACTTACTAGTTGGTAGAACAGGTTTTAGAGCAAGCAGCTGTAGTGGTGCCATTCACATGGAGCTGGGTAAAAGCACAAAGGCTCAATGTGAAATAACCTGTTATTTGTCATCTGGAAACAATAGAAACATTTGTTACACAAATGCACATACTTCAACACTCCGACTAATACAATCAAGTGAGTTTATTCCCCCAACTCATTGATACTGCTACCTTATAACACATTATTTCTCGCCAGTTTTACACCTTGGGCCTGATTCACAAAGCGGTGCTAACAGTTAGCACGCTGGTGAAAAGCCCTTTATCACGCCTAAACTCAGTTTAGGCATAAGTTTAGGTATGATAAGTTTAGGCATGATAAGTTTAGGTGTGATAAGTTTAGGTGTGATAAGTTTAGGCGTGATAAGTTTAAGCACCAACTGGGTTAGCACCGCAGTGCACAGCTGATCAAAAGTTTTGCACTAGCAAAGTCTGGTGCACTTCGCATAGAGTTTAATGGCGCTGCTTTGCGTGCAGGACTTTGCGCGCGATCTAAACGTATCTAAACTTATCACGCCTAAACTTATCACGCCTAAACTTATCATGCCTAAACTTATCACGCCTAAACTGGCTTTTCACCAGCGTGGTGCAATGGTTATCATGCCTAAAGTCTCTAACTGGGTTAGCACCGCTTTGTGAATCGAGCCCCTTGTATCTCTTTTCAGTGATGGTGCTTGCCAAGTACCCCCTACTGCAAGTAATGCCATGACCCTTGACACATGCATATTTTTTAGGAGTACTTAATTAATAAGTGTCCATAAATGCTTTTTGAACATTCATTATGTTCTTAGTTAAGTAAATACTTATTAAGGTCTGTTTATATATGATTTATCTATTTTGTTTTGAAACTGCACATGTACTTTATTGGACTGAGTGGCTGAATAGTATACTGGATAAGGGCTCTGCCTCTGACATAGGAGACCTGGGTTTAATTCTCAGCTCTTCCTATTCAGTAAGCCAGCACCTATTCAGATTGGCTTCTGCAGTGCAGGACAACGGGAGGCACTGGAGCTGCGGCGAGGGCACAGGACGGCTGCCAAGGGCTGGAAGAAGCCCCGGGTAAGTGGACTTTCCCTTTAAGTACTTACTTAATGTGCACTGTATGTGCACTCCATTTGCACCTTATCCAGTACTGTATGCTGCCTCATTTCTGATGCACTTTAGATTTATTTCTTTCTCATATTACTAGTTTATACTTTATTATAATGACATCCTTTACATATATTTGGGCACCTCTTAGCCACTCACTAGTGCATTGTCTTATTGTCCCTCCTCCCCTTTCTTGCAAATAGTACATACTTATTGTACATTTGTATCAAGAAGTGTGTTTGTACAGTGCTATTGTACTGCGGTATCACTCTAATTATTGAGCTTCATTCATAAAGGGTGACACACATTGAGCATGTGTATGAATGAGCCTTTAAAGTAAAACTGAAGCAATTTAAAAAAAAAAAAAAGGCAGATACTTACCACTGGAGAAGGAAGGCTCTGGATCCTATAGATCCTCATCCTTCCCATTCCTCTCACGATCCCCTCATTCCAGCAATGTCCAAGTGGTCGAAGATGCCTTCTGGGATGCCTTCTGAAGTGCTTCTGCTGAGTGTTTCTGAAGACAGGCCACTTCTGAGTGCGTCTTCAGAAGCTTTCAGGCACACAAGGGCTTCTGAAGCCTTTCAAGGGCTCTTGGAGGTGGCAAATTTGTACTGGGGACAGTGCTGGAACAGGGGGGACCGTGAGAGGAGCGGGAAGGCTCTATAGGGTCCAGAATCTTCTCCCTCCATAGGTAAGTATCTTTTTAAAGAAAAAAAATCACTGCAGACTTGTTTTAATATGGAGTTGTGTTATCTGAATAGGTATTACTTACATTACTACAGTTACTATAGCTCTTCAATTCAGCAAGACTACTATGATATATAGGGGTAGTAATCTGAGTACAGGTCCATTTTGAGAACTTGGAGATCACCACAACAGAAAACTAAACATTTGTGACCTTCCAGGTCCCTGAAAGTGGAGGGGTGACTTGGTATATCTTGTTATCTTTGCTAACAGCTGGACTTTTGCAGGCATGCTGGTTTGGACAACAGCACTCTGCTTTAATTATTTAGTCTGACTGTCAATTAGTTTTCACTTTGTAAATTAATCAACAGTAATCTATAGAGGATTCACTGATTATCTTTACAATCTTTCTGAGAAGCCTGGATTTCATATCTCACTTGACTACAGTTGTCCTCTTTGATCCTACTTGGTGTTCCATTACTACTCTGTCTTTTCTGTACTCCAATTCAATATATCCTGCAGGAAGGGTTGACAACATCAGTGGAATAAGAAAGGGTCATACTAAAAATGGCATGAGTTCTTTTAAACAAATTTACCAGCGAAATGTTGCAGTTTGCTAAATGTACTCTTCGTAAGGAATCCGTGTCTGTACAAGAATGTGTAGTATGTAAGTACCGTATGTGTCAGCTCTTTAAAGCGGAAATCCAGCGTAAAATGCATATTCAACAGATCCTCTTATCCTGTAAAGTTATAATTACCTGCTCGGTCTTCCTCTTGTAAAAAACTCTCAGGCATCCATGTCCGCCGATTCCGGCGCGTAGCCCCACTCCCGCCAACCAAGCCTTTTTTTCTCTATCCCGAGTACAAAAACAAATGGTGCTTTTCAGTGAAGGGAGGGACTACATGCCAGAAGATGACCGATCCCCAGGACTGATTTACAGTGATGACTGGGCAAGTAATTACTGTATAGCGTTACAGGAGAAGAGTATCTGTTGACTATGGGGTATACACTGGACATCCGCTTTAACTTCTATCTCTTGTACAACTATTATGTAGCAGATATCTGCATATTTGCAAAGCAGAGAATTTATATATATATATATATATATATATATATATATGTACTAGTAGACCTAAGCCCGTTTAAAAACGGGCCCTAGGTCTCTCTCACCAACGCCACCGACGCATGTCAGCCCGCATGCACCCAGTGCGTGTACACGCACGTCCGTCCACCCACATCCCCTGAACCCACCCTCCTCCTGTCCCAATGGCTACACATGCGCAGTAGCCAAAACACATGGCACAAAGGGATAGGAGGATAATGCAGGGACAGTTCGGTTTTATTACATGGGAGGAGTTTGCAGGTTTTTACCATGTTGAAGAAAACTTTTTTTACAGGTTTTTACCATCACTCTGTGAGAATTCTACTGGTTTCTAAAGCTATTTTCACACTCTCAATAACTGTCACCCCAAATGAACATTCGTGATCAATTCTTTGGATAGTCTAGTAAGGACTGTTGTACAGACACACTGCACAGCTCTTTGCCAATCAGCCTATTCTGTTATATGGAGAGGGCAGGGGGAAAACTACCAAGAGGTTGGAGCCAAGAGGCATAGGAGCTTTAAAACAAAACAACAGAGCTTGGTCATTATTGATCCATTAAACTGGATCACCTCTATTTGTTTTAGATTTCAGAACAATCTTTCCAAAAACAAAAATCTAGTGTACATCTTTGCTAAGCCTTTTGTCGGACTTGTTCTGCAGTGTTACAAAATACCTCTGTGTTTTTTTTAAATTATCACCAGGAACAGATATTAAAGTGGTCTGAAAGTCAGCATTTCTACTTTGTTCTACAAAAATTAATTACAGCTTTTAAGGAAACCAGAGATGAGGGAAAAAAAGTTTTATAAATACCTGGGGCTTCCTCCAGCCCTATGCGCACAGATTGCTCCCACACCCCGGTTCTCCGCTGCCTGCAGCTCCGGTACCAGGTCCCGTAACTTCCTCAAGTCGCGGCCAGTCTGTGCAAGAGGAAGTGCGCTCTGTATGTATCTCTCAGACGGCTGTCTCTCTCAGTCTCTGGTACACTTTAAAAGTTACTGTCCCAGAAAAATTTTGTAGCAGAACATTATTGAAACAGTTGAACAGCACCTTGTCCTGCCATGGAACGGCTATTCAGCTTGAAATGTGCATCCAGACTGGAGATAACAGTGTCTTTGTTTACATTCCAATGTTGTTACATTTGTGTGTAAACAACTGAAAACACTGTCTGAGAAGCTCTCTGTGCTTCAAGCATACACACAGTTCAGAACAACTCACTTTAAATATGTAATAAAAAGCAGTCGGAAAAAAAAGGAAAGGCAGCTTTCAAGGCAAGATAAACTACGCTTTGGAAACTTGTAATTTGTAGACAGACAATATTACACTTGTGCACAAAAGCAAATATATGTATGTATATATGTATGATTAATAAAAAGTACAGCAAAAGTTTGCTTTCTTAAAACAGAAAGAATTAATAAAAAGTAGGGAAACACATTTTTATTGAATGTTATTCAGACCACTTTAATAAAATCATAACATATATTTTGGATTTCCAAATGAAACAACTAACGCTGTATTTTAGGCATATTTTTAGTTTGTTAGAATGGGGAAAACAATGCCACTCCTCAGGACACCTTTTAGCAATTTCTATTGTTTTTCATTGACTTTTACTGTTATGTTATGGGAATTGTGAGATAGGTGGTTCCCTTCCTGAGTGAATCAAAATCACAAGCATTAAGGAATAAAAATACTAGGAAGTTCTGTACAAGAAAGGGGAAACTGTGGTTATGGTTATGAAAAATCTTTATTTAGAATGTTTTTATTATGTCCACAAAAAAATATAGCTTACTAAGGAGAAATGGTAACATCATTAAATGGCAAAGGGCCCAATCCAGTTCACTTTTTCTCCTCAAAGGGAACCTAAACTGAGAAGGATATGGATTTCTCCTTTTAAAATAATACCAGTTGCCTGATTCTCCTGCTGATCATGTGTCTCTAATACTTATAGCCACAGCCCCTCACCAAGCATGCAGATCAGATGCTCTGACTGAAGTCAGACTGGATTAGCTGCATGCTTGTTTCAGGTGTGTGATTCAGCCACTACTGCATCCAAAGTGATCAACAGGACTGCCAAGCAGCTGGTATTGTTTAAAAGGAAACATCCATTTCCCTCTCAGTTAAGGTTTCCTTTAAGGTGGACATACAACATGTGAATTGGCAGCTGGTCAACCGTGCAATTCGAATTCTTATAATCGGAGGAAAAATGGTGCTGATCAATAATACGACCAATTACAGGACCAAATTGGTCAAATGTATTGATTACAAATGCTGCAAAATGTAGGGCCGACATACTCTATCAGGTGCGAGGCGGTAATGGCGTGCGATATCAGATTCCCGAGAGATTTCCTGCTGAAGTCAATCAGGAAATTAGCAAGTAACAGATCTCTTTCCAACCAGATTCGATCTGACAGAGATCTCTTGGTCGATCTCCCCACACATCGTCTACTATGGGCACCTTAAGTTTCCTCCAGGAGATAATTCTTCATATTCTGTTTAAACTCACTTTTCAGCACTCTGCAATTGAAAAAGTACCAAAAAGTAGGCGAAAAAGTACTGTAAAATGATGCAGAGTATTTTCTTGCTTGCTGGTGACTTAAAAGGCTTCTTATTTATGTTGTGAAAATACCAACTAGGAGAAAAGTTCTGGATCTGGCCCAAAATGTCTTGTGAATCACCTATATTGCATAAGTGACTTCTTCTATAATTGGGCTGATGCCCTGCCTCTTTGAAGGGGGTTGTTACCCCTCCCTCCCCCCCCCCCCCCCCCCCAAAAAAAGTCTAAAAATAGTTTGTGCCCTAAATATAAATGTAAATCCCTATATGGACCCTAATTTTTTTTTTTAATTTTTTTTTACGTGGTCTGTATGCCTTCACTGAACTCTGCTGAACTGTGTGGGACCGACAGGATTGTGGGAAGTTCTCAAAATGCAAATAACAGAAATTTTCAGTTTTAGATAGTATAAGGACACTATGACCAGAAACAGAAATGTGACTTCTCAAAACAGATGGCATTTGCAATTATTCATGTTTGAGTGAGTGTATGAGGTGTCCCACAATGCATCCAGAACTGCTGGAATGCAATAATGTGTCTGCTTGTTTATTGTACAGAGCCACAATAATCTAACATGCATACAGACTGTATGTCAGTTCTCATCAGTGCATGGCATGGATTATTGTGGCTTGATGGGGTAGGACTTGGCAGAGTTACAGATTGCCCAGCCAGCTTATGGTGAACCAGAGCTCCTAGGAGTGTGTAAGGGGCTACAATGGACCAAAAAGCCCTCTTACTAATATGCTATGCACCTATTCAGTGAGGAAACCTTGGACTAGACTCCCTAACACTGGCACTGCTTACTGTGCACGCCCTAGTGCAGGCTTTCTCAACCAGGGTTCCATGGAACCCCAGGGCAGGGCCGTTTCTTGGGCAGTGCAGGCAGGGCGACTGCACTGGGCACAGACTGGCAAATAGAAGAGGGGGGCGCAGGCAGAAGGACATAACCGCTAGGGAGCTGGTGCAGTGCAGTGCAGTGCAGCCAAATGGAAGAGGAAAGAAGATTATCAGCGCAATCACCTTCCTTGGCTCCTCCTGTGCTGCCTGCGTCTGACGTAAAGTCATAATCACCTGATGTCCTGTAGCAGTACTACAGGCTGTCAGTGCCGGCGCCCATGGAGGAGTCGGCTTTCCGGGCTCTCTTCACCTGTGTTTTCCTGGTCTCTGCTTCCTCCTGGATGAGCGGCTGGCCACTAGTAAGTAGGCAGATCTACTTGTGACCTGTGGTTGTGTGACTGGCCCTAAAGACTAAGGGTTCGTGAGTCCACGGGGTGGGGGGGAAGGGGGCACAATTTTTACACCCTCGCCCTGGCTGCAATTTAGACTAGAAACTGCCCTGCCCCAGGGTTCCTTGAGCACTCTGCAGGGGTTCCTTGGCATTTTCCCCTATCTTGGGGGAAGTATAATAGAGCACATTATAATAGGTGGTACTGTAACAAGAAGCACTAAATTGGGGGCTCAGGAGGCAGTATGAGTGGCAGTGTAATAGGGAGTAGTGAAATAAACAGCTACACATACTTTTAACCACTTCCCGACCGCCCACTACACAGGGGCGGCGGGGAAGTGGAGCCCTGCAGGACGGCCTCACCCACAGAGGCGGCGGTCCATTTAAGGGCATGGGCGGAGCGATCGCGTCATCCGTGACGCGATCCTCCGCCGGCGCCTGTCACCGCTCGCTCGCCGCAACATCCCGCCGGCTATACGGAAGCGCCGGCGGGATGTTAACCCCGCGATCGCCGCATACAAAGTGTATAATACACTTTGTAATGTTTACAAAGTGTATTATACATGCTGCCTCCTGCCCTGGTGGTCCCAGTGTCCGAGGGACCACCAGGGCAGGCTGCAGCCACCCTAGTCTGCACCCAAGCACACTGATTTCTCCCCCCCCTGCCCCAGATCGCCCACAGCACCCATCAGACCCCCCCCCTGCCCACCCCCCAGACCCCTGTTTGCACCCAATCACCCCCCTAATCACCCATCAATCACTCCCTGTCACTATCTGTCAACGCTATTTTTTTTTTATCCCCCCCCCCTGCTCCCTGCCCCCTCCTGATCACCCCCCACCCCTCAGATTCTCCCCAGACCCCCCCCCAGACCACCCCCCCCTGTTTACTGTATGCATCTATCCCCCTGATCACCTGTCAATCACCTGTCAATCACCTGTCAATCACCCGTCAATCACCCATCAATCACCCGTCAATCACCCCCTGTCACTGCCACCCATCAATCAGCCCCTAACCTGCCCCTTGCGGGCAATCTGATCACCCCCCCACACCAATAGATCGCCCACAGATCCGACATCAGATCACCTCCCAAATCCATTGTTTACATCTATTCTCTCCTCTAAACACCCACTAATTACCCATCAATCACCCATCAATCACCCCCTATCACCACTTGTCACTTTTACCTATCAGATCAGACCCTAATCTGCCCCTTGCGGGCACCCAATCACCCGCCCACACGCTCAGATTGCCCTCTGACCCCCCCTTATCAATTCACCAGTGCATTAATTACATCTGTTCTTCCCTGTAATAACCCACTGATCACCTGTCAATCACCTGCCAATCACCTATCACCCATCAATCACCCCCTGTCACCCCCTGTCACTGCCACCCATCAATCAGCCCCTAACCTGCCCCTTGCGGGCAATCTGATCACCCACCCACACCATTAGATCGCCCGCAAACCCGCCGTCAGATTACCTCCCAAATGTATCGTTTACATCTGTTATCTTCTCTAAACACCCACTAATTACCCATCAATCACCCCCTATCACCACCTGTCACTGTTACCTATCAGATCAGACCCTAATCTGCCCCTTGCGGGCACCCAATCACCCGCCCACACGCTCAGATTGCCCTCAGACCCCCCCCCCCTTATCAATTCGCCAGTGCATTAATTACATCTGTCCTTCCCTGTAATAACCCACTGATCACCTGTCAATCACCTGTCAATCACCTGCCAATCACCTATCACCCATCAATCACCCCCTGTCACTGCCACCCAACAATCAGCCCCTAACCTGCCCCTTGCGGGCAATCTGATCACCCACCCACACCAATAGATCGCCCGCAGATCCGACATCAGATCACCACCCAAGCGCAGTGTTTCCATCTATTCTCTCCTCTAAACACCCACTAATTACCCATCAATCACCCATCAATCACTCCCTATCACCACCTGTCACTGTTACCTATCAGATCAGACCCTAATCTGCCCCTTGCGGGCACCCAATCGCCCGCCTACACGCTCAGATTGCCCTCAGACCCCCCCTTATCAATTCGCCAGTGCAATATTTACATCTGTTCTCCCCTGTAATAACCCACTGATTACCTGTCAATCACCTATCAATCACCCATCAATCACCCCCTGTCACTGCCACCCATCAATCACCCCCTGTCACTGCCACCCATCAATCACCCCCTGTCACTGCCACCCATCAATCAGCCCCTAACCTGCCCCTTGCGGGCAAACTGATCACCCACCCACACCAATAGATCGCCCGCAGATCCGACATCAGATCACCACCCAAGCGCAGTGTTTCCATCTATTCTCTACCCTAAACACCCACTAATTACCCATCAATCACCCCCTGTCACTGCTACCTATCAGATTAGACCCCTATCTGCCCCTAGGGCACTCAATCACCCGCCCACACCCTCAGAATGCCCTCAGACCCCAGCCCTGATCACCTCGCCAGTGCATTGCTTGCATCCATTCCCCCCTCTAATCACACCTTGAGACACCCATCAATCACCTCCTGTCACCCCCTAGCACACCTACCCATCAGATCAGGCCCCAATTTGCCCCGTGTGGGCTCCTGATCACTCGGCCAAACCCTCAGACCCCCTTCCGATCACCTCCCCAGTGCATGGATTGCATCTATTTTCCCCTCTAACCACCCCCTGAGACACCCATCAATCACCTCCTGTCACCCCCCTAGCACTCCTATCCATCAGATCAGGCCCAATACAACCTGTCATCTAAAAGGCCACCCTGCTTATGACCGGTTCCACAAAATTCGCCCCCTCATAGACCACCTGTCATCAAAATTTGCAGATGCTTATACCCCTGAACAGTCATTTTGAGACATTTGGTTTCCAGACTACTCACGGTTTTGGGCCTGTAAAATGCCAGGGCGGTATAGGAACCCCACAAGTGACCCCATTTTAGAAAAAAAAGACACCCCAAGGTATTATGTTAGGTGTATGACGAGTTCATAGAAGATTTAATTTTTTGTCAAAAGTTAGCGGAAATTAATTTTTATTGGTTTTTTTTCACAAAGTGTCATTTTTCACTAACTTGTGACAAAAAATAAAATCTTCTATGAACTCGCCATACACCTAACGGAATACCTTGGGGTGTCTTCTTTCTAAAATGGGGTCACTTGTGGGGTTCCTATACTGCCCTGGCATTTTAGGGGCCCTAAACCGCGAGGAGTAGTCTAGAAAACAAATGCTTCAAAATGACCTGTGAATAGGACGTTGGGCCCCTTAGCGCACCTAGGCTGCAAAAAAGTGTCACACATGTGGTACCGCCGTACTCAGGAAAAGTAGTATAATGTGTTTTGGGGTGTATTTTTACACATACCCATGCTGGGTGGGAGAAATTTCTATGTAAATGGACAATTGTGTGTAAAAAAATCAAACAATTGTCATTTACAGAGATATTTCTCCCACTTAGCATGGGTATGTGTAAAAATACACCCCAAAACGCATTATACTACTTCTCCTGAGTACAGCGGTACCACATGTGTGGCACTTTTTTACACCCTAAGTACGCTAAGGGGCCCAAAGTCCAATGAGTACCTTTAGGATTTCACAGGTCATTTTGCGACATTTGGTTTCAAGACTACTCCTCACGGTTTAGGGCCCCTAAAATGCCAGGGCAGTATAGGAACCCCACAAATGACCCCATTCTAGAAAGAAGACACCCAAAGGTATTCCGTACGGAGTATGGTGAGTTCATAGAAGATTTTAATTTTTGTCACAAGTTAGCGGAAAATGACACTTTGTGAAAAAAAACTATTAAAATCAATTTCCGCTAACTTGTGACAAAAAAATAAAAACTTCTATGAACTCACCATACTCCTAACGGAATACCTTGGGGTGTCTTCTTTCTAAAATGGGGTCATTAGTGGGGTTCCTATACTGCCCTGGCATTTTAGGGGCCCTAAACCGTGAGGAGTAGTCTTGAAACAAAAATGACCTGTGAAATCCTAAAGGTACTCATTGGACTTTGGGCCCCTTAGTGCAGTTAGGGTGCAAAAAAGTGCCACACATGTGGTATCGCCGTACTCGGGAGAAGTAGTACAATGTGTTTTGGGGTGTATTTTTACACATACCCATGCTGGGTGGGAGAAATACCTCTGTAAATGACAATCTTTTGATTTTTTTACACACAATTGTCCATTTACAGAGGTATTTCTCCCACCCAGCATGGGTATGTGTAAAAATACACCCCAAAACACATTGTACTACTTCTCCCGAGTATGGCGATACCACATGTGTGGCACTTTTTTGCACCCTAACTGCGCTAAAGGGCCCAAAGTCCAATGAGTACCTTTAGGATTTCACAGGTCATTTTGCGACATTTGGTTTCAAGACTACTCCTCACGGTTTAGGGCCCCTAAAATGCCAGGGCAGTATAGGAACCCCACAAATGACCCCATTTTAGAAAGAAGACACCCCAAGGTATTCCGTTAGGAGTATGGTGAGTTCATAGAAGATTTTATTTTTTGTCAAAAGTTAGCGGAAATTGATTTTAATTGTGTTTTTTCACAAAGTGTCATTTTCCGCTAACTTGTGACAAAAAATAAAATCTTCTATGAACTCGCCATACTACTAACGGAATACCTTGGGGTGTCTTCTTTCTAAAATGGGGTCATTTGTGGGGTTCCTATACTGCCCTGGCATTTTAGGGGCCCTAAACCGTGAGGAGTAGTCTTGAAACGAAATTTCTCAAAATGACCTGTGAAATCCTAAAGGTACTCATTGGACTTTGGGCCCTTTAGCGCAGTTAGGGTGCAAAAAAGTGCCACACATGTGGTATCGCCGTACTCAGGAGAAGTAGTATAATGTGTTTTGTGGTGTATTTTTACACATACCCATGCTGAGTGGGAGAAATATCTCTGTAAATGGACAATTGTGTGTAAAAAAAATTAACAAATTGTCATTTACAGAGATATTTCTCCCACCCAGCATGGGTATGTGTAAAAATACACCCCAAAACACATTATACTACTTCTCCTGAGTACGGCAATACCACATGTGTGGCACTTTTTTGCAGCCTAACTGCGCTAAGGGGTCCAAAGTCCAATGAGCACCTTTAGGCTTTACAGGGGTGCTTACAATTTAGCACCCCCCAAAATGTCAGGACAGTAAACACACCCCACAAATGATCCCATTTTGGAAAGTAGACCCTTCAAGGTATTCAGAGAGGGGCATGGTGAGTCCGTGGCAGATTTCATTTTTTTTTGTCGCAAGTTAGAAGAAATGGAAACTTTTTTTTTTTTTTTTTTTCCTCACAAAGTGTCATTTTCCGCTTACTTGTGACAAAAAATAATATCTTCTATGAACTCACTATGCCTCTCAGTGAATACTTTGGGATGTCTTCTTTCCAAAATGGGGTCATTTGGGGGGTATTTATACTATCCTGGAATTCTAGCCCCTCATGAAACATGACAGGGGGTCAGAAAAGTCAGAGATGCTTGAAAATGGGAAAATTCACTTTTGGCACCATAGTTTGTAAACGCTATAACTTTTACCCAAACCAATAAATATACACTGAATGGTTTTTTTTTATCAAAAACATGTTTGTCCACATTTTTCGCGCTGCATGTATACAGAAATTTTACTTTATTTGAAAACTGTCAGCACAGAAAGTTAAAAAAATCATTTTTTTGCCAAAATTCATGTCTTTTTTGATGAATATAATAAAAAGTAAAAATCGCAGGAGCAATCAAATAGCATCAAAAGAAAGCTTTATTAGTGACAAGAAAAGGAGCCAAAATTCATTTAGGTGGTAGGTTGTATGAGCGAGCAATAAACCGTGAAAGCTGCAGTGGTCTGAATGGAAAAAAAGTGGCCGGTCCTTAAGGGGGGTAAAGCCCTAGGTCCTCAAGTGGTTAAAGACCATGCCTCCTGCAAAATAAAGGTTCCTCAAGATCCAAAAATTGTTTGCAGGGGTTCCTCGAGATCCAAAAGTTATTTGCAGGGTTCCTCCAGGGTAAAAAGGTTGAGAAAGGCTGCCCTAGTGGCTGCAATTCTGACTCTGTCAGGAGAAAAGCACAATATAAATGTTCTGTGTCTTGTCTGTGTTTTCAATAAAAAAAAAATAAGCTCATGAAATTTAATTAAAAATAGAGCACCCCCTCCCCATCATTGTTTGACTGTGTTGTCAATCAAACACTGCCCAGGAAAAGCTGTTATTATTATTATTTTTTATTTATATAGCACCAACATCTCCCGTAGCGCTGTACATAGTACAAACAAATAATGGGGAACAAAAATACATAAGAAGTAAAAGACACTGTACAGTCATGACTTTGAATAGAATAAATACAAATACATACATAGTTGATGTGTAGTGGGTACATGTGCATATGTTAAAATTACAGCGGTATAAGAAACACTAGGAGGAGGTCCCTGACCTTGGGAGCTTACAATCTAGAGGGTAGTGGGGAGGAAACAACAGGGAAGGAAACACAGGAGTTAGTGGGTGAGCCAGTGTGCCTCCAGTGCTGCCTATAGCAATTTATAGGCTTGTCGGAACAGGTGTGTTTTCAGAGTACGTTTGAAGGTTTCCAGACTCGTGGCATGACGAAAGGGCTGAGGGAGAGCGCTCCAAAGGAAAGGGACAGCCCGTGAGAAGTCTTGGATGCAAGAGTGAGAGGAGGTGACTAGGCTGGAGGACAAAAGGTTCTCTTGTGAGGAACGGAGTGTGAGCTCAAGCAGGGCTGGAACGTAGGGGGACCATGGGGAGGAGTTGCATGAGATAGAAGCTCCATATCTCTGTGCTGCATAAAGTAGTACAAAGCTGGCAGCTGCGGTGGGGAGAGATGCTGAGATTTAATCCAATATGTTATGAAGCAACGTGACAAGGTGGTAAATGCTCTGTCCTCTTACCCAAATTACTTCATATTAACCTATTTTGGTTCCTGGACGGAGTTTCTACGTCCAGGAATCATGCGCACTACCGCGCGCTCCCGCGGCCGATCGCACGCATGCACGCGCACTCCCGGCCGCGGATTCGGTAGCCAGGGAATCAATGTATCGGGCTATGGTGCCCGATCATTGATTCCTCTCCCCCGCTGAAAAAGCGACAGCTTCTCTCGGAAGCTGCGCCTTTTCTGGCCGTTCCCTCTCCGATGAGTCACTCTAAGCGTGTGTTACGCTTAGAGTAACGTCATGTAAACAAACTCATGGCCGCCATCTTGTGGCCAAAAAGTAATACTACACCTGTAAGAAAAAAAAATACAAATTAACACACATTTACATTATAAATCTATTGTTTACCTCCCACCCTCCCAAAACTACCCAAATAAAATGATTACTATAAAAAAAAAAAAACATTACAATAAAAAAAAAAAAAACATGTAAATATTTACCTAAGGGTGTAAACTTTTTAAATATCAATGTAAAGATGAAA
The DNA here is from genome assembly GCF_040937935.1 of Hyperolius riggenbachi. Lineage (NCBI taxonomy): Eukaryota > Metazoa > Chordata > Amphibia > Anura > Hyperoliidae > Hyperolius > Hyperolius riggenbachi. The sequence goes on from NC_090646.1 coordinate 425,417,937, forward strand.
TATTTCTATATTTTTTTTATTTTAAACTTGTAAATAGTGATAGATGCAAAATGGAAAAAATGCACCTTTATTTCCAAATAAAATATTGTCGCCATACATTGTGATAGGGACATAATTTTAATGGTGTAATAACCGGGACATATGGGCAAATACAATACGTGAGTTTTAATTATGGAGGCATGTATTATTTTAAAACTATAATGGCTAAAAACTGAGAAATAATGAATTTTTCCATTTTTTTCTTATTCTTCCTGTTAAAATGCATTTACAGTAAAGTGGCTCTTAGCAAAATGTACCCCCCAAAGAAAGCCTAATTGGTGGCGGAAAAAAAAAAGATATAGATCAGTGCATTGTGATAAGTAGTGATAAAGTTATAGGCTAATGAATGGGAGGTGAACATTTCTCATGTGAAAACGACGGAACCTGAATGGGTTAAGAAGGAAATCATGTAGCTTTGAGTCCTATGGGAGAAAAGCACTATATAAATGTTATACTGTACACTGTAGAATACTGCGGGATAGACATGACTGAAAGTGTCTTTATTGACACCCACCCAGGTTTTTATCCCATTCCAACTCATTGCATTGGAAAAGAGCCCAAGCAGAAGGATCCTTGTAAGCTCTTGGGTATTCTATTGTGCATATCTATTCTCCAGTTCTGGATACACCCTGGGCCTGATCCTTTGTTTCTGCTATTCATCTATCCCTTGCAGTCCTGCCCTTCTGTGATGACTCTGCTTTAATGCTGTCAAGCATGACCTCTATGTCCTTTCTTACTGATTTGGTAGATTATGTCATTCGCTTGTCACCTTGTCAGCTGCTGCAAATGGAGCTGACCCAGGGGCTGTGACCTGAGGGTATCATACAGTAAAACCCCACAGGAGTTACATAAAACATTGGGAACAGGTTAAACGCACTGGGCCAGATTTAGGCCTAGTGCACACCGAGTGGTTTTTGGAGCGATCCGCCGGCCGCATCCGCCTGTAAAAACGCTTGGCTAATGTATTGCAATGGGATAGTGCACACCGGCGGCTTGAGGTTTTTGCCAAGCCGAAAACGAGCCTCCTGCTGCACGTTTGCGGTTTTCGGAAGCGTTTCGTCCTCAATGTAAAGTATAGGAAAAGCGCAAACCGCTCTGAAAAACGCTACTTCAGAGCGGTTTGCCAGGCGTTTTTGTTACAGAAGCTGTTCAGTAACAGCTTTTACTGTAACAATATGTGTAATCTGCTACCCAAAAACGCACCCAAAACCGCTAGGTGTGTTTAGAAAACGTCTCTAAACATACCTAGAATCACTCTGAAATCAGCTCCAAAAACCGCTAGCGTTTTGTGGATCTGCTAGCGGTTTTGGTGTGCACTGGGCCTTACTAAGGGTTGGAGATAACTTGAAGAGCATAAGTGATCTTGTCCAAATTAACGAAGCAGGAGGGTTTTAAAATCAACTAAACATTTGTGGATAAACTATAGGTCACTGTACCAGATTGACAAGCATTACTTAGTTAATTTAACAAAACAAAAGTTTATTAACAATGCTTAAAAAATGTATGGCCCACTCAATGGGGTATATTCACTATATGCTGTTAAGATGTAAAGAGAACCCGAGGTGGGGTTCTGACAATGCTATCCACATACAGAGGCTGGGTCTGCCTATACTGCCCAGCCTCTGTTGCTATCCAGATCCCCCCTAAGCCCCCCTGTGCTCTGCTATCCCCCATAAATCACAGCTGCGCTGCCGACACGCAGCGTTTCACAGCAGGCTGTGTTTACCTCTGTACTGTCAGTCTCGGCGCTCCCCCCGCCTCCTGCATAGCTCCGGTCCCCGCCCGCGTCCCTTCCCTCCCCGCTGATTGGAGGGAAGGGACGCGGGCGGGAACCGGAGCTATGCAGGAGGCGGGGGGAGTGGCGAGACTGACACTACAGAGGTAAACACAGCCCGCACTGCGTGGCTGTGATTTATGGGGGATAGCAGAGTGCAGAAGGGGCTTAGGGGGGATCTGAATAGCAACAGAGGATGGGCAGTATAAGCAGACACAGCCTCTGTATGCGGATAGCATTGTCAGAACCCCACCTCAGAGTCTCTTTAAGGTGGCCATACATCTCATGATAATTATTATCGAATCTGGTGAAAATCGGTGCCTCTAAGAGCATGCCTGATCAACGATGCAACCAATCTTGGGCCGAAATTGATCCCATGTATTGATCAGACATGCTGCAAGATGTTGGGCCATCGTGGTCATTTGGGTGCTTGGCGGTAATGGTGAGCGATATCGGGACGAGCAACATAAACAATGAAACCCACAGATGCTGTTCCCCCTATTGTATAAATGTTCCCCCCTCATATGTGCATGTGTACATTACCTGTCCTATGTCACCCACCGTGTGGTGCCCATCAGTCTTCGGAATCTGCTACATTAGTGCTGCACACGCCCCCGGCTTACAGTATGTGGTGCGTGTGCAACTGAAATCGATCGATCGGGAATCGGCCTGTGGTGTATGGGCAGTCAACAGATCTCTCTCTAATCAGATTTGATCAGAGACAGATTTGTCTCTTGGTTGAAACTGCCCATTATTGCTAGATGTATGGCCACCTTTACATTTGAAGACAGCGCATATGAAGTTTACTGGTTTTTGGGCAATTGATATTGCATGTTACATAAACTGAATATAGTAGTTTTTAGTTACACATGTAAAGTTTAACAGCAGATAGTGAATAAACCCCAATATGTCTGAAAGACTGTACACAGCTTCAGTTAACTTCTTAATCAGGTATGAAACACATCAAAGATGTGGAGATAAACCATCATCTGGTTGTAAACATATAATGAGTTGAATATAGAATAACTATTCAAAAAACCTTGAAGAAGCAGTGTAAGAATTGTATAAAAGGTATGTTTCACTGTCCACGTTCTATAAACATTGATATGTCAAACACCATACAAAGATGCTTTAAGGATTTTGAATGGACAAAATGGTCATTTTGGTGGTAGACTTTTGATTCACATTGGCTCACCTAACTTCATCTGATGTTGAACTAGATGCATTTTCATAGCAGTTGCAAGAGCGCTGCTGTTTTATTTTAGAGGCCCAGATGTAGCTGTAATGAATTTGCATTGCATCGAGCTGGCCTATACATATTAGCGGTTCAACTAATCATGAGGGAAATATCTGGTGAAAAAGTATTTTGCTGCTGTTTAGCTGCCTAGATATAGAATGGCCCCTATGGGGTCAAACTAATAATGTGTGTATACATATTGTTGAATTGTAGATTTACTCCTTGAGGCTTAATGGTGTACCGTAAAAAGTTGTGCCTCTGAAGAAATGGCCTGAGAGCTGCAAAATGTGTTTGTTGGGCCTCTTTTCCATAGGAGGCTAGGATGCGTGCTTGTCAGGCAGTTCAAACTCCCAGTTGCTGGCCACAAGCACCTTTTGGCTGCACTGCAAATCAAATCAAATCAAAGGTAGCTTTTTTCGGCATGACCAAGATTCATTACAGGTATTGCCAAAGCAAGGGGAAATAGGGGACATGGGAGGGGGTGGGGTAGGGGGAAAATGGCTAAGCAGTCTGTGGACATTTTTTAGGTTTACAGTTCCGTTATGCTCCTCTCAGTCTGTGGCATGCTGTGACATAGTGTGCAGCAATTGTCACTGTGGATTCCTCTTCTCCTAGTGTGAGAAAGTCTGGGAATAGTTCCAACAATTTCTTAAAGTAAGTGTCCCTGGTTGCAGTATATTTGGGGCAGTGCAGCAGGAAGTGGCTTTCATCCTGCACTTACATGCAGCCGAATGGCAGCACTTGGTAACACCGCATGTGTCACATTTGATACGCAGCGGCATTAACCAGAAAATGTCTCATGTCACGTCTAAGGACAGCAACTGCCCTGCTCCGGTGCAACTTCATAGAGGGGCCGCCTGTCCTCCACCCATTCTGAGCGATACCAAGCTCCTGGCCTAGTAACAGGAGCTGCTCAGGTAGTGAATTCCCTGCCTTCAGCTGCTCATAGCAAAAAGGTCTTAGGCTGTTTGTGGACTCAATTATATGATGTACCTTAGAGCAAAAGTAATGTTTATTGTTCTAATGGACTGCTATGTGGACTGTATGTTTTAAACTATGAAAAGGATTATTTTGTCCATTGAAAAACCTCAAAGTATCTTTCTATGTTGTTTGCCATGTTTCTTGGTCCAGCTTCTTCAGAAGACCACTTAAAACCATTGAAAATAAACCAGCTGTGCAGCTCAATTGATAGTCCCTAAACTAAGTTAAATTAATGTGTAAACAAATAGACCAGTGCAAAAAATATCGTAAAACAAAACGATGTGACCAGTAAAGAACAAGAAGATTGTCTAAAAGAAAAGAAGCTTCTACACCATCATTGTGTGTGTTGTTCAACCAGTGTCTTCAGTTCTCACCTTTACTCCCAGAAAAATTGTTGATGTCTATTAACAGACAATATTTAATAAATTCAGGCCAGGTCTATAGGGACATGACTGATGAAACACGTAATATTAGATTTTTGACTGGCTGAATGACTGATTATAGAAAGTGATGCCTGTCATCTAAACACTCATTCAATAGCTCACACATGCATTGATGCAAGTGCTAATGATTAATTATTGTCCACTGCAGCTGATTGGGTTTCCATCAGTCAGTCTGTCAGGTATTTGGAATAAGATGATCTTTTCATTTCCAACTGATGCTTTGCCATTTTAATATTTTTCGGCTTGCCCATTGATTAACAATTGACAGTTGGATTATACATTGTATGTGGCTTGCCACTGTAATGTTACAAACACTGCATTATCTAAAGTCATTTGTTACAATAGTAATTGCACTGGACTGCAATGTCTCAATTACACACCTGGAACAAGCATAAAACTAGTGTGGTCAAACTCAAATAGGAACAGAATCCAGGAGCAACAATGCAGTATCCAATGTAAAAACTTCCCAAAAAATTGAATCCAGGCTTCTTAAAATCAGAACAGCATAATAAAGAGATTAATACTTATCAGTACAAGCAGCAGTATTTAACAGCAGCTGTTCTGATTTTAAAGGACACCTGAAGCGAAAATAAACTAATGAAATAAATGATTGTATCTATCTTCCTTCTCCTAAAAATGACTTTTTAAGATATTCACAGTTTAATTTTATGATTAAATCTACTTTTTTTGTTTTAACTATTTAATTGTTTTTGCTCAATGACACATTCATTAAAGTATGCCAGAGCTAAAATCTATGAACTATTGACCCTTTTTATATCTGTCCTGCTGTCAGAAGCCATTTTTTGCTAGGAAAGTGTTTTACAGTTGGAATTTCTTATCAGTGAGGGTCACACTGTAGTCACTTCCTGTCAGGACTGAGTCAGCCACTTACATACCTGATATTTAACTCTTTCAGGCAGAGAAAGAAAAAAAGAAACACAGCATAGTTATTTGTGTGCTAGGCACTGTACATACACATGTCTATCTCATCATGTCACATGTCACTTCGGGTATCCTTTAAGAAGCCTGGATTAAAATATTTTGGACATTTTTACATTGGACACAGCATTGTTGCTCATGGGTCTGTTACTATTTCAGTCTGACATATTTTTATGTTTCATGCGAATGTTGCACTGCAGATGTATATGGGGCAGTTATAACAGCCATATGATTAAGGTGTGCACTCACTTTCTTCTTTACTGTTATACAACTAGTGTGGTAAGACTTTTGTTAGAGAAGAGAACCTGGTATGCAAACTTGTTCTGGGTTTATGGCTTAAAGTATTAGAGGCAAAGCGTCAAAATGATAGCCGTGCAATATGCATTTTTTTTAACGGCATTGGCAGCCTTCATTCACCTCTCATTATAAAGACTCTTTAAGAAAGTCTTTCAACATTGGCTGTTGACCAAAAGGCTAAAGTCAGGTCTCAAAATAGAGGCAGGTGGCCCTAAAAATTAAACCAAAGAGTTAGAACTCCAAAGAGTTGTTTTCAAGAAGACCTCTCCAAGATTCTGTATTGTTGAATGCACAATACAAGTACAAACAGTAGTGTTGCTTGGCTTGTCCCCAACCTTGAGAGAATATGTGTTTGTAGCATGCCTGTAAAATAAAAAGTACAATATTAATAATAGTATGTTACATAATTTAAAATAAAGACTAAAGATGGTTAAAATAATGAATAAGACTATATTTCACTTCCCGCACAAAGAAGTATAACCAACTGCTCCGTATGGCACTCGATGCTGACACACATCAGAGCCATATGAAGTATGCTGCAGCACAGCTGATGGCTGTAAGGATAGGACAATGCCACCTGGCGACACTGTGCTGCACGTAAATACAGGGCACAGTGGATTTTGTATGTGTGTGTATATGTGTGTGTGTGTGTGTGTTGGGGGGAGGGGGTTGAGATTGGGGGGAGACCCTGGCCCTTTTTAAAAAGTGTGTGAGGTGGGGGGTCCAATTCCATTTGCCGGCACCTCCCTTTTACCCCCCACACTCTATTACCCCCAGCACACCACCATACCCCCCTTCCTTGGGAAACCACCAGGCTACACAGTGAGAAAACCACATGCTCCTCCTCCTCGTAAATTCCCTAACACCCTTCAAGCTCAATAATCATCAACTCCACCCCCCCGCCCCATCCCCCCCCCCCCCCCCCCCGTCCCTGGGAGAAGTTCATGCTGCAAAGCGGGGGGGGGGGGGGGGATGTGGACTCCTGCCTTCCTTGTCCTCTCACAGGAGCTTCATTCCAGCGCTGTCCCTGGTTCAAGTTTGCATTCTCCGGGTGCCCTAAAAAACATCAGCAACCCTGAGGATTTCTGAGGTCATGCGCAGTACAGAGCTGCACATCTTCAGAAGCACTAAGGGCCACTAGGATCCCAAAGCCATATTCGACTAATTGGAACAAGGACTCTGTGAGAGGACTGGGAAGGCTCTATAGGATCCAGAGCTCTCTCTTATCATAGGTGATTATGTAACTTTTTTCTTTACCATTGCTTCACATTTAGTTAAAATAGTTTAAAAAAACTGTTTTAAAAGTATTAAAATATTAAATATGGACTCCACTTTGATTGTGTACCTTGAACTGCCCCTGTCTAGATCTTTGAATACCCATAGCCGGATTTACCATAATGCACTGTAGGCACGTGTCAGGTGCCTGATGATAGAAAGGTGGCTCAATCTGCTCCTCGAGTGCCTCCCTTCTCTTTCCTATGAAGAGTTATGAGCAGAGTGTAAGTGAGAGGTTACTTACTTGGCTCTCAGCATTCCATTGAAAATACCTCCCTTTAGTCAGGGGCAATTTAATACTGAGGATAGCTCTGGCTACCCATTTGTAGCTACCTACAATGGGCAAAGGAAGTAAGGGAGAAGTGACAGTTGGGCCAGCCAGCACACTTGCGGTACAGTTTGTTGGGGGCTCATTGAGGGCAAACTCTAGGGTGCCAAGACATCTGCGCCTATAGCCTCCTGTGATGTAAATCCAGGCCTGTGCACACCGCATATCTTTGACCTCCTATGATTAATCTTAACCTGTTGGACTTCACTTGATATTTTGATACTGCACTTTCTTCTAGATTTCCTGTTGCCGGCCTAGACTCCTTACTATGCCTCTTGCCCAGGGCAGTTTCTAGGCTAAATTGTACCCAGGGCGAGGGTGTAAAAATTGTGCCCCCTTTCCCCCCACCCCCGTGGACTCACAAACCCTTACTCTTTAGGGCAGTCACACAGCCACAGGTCACAAGTAGATCTGCCTACTTACTAGTGGCCAGCCGCTCATCCAGGAGGAAGCGGGGACCAGGAAAACATACAGGTGAAGAGAGCCCGGAAAGCCAACTCTTCCATGGGCACCATGCACTGACAGTACTGCTACAGGACATCAGGTGTCATCACAAGGTGGTGACGTGATGATGACTTGACGTCGGACGCAGGCAGCCAAGGAGGAGTCAAGGAAGGTGATTGCACTAGTAATCTTCTTTCATCTTCCATTTGGCTGCACCATGCATTACCAGCTCCCTAGCGATTATGTTCTTCTGCCTGCGCCCCCCCCTTCTTCTACTTGCCGGCCTGTGCTCAGGGCGGTCGCCCTGCCCAAGAAACGGCCCTGCTCTTGCCCATGTCTAGCTTAGTTGGGCTGTGGTAGTACTTCAGCTTTCATTCTTTCATCTCCTATACCTTGTGAGCAGGGATGTGACACATTGGGTGAAAACTTCGGTGAGGATTTGGCTATAGAAACTGAAAAGAAGCAAGGCGATCCACAAGTCTTTACAGATATCACAAGCAATTTGATTTCTCAGTCAAAAGTACTGTGGAATGGAATTTGCATAGCTAAAGCAAAATTATATAATCAACCTTAGAATTAGATGGAATGGAAATACACTTATCCCCTACGCAGTAACATTAGCAGCAATATATAATACAACACTGGTCCAATTCAATTATCAAAAAATCTATTTACTGTATTAGAAAAGTTTTAAAAATAGTGATGATTTAACCACTTGAGGACCCACCCTTTACCCCCCCTTAAGGACTAGCGCTGTTTTAGCTGATCTGTGCTGGGTGGGCTGTGCAGCCCCCAGCACAGATCAAACACCAGGCAGAGCGACCAGATCGCCCCCTTTTTTTCCCCACTAGGGGGATGATGGGCTGGGGGGGTCTGATCGCTCCTGCCTGCCTGGGTGTTGCGGGGGGGGGCAGCTCAAATCCCCCCTCCGCGGCTAAATTCCCCCCCTCCCTCTCCTCCCTCCCTTCCCCGGAGATCCGAGGCTGCACAGGAACGGATCTGTCCTGTGCAGCCTCTAACAGGCTTCTGCCTGTCATGTGACAGCGATCCCTGGCCGCTGATTGGCCAAGGATCGCTGATCTGGTACAACGCTGCTACTGTTAGCAGCGTTGTACGAATGTAAACAATTGCTGCTCAGCAAAAAATAAAAAATAAATAAATAAAAAATTGAAAAGAATATAATGGTGATGAAATCAGTGAAGCATGTTGGCTCCTGTATCTATGGTTCACTGCAACCTTAACAGTTTAAGTCCACAAAAGCCAACTAGGATAGAGGACAAGTCCAATTCAAGCCATACAAAAATGACCTTGCACTTGAGACTCAATGTTTGCGTATACTTATTTTATAACAATTTTCCAACTTCCATCGATGGCCCAATCGCAGACAATCCTTTCTCAAGTTTGCAACCCGATACCAACCAGTTCGAGGTACAGTTCTCAAGCGGCCAATTCGCAGCCGCAAATCATTATCATATTAGTGTCACAATTTCTGGTTGTAAAGCATATACGTTTGCATGTTTGTAAATGATGAGGCAAGGAAAGGTCTCACCCATTCATCTTTGGTGTATGGCTGGTTGATGTCACAGCATGGCAGAGGATCGGCTTGTCGGCTTTACTCCGCTGTAGCAGGCCTGTAACATGTGTAGCATAAAACTGTCCATATGAAAGTCATCCAGGTGTGTGCAGTCAGTCCCAGATAATTTGGTTAGCTTCACTCCGTTATGATGGATTCACAATGCGAGCAGTGTTGGACCCTTCCCATGGGAGTAGGCAGAGCGGCAGTAATGGGGGCCTATGAGGCTGACAAGATTCACCGTATGCACAGCGTCATCAGAGCAGCCATCTTCTCTAATCGTAAAACTAGTAGAAACAAAAAAGCACAGGGACACTGGGAGCCCGATATCGTGTATTAACGTTGCGTGAGTTGGTCTATTGTAGTAAAAATATACTCACAATTCTGGGTTGCTTTTATGGCAACCACCATCAGAGCGTGTGGAGAAGTACCGTCTCCACTCGGCCTTGTCGGTCGCCGTTCCCGGAGGAAAAAAATACCACTATAAGGCTATAATGATATAACCCCACGTCGTGAGGTACTATTTAGTATAAAACACTGTGGGAGGCGCCCTTACGTTTCAAAGTATATAGCACAACATAAAAACATCAAAGGTAAGCGTGATACGTCTTACCTGGTACGAAGACTCAAACACATAAGGTAGTGGAATTAGAATTTATTTAAAGCACTAGGGACAACGCGTTTCGCGACCACAAGTCGCTTCTTCAGGTCAAATAACGTGCTGTATGTCAAGATGCTCAGCGTGGGCGCCCACGCTGAGCATCTTGACATACAGCACGTTATTTGACCTGAAGAAGCGACTTGTGGTCACGAAACGCGTTGTGCCTAGTGCTTTAAATAAACTCGAATTCCACTACCTATGTGTTTGAGTCTTCGTACCAGGTAAGACGTATCACGCTTACCTTTGATGTTTTTATGTTGTGCTATATACTTTGAAACGTAAGGGCGCCTCCCACAGTGTTTTATACTATCTTCTCTAATCCCTCTGTATTCCCCCAATTAAATATCCAAAAGATGCGCCGCAGCGGCGACGCCTCCCCCCAGGCCACGCCCCCAGGTGGTGTCACCCCATCCCCGGCAACCATCACAGGCGCAGGGAATGAGAGGGCGCCGTCCAGAGAGACGATCACTTGCCCAGACAGACGCAGGCGCCACTTAGCGCCATTTTGTGGGCAGATTGCTAAGTGCAGGTAGTTAGCACAATTTCCGTTTCTGCCGAAAATCCGCATTCCGCCATTGCTAATTACTGCTACCGCTACTGATTCTGCTACCGGTTTCCGCATTCCAATGCGGATTTTCGCTGTAATTTCCGCCGACTTTAACGGTGATTTTCTCAAAAACCACAAGGTCTTTTTGAATTTTTTTTCCTCTTGTTCCCACTTGTCTGCTTAACATTCCCTGAAAATGGTGTTTCTAGCACCTATAGGAGCTTTGATATTAGCCTCTAAAGTCGGTATCATACTGCATAGCGGTTCCAATGCGGATTATCGCTGTAATTTCTGCCGAATTTAACATCAATTTTCTCAAAAACTACAAAGTCTTTTTGAAATATGTTTTTTCCTCTTGTTTCCATTTGTCTTCTTAATATTCTCTGAAAATTTGATGTTTCTAGCCCCTATGGGGGCTTTGCTATTAACCTCTAAAGTCAGCATAATACCGCATATTGGTAATGCAAATTTTCTGCATTTAAAGCCCCATCTACACCATGGGACATTGTAGCGATCCGGCGGCTCGATTAGCCGCCGGATCGCCTCTTCCGCGTGCCCGCCGCGTCCCCGCTCGCCGCGCGTGCGCCGCATTCGATTCCCCGCTCGTGCCCGCTCGTCCCCGCCGGCGCCGCTTATCTCCCGCACGATTCCCTGCCATTGTCCCCTCGCGGGGATCGAGCAGGGAATCGGCGGTGCGGAGATCCGTCCTGTCGGATCTTATCAATCGAGCCGCATCAGCGGCTCGATTGATAAGGAGCATCGCGGCCGCATCTACGCGTGTAGATGCGGCTTTACATTACAGTCAACAGCGGCCAACTTTGGCGGTTAATAGCAAAGCCCCCGGAGGTTCTACAAACACCAAATTTTCAGGGTATGTTAAGCAGAAAGGTGGAAACAAGAGGAAAAAAATAGTCAAAAAGACCTTGTAGTTTTGAGAAAATCCATGTTAAAATCAGCAGAAATTACTGCGAAAATCCGCATTGGAACTGCTATGTGGTATGCTGCCGACTTTAGAGGGCAATAGCAAATCCCCCATAGGTGCTAGAAACAACAAATTTTCAGAGAATGTTAAGCAGAAAAGTAGGAACAAAAAAATCTTTCAAAAAGGCCTTTGAGTTTTTGAGAAAATTGATGTTAAAGTCGGTGAAAAATTTCAACGATTTCCACGAAAATCCGCCTACCGCACTTCCATTACCGATTTCCGAATTTCGATGTAGAAATGCAATTTCTGATCGGAAATTCGGAAATTGCATTTCCACGGAATCCGAATGAGCATCCCTAGTTAAGACCAGGGTTTGAAGCTCGGCTTTTCCTTTTAAGTAAGCCAGTACCTAGTAAGAAGTCCTACTGAGCGCGCCCTTAGTGGCTGCAGTTCTCAAGCGCTCTGAGCTCAACAGGAGAAAAGCGCTTTACAAATGTTAGAATTGTTTTATTATAAGGTTGCAATCTTTCCTCTTGAGACCTGATCTCCATAGCGATTTTGATGACAAAAGCAGTTTCAAAGGCTTTGCAATTAACTTATTAAGGTGAACAAGATGGCCACCCAACGATCTTAATGCAAGTCAGAATCATTAAAAGTCAGAATTCCTGTAGAAGAATTGAATCGTTCTAAAAGAGCACCCTTGAAATGGGAATTTGACCATTCTAACCAAGTATTTAAATAAATAACGCCACCCATTTTAGGTAAAATAAACCCCAAAACATGTATTTACATTGCTCAGCCCCTCCCATTTGAAAATAAAGGCTTACCTTTTAGAGCCTCCCACAGGCAGTCTAAATAATTTTCTTTGGTTCAGTGCCCTCTCTCAGTCTCCATTTATGTGAATGGTAAGTGTGGCCCTGCTGTGAGCTCACTTCCAGCCCTTCCTGTGATGTCTGCCTCTCTTTTCATTCATCTGAAACAATTACAGCTTAAGTAGCACATTAATAGCACCAGCAAAATCATTGTTCTGCTATCCAGGACTATTTCTTGTTATGTTAATCAGCAGTGCCTATTTAGATGTTGTTAAAATTAACATACCTCCCTTTCTTAATGGAACTACCAATTGTGTATAATGGCCCATACTCACGAGGGACTTTTGTCGCCTCAACACGCGGCGCGCGCGTGTTGCGGCGACAGGTCGCCCGTGAGTATGGGCCGCGCGCACCCCGAACTGTCGCCCGGAACGGGCGCGCAACCCGAACTGTCGCCCGTCGCTGATGTCGCCAGGCGATTGAAATGTTCAATCGCCTGGTGACAGTCGCCGCCGCAACTCCGCCGCAGCTGTCGCTAGTCCGCGTGAGTATGCGGACTAGCGACAGCAACCTCCATTGGGATACGCATAGCTTCCGGCGGGGGGAGGAGGAACGTCGACGACATCTTCCGTCGCGGCCGCTGGTCCCTCTTCCGCGTGTGTACGCGGAGGGACGTGGCGACGAGCTGTCGCCGGCCTGTCGCCCACACGCTCACGTGTGCTGGCGACAGGCTACTTTTGCTGCCCGTGAGTATGGGCCATAAGGATTCCATAAAGTAAAGTGTGCTAAAAATAGCTCTATATTGACCATAGGCATCTACCTGGCTTGCCTGTGCCTAAAAATTGCCCTGATATGGGAGCTGTTCAGACGAACATTTTTATTAGGTTGGGTTGGTACATTATAATAAGAGCAACGATTTATGGTGATATCTGATCACTGCAACATTGCAGCAAATATTATTTGTAACTTGCTAAGTATTCAGAATTCTTCTCCAGGACCCCTTTCTTCACCCGCAGCCTTGGTTGCAGCTTGGCAATTATCTTGTTGATTGATGTATTTTCAGCTTGCTTGAAAGGTCTTCAGGAGAAAAAGGAGAGTGTGTGGTACCAATAGTCTAAAGCTACATACACATGAGGCACGGATGTCTGCAGTTGCATGGAGACAAGCAACAGTTGAAAGTCTCCAGCAACGATAGTTGTATACAAGCAACGATTGTATACACGCGGCAACAACCTGTCTGCAACATAGCGGAAACTGTTGCTCAGCAATTTCTGTCGCAGGTTCAATGAACTGTCGGACTCACAAGAGTTGCTAGAGACTAGCATACACACGACCGCACCGACTTGAGACTAGGGACGGTTGCTGCAACAGCTGTTGCCGGGGATTGAACAAGTCAATCGCCTGGAGACAGCTCTGATTAGCAACAGTTGCTTGCGCGCGCCTCATACACATGGAGGACCTGTTGCCGCAACATGCGCGCGCCATGTGTTTCCAGCAACAGTTGTAGTCTGTGTGTATGGGACTTAAGGACTTTCCAAAGGAGACAAACAACAAGACAGGGACATCAGGAGCCCCTGGTGGTGTAGTATAATAATAATAATAATCTGAACATTTGTATAGCACTTTTCTCCTGTTGGACTCAAAGCGCTCAAGAGCTGCAGCCACTGGGACGCGCTCAAGAGGCCACCCTGCAGTGTTAGGGAGTCTTGCCTTGAACTCCTTACTGAATAGGTACTTGACCTAGCCAGAATTCGAACCCTCGTCTCCCATGTCAAAGGCAGAGCCCTTAACCAGTACACTATCCAGTATCTTGAGAGTATGAGACGCTCAACAATGGTAAGTGCAGAATACTCACAAGGCTAGGTTGCAAGACTAACAACCACAGTATAACAGCTGGTGAAGAAAGCCTGTCCTCACTCGGGTTCTTTGGTCTTCGACAATGTGGGTCACACCCAGGGAAAAGGGTGTAAAGTTTCCAAGGAACCAACAGACACAGCCAGCACCCGTGCTGAGGGGGCTGGTATCAGGTATCACTGGGAGGGGGGAGGCATCCCAAGATGTAATGTGTGGAAGTTGAAATGCTGCTTGGATAAAATAAAACCCACGAAATTGGTTCACCTCTAATAAACAGCCAGACACTTGAATGATAACCAGTTTCGCGGATCACAGTCTGCTTTCCTCAGACCAAATAATAAAAAAGTGTCTTAATACCAGCGTTTTGCAAGCAGGGAGCACCTCTATCATTTTATTTGGCTACCCACTTCTTATTAGAGGTATGCCATTTTTTATGTTTTATGCAGTCAACATTTCCACTTCCACACATTACATATTGGGGCATCTCCTTGCCTTGCCATATAGGAGAAGCTGGTGGACAGCTTTAGTTGAGTTAAAGAACTCAAAGAGGACAGACCTTCTCCCAAAGACTCTTCAAGCAAGTTGATAAGGGCAGGACAAGAGCCAGACTGCAATCGAGTCCGCTGATGCAAATGGGATATGCCACTGTTTGAGGGGCATCTGTCCTCACATGCTTACCTCACTCCAATACTAAGTACACTTCAATAACATGCCACTATTGCTGCAAGCCTTGCTGCTGCCCCCTCAACATCTCCAGCAACTATCCTTCTTTCTATTCCAGCATTTTACCTTTTCTTTGTTTCTTACTTTTTTACTTCGCTGTCTGCACAACAGTTATGGCTTGGGTCATGACGCATACTTTTGGTTGGAGTTTTGCTAGTTTTTTTTTCAGGGGGGGGGGGGAGGGGGTTGCATCTCTAGGGTCTAGAGATCTGTCTGGAACAAAACTGGCCTCTTGCTCAATAGGGTTTTATGGTACAGTAGTACATATGTTGGTAATACACCATGCAATTTTCCGTCAGATAGATGGGTTGATAGATCATTTCTGTCAGGTCCAATGTGATTTCTGATTTTTTTCTGATCGATTTGTATAGAAGTGATCAGAAAATCGATCAGAAAAACAACCAAAATCAGATCAGACGTGTCGGAAATTATCTATCGACCTATCTATCTGATAGGAAATTGCATGTGTTCCACATGCAGTATAAGTGTATCACAAAGAGCATATCTGTAACAGTGAGCTATAATAAGGGCTGTATACATGTTGAAAAGGTGCACCATTAGAACTGCATAGATAGGAATGTTACAATTGTATACCTGTATTTGGATTACATGTGGTGGTTTAGAGGATCAGTATAAACGCATCTCTCCTACAAAAAAAAAGTATAAGGTGTCCTTTATAGAATTACTACTAACTATAGCTAATCAATATAACAAAGATCTGAAAATAACTGCAATTATTATTATTTTTTAAATAGAGCATGTATAACAAATCAGGATAAACAAAACATGCTCACTAAATAAGGTAAAATGTAAATCTCCTATAAAAAACAATAGTAAAATGCCAGGATAGATGCAAAGTACATATGAAATTGGCATTCACAGCCAGCTGCAACATTTACACCCTCAGCCATGTTTATCACACCGCACCCTTTGCTAACTTTCTCTATGCTCAGGACCAGATTTCTGGAATGGCCATAAGGCAGCTGCAGCCCAATGGGGCGCCTGATCATGAAAAAGAGGTTGATACATATGAAGGAGGAGACCACAAATTGTGAGCAACACATGAAAAAAGGGAAGCTAATGTCCAAGAGAGCTGTTTGTTAAAGAGATGTGCTGCAATATATAGATGTTGCACATGGAAGAGGGGGCTAGAATAGGACAGGCGATGCTGCACAGAAAGGAAGTCAAAACAAACCTGGCCGAGGGGCAGAAAAAGTATAAATCTGGCCTTGCCTAAGCAGTCCCAATATGTTTCTACGTTAACTAGTTACTTTTAAATCTCCTATAATCTCCCACATGAGAGTCAAATGCAAGAGGCAAAATTAAAAGATTGGTAGCACTCTTGATCGATTACCGCTCCTTGAAATTTCCAACAGGATCCCTATATCATGCAACACCCCATTAGACTAATCAAGCCCTTGGAAACTGTTTGGGCCAAGCTAACCGTAAATAATTCCTTTTGTTGATAAAGCAATCCCCGAAAGAATTTACAATATCCTATTCTGTTTACAATGGGAGACAAATGATTTTTTGTATAGAAATTACAAAACATTAGAAGTGCATTTCTGTAGAAACAACATTTTTTTAAAGCTTCCTCTCAGTAAAATGTTTCTTGATCTCCATCCAGGAACTCCTCTGGAAGATATAGATTTTATAATACTCATAACACAAGCATTATGCTGATGACTAATGTTTTGAAAACATCTTTGTCTTAAGTGTCAGGTTTATAAATAAGTTATATGAACAATAAAAAGTGATTACATTTGACCTGCACTAAAACAGTGAGTTGTACATATACTTCCAGAACATTAATTGTTTATTACACCATTCATTTTACACAAATGAGAACCAAAGGTAGTCCACACCATTCTGTTATTACCAAGAAAAGGCGGCCTTATTGCTTACTAAATAACTTGAGGTCATTAAAGTTATAATATGCAGGATGAGGAAGACATGCTGGAGAAGTTGCATGTATATTGATTGGTTTGCTTGGAAAAATGGCACCAATGAGCTGCCTTGACATTCTTCACCAAAGAATGGAAAAAAAATGGAAATTGTACACAGTGCTTCATAGAGTTTACAGAAGTCGCAGATGCTATCTTCACACCTTCTTCCAGATAAATAATGGGCAGCTGGAGGGGGGCATGGCAGCTCCTATAGCTTTTAGAAACCAAAAAATAAGTGGTGCTTGATTAAAATATGCTTGTTTGGGTTTTCAAACTCAAGCTTGTCTAGTACTCATTTTTCTCAGTGTTTCTCAATTTTTCATAGACATGTAGAGTAGGCTGACGGCAGGTTCAGAGGTTTCTAAGATACCTTCTTGTTCTGCAGTGGAGGATTGGTAGAGACCAATACTGACTTGCAAAACTTACATCCCTATTTTGTGCTACCATATATGTAAGTATGTAACTGAGAGATAGTAGTGGCTTGATAGTGAACTGGTTGGGCACCACTTTTGATGTAGTCAACTAGGGTTTAAATTCTGTCTGGAACCAGCATCATACCAGAAAAGAGTCCTTGGCAAGACTCCCTAATGATACAAGAGCCTACTAAGTTTGCATGAACTGCTCCAGGCCCCCTCTATGCACACTCGCGTGTGTTATTTACATTAGGCAGCCTCTCTGCTCTCTTGTCAGTGAGAGAAGAGCTGCCTTTTGCAAGCTGGATAAATCCTCATCTGAGCTGGCTGGGCTGTCACATACTGAGGAATTACAGACATGGCAGGGCTGTCTGCAGGAAGAAACAATCAGCCTGTCACTCTTCAGTGGATGAGAGCTGCAGGGGGGCTAGAAGGTAAACACACAAATGATCTCTTGACATTCAAAAGGAAGACTGTATACAGCCTGCTTGTGTATGGATGTATTTTCTATGTGTGGACATACTGTACATCAACCTACTTCCGGTCTTGGTGGCCATTTTGTTTGTTTATAAACAAACTTTTTAAAACTGTTTTTGACTACTTTAAATGCGGTGGGGAGCGGCAAATTGTGACAGAGGGGAATAAGAGATGTCCCCTAACGCACTGGTATGTTTACTTTTATGCGATTTTAACAATACAGATTCTCTTTAAAGTTCTCAAGCACTTTGCTTCCAAAAGGACAGAATAGCATTATAAATGTTAGCATTTCATTTATGTCAATAAATTTAATTGTCATACAAACTAGTCAGCTACTGCAATCAACCCGTTCTGTTCTGTTTAGGGGGCAGAGGAGATCATGAGCAAAAAGTGCCCACTACAAAGGTAGATGCTAGATAATCCTCTGAGATAATAATGAACAGTCAGGTGTTTGTACACATACATTCCATGTAATATTTTACTGTGGCAAGGCCTATGTTGACATTCATGTGCTCCCACGAGCACACAAATATGTATGTATGAATTTAAAGTTTCACAAAGCTCTGGATAAATGGGGAAATAGAACCTGATCAGTTGTGGGCTCCACCAGGTACGAAGATCATTTAGTTCACAAATCTCACTTTTAGATTAGAGATCAAATCTACTAAAAATTGCTGGAGACTATTGCAGATCATAATTAGACAGTTCAAGAAATCCAAGCAACTTTCTTTTTCTGCAATTTGTCTATAGCTGTAGGAGCTGCCACCCCCCCCCCCTTCTCTCTGCCCTTATTTATCCAGGGGAAAATGTGAATGTAATCAAGTGTAGCTCTCTAAAGTGTTTGAAGTACATTGTACTATCTCTCCCCCTCATACTGATGAAAGCTTTTGCTTTCTCATTGCTACTGCTAAATACAGCAATTCTTATCTGGCTGCTCTTTCTGAGGACAGAAGGCCTCAAAAGTAGAGCATTAAAAGCCTCTCACAAACATTAAATGTAAAAAGAGGTAGAATGGAATTTATTTTGTAATGAGCCACTTTGTTAATATGCATTTTTAACGTGCTATTTAGATTCCCTGGATGCTAAAAATGGTGCTCGGTTCACCAGACTGATCTGGATTTATTAAAAAAACTGCCTGCTATTAAAAGGCAAGGATGTGCAATGAGGATAGGATCAGAAAGTGTGTATTTGTAGATTGTCAGCATTATTATGTACACCATGTTTGTTTCTCACTTTGAACACCGGTACAGAATATGTTAGTGTTTTATTATTATTTATTGGATTTATATAGTGCCAACATATTATGCAGTACTGTACAATACATAGGATTAGAGACAATGATGACGGGGTGACAGACAGCACAATACAGGTAATAAGCAATAGAGTTGTATTAATTAATAATAATATTAATGTGCACACAGTTAAAGCAAGAACTTTTTAAAGTTTGAAATACATTTAGAACAGTCTAACTTATGGTAATCAAAATAAAGTGGGAGTAGGTATTAGAGTACAATCCCATAGCTACCAATTCACTGCAAATTTGCTGCACTTAATAAATCAGACCCTCTATGTTCTATAGACTGTTAAGTGACCACAGAAATGACATCTCTTTAGTTGTGTCTCTTGAATGTAATATCTTGGTTCATGTCAACCAACAAGCCTTCAAAATGATTACAGTGAAGACATTAATATAAACTAAACCAGTTCTCTTTAGTTGTGCATACTTGGAGATCCTCTTTTCATGTTGCTATACATACTTAAATAAAGAAAAATCTCAGGAATACCAAAGTGGTCGTCACATTGAGTCACCAATCTCTTGTGCATGACTGGCCTTATTTTACCTGAAAACAAAGAAAGTGTGGAACATGCCTTGAATAAATGTCAGGCTTCTACTTCCGCCTCATCGGGCATGGCCACTGTGATCTTATTTAGTCCAAGCCAGCAAAACAGTCTGCAATAAAGCTTTCATCTCCCAGTGTATTTGGTTACTCAGTTGTAATTGGATAATAATAGGTAAGGCTAATGCCATTGTTCTGTGATGCCCCCCAACATTTTAGAGCTGTCAAGCAAATCAAAAATTAGGCCATATGCACGTTGCTAATGCTAGCATCAGTGAGATTCAATGGGAAGCCCTTGGAGCTATCTCCTTACAAAAGCAATTGCTGCAACCACAATGCACATGCTACATTCCTGTAAACATTTCACAGGTGATAAATGAAGAGTTTTCCTAGTGCCTTGCATTTATCACTGTGTAGAGAAACGTTCAGCCAAGGATTTATTTCTGGAATAGAGGGGCAAGTAAATTCCTCTGCAGACCACATAGTAACTGTATTGCGATGAAACATTTAAATACACTAAAACCCAGATCAGAAACAAAAGCCAGTCTAGATTAAAAAAAAGTCCTGACATTCCAAGAGTTTATTCTTGTTCTTAAAAATTATTATGGCACATTTGCCAGGACCCAGAAAAGCAGCCGTATATTCATGGTTCACTGAATTCCGAGGAAGAAAATGCACTTTAAGTCTGAGATCATTTTAATTAACAGTGCTCCACTAAGTGAAAAACACAAACATCCAGATCGCCATGACCTTTCATTTTTATTATCACGTTCTGCGGCGAAGATAGGAGGAATGGAAATGGAACTTTCAAAATAAACACTGGAGATATTTTGGCTTTGACGAGAGCCCAACAACAACCTAATGAGCTTCGAATAAAACATACACTAAGCAAATATGATGTTTTTTTGGCAGTTTGCATGTGCAAGTTTTCCTGTGACTTAATCTAATTAATTTGACGATGCCATATCTTATTTTCGACAAATGCATTTAACGTCCTAAAGTAACTGCCTCCATCTGGACTTTTTAAAAATAGTGTCAGCGCAGTTCACTTACTTAGCAAGCTTTCAAACAGGAAAGGAAGAAAAAAAAGTCACATCTAAGCTGACCAAATTATAAGTAGCACATTGTCTCGTGGCTAAAAAGAAAAAAAAAAAAGCTTTAAAGAAATTTAAATCCAAAAACATCTTTTGCGGTTTCTCACGGTATGGCAAAATTACAGATTGCAGGAAGCCAACCAAATTAATTTGGGAAAATACGAGCAAGCAGAGATCAGACTACACAGCCCATGACACATTGGCTGGCCAGTTTGTCTTTTTATCAACAATTTCTTTGTTTAGGCTTAGATCAAAAGGACCTGCATATGTTTTCATTTCAATCTAACCAGAAAATTATATCCAGATGTGTAATAAGTATTCTGTTAGTTTTGCGGCATTGATTAGATATGTTGGTGCTGTTTGCTTACAAGTGTAGCCGGATCATTAACTCATGCAAAGAAATGTTTGTAGTGAATTGCTAACTAGGAGTTCTGGAAAGTCTCCATATTCAAGAACATTTTGTACCAAGGCCAAAGAAATGTAAAAACTTGCGGCTTTTAAAAAGTAGTTTTCCTTTCTGATCCTGGGAAAAAAAGGCGGTCTCTTGTTTCTAATCTGGCTTTGCCTGGAGGGGTTACGGCAGTTATCCCTAAGAGCTGTAGTGCAAAGAAATAGGAAGCACAGACCACACACACACACTTACATACACACACACACTCATAGGAACACACAATTCTTTCTTTTTATGTTTATTTTTCAGCTAACCCATAAAGCTTTTAATGCATGTTGCTTTGAGATTTTACACTATTTTAAATAGTGCTTTTTGATAAGACAATTTGTCTACTTTCTAGGGAATTCTTGTTTGATGTTATATGGCACTGAATATAAACTGCTTAAAAGGATGGATAAGGCAGAGAAGCAGACTTCATATACTGGACAAAAAATAAAACCTGTTGTCTACAAAAGGGCATTTAAACATGTAGCAATCTAAGTAATTATGCAAGATTAAATATCCGATTCACCCGGTGTGTCAATGGTCCAACATGAATCTATAGTACGATAATAAATTCACACTGGGTGCAGCTGTGCTTCATAAATATAAGCAGTGTTCAGCAACAAACCTATGACAAGAAATCAAAAGTCCTATATACTGCCAAAACGAATGTGTGTATAGCAGCCCCTGATCCTCCCCAATGTGTCCCTGAGAGATCTGGACTGGCAGATTATCTCAGCCGAGCATAAGATGACCCTATCATTTTTCTCCTTGCCTCACTGATAGGGCAACATACTATTGTCCTTTCTGTCCCCTCCAAAGCAACAGACTGCATTTGTACAGAACTTGCCCCCGAACTGTAGGCCGAGTATCAAGTCCAGATACAATAGTAACAGTAATTATGTGTACGCACCGTAAAGAGAGCCTGAGGTGGGCTCAAAACATGAAAAAAAAAAGTAGGCTACATGATCCGCGGGACTGAGTGGGTCAGGTAGCCGCTCCCCGCCACTTCCGTGGGCCGCAATGGCCCACTTTCACTTTTGTGACCTGTGGTTCTGGTAGCTGCACTGAGAGACTGTGTGTGTGATAGCGTGCAGGTAAGCAGGGGAGTGGCAGGAGGTGTGGCCAGGGAGAGAGAGCTTCCTAATGACAGCTCAGGAAACCCTGCAGGAACGCCCCTGGTGGGCATTTTGAACAAGGAATTCCTCTCCCCTATGGTGTGGGGGGGGGGCAGAGAGTGGCGTTTGGGGGATAAAGAGCCATGTCTTTGAGCAGACGACATGCCTTTGTGTCCCATCTGCCCCCCGAAGATCCACCTCAGGTTCTCTTTAACTGGGATTTTTCTATGCATAGTATAGGTGATTTTTGTGTATTTTGGGGGGAAATCTACTGTCCATTACACTTAGTACAGACATGAGTTTATTGTTATCCAAATCTGATCAATTTAGCAGTAATCCTGCATAAATGTAAGGCAGAACTAGGGCTGGCCTTTGCCTTTAGTGACCTGGGCAGCCACTCAGCTCGCCACAATATCCTTCCTTGGAAGGGGCACCAGGACTGCCGCAAAGCCCTACCCCCTGGTCACCATGAGGCTCTGCCCCCTTACCAGCTACAGGCTCTCACCCCTGCTCAAGGAGGAATGAGAGTGGTAGTCAGGAGCATACACTTAAGGGAGCGTCAGAGCCATGAGAGACAGAGTGAGGAAGAGAGGCAAGACCAGAGCCAGGACAAGGTCCTCCAGCACCCAAGACTGAGACACCAAAGTGCGCCCCTCCATCCCTGCCACCCCAGCCGTCACACACTAATTGCTATTAGACTAAGAGGCGCCACAGGGCCCACAACCTCCCCAACACCTTAATATGTAGTTATCTGGCTTGCAGTCACTGCCATGTATCCCCTTTTCTTATTTCTTTCTGCTTCAAACACAATTAGGAATGACAGCTGATTGAATTCTGCGCCCCCTCTTACACTGCGCCCTAAGGCTGGAGCCTCTCCAGCCTATGCCTCGGCCCGGCCCTGGGCAAGACCATGGACTGTACAGCTGCAGAAGCACTGCCCACCACCAAGAGAACTGAGATTTCTCTCTGCAGGGAACATTGCAGTAACCTTGTCAATATCTGAGAGTGATTTGGGTCTCCAAAATAGTGAAGCTGTCTACCAAGGAACAAGCACTGGGCTCTTCTTTATCTTTAATGGTAAGGAATAAATGCAGCAATTAAATAATGGATCAATTTTGGGCTGTGTGTTTTTTCTCTCACACGCTTTGAAAAATGTACTCAGAGTGGATTGTTTTTTCTGAACACAAGAACCACTTGTATATACCCTTTGTACTCTAATCAGAACTACTGAATGTATACTCATATCCATGCATGATAAGTACTGTTACCCACAGGGATTGAGACTTGATCCCTCAGGCAACAGTTTGGAGGCTGAGTTCTGTACAACAGTGCAGGTAGCCTGTAGTAGCACACGTTTGCTGGGAACCGTTCAATGGCGAATGTGTTTGGTCATCCCTTAATAGTACAGTTGCATATCAGAGCATTCGCTAAGTAATGTAAAGGTTAGAGATGGCTCGAACCTCAGATTTTGGGTCAGTGGTCTAACACCAGGAAGGGGTCATGGAGGAGTGGGATACAAGCCAAAAGTCCCTGGTAAAATTATGGATTTGATGCAGAGCAGGGTTATAATCCCTAAAGGGCAGAAATCACATTACATTCCTAAATTGAATGTAATTCTATTCTATTTACTATACGATTAAATCCGACATGTCCGATCGGGATTCGATTCAATTTGATTTGCTATTGTTTTGCAATGTCAAATCGAATTGGATTGAAACCCGATCGGACATGTCGGATTTAATCGTATCGTAAATAGAATCGTAATCGAATCGCACAAAGAATCGTATCATGTAGACTGGGCTGAAAGCTAATGTAACCCGGGTTTAAAAAAAAAAGGCAGATACTCACCTAACGAGAGGGAAGGCTCGGTCCTAATGAGCTATCCCTCTCCTCTCCCGGTGGCCCCGGTGCTGCGCTGGCTCCTCCGTTCTCGTCCCATGTTGAGGGGACTTCAGAAGTCTTCAGGAGCAGAGTCCTCCCGAAGACAGGCGGCGCACATGCGAACATGTCATAGAGGGTGCGCGCGCGTGCGTAGTGTAGAGCGGCCCGTCTTCGGGAGCACTCGGGCTCCCGAAGCATTTCCAAAGCCTCCCTTCAGTCGGGAGACAGCGGTATTTGACCGAAACGATCGAATACCGCTACGGGGGAGCCAGGACAGCAGCAGGCACCGGGAGAGGAGAGGGAGTGCTCTTTGGGACCCAGAGCCTCCCTCTCCTTAGGTGAGTATCTGACTTATTTTTTAAAAAAACCCGGTTCCCATTAGCTTTAATACAGTATGCAGTCACACAGATGCAGTGGAAAGATATGCACTGCTCTAATACAATGCATCCACAAGTAGGACCGGCACCACTCCAGAAAACTCATATTAAAGCTCTTTATTCAATCAAAACATGGCTCAGCAATAATTTCTGAGCCATGTTTTGATTGAATAAAGAGCTTTAATACGAATTTTCTGGAGTGGTGCCGGTCCTACTTGTGGATGCATTGCTGTGGGTCTCTATGGGCACTGAGACCTTGACCAAATCACACTCAAAATGTATTGATTTTTGGTGCTTCTCCTAAAACATTGCTTACTGCTCTAATACAATGTGCAGTCACACAGATGCAGTGGAAAGATATGCACTGTGCCACTTGTCTAAAGCCCAATCTACATGATACGATTCTTTGTGCTATTTGATTACGATTCTATTTACAATCCGATTAAATCTGACATGTCCGATCGCGATTCGATTCAATTCGATTTGCCATTGCAAAACAATGGCAAATTGAATCGAAACGAATCCTGATTGGACATGCCGGATTTAATCGGAACGTAAATAGAATCGTAATCGAATTGCACAAAGAATCGTATCGTGTAGATGGGGCTACAACTACCAAGCAGGCAGCAACTGTTTGTGGGCTGTATCTATGCAGTGTCACCCACAAAGAGACCTATGCTTTAGTAAGTTAAATCACACAAATAGAGTGGGAAGAAATGCACTGATCTAATACAGCGTTTTTATAGGGGGGCGGGGGTCGAGGAGGGAGTGCAGCCTGATTGGCTGCCATGTGTCTGCTGACTGTGATGTAGAGGGTCAAAGTTTAGCTCAATGACGAGGTATAGGGGGCGGGTCGAACATGCCATGTGTTCGCTACCCGCCGCGGAGAGCTAATATCTACGCAAACTACCCGCCAGGCAAACCGTTTAGGCCATCTCTACTAGTAAAGGTTTGTTGGTGTTGTTTAATGACCCAGTATGGGGGCACCGAACTGAAGTTTCTCTCAATGGATTACAATAGTTATAGCAGGTACTATAGGGCTCTGGAAAGGGTGGGGCCCAGTCTTTTTTTGAACCCTTCTCACTCTGTGACAGCCAATATTTTGTACTTAAACAGAGTTTGGGGAGCTTACAGGGAAATTGTGCTGAGTATATCCGTGTTTTCTTGAGGAACCAAGTCCAACAAAGGCTTATTATAAGCCGAAAGCTTACTGTTTATTTACCTCTAAGTTAGCCAACAAATGGTATCATCCTGATTCAAAACTCCTTGCTTTTACTGATGGCTAACACGGTACAACATTCTACTGCTTCTTGAGCACTGTAACTGAATAATGTGTAATTGCTTCCTTACAGTGACACCAGAGGGCTCTTCAGGAAAGATATAGATATATTTATAATGGCATATTTAGGAGTCACACTGTCCACCATAGGTTTCCTACAGACTCTATACCTATGCATCTTGGGGTGTTCCCCTACCTGTTATGACCCATACGCACGGGCTACAACTGTTGCTGGAAACGCATGACGCGCGCATGTTGCGGTATGTATGAGGCGCGCACAAGGAACTATTGCTAATCAGAGCTGTTGCCAGGCAATTGACTTGGCCGGCAACAGCTGTTGCAGGAACCGTCACTAGTCTCAAGTCGGTGCGGACGTGTGTATGCTAGTCTCTAGCAACTCTTGTGAGTCCGACAGTTCATTGAACCTGCGACAGAAGTTGCTGAGCAACAGTTTCCGCTATGTTGCAGACATGCTTGTATACAACTGTCGTTGCTGGAGACTTTCAACTGTTGCTTGTCTCCATGCAACTGCAGACATCCGTGCCTCGTGTGTATGTAGCTTTATGGCCCATACTCATGGGCTACAATTGTCGCCGGAGCCACGTGACACGCGCATGTTGCGGCGACAGGTCGCCCGTGAGTATGAAGCTCGCACCCTGAACCGTCGCTCGTTGCTGCTGTCGCCAGGCAATTGCCGCGGTCAATCGCATGGCAACAGTTGCCGCCGCAACTTTGCCGCAACTGTCGCTAGTCCGCGTGTGTATGCGGACTAGCGACAGCAACCAATACAGAATTCACGGCGCTTCCGGCGGGGGGAGGAACGTCGGCGACAGCTTCCGTCGCTTCACTAATCCCTTTTCCGTGTGTGTATGCGGAGGGACCTGGCGACGAGCTGTCGCCGAACTGTCGCGCACACGCTCCCGTGTGCAAGCGACAGGCTACAAAAGTAGCCCATGAGTATGGGCCATTAGACTGAAATCTATGTCATCTTTTCATGACCGTTCACCTTCCGTGTGCAATCTACAACCCTTACTAATTTGTAAAGTGCTGTGTAATGTGTTGTCAATTTACAAAGCATAATAATAATCATGTCAGATGATGCTTGCACACTCAACAATTATCTAACACCTCTAGGCTGCTCTGCGAGTATATAAACATGCCTCAAATGCAAAAATTCATTTCAAAGTACATCTGGTCTGGAAGAGATATGAAAACTGCCTTTGTTTACCTTTGTCTGAAGATGTTTGCTGCCTGGTTGTAATGTTGAGCCTCTCACAATAACATAACAGATATTCAGATTGGGAGTGGTATCAAAGGCAGGTCAGGACATATGACCTATATACTTATTCCACATTATAAAAAGAGACTCTGTGCTGGAACAGTGGTCTTGGTAAGGATCAGTGAAGCCTCTGGACCATCCAGAAGTGTCCAACTACTGAGGTAAGGATTTTACTCCCCCCCACCCATTACAGGTTTGCTTTAAATACCTGATGAAAAACATGTTTGAAACATGAAAAGAGACTCTGTGCTGGAACAGTGGTCTTGGTAAGGATCAGTGAAGCCTCTGGACCATCCAGAAGTGTCCAACTACTGAGGTAAGGATTTTACTCCCCCCCACCCATTACAGGTTTGCTTTAAATACCTGATGAAAAACATGTTTTTAAACCCACCAGAGGATGTAAATCATCCATCAGATTGTGAGAATGTGGAGGAATAGAAATGCTTTAAGCCCAGAGGAAAAAAAATGCTCTTTTTACACCATGTGGGGATGGATTTGTCATCATTGCATTCTAAAGAGGGCATTGAGATGCTCTAATAGCAAAAAGGGGGTGATAGAGGAAGGAACAGTAATGTATAGGCTCATACCCACTACATGATTTCCACAATGACTTTTCTGCCGCCCAGCGATTTTTTGAGCAATCAATTCCATGATTTTGAGATGTGGGTAGAGGTGGACAATTATATGAATGACATTTAGCAACATTCGGCGATAATGACCGTCACGGCGCATCGGATCTTTAAGATCCCTGACGATTCGGCACAAAGTACTGCAATCGCTTGGCTTCCTGTACATGCCCATCGTGTGCATAACGCCACGTGTACCAGCTGGCAGAAAGTTGGAACTGGGAACACTCATCAGTGGACATCTTCCTCCGTCGTCAGGTGAGTAATCAGCTGAAATGTATGACCACTAACTAGGAGAATAAAGGAGCATTAAAGAGCTCGCTGCTTGTAAACAAGAAAACTGCTGAACATTAAGAGGCGCTGTGAAGATGCTCCAACCTGCCTCTTTTGAGCAGGGAGATTTTAAGTTGCTCATTGATGATACAGTCTTGATTGTAATTTTAGTGCACACTAACATTTATGAGATGTTAAAGGAGAAGAGGGGGACATTAAAATAATTCTGGGAAGGTAGGAATAAATATGTAAACAAATTGTGTGACAAAATGGTATTGACTGGTGGCATTAGTCAGAGTTGGACAGAAAAAGAGAGGATAATCATGAAGCAATTAGTGAATCAGAATTTCCTTATATAACATAAACCATTTCTATTTATAACATTATTCTATAGGATTTGATAACAATATTGACTGTAGTGAAGTCATGCCAACACCTCCCTCTATCTTTATGTATCTTTACCTGACTCTAAAGAAGACATACATATGTTCAAAGTGTAAAAATGTACTTAACAAACTACTTTAAAGTTAAGGTTACGCCTTCAAGGAGGGCAAAACACTGAAAGGACTAGCAAAATTAGTAGGTGAATGAAGTATTTACTTTTATAACTTCTTAGTGTGTTTAAGATGAGGAAAGGTGTTGGAGGAGTAGCCCATTTGCTTTGTTGTTTAGACTCTTTGGCTCCATACTGATAACCTTGAAGGTGTAGTGTCACCTTTCAAAAGATGCTTGACAGTGCCAGTGACCTGTATAATAAGGACCATCTGTTACTACATGATGTTTTCACCACTTTCATGGAGGGATCTAACCATGCAGGTTTCATGGTGGATAAAATAAATATGAACTGGAAAAGCATTTAGTAATTACGTTATTACACGTTTTATCACGTAAGGATGAGCTAAAGGTATGCTGTACACAGACAGACACTCAACAATCCCTATCTCTAATCATCATTAGAAGCACAGGTATTTGTCACATGATTGCAAACCAGGTTTAGGCCATGAGGGCACTAACTAGCCTCCTGTGTATTAAAGAGTAACTATAATTAATTGTCTATTTCCATCTGTTAATTAACTAAAAAGGATTCTAAACAGGCAATGCCAAAGTTCATAACCAATCTGACATTTCTATTCTATATCAATATCAATCCCCATGTGTAATGATCGCTGCTGCAGCAGCTATTGCTGGAAGTAGTAGTGCTGCAGCTCAGGCAGTTCTGATCTATTTCCATGCAAGCTGCATAGCTTTGTCTGTCTTTCCCTGCTGTCAGCTTGTGACTGATTATCATTCACCTGTGTGGGAATCTGCATGTCTGCTCCCATTGGATGACCTCAGTATAAAGATCTGCTTCCTGCAGGGTTTCCTTGGGTTTTCATAGCTTCAGTGTAAGCCAGTCTTGCTGTCGCTTCAGCCCCGATCGTGTTTCTTGTTCTAAAGATACTTTGCTGGTTTTGCATCATATATTGGTTCATTGCCCATATATATGCATACCAGCACGTTTATTATTTTCCTTGTATTTGTGTTACGTTGATACATCAGTGTCGCTGATGTATACGTACACGAACTGTTTATATCCTGTGTCCAGTTAGTCAGCATTCCAGCACGTTTTGGTAGGTTGCGCGTACCGTGACCACCCGTGCTGAGGTAGTTACCCTGCTCCTGGTTACCGTTTGTGGATTGCGTTCATCTCTGCGAAGAGATAACGAATCCTTCTGAATCCTGTCCTGTTACCGTTTGTGGATTGCGTTCATCTCTGCGAGGAGATAACGAATCCTTCTGAATCCTGTCCTGTTACCGTTTGTGGATTGCGTTCATCTCTGCGAAGAGATAGCGAATCCTTCTGAGTCCTGTTCCCTGTATTACTCCAGTCCTAGTCAGCGTTCCTGCTTATGTCATATATCGGTTCATTGCCGATATATACATATGTTAGTCAGACGTTACAAATAGTTTCATTGATAGCTGTAATTGTAATACGCTAGGAAAACATACTTATTGTATATTTATCTGTGTTATGTTCATCTATCTTGATCCTGCTGTTTCCTAACTGTCCTGTCCTGTCTTTGTGAGGCACGCCATCGCCGCAGCGCATTGGCTGCCTCATTCCAGTCTGTCTGGTTTTGGACGCTTGCTGTCGCTAAGTAGCCGCTAGCTAGCAAGCGTTCATTCTGTCTACCTGTCCTGATCTCCTCAGTTCTGGTTTGTGCGCTCAGCGCTACTTTGCGCTGAGACGTTATAACGAAAGCATTGTTTGTGGCTGTCAGATCTGCACCGGCTCTGTGTGCCACAAACTCCTATTGGACTCAGTCCTCCCCTCCACTATACTAGGGATAGCCTGTTTCCTGGTGCTAGTGTGTGTACCTCCTCCACGCCAGCTCATGCGTTGCATGCTGACTGTGGAGAATACACCACCAAGCCTTACATTATGAAAACCCCATTACCAATCCCCATTGTGGGGGGGATTCCCAGAAAGTATGACACTGTTAATTATGGTTCCTGTTCCTTTAAGAAATTTGAAGAACTTAGCTCTGAAACAGAAAATGAGTTTTTCTCTGAATGTGCCAGGTTCCTGACCAATCCTGATCTCCAAGCGACTCCTGTTTCAACCTGGGCACTCCAACTAAGTTATATTTTGTTTAAAAGGGAATTATTACAGTGGGCATTTGATGTTCTCAATCATTCCGATTTGAAAGAGAGACCGCTGGAATTTCTAGCGTTTGTGATCCATAACTGGTTGCGCATAGATCCATTGCCTTTTCCTCTTAATGAACTCCTGGCAGCAGGTCAATCAGCTACTCCTTCAATTGCTTGCAAAAATGTTCAGCAAGCAGAAAGTGTTACTGATAATTTTCCTGCAGCCTTGAATAAATCACCAAGAACAGCAGGGAAAACAGCAGGGTCTAAGGCCAAACGCAAACGTTCTAAGAAACGTGTCCGATCTGCAGAGTCGTTATCCTTAGCGACTGAGACCTATAATGAGATTCTGCCATTAACAGATAATGAAATGCAATTGTCTTTCAGGGGAGTTAAATGGACTTATGAAACTACTAATGAACTTTCCTCCCTGGCTAGGGAAAATAAAGATTTTTGTTTAAAAGAATTATCTGAGTATGATTATGAGGAGATATTACAGAGTATTGAACAAATCAACTTATTTGTGAAGCAAGGAAAGTTTGCATACACTACAGTTCAGCACTTGCTACAGGTATTGGAGATTCTTAGGAATAAGGAATCTGCCAATCACCTGCTAATTAACCCAATATATGTCCCTGCTACAATCATATCTGCAAACCATGATCTGCCTGTTAAGTATGCTTGGAATCCTCCATTTGAGAAAGGAGAGATGGAAGCTCTGGTCAATGAATGGAAGAATGATTCAAGTTCATTTTGTCAATTTTACAGTGCAAAAAGTGAATTAGTATTGAATGCATGCATTAAGTCTGCCTATAACCTAATAAAAACTGGTGTGTGTGGGTATGACTTTGTGGCTCCATTGATTGATGTGTGGGAACTGATTTTGGATGATTTTTATGTGACTCCGAATTCGCAAATTTGGCGTTCTGACCCGCCTGCTTCAGCACCTTTGGCTGATTCAGCAGGTGATTCGGAGCTCTTTTTGTGTGAAATTGAAGTTCCTGCAATTCCACCCTGTACCATGGATAACTCAGTGTTACTTACCAGTAAAACAGAAGCCACTGATACATTCTTAACCTTGCCCTGCGCAAATTTCTCAGCAGAGAATCCAGAGGTCCTGCTGACTTCCGAGTCCAGCCTAGCCAGTACTCATGACTCTTTGTTCAGTGAAACAGACACCAGAAAAATCTTGCCTGTCTCTGCAAACACTTCTGCATAAATTACCTGTGTTAATAAAGTTCAACTCCTGTCTGATCCAGCAGATGCCAATAGATGCACTACATCAGTTTCCGAGTCCCAGCAATCCTGTCTAGAAACCTCAGAACCCCAGCATCTGAATTTTCCAATTTTACAAATGAATGGTGATTCAGATGCGCAAACATTGTGTCTTGATCTTCCTGTTTCTACACCTCGCTCTAGTTTCGTGAATAGCTCAGAGCATCTGCTCTGTGAACCTGAAATCGCAGAATTATTACCTTGTTCAGAAAATGTTCCAATAAATTTGCCCTGTACCATGAATTGTGCAGTAGATCTCTCCAATGAAACTCAGGTCACAGAATCATTATGCTGTCCAGCAGGTGCTTCCATGGTTTTGCCCTGCAATATGGACTGTTCAGTGAGCCTGTCCAGTGAAGCTGTGGTCGCAGAGTCTTATGCTTCACCCAGTACTTTGGATATTTCAAACCCTCTAGCAGAAGGGTCTGAGGCACTGCTTACCTCAGTTGGTGTTGCAGTAATATTCACTTGTCTAGCAGCTGTTTTGGAATTACAGTCTGCTCTAATAAAACTTGGTGAATTTCTGCCCAGCAAAGCAGAAGCCATTGAAATATTGTCCTCGTCAGCAATTGTGTTAGATACCTTGCCCTGTACACAGTCTGATTTAACCAATGTTGAGTCCCTCTCCAGTGTTGTAACAGCCGAGGAACTCCAGCCCTGTCCTCTGAATGTTTCAGAAGTCTTGCCCTGTAACATGGATAATTCTGATTCTCTGGTCAAAATAATAGAAATCTCAGAATTTCAGTCCGGTCTGATGAGTGTTCCTGAAACCCAGCCCTGTATCCTGAAAGATTCTGGTTCTCTGGCCACTGTGGCAGAGGTTCCAGAGTCCCCTTCCTGTCCAGGGAATTCCTCAGTTTTGCCTAGTCCAGTGGGGGCTGCTGCAATACTGACTTGTTCTGCAGCGCCTCATGAGCTCCAATCCAGTGTATTAAATGAGTCTCTGTCCAGTCCAGAGGTAGTTGTGGAGTCCCTATCTGGTTCAGTGCATACATCTGATTTGTTACTGACTTTGCTGGAATCAGCGACATCTAAGTCTGATCCAGCATTCTCGTGTAAAAGTCCAGTAGTTGCGAAGTTTAGTCATGATGATTTTTTTTTGGCCAGTCCTGGTTTTGGTCCTGTCTTGGCTGACCCTGAGGCTCACAGTTCCTTGACATGCCCAGAGGTTTCTCTTGTGCCGGTGTGCCCAGATGTTCTTTGTGTGCAAGAATGCCCAAGTGTGTCTAAGGTGTTAGCGTGCTCTGATGCTTCCTTAGTGGGAACACGTTCTGTTGTTGCCAGTCTGCCTGCATGCCCAGAGATGGTTCTGGTCCCTGAAAGCCCTGATATTGATGTTTGTCCTTGTGGCCCTGACTCGGGAATTGCCCTAGGTTCCATAGGGGTTCTTGATAGTCCTCCATGTGAGCCTAAGGGGCGTTCTGACCTATGGGGATCTCTTTGGAGCTTCAAGGTGTTCTGGGAGGTCTCTGAGAAAACTTGTCCTGGTGCCTTGGACTGGTTCAACAGTGGGTTTTGTGTTGGTAAAGACAGTACCGGTGGGCATTGCAAAGGCTTTGGCGTTTCTGAACGGTTCCTGGAAGGCGGTGGGTATCGCTCAGGGAATTTCGGAGGGCTTTCTTCTGGAAATCATGGTTCTGATGGGTGTCACACTGGGGCTTGTAGTACTGATGGGCATGGTTCTGTAGGTTCTGGTTCTGATGGGTCCAGTCTTGTGGGGACTGATTCTGGAATTCGGTCTTGCCGGGCTGTCCCGGTCATCATGAATTATCAGTCAGACTGTTTTGTTGGGAATTTCAGTTTTGAAAAGCGTCTGGAATCCGCTTTTAAGGGCGGGGGTACTGTAATGATCGCTGCTGCAGCAGCTATTGCTGGAAGTAGTAGTGCTGCAGCTCAGGCAGTTCTGATCTATTTCCATGCAAGCTGCATAGCTTTGTCTGTCTTTCCCTGCTGTCAGCTTGTGACTGATTATCATTCACCTGTGTGGGAATCTGCATGTCTGCTCCCATTGGATGACCTCAGTATAAAGATCTGCTTCCTGCAGGGTTTCCTTGGGTTTTCATAGCTTCAGTGTAAGCCAGTCTTGCTGTCGCTTCAGCCCCGATCGTGTTTCTTGTTCTAAAGATACTTTGCTGGTTTTGCATCATATATTGGTTCAGTGCCCATATATATGCATACCAGCACGTTTATTATTTTCCTTGTATTTGTGTTACGTTGATACATCAGTGTCGCTGATGTATACGTACACGAACTGTTTATATCCTGTGTGCAGTTAGTCAGCATTCCAGCACGTTTTGGTAGGTTGCGCGTACCGTGACCACCTGTGCTGAGGTAGTTACCCTGCTCCTGGTTACCGTTTGTGGATTGCGTTCATCTCTGCGAGGAGATAACGAATCCTTCTGAATCCTGTCCTGTTACCGTTTGTGGATTGCGTTCATCTCTGTGAAGAGATAACGAATCCTTCTGAATCCTGTCCTGTTACCGTTTGTGGATTGCGTTCATCTCTGCGAAGAGATAGCGAATCCTTCTGAGTCCTGTTCCCTGTATTACTCCAGTCCTAGTCAGCGTTCCTGCTTATGTCATATATCGGTTCATTGCCGATATATACATATGTTAGTCAGACGTTACAAATAGTTTCATTGATAGCTGTAATTGTAATACGCTAGGAAAACATACTTATTGTATATTTATCTGTGTTATGTTCATCTATCTTGATCCTGCTGTTTCCTGACTGTCCTGTCCTGTCTTTGTGAGGCACGCCATCGCCGCAGCGCATTGGCTGCCTCATTCCAGTCTGTCTGGTTTTGGATGCTTGCTGTCGCTAAGTAGCCGCTAGCTAGCAAGCGTTCATTCTGTCTACCTGTCCTGATCTCCTCAGTTCTGGTTTGTGCGCTCAGCGCTACTTTGCGCTGAGACGTTATAACGAAAGCATTGTTTGTGGCTGTCAGATCTGCACCGGCTCTGTGTGCCACAAACTCCTATTGGACTCAGTCCTCCCCTCCACTATACTAGGGATAGCCTGTTTCCTGGTGCTAGTGTGTGTACCTCCTCCACGCCAGCTCATGCGTTGCATGCTGACTGTGGAGAATACACCACCAAGCCTTACACCATGTCCCCAAGCTCTTACTTGGTACATCAACCACAAAAGAGAAGTTGCAGTGCATGCTGGGGGTTTGTTCTCTTCCTCTGCTCCTTTCCGATTGGTTGCATCCACTGCGATCTCTCCTCCTCCCCACAGGCCTCCTCCCTTACTCTCTCCCCCCGCCCCTCATCCCATTGGCTTTATGCTTGGGGGAGCCAAGATGGCCCCTGCCAAGAAGAGGATTTTCTTTATTTAACCATATAAAATTCACTTAAGTCAAAACGTGGACAGTGCAATACATCTGTGTTATGTAAGTAGTCGAGCAAGTAATTATCTACTTATGTGTTTTATTTTCCTGACATAGTATGGCTAATAGTTTCTCTTTAACCATGGTCCTACCTCTAGCGTCCTTAATAGCAGGACATGCGTTGCTGACAAGCATGAAAGGAAATAGCTGGGGCAGCCATGTGGAGAAAGGAACTCAGCCAGCTATGGCAGGGCTGGCTTCATTTCTAGGGGTTCTGGCAGCCCCAGTTATTACCTTGCATGCTTGTCTGCAACGCATGTCCTGCTATTAAGGACTGGTTGAATTATTTGCCTGATCTGGACCTCAGTTTGGTTTATAATCATGGCATGGTTCAAATCCTGGCTAGGGTCAGTACCTATTCAGTAAGGAGTTCAAGGCAAGACTCCCTAACACTGCAGGGTGGCCTCTTGAGCGAGTCCCAGTGCTGCAGCTCTTGAGCGCTTTGAGTCCAACAGGAGAAAAGCGCTATACAAATGTTCAGATCAGATTCAGCATTGTTGATAAAGTATGCTGAAGACAGGCTTTTGGTTTAATGAATGATACAGTGTAATCTGCCATTAAAGTCTGGAATAAAACCTCACAAAGCACTTAAACTCAACACAGTTCACAAATAAAAATACTTTTGATTTCAACTGTTGAAAAAAATGTAGAATGTTTTTCTTAAGAATTGATACTTGCTGCATTCACCAATACAATGAATATTTTTGCAACATCCATTAGATTCTATGTATAATTATGCAATTATTAAGTGTGACTCTCAGCAGGACCAATGAAGTTCTATAACAAGTTATCCGGTTTAGTTTGGTCCTCTGAACAATATTTGTCCAATGTGCCTGTTGTGCAGAATAGGCTGTATTTGGAAACCACAATTTCTGTTGAGTTCCAATGCCCACTGACTCCGACTCTGGTGAAAATCTTTGATCAATCTCTGCTCAAGTCTTAAAGTACATACACACCACCAATAAGTGTACCACATAAGGATCAAGCTCAATCGTTTGGGCCACTCTGTAGGCAATGAGTGAAATGCCACCCAAGGCTGGGTGTGTTTGGCACTCATTGAAATTGGCTCCTGCCCAATAAACGGAAGCTCTGCTGTCAGTGTAACAGTAGAGCGAGCAGGTGCAGCAACGTTAACAGTGTTGGGAATGGTGAGAGTGAGTGGCACGCGTAGCAGCTGTGATTGAAGTCTATACCCTGGCCGGAATAACAGCTCCCAAACAGGACGTCGAATTCAATCATCAATGTCCAGAAGCGGTTAAATAACCTCACAGAGCATTTGTACTCATTCACACAGATTCTGAGCTAAGACAGCCCTAAACGACTATTTCAAGCACATTCCATCTATTCTGTGTACCAGGCTTTAGGGTTTGTACACAGATTCTACTTTAAGGTTCAAACATTCATTTATCACCATTTTGGTGCCTTTTGACATTGTACAGGTACTATCCACCAATGTCCACCAACTGATTGTTAGTGACCAGGTTCAATTGATATTGTTGTTTTCATCTGAAAATTGACAGCGTTTGTCCACCCCTTCCCTCTCCATATAGGAGAACACACTGTTTAGCTTTACCAACAAGAATTTCTGTACTTGTTGCTTTCAAGGGATTTGAAGGACAGGAAGCGTGGATAAAAACTTCTCATCAGGGACAAAAAAATACTTTTATCTTAAGAGTGAAAATGTTTTTTTAGCCTCTGTTGGGGTTTGAATGCTGTCTGTGAATGTGAACATACAAATAAAAAACATCCAGGGTTCAGGTATGCGGAAAATACAATTTGCATTTAAATGGGAGTTAATGTATAGCATCATTTTTAATCTGAATTCCTGTTTTTTGCTTTGATAAAATAACTAATAACAAGTATTTCCCGCATGAACACAACAGAGTATAAATAAGGAATGATAATGACACTACTATTTAAGGCTAATTCAAAAGCTTCTTGTCTATTTCTGTAGACAGTAAGAAAGCAGTTATTTGTCTATAGTTTGCAATTGCCTATTTGCCATTAACCACCATATCCTGTTCAGTAAGGTTGTAGAAAGAAAGATAGAAACGAAGTTCTTAACTTTTCTGAGCAAATGCATTCATCTTATTATTAATGAATTATAGTCTGATTTTAGTAGACACGGTCTGAGACTGAAACAGGGTCATCAAATAACATCAGGTGAGTTTGCTATCCTTCTGGATGCTATAATATATCAGCATATATGACAAACAGTTTCCAAGAGTGTGAACAGCTCAATGAAACACCATTGAATGTTGTTAATTATAAAGTGTGTATATCTCTTTAGTAAGTTCCATTTAGACCTAGTGTTGAATGTTTTAAAGTAATCAATTTGGCACAAAGTGTTTATTTTTTTGCCGAGTGTGTATAGATAAAGTAATAGATGGGTGGTATGATGAATAAGTGGCTGGCACTGCCCCCTTTGCAGCATCCCAGGATACTATCTTCATGGATCGCTATGTGTTTAGGACTGGCCTTTGTATGTGGTGCCAGTCTCAGATGGAGACACAACGGGGAAGTCAAAAGCTCAAATCTCTGCGTAAAACGTGCTAATGCTATATTAATATGTAAAATAAAATAATTTAAAGGGAGTTTACAAATAACCATCTGCAATGACAATGGAGTGGACTAACTATTGGAGGGAGAGAGGGGATGGAGATAGAGTCCTAATAATAACAACACCAAGAAGTTTTACTGATGGCTAACATGGTATAATACCCTACTGCTACTAATAGCAACACGTTAGAGGAGCATTAATTAATGAGATGCACAATTTAGAGAATGGGAAGTAGAGATGAAAGGATGGTGGGGTGCAGAGGAGCATACATTATCCTGGGGAAATGGAATGCCAGCCATGGAGTGAAGGATAAGCACTCTATCTTTCAAGGGGAAATGCATGCTTATGCAATATACACACACTAGATTTTTATCACTTGTAACAATCTTTTATAATAATTTCAGGTGACAATTTAGTGTGTGTGCAAATTTCCCTCAACAGCACTCTGCTAAGTTTAATAATATTCAAGAACTATATATCACCTTGGATAGGCCAGTCCACGGAAAAGAACAGCCCTTTGCAATTGGCCTAAAAAATAGGCCAAATGCTGTGACCTACCGATAAGCTGATACCCTCCCCAATGTACCATCTTGGGGTAGCTTATGCAGAGTGCGCATTGGAAGTGTGTTCCTGCTGCAGAGAGTGCATTGGAGTGTGCCAGTGAAAGCATACTCTCCTCACTCCATGCTTTTGTCTCCCTGGGAGCTTCTAAGTGGTGGCTAGAGCTCCAGGCTCGCTGTCATGTGACTGTCGTGAGTCTGGAGCTGTAGTGGGCAGTTATAAAGCTGCCGGGGAGACAAGAGGATGCAAGCTGGAGCAAGGAGAGGTAGCAATGTTTTCTGGCACACTTCCAAAATGCGTTCTGCATGGCCTCGATTCACTAAGCAGTTTACAGTTTAGACTAGTCTACAGATGGTTTTTTGTCTACTGAAGGTTTGGTCAGTTGCATCAAAGGGGAATTCACGATTACCAAATCTGTTAGACTTGTTTTTAGACCTGGTCTAAACCATTTGTTAATTAGGTCGGTAAAGCAGGGGAAATGATCAAAAGATGCAATTCACAAACGAGTAGCTATGACTGACATCCTTCTCCTTTGATGAGCTCTCCTCTGCATACAATTAAACTCCTGCATAAATCATTTAAAAGTTTCCATTCTCACTTTTAAAATACCTCACAGAATTACATTACCTACAGATAAAGCAGAAGACCGAGAGCCCAATATAGCGTAGCATGTATTGAATCAGGGAGGGTAAATGAGATGCAAGTATTATACTTACAAACGAGGGTTACCGCTTATGCAACCACTGTGTAGGCAGGTAGGGAGATAAGGCCTGTCCCTACTCAGGACTTATGGCCCATACTCACGAGGGACTTTTGTCGCCTCAACACGCGGCGCGCGCGTGTTGCGGCGACAGGTCGCCCGTGAGTATGGGCCGTCGCACGCGCGCGCACCCCGAACTGTCGCCCGTCGCTCATGTCGCCATGCGATTGAAAGTTTCAATCGCATGGCGACAGTCGCCGCCACACCTCCCCCGC
The DNA here is from genome assembly GCF_040937935.1 of Hyperolius riggenbachi. Lineage (NCBI taxonomy): Eukaryota > Metazoa > Chordata > Amphibia > Anura > Hyperoliidae > Hyperolius > Hyperolius riggenbachi. The sequence goes on from NC_090646.1 coordinate 425,457,211, forward strand.
AACTGTCGCTAGTCCGACAGCAACCTCCACTGTGGTAAATGGAGCTTCCGGCGGGGGGAGGAGGAACGTCGGCGACATCTTCCGTCTCGCCGCTGGTCCCTCTTCCGCGTGTGTACGCGGAGGGACCTGGCGAGGAGCTGTCGCCGGCCTGTCGCCCACACGCTCACGTGTGCTGGCGACAGGCCACTTCTGCAGCCCGTGAGTACGGGCCATAAGATGTCGCTCTCTGTAGAAAGGAAAAAAGAGGGTGAACCACTCTTCCACCTGGGGTGGATAAACTTGACGTACAGCGGACCAAATATTACATTTATATGTGTGATATTTTTCTGATTAAATAAAAAAACTCTACCAACTCATTGTTTTAGTTTTTATTGCTAAACCTGCAAAAAAAAATCTTTATACCTTTTGTTTAAATTGTATAGTACAGACAGTTTTCCAAAGTTTTTCTAATGCTGCTTTCTTTTCCCTGGAATAAGCTAAAGTTAGCTCTATACTAATGCATAATAATAAAAGTAATAGTAATAATATAATAAAATATTATGTGCTGCACCCAAACTTAATAAAAAGGGAAGCTGGGAAATTTGCTGGTGCTTATTTGAGTGCCGCCAAGCACAATTTACAGCAATGTGCGGCTCAGTATTTAAATTGGCTGTGGCCCTTGGCTATTGTATAAGCAAGGAAAAAGATGGAAATAACAATTAGGGGTGGAACCCACTAGGACTCGTACACAAAATACAGAGAGATTTTTGGAGCAATTTGAAGGAATGCAATATTGCCCATACATTCAATGTGATTGCTTCCAAAATGCTGCAGGCAGCACTTTTGCAGAAGGCAAACTTTTGTTTTGCTTAACATTTTAGTAAGAGGGCTTTTTGTTCCTTTGTAGCCCCTTACACACTCCAATGAGTTCTGCTTCACCATGAGCTTGTAGCATTAAGAATGGGTTTAAATTGTCTGTAGCATTAAGAATGGGTTTAAATTGTGGGGAGAGGTTAGGGTTAGGCACTAAGAAAGTGTTTACATTGGGAAAGTTTTGGGTTAGGCATTGGGAAGAAGAAGAAGATAGATGACTGATAGGGATATGTACTTTAAACTACAACAAAAGGAATGTTACAGGTAAAGCAGCATTACAAATATTCAAACTATCAGCCTAATTGACACCCAAATTAACTGGCTACCATAGTAAACATAAAAGTAAAAAGTAAGTAAAAAGAGCTTAAAAAAAACCCAAACAAAACAAAAAGCAAATACAGTAAAGGAGCCAATCTCTTGCCACGTACCCCATGAACATAGTTTTGATAGCCAGATTACCATTATGAATTGGTAGACAAATCTATTAGACATCTTAACAGGTACAGACTAACCAGCAAGCTCATGGTGAACCAGAACTCATTGGAGTGTGTGAGGGGCTACAATGGTCCATTCATCTCTCCTCTCGCTCTTCCTCTGCTGACCCTCTCTGTCAAGCTCTTCACTGGCTACCAATTAATGAAAGGATTCAGTTCAAACTCTTAACCCTAACCTACAAAGCTCTCCACAATCTTTCTCCCCTGTACATCTCCTCACTAGTCTCCAGATACCAACCCAACCGCAATCTCAGATCTGCATATGAGCTTCTTCTATCCTCTTCTACAATTACCTCCTCACATTCACGTGTACAAGACTTCTCACGTGCCTCACCCCTCCTCTGGAATGCCCTTCCACAACACATCCGCCACTCTCCCACCTTTGAAATCTTTAAATGCTCCCTCAAAACCCACCTTTTCCGACAAGTATATTCTCTAGCTTAGGGCATGCACCCACTAAATAACCTAATTACGCACTGCCTGTACATATACTGTATACATCCCCACCTCTTGTTTCCACCCCATTCCTTTAGATTGTAAACTCGCAAGGGCAGGGCTCTCACCCTTTTGTGTCATGGAATGTTATTAATTTAATTGCTTGCACACTGTTAGACATTTATACATTTTAGTCATCATGTTAAATCAAATTGTAATCAGCAGTGCTGTATCTTGTATCAGTGTTTATATCTGATGTATATCATTGTCCGTATCATTATGTATCCCTTGTTTGTTTTCTTACATTGTACAGCGCCACGGAATATGTTGGCGCTTTATAAATAAATAATAATAATAATAATAATAAAACAGAAAACTGTTTTCTCCTAAAGTGCCCTGTCGGCCTCTGCTCTATCTCACAATTCACATACTGGGTCTGATATCTCAATTACCAATTCTCAATGTTCTCCCTGTGAAGAGCAGCTTGCCTGCTCACAAAGTATTTGCAGCACTTTAGCTATTTGCTTTAAAAAATATTTGCAAAGGTAAAACACCAGCTCTTCTATTTGAATCTGGAAACATCACATTTCTAAACATAGAGGAGTTCTATACACAGTACTGCACATGTGATGGTAATTGATGATGACAGATATTCATGCCTATTATGTGTTGATTATTTGTACTACAACAACTTTCATATACTGTATATCAAACCTCCACTTACTTATTTCAGAACCACTTGTCACTTGTGTTTTATTACACGTGACTAAACACTGCTATCTGTGTAACTCAAGTATGTAACATCTGTATGATTATTGTTTATTTGGAAAGATTGTTTGATGTATCATTCATTTAAGCAAGCCTTTCCTTCTAGGAGGGTGGGATGGCTAAAAATTATTTATTGTGTTTGGATGTGGGGTTAAAGGTTGTGGCCTGGAGACCTACTGCTGAGTATGAGAATTCAGTTGTAGTGTTCTCTTCCTTCAAATACATATCACTGGAATCAGCCTTGCCCTCAGAACAATGCTCCATTATCTAAAGTGAAACAATCCTTTTGAAGACATTTCTTTTATTCTCCCTGCCTGTCACACCACAGCTACTGATTAACTGTAACTTATTGGCCCTTCTCACAATGGTCCATGTTTTTTTTTTTAAGTCCTTAAGCTCTATCAATGAGCACCATACATTTGAATGTTTTTTTAAACACTGAAAGGGATGCAGCTTGTCTTTTAAAGATCTTAAACAAAACAAAACGAGAACAAGCACCCTGGTATTACACAGTCACTTTACTAAAAGCTGGCCTGAACTCAGAATTTTCTCTCTGCTCCAAAAGTTAAGCAACAGCATGATAACGTTTAAAGAAAAACATGTTCTTGCTACTAGCTACAGCTCCTACAGAGATGCTGCAGTCACAGTGTGGTTACTTCCTGATATCCTGGGAGCACAGAAAGGGATACTCTCCTGTGTTTACATAACTCAGATGACTTTCCAGAGAGCTGACAGCTCAAATTACACTGGAACATTACTTTCAAATGGCGGATGTTTTCCTTGTCTTCTGTGCAAGTGTTCAGGTCCACTTTAAGCTGCAAACACTGCATTTAACTGCTTCATCATGTGTCACGAATTGCCCCTCCTCATAGTTACAGACATGTAGCTTGACTCAAGGTTAGTGACGCATCTTTACAGAGCTGGGCATTGAACTGTCTCTTAACAAATCAAGTCTCAATCCTTACAGGTGACAACCCTCTTACATTGCATTGTACGTGGCTTTAGGACTGGTACACATGAAACAATTTTCACTCCTGATTGATGTATGATCCAAATGATCAAACTGAGTGTTCATTGGATGCTACAGGTGCTACAGAGGGGTCCTCCTAGTTAAGTAAATGCCTGCTGCAATCCCCCCTTCCAAAGCATCCATTTTAAGAACTTCCCTCAGGGGGAAGTTCGTTTGACACATTTTCAGATTGATCTGTTGCTCAAATGTATCTGCCCATGTGTTTCAGGCCTCAGTTTATAAAATAATCCTGCTTTGCAAATCTTGTTCACAGGAAGGCTGAGAAGCTCCTGAATTTTTATTTTACTCAGTCAACTGCAACAAGGAAGAACGAGGGACACCATGTAACCATAAATACATTGAGAGCTAATATTTAGTAGAGCAAAGAACACAACTCAACACACATCAAATAGACGTCATTCACTATCACTGGCATGTTTACACAGCAATGTCATTTTAAAAGGTTGAGCTGAAGTGATGGTTTGTGATTGTTTCCACCGACACTCCTCCAGCAGTCAATGACAGTTCATACACATTCCACTTGACAAACCCTCCTGTTTTGTGCTATGGAGAGAGGAGGGGTAACAAAGCAGGAGGCCACTTACAGAAATTAGGGACAAAACAATTGACCTTCTGCTGCCCCGGATATAGAAGATGGCGGATGTTAGTACTTACATTAGACTAATGTCTATACATACATTAAAGAGCACCTTAACCATGCTCAATAATAAAAGTAAAGTCATGTAATAAGAAAGTAGGGTCAAAAATAATAATAATAAAATGTTACTCTCCTGTAGTGTAGTCTAGTAAATATGCTGAGGACCTGCCCCCCCAATTGGCAAAACCGTTGTGGTGTTTGTTCCCAAAGCCTTGCAGTAGCCCCCAGTCTCTATGGCCATCTCTACCTCTGTTGCTGAGGTCTACCCCCAGCGCGTGGGACTTAATTGGCACCCACAAAGCTGGGGGTTGGTCGACGCAACAGAGCTGGAGTGGCCACATAGCTGGTTGCTGGTTCGGCAAACCTTCAGGCAAACAAAGTCATGGAGGGGACGGGTTTCAGGACCTTTACTAGATTACAGTTGATTCAATGAATAAAAATTATTTTTGACTTCCAATCCTGCCTTCTTATTAGGATGTAAAAGACTTTACTTTTAAAATTGAAAATGCTTCAGGTCCTCTTTAAAGAGGAACTGTAACCAAGGATCCCAATCAGTAGCTGATACTATCTTTCCCATGACAATTCTTTACCTTTTCTTGAATAGATCATCAAGGGGATCTGTATGGCTAATATTGTGGTGAAACCCCTCCCACAGTGTGATGTCAGGGCATAGGTCCTGACAGTTTCCTGTCTGTGAATAATGGAAATAATGGTTGTGTTTGACTGCCAAACAACCAGTATCTCCTTCTGTGCATATGTATATCTAGAAAAAAACAAACCTTTTAGCCTATCGTATTGTTAGTGGGTGTGGTTATAAATAATGGCAAATATCAATAATTTCTTGATCTCTATTCTACTTTTTAACTTCTCACTTTGCAATGCATTGATTTATCAGTTTCCTCTCTCTGCTAAAGTTCCTCTTTAAGACTTAAAAGTGTGTTACTACTGCATACCTCCCAACGCTTTGTGATAAGAAAGAACGACGATAAGAAACAACAAGGATAAGAAAGGGCCGGGGGACACTTTAAGACATGCCCCCATCACACCCCTCGCTGTGCATGTCACAAAGAATTCAGAATCAGGAAATGTAGTTTTATCATTCAAACCTCACTGGTCCTTTCTATTGTAATTCGTTTTTCTTCATTTTAACATTTGAAAATAAGAAATATATCAATTTAATTGATGGGAATAAAGTTTAGAGTCAGTTAAACACATGTTCGGTAGAAAAAGATACATATTAACACAGATCTGTACATCAGTCTTGAAACAGGGACAAATGAGGGAGAAAGAGGGACAAAGGGATTAGGTTCACAAAGAGGGACTGTCTCTCCAAACGAGGGACAGTTGGGAGCTATGCTATTGTGACGTCACCATGTGCTGCATTGTTTTCTTTATTTAATTTTAGTTTTGTTTTAAAGGAACACTAAAGTGTAGGGAATATGGATGGAGGCATTATATTTGCCTCTTAGCTGTTCTGATCCTCTTATGCTAGGTACACACCATACAATTTTGTGTTAGATAGAAAATCTGAGTTCCCCAACCCAGTCCTCAAGGCCCACCAACAGTACATGTTTTGCAGAAAACCACAAACAGGCACAGGTGAGGTAATTAGTGTCTCAGCAGAGCTGATTAACTACCTGTGTGGATTTCCACAAAACATGCACTGTTGGTGGGCCTTGAGGACAGGGTTGGGGAACACTGAGATAGATGGTTCGATAGATAATTTACGACCTTACGATCTTATTTTAGATAATTTTTCTGATTGACTTCTCATAGAGGTGAATGGAAATCGATAAGAAAAGATAACAGAATCGCAACGGAAAATCGGCCGAAAAAAGACATCGTGTGTACCCAGCATTACTCCTTGTCAGTCACTAATCCAGAAATAGTGTACAGCTCAGGTATTGTGACTCCACTGACTGCACACTTGCTTCAGGTTTGTGATTTAAGCTGGCCATATACTTACAGACTGCCTCCCGATGTGGCAAAACTTCTTTCTGAAAGGAATCGATTCAGGAAGGCATCAATTTCTACCACACGCTGCACATTGACTTTCAGTATATTCCAGCAGGGATTATATTGAAAATCGACTGAACCAACTGCAGCGTTGCACTGATCAATGCAGTGAATCTCTATGGGCCTTCAATCTACCATGCCCCCAATCAACCTTGATCTTCGATCCTGTCCAGTCGTTACTTGATTGATTGATCTTTGCTCACAATCGACTGAAAATCAATCGATTAGGCATTTTAGAGGAATTGATTCCCTGCAGATCCATCAATTTTTCAGAGAATAGTACAAGAAAATCGATAAGTGTATGGTCACCTTTAGCATCTGCTAAAGTCAAAAGATCAGTGTGAGTACCAGTCATTTTAGTAATTTAAAAGAAATAAATAAAGGTTGCCTCTGTATTTTTCTCACTCTGGTTTCCTTTAAGAGTATTCATTTAGGTAAACCAGAAAGAAGCCAAGCTTTCTGGAGATGATTCAAGCTCGCAACATATTTTTATGTATGTACTAATATAATTGACGGTTATTATCTTACAGTACTGCCAGAAATGTGTCCATATTTCCATAATCCTCAATTATTATTATTACAAAATGTTCTATTACATACACATTTTCTGAGCACATGAATAATTCAGAAGCTTAAAGAGAATCTGTACTCTAACATTTTTACAATAAAAAGCATACCATTCTATTCATTATGTTCTCCTGGGCCCCTCTGTGCTGTTTCTGCCACTCTCTGCTGCAAACCTGGCTTGTAATTAACAGTTTTAGGCAGTGTTTACAAACAAACTAACCAGCTTCTGATAGGCTCACATAAGCAGAGTGTGTGAGTCATACAGAGCCTGGAGGGGGTGTGTATAGCTTCTACCAATCACAAGCAGCCCTGCACATTCCACACATTCCAGCTTTAGCCTGACTGTGCTGACAGAAGGAAACAGATTAGATCATATAACAGAGATAACACAGCCACTGTGCAATTAGGAAAAGCTGCAGTAAGCCAGAGCACATTAAGACAGGCAAAGGAACTTATAGCATAGAAGAACTAAGGCTCAAAAGTTTGTTACAGAGTCTCTTTAATGAAGTTCTGAATGCACCGCAGATCTAAACTTAAAGTGTATCCCCAGAAATTATTTTTAGTATATGTTTGTTACCCACAACCCTGTTTCCATAGGTTCTGAACGCTCATTGTTATATGAAAAAATACATTTGTAAATTTAAAGTTCATCTGAATCAAGGGTTTTTAGTATACTTTGATTCAATTAGAACAGGGTTTCTCAACTCAGTCCTTCTAGTACTACAAATGTGGTGGGAAAAGGGAAAAATTATACTTTGACTGCAGTTAATTTCCCGCATGTGGTAGAAGTTTGGTAATTTACCGAACAAACAAGCTTCTATCCATTAAGCCCTGCTCTGTAAGTCTCACTTACCAGCTGTGGATCAAAACAGACAGCAAGCTGTGACTGTGTGTGCATGAGTTGGGATTTTCTGTCCAGTGCATACCCAGCATCCCTTTAGATGTGCTGAAGCCACCAGGGGGAGCTCTTCTGTATAAGAGCATACAGATATTCACACCTGAAGGGATGCAGAAAAGCCTTTTAAAAAGTCTCCTTCTACTGCTCTGAAAAATGAGAAATAATGATTTTTTTCTTATTATTCCCATTAAAATGTATGTAGAATAAAATAATAATTAGCGTAATGTACCTCCCAAAGAGAGCAAAGAGAGTGTTTAACATGCTAGCCCTACCTAAACCACCGCATCCCCGCTGCTGTATCTTACAAAATCCCTCCAAACTCCCCCCTCCCTCTCCCCCCGCAAAATCCACGACTTTCTTGGTGAAGGAAGACTGAGAGGGGCAGGGGAGAGGCGGCGATCCGGGCTGACAGACGCCCTGACAGGCAGAGCTGCGGCTCATAGCTCTGCCTCTCATGGAAGCGCTCCCCGGATTGCCCCCAGGGAGTTAGGGGGGATTTATTAGATTACAGTCGTGGGAATGCGGTGGTTTAGGTAGGACTAGCATATTAAACACATTTTTTAAATAAAAAGATCATTTTCTTGAGACTTCAGAGTCTCTTTAAGGGCCTGTTTCCACTATACCTAGGCAAATCTGCATAGAAAAATATGCTTGCAAATTTGCATGCGTATGCGAATTAATGTGCGTATGCGGATGGTATTTCCATGCGAATTCGCATGTGTGCGGAATTTTTTTTTCATTTTCCCGTTATCATTCATCAATATAGACATTCGCAAGCAAAATGTATATGCGAAAACAATATGCAAAAACGTGTCAAAAGACTCGCGAAAATGCATTAACTGCACGGAAAATTGTACAGAGGTGTCCGTTTTTTCAAAGAAAGCGAATTTCGCCTGTAATGGAAACAGGCCCATTGAAAAACATTGTATACACGAATTTGCGTACGGCTAATGCACACAAATTTGCCATAGTGGAAACAGGCCCTTAGGCTTAGGAAGCCCATAAAGTCATTGGGTCTGAGTGTAGTCCTGTGGGGTCAGGGGTCATAGGTAACTCTTAAACCTCTCAGGTTACCAGATTTGCTATGCACAAGCAAATCACTATGTTTAATCTGCCCTGTGATATTTGTACAGACATGCACTGCAAATGCTGTTCCAATGGGAGAATGCAACAGAAACTGCCAATATGGGTGATTGCTATTTCCCTGAGATGAATAGGAATGGTTCATCTGTACAGACATCATGTCACGTGACAGTAATTTTACAGTATATCTGTGAAAGACTAGAACCTCCTATACAGACTAGACAGATGTCGGCTGAGATGGCCATTAGGGGCTGCCTTGGCTGAGAATCTTGCATATGTACAGGTGTCCCATGAGGTCAATTATAGATCCAGTATAATGGAATTCAGTATAATATAAATAATAAATAATCCAGTATAATATAAAACCGTGATGGTGCATTGTTCCCCTGCTTAACTTGGCCAAAGTAATCCACTCCATCTTGCATGTTGCTGGTGTCTCCCCATAGCAACAGTACACATTGCTCATCTGCAGCTGAGTGAGGTGCCTGTATAAGTTTGTACCCAGAACTGTTGCTTTTAGCTCCTGATCTGATCTATCCGGATCCCTGCAGGCAAAAGTTATTGTGTATGTGTGCGTGTTGTGTGTGTGTGTGCATCTTTAAAGTTCCCCTGACCTGGTTCTCTCTCCCCTAAAATTTTTAATAATATTTTACTATTGGTGCTGTGACTTGGTTGACATGGTTGCACAAGCTGGTTCGCTTGCCTATTTTTTTTTTCTTTTTTTAGAAGCCAGTGGTGTCTATATATAGTTCCCCTACCACTCCCCATAGCATAATATATACGAGCACACAGTGCATACTTAAAGTAAGAAATATCTGACAGATCAAATATTCTGTGCAATTGTATAGTCTTTGCATTCATAACTACTGTTAAGTCACACCTGAACTAAAAATAAATATCAGAACTGACCATAACCGGAAGCTCTTCAGTGCCCCTAAGCTTTGATGTCCCCTCAGATCTGCCAGCCTCTGCTTGGTCTTTGTGCTTTGCTGACTGTTCAAAGCTTCAGCTGATCCCAGTCGAGGCATGGGCTCATGTTCTGTCCTCTTTGTGCTCTCCCTTCAATTGCCCCCCTTTCTCCCATTTTGGATATATTTGTAACCACATATACGCAGGATGCTTCCAGGCAAGGCTCAAGCATACTGCTGTGAGGGAGTGCACCTAAAGGGAAAGCATGAGCGGACTGAGCATGTACCCTTCACGTAAGAAGAAGGTGGCAACTCATGAAGATGGAGGGGAGGCCGGCTAAGCTGAGGGGACACCAAGGTTATGGGGGCACTAAAGAACCCCCTGGTATAGCCAGCTCTTATATTTATTTTTTTCTCAGAAGTGTTCTAAAACTTGCTTCTCATTAGACATGAGCACTGGATTTAAATAAGACACTCATGCCTCCATTGCAGTGTCCATTACAGTGTCTGCGGCTGGTCCAGATTGGAAGCATACCATTCATCAATAAATGGCAACACAATCTGCTGTCTGGAAAATTCATGCAGCAGGACCTGCAGGACAAAAATGGCCCCCAAAAACTGGCCCATTGAAAATACTTGCAGTCTTTGATTTGTCTGATTTAAGACGACTGTCTGGTCCATTTAAAAGCAGGACAGTGTGCATAGTATGAACATGAACAAGTCTATAGTTGGCTTAACCAATCATATCACAGTAATTTATCTGTTCTTGTTGCTGTGAGATGCACACTTTTCCCTGATTTGACAGATAGCTCTTTGCTTGCTGAATAAGGTCATGATGTTGAGAGCCCAGCATACAGTTATTTAATTCCTGCTTTTTAAACGATTATGTGATAACCTGACTAAGCTATTAAATTGCCTAATAAAACTGTTCACCTACATTAAGTGATTTCTTATCTACTCTATTAGAGCTAGTTACTTGGGAAACACAAATAAGACAAGTGAAAGCTTATTTGATATGGCTGCCATCTCCCACCCATGTTCAAATTAATAATGAGTATGCTAAGTGCACAAGAGGATAAGTGGAACCTTTGCATTTCAATGACAGAAAAAAAGCCCAAGGGGTTTACGATATGTTCTGTTTTCCCTCCTTCTGTAGTCACTGATCTTCAGAAGAAGTGGCAAGCTGCCATTGGCACTTAGAAAAGTGTTTCTAAACACTGACAAGTATTAGAAAAATGTTGATGAATGTAAACAGCTTGCCTCCAGCTACAATACCTTTTGTTCAGATCAACTGTACTGAAGTTTGCTTCTATGGATACAAGCAGGTTTTAAGTCAACTCCTAAAAAGATGTCATAGATTCTCAGGTATTTTAACTCATGATTTGTGCTTTGTTATGTTTGCCTATTATCTGCTTTAAAGTTAAGCAACATTCACATTTCCTTATAAAGCTGTACCCTAGAATCAGTGATCAAAACATTATGCTGTGCATCAACTCCCATTTTTCTGCAATCTGTATTAATAACTAATAACACAGTTCCACAGTTTTCTCTAATGCTGGGTACACACGGGGTACCGCTGTAGCTTGTTGCTAGCACACCGGGGACGTGTGCGCAACAGCTCGTTGCCAGGTCCCTCTGTGCAGCAGCTGTACACACGGCACACAGAGGGACAGAGATGCAGCAGAAGCTGTCGCCGAAGGTTCCTCCCCCCCGCCGGAAGCTCCGTCCATGGTCTATGGGTTGCTGTCACTAGTCCGCATACACACGTAGTACGCGTGGTGGACTAGCGACAGTTGCAGCGAAGTTGCAGCGACAACTGTTGCCGGCGATTGGCCACGTCAATCGCCTGGCGACAGCTCTGACTAGTGACGGTTCGTGGCACGCGCGTTATACACACGGGGGACCTGTCGCCGCAAAACGCGCGTGCCACGTGGTTGCGGTGACAGTTGTAACCCGTGTGTATGAGCCAGAACAAGTCCCTCCAACCCCACAACTGATGCTGTACTATTCATCTCACAAATCCATACATACCTCAACCATGGGGGTAAAATTAACCGCTTGTGTAGACAGTAACAAACTTCAGAGCTACTAAAGCACTGGTCTTGCTGTTCCGGCCGTTTTTAACACTCAACTCTCTATGTCACCTCTTAGAATACTCTACACTGATCTGACATTGCTATTTCCATTATTATTATTATTTAGTCTTTATAGAGCGCCAACATCCTTCACAGCACTGTACTGAGTATATTGTCTTGTCACTTAACTGTCCCTCAGAGAGGCTCACAATCTAATCCCTACCATAGTCATATGTCTATGTATGTATCATGTGGTGTATGTATCGTAGTCTAGGGCCAATTTAGGGGGAGGCCAATTAACTTATCTGTATGCTTCTTGGATGTGGGAGGAAACCAGAGTACCTGGAGGAAGAACATACAAACTTTGTGCAGATTGTGCCCTGGCTGAGATACGACCTGAGGACCCAGCGCTGCAAGGTGAGAATGCTATCCACTGTGCCACCATGCTGCCCATGTTACATCATGTTCCATAGCCAGACCCTACATCAGTTAAGGAACTAAGGGAGGTCAGTGGCTGTAAAAGTCATATCCCACCTTCAATTGTTGGTGAAGTCAGGTGTGTAGCTTGAGCACAGTGCATTGCTAATTCTAGGACATGCTTTTGAACCAGACTAAAGGCGCGTACACACACCATACTTCCGCCAATGATGGGTCCACCAGACCCTCCCACTGGGCGGACGTTCAGCCGACAGTAGCACATGTGTACGCGCTGTCGGCAGACTGATAAGGCTTTTTCTGAACGATCCGCTGAATGGATCGTTCAGAAACAGCCTTATCAGTCTGCCGACAGCGCGTACACATGTGCTACTGTTGGCTGAACGTCCGCCCACCGGGAGGGTCTGGCAGGCCCATCATTGGTGGAAGTATGGCGTGTGTACGCGCCTTAAGAGCTGTACTCAGATAAGGATCAATCAAACCTGACAGACACTCCCTGAGGCCCTCAGCTGTCTGAGTGTTCAGTTGGATTTTTCAACAGGACTGGCTTCCATTTCAGATGTGATCTGGCAGCCTCTGCTTTTTATGCCATGCTTGCTTGCAATGCATGTTCTGTTATTGAGGACTCTACTGGTAGTATCATGGGCTATACAGATAAGGCTTATTAGTGTCCTCACAGCTTAATAAACATGCTTTGCAATTATGTGACAAATACCCAGGCATGGATTTACCTCACAGGAGCCTATAGGCACAGATATCATGGCACCCCAGACTTCGCCCTCCATGAACCTACAAACCCCCACCAAGCCGCACCGCAAATGTGCTGGTTGTCCCAGGTGTCACTTCTCCCTTACTTCCCCTGCCCGGTGTACAGGTGTCCCTTAGTATTAGGTAGCCAGAAGTACCCTCAATATTAGGTAGCTAGAGGTGCCCCTAAGTATTAGGTAACTAGAGGAACCTCAGTATTAAAGAGTCACTGAAGCGAAAAAAAATATATGATATAATGAATTGGTTGTGTACTATGGATAATTACTAGAAGATTAGCAGCAAAGAAAATATTCTCATATTTTTATTTTCAGGTATATAGTGTTTTTTCTAACATTGCATCATTCTCTAATATGTGCAGATTACACAACACTCAGCATTCAAAATGATTCTTTCAGAGCAGTCTGTGAACTAATGACCTCTCCTCTGCCAGAGGAAAAGTAAATAGTTAACTAACAGTTGACATAATAAAAGTCAGAAAACAGCCCTCTCCACGACTTTGGAAGTCGTAGAGATAATGGCTTTTTTGTATAGAGATAACAACTGGAGTTTCTTAACTCTTCCTGTACTGGAAACAATTAGACTGATGTATCTGATCTTAATGTTTTATTTCTTAACTGTACTACACATACAAATCATAATATCATAGTTTTTTTTTCGCTTCAGTGTCTATTTAAGTCAATAGAGGTGCCCCTGACTGAAGTGAGATCTCATCGGTAGAATGCAGAGAGCTGGGAGAGAAACCTCTCGTTTACACTCTCATCAGGTCTCTGCATAGGGAAGGAGGGAGGCACTTGGGGAGGGGAGTTAGCCGCCTATCCATCATCAGGCGTCTGTAGGCACAGGCCCACAGTGCCTCATGGCAAATCTGGCCCTGCAATTACCTGTGCTTTTTAATGAGGATTAGAGACAGGGATTGTTGCATCCAGCTGAGGGTCTCCTGGAGTGAGAGTCTATCTGTGTGTGATTGATTCACTATGAATGGACATCAAGAGCCCCAATATGATGTGTAAATCTGGTCTGATCAATACATTAAAAATATAGCAGTCAACCATTATATACAAAGGTTTTTTTTAATAAATATGGAGAACAAAAAGTGCTTGCACATATTTTTAGGCAAACAGACCCCATAACTAACAGGTTGACCATGCCGGATCTAGCTTGCAGAAAGTAGGCTGGTCACAGGCTGAAGTTTTCTCATACAGCACTGCCTGACCACCTGCTTCTTTGCAGTTTAAACAGTGATGATAACAGTGACAGCAGCAACGGCAACTCTGTCAAATGCTTTCCTGCTACCCAGCAGAAAACCAATTGGCAACCTTTGGTGGCATTCCCAGTGTTTCGTGGTCACATTTTGACTTCCATACGATACACGGAACTGCCAAACGTAACTGATCCTGGATGCTACACCTGCCATCCAGGATGAGATAAGATGACTGGATTTATCAAAGCGTTGATTAGTGTTGGGCGAACATCTAGATGTTCGGGTTCGGGCCGAACAGGCCGAACATGGCCGCGATGTTCGGGTGTTCGACCCGAACTCCGAACATAATGGAAGTCAATGGGGACCCGAACTTTTGTGGTTTGTAAAGCCTCCTTACATGCTACATACCCCAAATTTACAGGGTATGTGCACCTTGGGAGTGGGTACAAGAGGAAAAAAAAAATTTGCAAAAAGAGCTTATAGTTTTTGAGAAAATCGATTTTAAAGTTTCAAAGGGAAAACTGTCTTTTAAATGCGGGAAATGTCTGTTTTCTTTGCACAGGTAACATGTTTTTTGTCGGCATGCAGTCATAAATGTAATACATATAAGAGGTTCCAGGAAAAGGGACCGGTAACGCTAACCCAGCAGCAGCACACGTGATGGAACAGGAGGAGGCGCAGGAGGAGAAGGCCACGCTTTGTGAGACACAACAACCCCGGCCTTGCATGAGGGCAAGAAGCGTGCGGATAGCATGCTTTGTACCGCCATGCAGTCATAAATGTAATAAAGATAAGAGGTTCCATAAACAGGGACCGGCAACGCTAACCCAGCAGCAGCAGCAGCAGCAGCAGACGTGATGGAACAGGAGCAGGTGCAGGAGGAGAAGGCCACGCTTTGTGAGACACAACAACCCAGGCCTTGCATGAGGGCAAGAAGCGTGCGGATAGCATGCTTTGTACCGCCATGCAGTCATAAATGTAATAAAGATAAGAGGTTCCATAAACAGGGAGCGGCAACGCTAACCCAGCAGCAGCAGCAGACGTGATGGAACAGGAGCAGGCGCAGGAGGAGAAGGCCACGCTTTTTGAGACGCAACCCAGGCCTTGCATGAGGACAAAAAGCGTGCGGATATAGCAATGCTTTTTGCCGCCATGCAGTCATAAATGTAATACAGATGAGAGGTTCAATAAACAGGGACTGGAAATGCTAACCCAGCAGCAGCAGACGTGATGGAACAGGACTAGGAGCAGGCGCAGGAGGAGAAGGCCAAGCTTTTTGAGACACAACAACACAGGCCTTGCATGAGGACAAAAAGCGTGCGGATATAGCAATGCTTTTTGCCGCCATGCAGTCATAAGTGTAATACAGATGAGAGGTTCAATAAACAGGGACCGGAAACGCTAAACCATCCCAGATGTTCATTGGTCATGTTACTTGGTTGGGGTCCTGGAGTGTTGCGTAGTCGTTTCCAATCCAGGATTGATTCATTTTAATTTGAGTCAGACGGTCTGCATTTTCTGTGGAGAGGCGGATACGCCGATCTGTGACGATGCCTCCGGCAGCACTGAAACAGCGTTCCGACATAACGCTGGCTGCCGGGCAAGCCAGCACCTCTATTGCGTACATTGCCAGTTCGTGCCAGGTGTCTAGCTTCGATACCCAATAGTTGAAGGGTGCAGATGGATTGTTAGACACAGCTACGTCATCTGACATGTAGTCCTTGACCATCTTCTCCAGGCGATCGGTGTTGGAGGTGGATCTGCACGCTTGCTGTTCTGTGGGCTGCTGCTGCATGGGTGTCAGAAAATTTTCCCACTCCAAGGACACTGCCGATACCATTCCCTTTTGGGTACTAGCTGCGGCTTGCGTTGTTTGCTGCCCTCCTGGTCGTCCTGGGTTTGCGGAAGTCAGTCTGTCTGCGTACAACTGGCTAGAGGAGGGGGAGGATGTCAATCTCCTCTCTAAAGTCTCCACAAGGGCCTGCTGGTATTCTTCCATTTTGACCTGTCTGACTCTTTCTTCAAGCAGTTTTGGAACATTGTGTTTGTACCGTGGATCCAGAAGGGTATAAACCCAGTAATTGGTGTTGTCCAGAATGCGCACAATGCGTGGGTCACGTTCAATGCAGTCTAGCATGAATTGAGCCATGTGTGCCAGAGTCCTACCAGAATCCTCATCATCCTCTTGTGAGCGTTGTGATAGTTGTTGTGATGCATCATAGTCGTCACCTTCCTCCTGGTCTGCTTCTGCTGACCATTCGCGTTGAATTGTGGAAGTCCAACGTGCACCGCTCTGGCCCTCGTCAGTGGTGGCATGAAATTCCTGCTCCAACTCCAGCTGTTCCTCCTCCTCTTCTTCGTCATAGCTGCTGGGGCCAGCGTTCCCTGAGGCGGATGGCCTGATGTTGGTACCATCACGCTGATCGTTTTCTCCTTCAGATTCCCCCAGTTGCATCATGACAGCTGTTTCCTTGATTTTTAACATCGACCTCTTCAGTAAACACAGCAGTGGTATGGTAATGCTGACTGAAGAGTTGTCACTGCTCACAAGCAACGTGGATTGCTCAAAATTTTGGAGGACTTGGCAGAGGTCCAACATGTTGGCCCAATCGGATCCACAGAAGCTTGGCAGCTGGCCGGATGCGCCTCGGTACTGCGCCGTCATGTACTGGACCACTGCACTCTTCTGCTCGCAAAAGCGGGCTAGCATGTGCAGCGTAGAATTCCAGCGCGTAGGGACATCACACAGCAAGCGATGGTGGGGGAGATTGAAGCGCTCCTGCATCTTGGCGAGTGCCCCCGAAGCAGTACTGGAAGTTCTACAATGTTTGGCCACTCGACGCACCTTCAACAGAAGATCGGCCACGCCTGGGTATGTCCTCAGGAACCGCTGAACTACTAGGTTCATCACGTGCGCCAGGCAAGGGATGTGTGTCAGCTTAGCCAACCTTAAAGCGCGAATGAGATTACTCCCATTATCACACACAACCATGCCCGGTTTCAGGTCCAGCGGTGCCAGCCACAAATCCGTCTGTTCCTTTATTCCCTTCCAAATTTCCTCCCCTGTGTGCTGCTTATCCCCAAGGCAGATTAGCTTCAGCAACGCTTGCTGACGCATGCCAACAGCTGTGCTGCACTGCTTCCACGATCCTACTGCTGCTGGGTTAGCGTTTCCGGATGAGGTACAGCTTTGAGATGCGTTGGAGGAGAAGGAGTCAGAGAGGTAGGTGCTGCTGTTATCCAGTGGGAGGGACGGCGGTGCAGCTGTTTGTGGCGTGGGCAACACCCGTGCCGTAGCAGGTGAGGAATCGCTGCCAGGCTCCACAAGGTTCACCCAGTGCGCGGTAAGGGAGATGTATCGACCCTGGCCGAACGCACTCGTCCAGGTGTCAGTGGTGAGGTGAACCTTGCAGGCAACGGCATTCTTCAAGCTTCGGGTTATTTTGCTGACCACGTGCTCATGCAACTCAGGCACTGCAGAGCGTGCAAAGTGGTAGCGGCTGGGAACCACGTAACGTGGGATGGCCACTGACATCATGCCCTTGAAGCTGTTTGTCTCCACCAATCGATATGGCAGCATTTCGCAGGCCAGAAGCTTGGCTATGCTGGCTGTTACTGCCACGGCCCGGGGGTCATTTGCTGGCAATTTCCTCTTGCGCTCAAACATCTCCGACACAGACAACTGAACCGTAGCGCTGCACACGGAAGGGCTGTTGGTTGTTGTGTTTGAAGAACACTGGGAGACCTCAAGAGCACTACTCCGGAAAGTGACAGTGTCAGCGTCGTCTGATGTTTGTGAATGTTGTGAACCACGCAATGGCTGGGCTACTGCTGCTGCTGAGGCGGGTCTGGTGAACCCAAGGGAGGCAGTGTTGTTTCTGGTACCCTGTCCTGACGCGTTTGCCCAAAGAGTGGGATGTTTGGATAGCATGTGACGGCTCATGCTGGTGGTGGAGAGGTTGTTAATACTTTTCCCCCTGCTCAGGCGGGTCTTGCACACCTTGCAAATCGCCATGGTAACATCCTCAGTGCAGTCTTCAAAGAAAGCCCAGACTTTGGAGCACCTGCCTCCTTGCTGGCGATTTCTGTTTGCTCCTCTTTTGCCTCTCACTTGAACTTCCACGCTTGTGGTGCCTGAAATTGCGCGCCGCCTACCTTGTGGCACAAGGCGAGCTCGTGCAGCAGTGGGTTCTTCAACAGACTCATCTGTGCTGCTGCTACGACGGCGATGTTCTCGTTCACAAACAAAATCTGGGTCTCTGTCCACATTGTCCATACCCTCCTCTTCCATCTCCTCAAACTCGTCATATGTCATTGTGGGCCGCCGCCGTGGAGTAGAGCTCCCCACAACAACCTCTGCGCAGCACACTCCAACGTCGTCTTCCAGATCTTGTCGGCCGACCTCCTGCAATTGCAACCCCTCCTGCCCAAATTGCTCTGGGATTTGGGTTTCCGAGTCCTCTTCGGACTCGCCTTGTATTTCAGTGCGCGGTGCATTTCCCACAGTTAACGGTTGTGAATCCAGGCACAACATTTCTGGCTGTTCCTCCATTGACCTTTGAAAGGTGGAAGTTTGTTGGGCTGGGAATAGCTCCTGCGAATACCCCATTGTGTCCTGAGGTAATTCATCGGACTGGTTATCTGGCAGTTGTGTGCGTGGTGTCGCTGCCGGTTGTGTCAGCTTTGTGCCCACTGGCTCCTTGTAACTGGCTGAGGACTCGGACCTCGTGCGTGATGTGCTGGTGCTGCTTAACCCACTGCTGGACGCTTGAGAGGTCATCCAAGTAATTATCTGGTCCTGTTCTTTTGGATTTGTGAGGGTTGTTGTCCTGGACAACATGGGCGGTATTGAGTGGGTTTTCTTGGGTGCTCCCCTGTGGCCTGTACGTGAACCGTCAGGGGAAACACCTCTTCCCTTGCCCCTCCCTCTTTCACCGGATTTCTTCCTCATTTCACTTATCCTTACAGTACACGCTGACTGGCAGCAGTACAGTGGCAGTACAGAAATGCTATACAGTACCACTATTCCCAGCAGCGACACAGAGCACAATGCTATACAGTGACGGGTGAGCGGTGTACCACTATTCCCAGCAGCGACACAGAGCACAATGCTATACAGTGGCGGGTGAGCGGTGTACCACTATTCCCAGCAGACACAGAACAGTACACAGAATGCTATATAGTGTGGCTGAACGAGCGGTGTACCACTATTCCCAGCAGACACAGAACAGTACACAGAATGCTATATAGTGTGGCTGAACGAGCGGTGTACTACTGTTCCCAGCAGACACAGAACAGTACACAGAATGCTATATAGTGTGGCTGAACGAGCGGTGTACTACTGTTCCCAGCAGACACAGAACAGTACACAGAATGCTATATAGTGTGGCTGAGCGAGCGGTGTACCACTATTCCCAGCAGACACAGAACAGTACACAGAATGCTATATAGTGTGGCTGAACGAGCGTTGTACCACTATTCCCAGCAGACACAGAACAGTACACAGAATGCTATATAGTGTGGCTGAACGAGCGGTGTACCACTATTCCCAGCAGACACAGAACAGTACACAGAATGCTATATAGTGTGGCTGAACGAGCGGTGTACTACTGTTCCCAGCAGACACAGAACAGTACACAGAATGCTATATAGTGTGGCTGAACGAGCGGTGTACTACTGTTCCCAGCAGACACAGAACAGTACACAGAATGCTATATAGTGTGGCTGAACGAGCGGTGTACTACTGTTCCCAGCAGACACAGAACAGTACACAGAATGCTATATAGTGTGGCTGAAAGAGCGGTGTACTACTGTTCCCAGCAGACACAGAACAGTACACAGAATGCTATATAGTGTGGCTGAACGAGCGGTGTACCACTATCCCCAGCAGACACAGAACAGTACACAGAATGCTATATAGTGTGGCTGAACGAGCGGTGTACTACTGTTCCCAGCAGACACAGAACAGTACACAGAATGCTATATAGTGTGGCTGAACGAGCGGTGTACTACTGTTCCCAGCAGACACAGAACAGTACACAGAATGCTATATAGTGTGGCTGAACGAGCGGTGTACTACTGTTCCCAGCAGACACAGAACAGTACACAGAATGCTATATAGTGTGGCTGAACGAGCGGTGTACCACTATTCCCAGCAGACACAGAACAGTACACAGAATGCTATATAGTGTGGCTGAACGAGCGGTGTACTACTGTTCCCAGCAGTGACACACAATGACTGGGGGGGACCCTGGCTAGCGTGGCTGGAGCGCGAACTACCCTGCCTGCCTACCCAAAGCTAAACCCACAGACAAATGGCGGAGATATGACGTGGTTCGGGTATTTATTTACCCGAACCACGTGACCGTTCGGCCAATCAGAGCGCGTTCGGGTCCGAACCACGTGACCCGTTCGGCCAATCACAGCGCTAGCCGAACGTTCGGGGAACGTTCGGCCATGCGCTCTTAGTTCGGCCATGTGGCCGAACGGTTTGGCCGAGCACCGTCAGGTGTTCGGCCGAACTCGAACATCACCCGAACAGGGTGATGTTCTGCAGAACCCGAACAGTGGCGAACACTGTTCGCCCAACACTAGCGTTGATGTGAATGATGGGAAAGCAGGTACCGGCGTTGTTTAAACATCTGCTTCCATTCATGTAAATGGAAGCAGTGGTTAATCCCTTTAAACTTCACTTTTGTCACCAGCCGGAAATTACTTAGTAAACATGCGTAGAAGACTGTGTGAACCAGCCCTAACTAGCAATGTTTAATGGATAAAAATGTTGACTGTAGTATAGTTTACTTCTTAAAAGAACGTTCCACATATATATGCACACATTAATGAGTATATAAATTAATGAGTTTTGTGGATTGATCATTTCCAATAGCCATCATTTGCTGCTAAGGCCATCATTTGTTACTTGTGGTGGCTCCGGCCACAAACGCTAATTAATACTTTTTCATTCTGGCTAGCACATAGAATATTTCCGCCTCGCTGTTAAATTAGACTGAGTCTGGCAGGTAGTCAATTGACTGCTGAGTGTTTGCATTTCGGCCTTATTCTGGAGCTGTGAAGTTCCTGCTTCATCTTAAAGCTGCATGAATAATAACATGTTTAGTATGGTTGTCAAGACAACATCTCTGAATGCTTACTTGAGTTCCCATGCACAATATACAATGTTGTTGTCACTCATTACTCAAATTAGCATTGTTAAGATTAAACATAAGCCTCCTATGTATAAATTAACATCAGTGCCTGATGACTGTGATTATTTGATTTATTTAGCAAGTGCTTGACATGGCATTCATATGCATGTGCTGCTGCTGTAAGGGTGTGGTTCCCCAGTAGACTCATTTCTTAAATATTCATTAGACCGGGTTGCATTTTCATCTTTAGCCTGTGGCACCCTGGCCACGGGCAAAGGCATTGCCTTTAAAAAAAACAGAGGGTAATTACAAATTAACATTTTTTTTCCTCAAATCTAAAAGCAAGAGGACACATTTTTCACTTTAGCAATATATAAATCTTTCTTTCATATCTCATAAACCAACTGTGTATCCAGAACCACTAATGTTAACTATATCTCCATTCACAGAGGTAGGATAGTATAGCTTCCCATGTGACTAGACTGCAATAAATTAGAGTATGCATTGTGGTGCCACAAGTTCATTTAGGTGCTGGATGATGCTGATAGTTAAAATATCAATATTGTCATTACTGATATTTTACTATCCTGTAGACTTACACGGTCCCCTATTCTCACTCGAACCCAACATCCAATACCTAACACTAACCCCCCTCCCCCTTCTTGGCTCACACCAACCTCCCCTCCTAATTCCTAAAGCAGGTAGCACACATAGGAAAATAATGTGTGTTTTACAGCACAATGCGCAATTTCATACTGCTCTTTGTAGTTAATGACCTGCTTGGGAATCGCACATAGTTTGCATTTTGCATTTTTGTCTTTTGCTGTAATTTTAAAGGGCACAGCAGTTGGCTTTTTTCTTTACGATGCATGCATTTCTAAATTAAATACATTGCGTACAATTATGCAAAATCTCGAACACAAAATGTCCTAAACCCCCAGAAACACCCACGAAATCAATGATGCGCGTGTGCTCCTAGCTTACCACCAACCCTCCCTCGTAATGCCAACACTAACCCTCTCCCCACCTTCCCTGGTGCCCAAACAACTACACATCACTCTACTAGCCGACCAGCTAATAATAGTCAATCGGCTTGTCTAACTACACCCTAAGTAGTACCTGATCGGATAGCTAGGATGGCCTGTCATGTGCCAACTGTCAAACTCTCCGTTTTGGCGCCCGAAAACCGATAATTTGCATTGACATCTATTAGACGTCTGCCGAACCTAGCACTCAAATCAACAAATCAACCAATAAAATATCTTGTTATTATTAGTAACTGTTTTCATTATTTTTATTATTTATTTATTTATTTATAAAGCGCCAACATATTACACAGCGCTGGACAATAAGTACATTATATCGTATCATTTTGATAGACAAGAAGCAGTATGTGTTTCCTCTCTTTTGATTCTTTCTTCTGTAGCCTCATATAGAGATTTACCTCTGAGTGTTATCTCCTGTGTAGACAGTTCTCTTTACTCCTTATCACCTGTGTGTGATAAAGACATTTGATTGTTTACTGATACTTTGTAATTATGGTGTGAAGAAAGATTGTAAACAATCATTGAGAATTTGAGAAAGCTAAAAACCCTCCCAGTTTCAGTATCAGTTTTGGTGAGGTCATAAAACTATCCATACACTTTATAGGCTCAAAGTATTTCAGTTACAAGTAAGTGAAGTCTGATTGCACAGGTCATCTACGGCCTTTATATATTTCGTAAAGGTTTTAAAGAGAAACTGCAGTGAAAATAATGAAATGAAAAAAAGTGCTTAATTTTTACAATAATTATTTATAAATAATGTAGCAAGTGTTTACCCATTATAAAACATTTACATTTACATCTGCTTGCAGGTGATGTCTGTGGAAGGAGATGCTGCTTTTTTGGCAGTTGGAATCATCTGTTATTTCCCACAATGCAAAAAGGCTCCCACAGTGTGATGTCAGTCCCTAGGTGATGACATCACATTGTGGGGGGGGGTTTCACCCCAATATCAGCCATACAGCACCCCCTGGGGATCCGTTTGAGAAAAGGTAAAGATTTCTCATGGAAAAGGTGGTTTCAGCTATTGATTGGGGTGAAGATCAATCCTTGGTTATAGTTCCTGTCTAGCTCTGTTTCCACCTACCTTTTAACTGGTTCTCACTGGTGAGTTTGAAATGTTTTCATGCCTGTCGATGCAATCTACAGAACATGAATTGGAAACCAAATAAAGAGGGTATGAAGTCCTTATAATAGCTGCAGCAGGTGTGCAAGTCTCAGAATTAAAGTCTCAGGTATCTCAGTACTAAATTACTAGCAAAATCTTACACAGTTGGATTGTTTACTTCAATGCACTCCAGCATTTCATGAAGCGTAAATAAAAACATTGAAATATCAGTGGGTCACCTCGGAATGCAAGCACGCCAGTGTAGTACGTAACTACACAGTGGAGCGTGGCACTGCGTAGTAACGTATTACACTGAGGTTGAAATATTTTACTTAGTTTGACACTTGGAACTGAGGGTCCTTGCACTGTGCTGGACTAAATCTGGTGGCAGTGCAGGCAGCCCAGATGTGCCCATATAATATTTATATAATGTGGTTCAGAGGTGCAGCGTGGTGCTGGCGGTGATCAAAGAGTCGGACTTTAGTACAACACTTTGATCTGAAGGGGCAGACACCATGTCTGATTTTAGCCGACAATAGAACCTCCAGTGACAGCCATTGTGCTCCATGCCTCTGACATCAGAAGCTGGGTGGAACACTGTGGGACCAAGTCCAACAGTGGATTGTAAATGGGTAAAAGCCTGAAATGGTTCCAAAAGTGTTTGAGTAAACATCCTATAAATAGGAGCCGTTCTCACTTGTCACTCTGCAGCTGATCTATGGGATCCGTTGCGGTAAACGGGACGCATTTCATTGTGGTCTGTGATAATATAGGGCAGGCAGATGCATTCCCCCATATAGCCTATGGTGGTAACAAATCTGCTTTACCTTAGTGAACTGTCAAGGGGCCCACAGGACCCCACTGCCAGTTCACAGCTACATACAATTAAATAAATATGTTTGAATGTATTATACATATATATGAGAGTTGAGGGCATGGTCTCTACCAAGACACCATTGGCAGTGCTTAGCAAACATTTCTTATATGTGCCTGGTTTCATTACACTAACTAATTACTGACTTTCTGAACTTGAAAACTGGAATCTTATGACAGCAACTGGGAGTTTTTATTGGAAACTAATGTGTCTTCTGTACTCAGTTGCTTATTAGGTTTTTGTTTTTTTAGTGACCTATCTTCCCTTCATATTTGCATCATACGGATCAATTGTCTGCACTTGGGTAATATCTGGTTTCCTATGGTTAGAGCTTACGCCTTCTGTTTGTTATTAATATACTGTGATCACAGATTGCTAGTCATAGGCAGTTTTTATTAGAAGATAAACATGTAACTAGGGTAGCAGTAAATACTCAATGTAATGTGTTGCTAAGTTGCTATTATCAGGTGTAATTTAGTTAATTATACAGAGAAACAACATTAAGTTGTGAAAAGTGCCAGAGGAAGAAAGGACAGCTGTTTCTTCCAAAACATGTGAGCAACAGCATGGGGGTGTAACTCAATCTATACTGTAAATAGGCCAAACTGCTTCCTTTGCAGTAATTGAAGATAAATCAGTGTACTGTGCTCAGCAAGAATAAACATATCTAGGAGGAGTAAATGAGTCAGAGTATTTGTGACCTATCCCTACTTCCACATAACACAAGGATTACAACTGTATAGGGAGAGGCTGCTTCTGAATATTTATCTGTACATATGAGAAGGAATAGATCAAGTAAATCTGAAATAAATGTATACATTTATTTCAAAATCATGTTGGCATTTTAATGCAACTCAACATGCTATGTTACTCACACCTGCTTTCAGTGTATGTTATCTGGTCAAATACATAGTAGGATTGAATATAAAGTGATTGTGCTTTTAAAGAAAACCTGAGACGGCAAAAGGGAAAGATTTTATACTTACCTGGGGCTTCCTCAAGCCTCATAAGCACCACTGAGTCCCTTGCCGTACTCTCAAGTGCCTCCATTCTTTTGCTAGCGGTTCCGGTAACTGGCTCAGCCGCGCCAGTCGGCCTCTTCTTCACATAACTGGTGGGGCAGCACATGAGCAGAAGAGACCGACTGGCGTCACTGAGCCATATTACCAGGGC
Organism: Hyperolius riggenbachi; assembly: GCF_040937935.1. NCBI lineage: Eukaryota > Metazoa > Chordata > Amphibia > Anura > Hyperoliidae > Hyperolius > Hyperolius riggenbachi. Next base: position 425,482,721 of record NC_090646.1, read on the forward strand.
CGCTAGCAGAAGAACGGAGGCATTCCAGAGGACGGCAAAATACTCTTAAGTGCTTAAGGGGTTGGAGGAAGCCCTGGGTAAGTATAAAATCTTTTCCTTTTGTTGTCTCGGGTAGACTTTAAAGCATACACGAAGTGAACCTTGGGTCAAAAACCATATACCTAAGAAGAGGGAAGCCTCTTGGTCCTGTAGAGGCCTGTCATGTCCTTGCTCATGGACCCTTGAAAGAACTCCAAGAGCTTAACGGATTTCAAGCTCGCTCCCTCACTCCTCTCCAAGCACGGGCATGGCCATACTGCGCCTGCAAGAATACGGTGGCATGTGTGCATTAAGCTGGAGCCACTCATGCACAAGCAGCTCCAAGCTACTACACAGATGCAGCCATGCTCGTGCTGGTGCAGCGTTGCCGTGCTCATGCATGAACAGGGTCGTGGTTGCCATGTGAAAGAGGGTCCCGGGCAGTGGCGGAGGTCCAGAGGACGGTGTGGGAAGTCTTTGAAGGATCCAAAGGCTTCTTTCTTCTTAGGTAAGTACTTCAAGTTTATCCAACTATTGAAGTATTTGCAATCCTGCTCATGAGAGCCTTGAGTCAGAAGTAGGAAGTTGCAGACATAGACAGATAAAGTAAGCATGCAAGGGGCACATTTTTCACTATGGGGGACAGCGCCGGGGGTTTTCTCACGTTCGGTGCTCGTCCCGATATCGCACTCCATTACCGAAACGTACCCGATCAAGCATGTCAGCCCTATATCTTGCAGCATGTCCAATCGATACATGCAACCAATTTTGGCCCAAAAATTTAACATTTTTTTAATGATTGTGCTTTAAAGAGGACCCAAGGTGAGAGTGAGTGATATGGAGGCTGCCATATTTATTTCCTTTTAAACTATACTAGTTGCCTGGCAGTCCTCCTGATCCTGTGTCTCTAATACTTTCAGCCATAGACCCTGAACAAATATATGCAGATCAGGTGCTCTGACTCAGCTGACTCAGGTTTTACTGGATTAGCCATATGCTTGTTCCAGGGTTTTGACTCAAGCACTACATATGCCAGAAGATCAGCAGGGCTGCAAGGCAACTGGTATTGTTTATAAGTAAATAAATATGGCATCTCACTCACCTCAGGTTCCCTTTAACCTCCCTGGAGGTCTATTAAAACCGGCAGGGGGCAGCGCAGCACTTACATTTTTTTTTTTAAAATCATGTAGCTAGCCTAGCGCTAGCTACATGATAGCCGCTGTGCAGTGGCATCCCCCCACCCCCTCTGATCGCCTCCGGCGATCAGCGCAAACAGGAAATCCCGTTCAGAACAGGATTTCCTGTTTGGCTTCCCCCATCTCCATGGCGACGATCGTCATCGACGTCATCAACGTTTTGACGTCATAGGGAGTCCCGATCCACCCCTCAGCGCTGCCTGGCGCTGATAAGCCAGGCTGCGCAAGCGTTCTAGGGTTGCGGCGCGGACGATAGCGGCGGATCGGCGCGGAGCAGCGGCGACTGGGAAGTGCTAGCTGTGTGTACAAAAAAAATTACGCAAATCGGCCCAGCAGGGCCTGAGAAATCCTCTTGCGCGGCATAGCCCGACCTGAGGTCGGGCTTACCGCCAGGAATGTTAAGCTGCCTTTATTAAAATGTTATCCCACATCGCTAAAAAGTGCACTAATGCTTCTAATCAGGGCCGGATTTAGGACAAGGCCACCTAGGCCATGGCCTAGGGCACCACAGCAGCAAGGGCACCAAAGCAGCAGGCTAAACTGGTGCAATCTTGCAAATGCTGCAATGCAGGGAGATCAGATGAGTGCCTGACCGCAGTACTCTGCAGCTAGCCGCCTTCTTGCTCTCTGTGCACATTTGCATAGTGACTGGCGACTATGGACTTGGGCAGCATTGGAGACAGAAAGGAAGAGGAAGCTTCTGCAATGGAGACGAGTGGAGAAATGAGTGACACTGATGGCTGCTGCGGTGTGAAGGTGAGCTGGCTACCTATACTGGAGGGGGGTAGGAAAAGGAGGGATTAAGGGAGTCATCTGGCTACCTATACTGGAGGGAAAGGGGGGAGGGGTAATCTGGCTACCTATACTGAGGGCTCATCAGGCTACCTATACTAGAGGGAATGGGGGGAGGGGTCATCTGGATACCTATACTGGAGGGAAGGGGGGAAGGGTCATCTCACTACCTATTCGAAGGGGGGTGGCTGGTGACAGTGGGCCTTGGGCGGTAAAGAATACAAATCCGGCCCTGCTTCTAATTACATATAAAGATAAAACCCTGATAGTATATTGCATCAAGAGGCTCATTTACCACATCTTCCATTTAAAAAAATTTTCATAAAAGATACACCACTTCATGCTTGTAATTGCTATAAAATATAAACAAAGCTTTTATCCTATTACATAATGTCTTGCAGTATCAGTTTATACATTTGGCTTTCGATACTGATTTTTGTTTCATATATTGGATAAAAATGTTTGTAAATCTCCCAATTACAGAAATTTTATGATCAATCTTACAGCAGATGAAATTAAAGTTATTAATTTAGGCCGCTTTAACCATGGTGGTTATTCCCTCAAAAAAGATTAAACATTGTCAAGAAGGACCACTACAGCGAAAAAAGTAAGTTAAAATATGACCGAACTGTCAGGTTTTGGACTAGTCCGACTCCTCATAGGGGATTCTCAGGGTTTTCTTTGTTCTCAAAAGCATTCCCTGAACAGCAGATGCTAAGTCTAACTGCCAAAAATAGTGTGCAATCAAGAAGGGAGACTGGTATCTTACAATTTTGGCAGTTAGACTTAACAACTGCCTTTTAGCAAATGCTTTTGAAAAAACCAAAAAACGTGAATCCCCATGAGATTGACTAGTCCAAAACCTGTCAGATTTTAACTGTTTACTTTTTCCGCTATAGTGGTCCTTAAATCAAGTCCAATCAAGTCTGAAGACTAGACTATTTTATAGATAGAACTATCATGCCATGGGAAGATCAGGGAAGATACAATAATCTTTAATTATCAACACAAATGAATAAAAAGTTTTTTTGTATGTGTAACATTTTTTACATTATACAAGAATACAAGGATAAAAAGATTTTAAGATTCTGTGACTAAATGCTTTCTTGGAGATTATGAAATTTTAACTGAATTCCCATGACCTTTCGTTTTCATTTAAAGCTATTGAAAAAAAACCTATATACACTGACTGAAACAAGATAACTTACATAGGTGTGTACTTACAAACAGAATATGACCTTCGCAGTGACGGGGAAAGGCTGACATTGACATTTATTGACAGAATCATATACACTAACATTGACACAAACTGACATTGATACTGACGAGTCACACTTAATGACGCAGCCTCTGAAAATGATGCCTTCTGGGACACTGACACAGCATCTTTGTGACATAGATCTGTGATATTTATGCAAAAGACATGATTGTTGCCTTATCCAACCAGTTTTGGCTATGTAGCGGTGAGATCTGTGTTTATGCCAAATAATCTTGGACGGAAATTCAGTTGGCTGAACGTTGTTGGCCAGGCTAATCAGTGTTGTTCAACCAAGACAAACAGAGTATAAACATGCATGTAAATACAAGTGTACATTCATTTGTACAGAGCTTCTCATGACTTTTAACTGTGGGAATTTTTTTTTTGTATATTGAATAAGCGCATCAACAACAGGTAAAATTGGTTGCTAATTTTTTTTTTTTTTAAATGACCACAATAGAAGAGTAGGCATAGCTACAAATCATGGAGAAGACACACAAACATGGTTAAAACCCAGAGTCCCCCTGAAAACTTTTGGTCTCAGAGCCTTCTGTCATGAGGCTCCTACATTATGGAACTCGTTACCTCAGCAGATGAGGACAGCTCCATCTCTGGACGTGTTTAAATTCAGACTAAAGACCCACCTGTTCAGTTTGACATTTGCAGAAATATAATTTTCTTGTGTTAACACTTACTCCTACTACCAACTACTAAATCTGTAAGAGCCTAAGCTCTTTGAGTCCTATGAGAGAAAAGCGCTATAGAAATGTTATTGTTATTGTAAATCTGTAGGAGCCAGCTCTGACTACAGTAATGTTGTTGGTAATTTTCATCTGCACTAATATAGCCTCACACTGTACACACATTATATAACATTGATGTTTTAAATCAGGATGATAACATTTATTGGCTAGCTAAAAATAATACGAATAAGCAAGCTTTCGGCCTTTCAGCCTTCGTCGGGCTTACATCCTGTTTGTTTGCAGGCTGATGGTATAGACAGCTATATACATGCAACATCAAAAGGGAAAACATAGATTTTTTTTCAAGCATAAATACATGTCAATAAGATGTCTTAAGTGAAATAGAACATCTAAATGGGGTGAGAGGTTGTTAGCTGAGATAAGGATCCTCGTTTACACCATGCTCCCAGACCTGGGAGTTGGACTAACACAGAGGTATCCTAAATTCTGAGTTCACAAGTTTAGCTATAGAGGCTGAGAAAGAGTTTAAATATCATCAGCCTCATACCAATATAAAAAGTTTTTGTCCTTATTCAAGCCCTTGTCCACTGCTTTCAACCAATTTATAAATTTTGTTTCTGCTATTAATCGATCATTTGACATTTTGAAGCCACCCTTCAGGGCAGTGACACGAAGATCATACATGCTGTGTCTGTTGGAACGAAAGTGTGTAGCAACTGGGAGTTCAGATTTGGTATCGTTAATAGTTTGCCTGTGTCCATTCATACGTTTGCGCAGAGTTTGTCCAGTTTCTCCCACGTACATAACATTGGGGCATCTAGCACACATGATCAGATATACCAGTCTGGTGGAACCACAGGAAAATGTGCCTTGTACTCTGTACTTCTGTTGTGAACCTGGTATCGTTAACCTGTCAGTGGAGTAAATGTGTCTGCAGGTCCCACACCTTTTTTGTCGGCAGGGGATGTTCCATTTTGTTGAGGCCTATTCAAAGAACTCCTGACAATCATCTGGTTCAGATTGTGTGGTTGCCAATATGACAAGAGGGGAGGTTTAGGGAATATCTTTCTCAGTCTGTGATCCTTGTGTAAAATGGGATGAAGTTCCTTAGCAATCCTCCTTAAGATTTCCAGGTGTGGGTTGTAGGTGACAACCGAAGGGACACGGTCCTCTTTCTGGTTTTGCTTATATTTCAGTAGTTTAGTCCTGGGGATGACGCACTCTCTGTGGCAAAAAAGTCCTATTTTTCTTCCCTAATATCCGCCCATTTACACAATCCAAAACGCTTGTTCAGCACCTTCAACTCCGTTCTCCATCCCCCTCCTTCTCCTCCTTCATCTTGCTTATCAGCTGAAGAATTTGCAACATACTTCACTGATAAAATTGACAAAATCAGAAGTGAATTCTCCATGCAGCCCTCAAATCCCACCTCCACACCTCTCATTGACTGTTCTCTAACTGCCTTCTCTCCATTCTCTGAACACTCTCTTTCCTCTATAATTGCCAAAGCTAATCTAACCACCTGTTCTTTGGATCCTATTCCCTCCCATTTCATTCCGCAGCTATCCTTATCTCTCTTGCCTGCACTAACAACGCTATTTAACCTGTCCCTCTCTACTGGCATCTTTCCGTCCCCACTCAAAAAAGCTGTTGTGACACCACTACTTAAAAAACCTTCTCTAGATCCTACCACACTTGCCAACTACCGCCCAGTGTCACTTCTCCCATTTGCATCCAAACTACTTGAACGCCATATACATGCAGAATTAAGCCATTATTTATCTGCTAACTCCCTACTTGATCAGTTCCAGTCTGGCTTTCGCTCTAACCACTCCACGGAAACAGCCCTTACCAAAGTGGCCAATGACCTTCTTACAGCCAAATCCAAAGGTCAATTTTCCATACTCATCCTTCTTGACCTGTCATCAGCATTTGATACTGTCGACCACACCTTACTCCTACAAATACTTTCAAATGTCGGAATAAAGGGCCTTGCTCCTACATGGTTATCTTCCTACCTCTCTGGAAGGTCCTTCACAGTCTCCTACTCAGATCAGATCTCTTCTCCTCATGCTTTGTCTGTCGGAGTTCCCCAAGGCTCTGTCCTTGGTCCCCTCCTCTTTTCCATCTACATGCATGGTCTTGGTGATTTAATCAACTCATTTGGGTTTCAATACCACCTCTATGCAGACGATACACAACTGTACCTCTCTGCCCCAGACCTTAACTCCCTCCTTAAACGTGTTCCTGACTGCTTGTCTGCTATATCCTCCTTCATGTCCTCTCGCTTCCTAAAACTTAATATGAGTAAAACTGAACTAATAATTTTTCCACCGTCTCTGTCCACCTCCCTGCCTGAAGTAACAATAAATGTTAATAACACTCCCATAACTTCAGTTCCCAAAGCTCGGTGCTTGGGGGTGATATTCGACTCATCTCTCTCTTTTATTCCTCATGTTCACTCTATAACCAGCTCCTGCCATCTCCAACTCAAAAACATATCTCGCATCCGTCCCTTTCTCACTCAAGACACAACTAAAATGTTAGTACATGCTCTCATAATTTCTCGTCTGGACTACTGCAACGTACTACTTTGTGGACTACCGTCTAACAAACTGGCCCCGCTCCAGTCAGTACTGAACTCAGCTGCTTGTCTCATTCATCTCTCTTCTCGATCTTCCTCTGCCGACCCTCTTTGCCAAGCTCTTCACTGGCTGCCAATTAACCAGAGGATTCAGTTCAAACTCCTAACCCTAACCTACAAAGCTCTCCACGATCTCTCTCCCCGGTACATATCCTCATTAATCTCCAGATACAAACCCAATCGCAATCTCAGATCGGCACATGATCTTCTGTTGTCCTCCTCTAGAATCACGTTTACAAGACTTCGCACGCGCTTCACCCCTCCTCTGGAATGCCCTCCCACAACACATCCGTCACTCGCCAACCTTTGTTACCTTTAAACGCTCTCTAAAAACACACTTGTTCCGACAAGCATATGCTCTACCTTAGGCCACTTCCCTTTGTACTAAGACCAAATTGCACTCCTACTAGGTATCCTAAAACACAAAGCCTCTACATATCCTCATTAATCTCCAGATACAAACCCAATCGCAATCTCAGATCGGCACATGATCTTCTGTTGTCCTCCTCTAGAATCAACTCCTCACATTCACTAGGTATCCTAAAACACAAAGCCTCTATATATTTGCTGCATACTACCCCTCCTCCTGTTTCCCCCGCCCCCCCATTCCCTTTAGATTGTAAGCTCGCAAGGGCAGGGCTCTCTCCCCCTTTGTGTCTTGGTAACCATTATACATTTTATTCATCATGTTAATTTTATCACTGTCATTACCAATTCTATAATTTGTATTTTGTATCATTCTTAGTATTTTGTCACTAATTATGTATCTTGTATATTGGTGTACACCATTGTCTGTATTATTATGTTTGTTTCTTACTTTGTACAGCGCCACGGAATATGTTGGCGCTTTATAAATCAATAATAATAATAATAATAATAATAATAATAATGATGCTGGCTTTCCTGATTTGGGCCTCAGCCATAGGACTGTAACCTTCTTTAATGAAAGTGTTTTTAAGGCGATCCAGGTGCTTGTCTCTGTCCATCCTGTCAGAACAAATCCGGTTGTACCTTATAGCTTGGCTGTAAATTATAGAGTTCTTAATGTGCTTGGGATGAAAACTGTCATATCTTAGGTATGTGGGATGGTCTGTAGATTTGCAATACACGGAGGTTTGTAGGTTGTTACCCCTGATGTATATGGTGGTGTCCAGAAAGTTAATCTCTGTCTGAGAGTACGTAAGTTTCAATTTGATTATAGGATGGAAGGCTTTGCAGTTCCTGTGGAACTGGAGAAGATCATCCTCACTTGCGGACCAGATGATTAAAACATCATCAATGAAGCGGAAGTAGGCCATGGGTTTTATGCGACATGCATTGAGGTATTCCTCTTCGATTTTGGCCATGAAGCGATTTTCATACTGTGGTGCAAATCGTGAACCCATTGCCACGCCCATCTGCTGTAAATAGAGGTCCTGTCCAAAAGTGAAATAATTATGAGAGAATTAATTTGATCAGTCCAGCAATAGGCTTTACAGGTATGCCCTGACCCTGAAGATATTTACGACAGGCCGCAATACCATCATCATGGGGGATGTTCGTGTATAGGAACTTGACATCCATCGTGGCCAGTATGGTTCCCTCAGGTACTGGGCCGATAGCTGTCAGTTTGTTCAGGGGGTGGGTGGTATCCTGTATGTAGCTGGGTCTTTTACAGACAAGAGGTTTCAAGATGTTTTCCAGCCACCCTGAGATGTTCTCTGTAAGAGTTCCGCTCCCTGAGATTATGGGCCTGCCTGGGTTTCCCTCTTTGTGGATCTTGGGAAGCATTTAAATGCAGGCTGTTCTAGGCTCTTCTAGGCTCTTCATGGATAAGGGTCCTTACATGTTGTTTGATGTTTGCAGGCAATCTGTTAACCATCCTATTGAGTGCCATCCTGTAGCCTTTTGTGGGGTCCCCCTGTAATTTGGCATAGTGAGTGGTGTTGGATAACTGTCTTTGTGCCTCCTGGATGTAGTCACTGGTGTTCATTATGACTATGGCACCACCTTTATCCGCTGGTTTAATAATAATGTCCATATTCTCCTTAAGGGATCTGATGGCCGGTCGCTCCTGTTGGGTGACGTTCTGGGCCAGTGTCTTTTTTTTTATTCAGGATCTTGTGGGAGATTCTGAATTTGTTGATGTATTTATCCAGGGCCGGGTTTTTTCCTTCTTTGGGGGTCCATCTTTTTTTCTTCTTTTTGGATCTGGTGCATTTTGGTCCATTATCCATTGTATCCCAGGCACCCTTATCATGGTAGTGTTCCTTGAGTCGCAGCTTTCTGAAAAATCCCTCCATATCTCCACAGAGTGCAATCCTGTTTATGGGTCTCGCAGGGCAGAATGACAGGCCTTTGGAGAGTACTGACATTTTAGCTTCAGTAGCCTGATAAGAGGAAAGATTCATTACACCTGTGGGTGACTCTTTTTCTGCTGCTTGTGCATCCAGGCATCCACTCTAAATTCTAAGTCTCTGAAGTTTTTTTCTTTTTGTTGTTAATTAGGAATCTCTGTAGTTTCCTATAGAAGGTTTGTAGTTTTTCCCATGCTCCAGTGGGGTCATAATTCAGAGACAGTTTCAGGCTCTGTACCTCATCCTTTGTAATCCTCCTACGGTACAGAAATGGTATCATCCTGATTTAAAACGTCTTGCTTTTTCTGATGGCTAACACTTTACAATACCCTACTGCTACTATATAACATTGAATTCTCATAATTCAAACTTTTACTTCCCATTCAAATAAAAAGTTCTGCTGCTCACTCCTTTGATTCCTACTCATGTTATACATACCTGTCAGCAATATAACTGTCAGCAATCTAATCCCTACCATAGTCATATATCCATCATAGTCTAAGGCACATTTTGAGGAAGCTAATTAAATTTCCTGTATGTTGTTGGGATAGCGGGAGAAAAGAGAGTGAACACAACCACAGGGAGAACATACAAGCACCATGCAGGTAGTGTTTTGGCCCAGATTCAATCCACAGACCCAGAACTGCAAGGTGAGAGCGCTATCCACAGTGCCACCCTACCGCCCACTGTATATATATATGTGTCAGTAGATAAGAGATGCAGTTGAACCAGCACTAGTTGCTGTTGGCAATACCAGTGGGGGTTAGTTATGGAAGGTTTAGACGTGCCTTCAGACAATAGGAACTTAATCACACCAGTGTTAGAGTAGAAAGAATCCGGGCACCATCGAACTGCAACTTCCAAACTTTATTTCATCCCCATGTGTAGACAGATACAAAGTAAGCAAGCAAGCGTATCTGCTTGTGAAACGGCTGTAAGACCAACCTTGCATACTTTGTATCTGTCTACACATGGGGATGAAATAAAGTTTGGAAGTTGCCTTTCGATGGTGCCCGGATTCTTTCTACTCTAACACTGGTTATATATATGTGTGTATTTCCCTCTCTCTCAGAGGCTACTATGGATCCCTCTACTCTCACCCTCTTAGCAGGCCCCACTCATACTATAGATTCCCCCTTGAGGCCCAAGCGTAGAGGGGACCATAATCCAAGGCTTTATGCAAGGGGTAAGGTAAGGAGAGGGAGCACCGAGAGCCCAATATAGTGTAGTATGCACTGTAACTTACGGTTATAGAAGGAGAAGTATAATGTTATACTCACAAATCTGGGTTACCATATATTTATGCAAGGGGTGTACGCAGTGGCGTAGCTAAGAAGCTGTGGGCCCCGATGCAAGTTTTACATTGGGGCCCCCCAAGCACTCTATACATAACAATTGATACGGCGCACCAAAACCTACCAATGGCAACTACAGTGTTAGAGTGGCAAGAGGGGGATGGGGAACAGTTTGTTAATGATTACCACTATTCATAGTATCTCGACCGGCAGGTAGCCGACTACCTGGCCTTAAGTGTGGATGTAGACACTGTGAGCAGCGATGAACCCCTGGACTACTGGGTGCGCAGGCTTGACCTGTGACCAGAGCTGTCACAATTTGCCATCCAACTTCTGTCTTGCCCTGCCTCAAGCATCCTGTCAGAAAGGACCTTCAGCGAAGAAGAGAAGTCGCCTAGGTCACAAAAGTGTTCAGTACCTCACCTTTATCAAAATAAATGAGGCATGGATCCCGGAGGGCTACTGCCCGCCCGAAGACTAAATCAGTCCCCACACACAGCATCTCTGCCTGCACTCCGTGTGACTGCCTGCCCCATGACTAAGTCACTCCCCACACAGCATCTCTGCCTGCAGGCCGATTGACTGCCTTCTCCGCCACCACCAACAGGGTCCAGGACTCCAGACAGATTCCTGAATTTTTAAGGTCGCTGCTAGCAGCGGCCACTATAGTAATTTTTCTGGTGCGTGTACATGCCTGCCTAATTTTTCTGGCTGCACTGCAGCTGCAACAACAAAACAAAAGGCATGTACATATGTCAATTCCCCTTCGTGATCGATACCTTGCCACGTTGAAGGGGCTTGCATGTCACCGAAGCAATGACCGCCGGCTATATGAGTGTCTTGGGGGGGGGGGGGACCACCCAATACAATAAGGTCGTTGCTTCATTGTGGACAGACCAAATTCGATCAGCTGGATAGTCACTGTTCTGTCATTGAGCTACCTCAGCCCAGCGACCATATGGGCTGGAAAGCAGCCATCACCTGCACTCTTGTCATGGTGCGCACCAGTCCAGCACGGCCGTCACTACACAAACAGCTGTGTGCAGTGCGTTACACAGTGAGCTTGGTCTATCAGTGTGAAGCAGTACACTAATTACACTACTTGATTGATGTATACACATGCAAGATGTTTTAAAGCACTTTAGGCCTCCAATTTACCATGCAATGTGATTTCTGCCCTTAAAACGCTGCTTTGCGTCAAATCCAGATTTTTCCCGGGGACTTTTGGCGTGTATCCCACTCCGCCATGCAAAAACTCAGATGTTAGACCCCTTGAAACCTCTTTTACATCACTTTTGTGGCCAGCATAAATGTTTCTAGTTTTCAAAGTTCGCATCCCCATTGAAGTCTATTGCGATTCGAAAAGTTCACGTGAACAGAACTTTTTGCGCAGGTTCTCGTTCGAGGTTCGCAAACCTAAGATCGGAGGTTTGAGCCATTTCTAAAACTGGTATAGCAAACCCCTTTGCAGCTCATATGAAGCATGTAAGTTTGCTTAGGGTCCAAGATAAACATTTTCCCCCAATTAGAGACCAGGCAAGGCACTAGGGAGAGAAATTAAATTAAATCCTCCCTCTCCCTGCCTCTTAATTTATTTATAGAAAGGGTGATCAGGTATGTTAAAAAATCTCACTCATGCAGGCGATGTGAAAATGCAATGACTTATACTGCCGCAAAGGACGTTTTTTTTTTTTATCTGTGGGCCACAGTGTAGATATTAGACAACCATATGGCACCCCAAACACCAGAATGAAGCATTTGGGTGCCCAGATACCAGAATTAAAGTGGCAGGGACAGCCAGCAATACTATTCCAGGAAAAAAACACATATATAAGTAGATAAATACTAGTTATACATAAATAACATAGACATTGTACTGTCCACATTTTGATTGTAGTGAATTTTATATAGTAAATAAAGAGAAACCTGTCAGAAATTTCCATTTTTTACTGCCCCTGCCTGAAGCCAATCCTCCCTTAGGCCTGGAACCCACTGAAATCCGCAAACGCAAAACACAACCGCTAGCGTTTTGTCTGAGCGGTTTGCAAGTGGATTCATGCGCGTTTTCGGTGGCGTTTTGCAACAGTGTATTTTTTTCCTCAGCGGTTGTGTAGCGTTTTGCGTTTCGCGTTTTTATCCTGATTGGTCCTGTGAATTATTTTTAAATTTGTTACAGTGTGCTGAACCGCAAAACGCTAGCAAAACCGCTCAGTTTAGGTTTTGCAGAGCGTTTCCGCTAGCGTTTCAATACTTTACATTAAATCGCTAACGCTCCCAAAATGCTGCAGGTCCTGCGTTTGCGTTTCTGGGAAACGCAAACGCTCCTGTGGAAGTTGCCCCATCCATTAACATCAGCTGAGCGTTTTGGCAAAACGCTAGCGTATCACAGCGCTGCCAAAATGCTCAAAAAAACGCTCTTGTGGGTTCCAGCCCTTACTCTTTTTTTCTCCTTTTCTCCTGATTCACGATAAGCAATCAACTCACCCCAAGCGACGACCGATTTCCTTCCCTCCCCCCCCCTTTGCATGAAGACACACACAAGCTGCTCCGTCAACCCTTCACATAACAACAGTACACGTTGTCAGCTACAAAGCTGACTCACATCTTTACAGCGCGGCCCAGCGACATTGCCCAAGGGGATTGGGTCCCGATTCAACATTCAACAAATGTGCATGCAGGTATCCAAGGAAGGCCTGCAAACCAGTTTAACAGAAACTTTTTATTGCTCCCTCACCATATACATTTTGAGTGTGGAGTCGCACTTACTTGGCTTCCATCAATCTCAGATGGTCAGGTGTGCAGATCCAATAGTCCCGGACACCATGGGACTCAAACTGTAGCAAATGAAGAGAAAGATCCGCACCACCTTCAGAAAAGCTTAGTCTATTTTATTGGAAAAAGACATACACAAGTTTAAAAAGAACTTTTAAGGCTGCCTTAAAGTTCCTTTTAAACTTGTGTATGTCTTTTTCCAATAAAATAGACTAAGCTTTTCTGAAGGTGGTGCGGATCTTTCTCTTCATTTCCCTCACCATATACACACAATTGATTATAAAACCGGCGATTGCTTCGGGGCCACGCAGGGTCCCCTTTGTCAAGGCAGAGTTACGTTTATATGATTGATTGTATGTATATAGTAATGATGAAGCAATAAAAAGTTCAAGTTACAGTGGCGTGCGCCGTGCGGTCTTTCCTTGGATAACTCTATTGACTTTTGCTACTTGGTCCTTCACCCACCATCTTCGGTGAACGTTGGTGTGCGATCTTTTAGAACACAAAGGGGAACAATCTTTTGGAACAATTCATCAAAGGTGTGTACGCACTTCAAGACAGATGATAGATAAGTTGTGAGTAACAGTATGGTAACATAATCCATAAAATAAGTTTTGTGACTCTACCCCAATGTCTCTTACCTGGGTTCACAAAGTAATATCTCTTACATAGTCTTGGGCTAATTTTTATGGCAAAGCTAATTAATCTAGCAATGGTTACTAATGGCCCATACTCACGGGCTACAATTGTCGCCGCAACACGCGGCGCGCACGTGTTGCGGCGACAGGTCGCCCGTGAGTATGCGGCGTTGCACGGGCGCGCACCCGAACTGTAGCTCGTCGCTGATGTCGCCAGGCGATTGAACCGCTCAATCGCCTGGCGACAGTTGCCGCCGCAACTCCGCCGCAACTGTCGCTAGTCCGCGTGAGTACGCGGACTAGCGACAGCTACAAGATAGGAAAACATTGGGCTTCCGGTGGGGGGAGGAGCAACAGCGACATCAGTTGCCAGGTCCCTCCGCCGTGTGTATGCGGAGGGACCTGGCGACGAGCTGTCGCCGGCCTGTCGTGCACACGCTCACGTGTGCTGGCGACAGGCCAAAAAAGTTGCCCGTGAGTATGGGCCATTAGCATTGGGAGGGGAAGCAGAGACAGACAGAAGCAGAAAAAAGAAGTACCCAGAAGACACAGGGAGAGCATGAAAACTCTATTCACATAGTGTCCTATCTAAGTTTAAAATGTGGGACTCTAGCGCTGCACTGTTAAAGTGATAACCACTTTACTGCCAAAATGTGGAATGATGTCAAAGTCTATTCTTTACTGAGGATTGTTTGCATAACTCCCAAGTCATAAAAATAGCTTAAGATTTTTTTCCTGCGTATCATTTGTGTTTTACAGAGTAAACACTACACTTCTAAGTCATGCAAGGCATATCTGCAGAAATACTTACTCATGCAGCTTCTAAGAAGTCATCACAATCATATTTATAAGGCATGTGGCTAAAACTGTTACTTCCCCAAAATGGTCTGACCTTTTTGAGCATCTCCATGGTGACAGAAGTAACAATCATGGCGAAACAATGACTGTACTTAAAGTGCACCTGAGGCGAACCTCGTGTACTAAGATAAATAATTACCTAACAAGAGGGAAGCCTCTGGAACCTATATAAGCTTTCCATGCCAACCTAAATGCAGACATCAAACCAACAAGCTTTGATTCCAGTGATACCTTTAATGACTAAAGGTGGCCATGCACTGGTCAATTTGCCATCAGATCGACCAACAGATATATCCCTCTCTGATCGAATCTGATCAAAGAGGGATCGTATGGCTGCCTTTACTGCAAACAGATTGTGAATCGATTTCAGCATGAAATCGATTCACCATCAGTGGAGCTGCCGCCGCTGCCGCCGGCCCCCTACATACATTACCTGATCCGGCCGGCGCGAGTCCCCCGGTCTCCACTGTCTTCTTCTCCGCTCTGGCCTACAGGGCTGCAGCTTCACTGTACTTCCTGTCTGGGGAAGTTTAAACAGTAGAGGGTGCTCTACTGTTTAAACTTCCTGTCGGGACAGGAAGAAGTGAAGCCTGCCGGAGCCCAGCGGAGAAGGAGCAATAGTGACAGTGGGGATATGCGGCGGAGGAAGAGGTTATGTATTGCTGCTAGCGTCGGTCGTCGGACATTCAAACGCCGCTATCGACGCTCTCCCGACCCACCGGCGATTGTGCAAAATCGTCCGCACGGATGGATCGATGGGAACGGTCGGTCAGTGTTTGCGCAACGATTTCACAGCAGATTCGATCACAGTGATCGAATCTGCTGTATATCAGCGGGAAAATCGTTAGGTGCATGGGCCCCTTAACTGTACATGGTTTATTGCAAACTTTTGGCATTAAAGGTATCACCAGAATAAATGTTTGTTGGTTTGATGTCTGCATTTGTGCTCCTCGACTAACACCGGACCACACTTCACTTGGTATGCCAACCTACAGTTTCCTGTTGCCAAGCGCAGGTCCCTCTAAGCTTACCAACAAGGACTTGTTGTCAGTAGGAACTTTGGGCCACTCTCCTCTTCAGGCATTAGCATGACCGTACTGCACCTGCTTAAAGGAAAACTTTAGCCTGTAGGGAAAATCCAATTTTACTTACCTGGGGCCTCTACCAGCCCCTGTAGTCGACCTGTGCCCGCACCTGTACTTAACAAGCCTCGGATCTCCCGCCGCAGCTTAGTTTCATTTTCGGCAACTGGCTCTGTATGAGAAAATCGCTACTGCGCCTGGCTACGGCCACGGGAGTGCGGTTGATGATGCACATGGCCAGGCAGAGCAGGGACAAGGTCCTCCAGCACCCAAGGCTGAGACACCAAAGTGCGCCCCTCCATCCCTTCCACCCCAGCTGTCACACACTGATTGCTATTAGACTAAGAGGGCCACAGGGCCCACAACCTCCCCAACACCTTAATATCTAGTTCTCTGGCTTGCAGTCACTGCTATGTATCCCCTTTTCTTATTTCTTTCTGCTTCATACACAATTAGGAATGACAGCTGAATGAATTGTGCGCCCCTCCTACACTGTGCCCTGAGGCTGGAGCCTCTCCAGCCTATGCCTCGGCCCGGCCCTGTGGCCAGGGCCTCGCAGGTGCAGTAGCCAGTGATCGAAAATGAAATTAGCTGCGGCGGGGGACCCGAGGCTTGTTTAGTACCAGCGTGGGCACAGGTCGACTGCAAGGGACTGCCAGAAGCCCCAGGTAAGTAAAACAGTTTTTTCCTCCCAGCCTTAAGTTTCCCTTTAAGTACGGTCGCACCTGTGCTCGTCATGCTTTTCAGCAGCAGAGCGATTCTTTTATCTTTCCCATATTGCTTGAAAATGGTGATCTGCTTATTAATGTGGAACATTCTTCTTTAGTAGTTTTTTCTTTAATTGTGCTTACTTGGCACACTAATTATCATAGGTGTCCAAGATTGATTTCACTGATCAAAAGAGCCCTTAGGCACAATACCATCCATGAGTGTAAAGGTGGCCATACACTGGCCCGATTTGCGCCCGTTTCGACAGCAGATTCGATCACTGGGATCGAATCTGCTGCCAATCGTTCACGCTACATGCCAAATTTCGATCCATTCCTTCCAATCCCGTCGATCGCGCCGTGCGGAAAATAACCGTCGATCGCCCGCGGGTAAAGAGCGCATCGCTAGTGGCGTTCGAGTGCCCGACGACCGACGCAATAGAGCCGCATACATTACCTGCTCCGCCGGCGCGACTCCCGGGTCTCCGCTCTTCTCCGTCTCCGCTCTGGTCTGCTCTGGTCTCCGGCATGCTTCCCTTCTTCCTGTCCCGGCAGGAACTTTAAACAGTAGAGGGCGCTCTACTGTTTAAACTTCCCCCAGACAGGAAGAAGGGAAGCATGCCGGAGACTAGAGCAGACCAGAGCGGAGACGGAGAAGAAGAGCGGTGACCGGGGGCAGTCGCACCAGCGGTGCAGGTAATGTATGCGGGCGGGGGTGGGGCGGCGGCAGCACCACCACAACAGATTGTGATCGGTTTCAGGCTGAAATCGGTTCACAATCTGTTTGCAGTAAAGGTAGCCATACGATCCCTCTCTGATCAGATTCGATCAGATAGGGATCTGTCTGTTGGTCGAATCTGATGGCAAATCGACCAGTGTATGGCTACCTTAAAGTACCCCTGAACTGAGAGGGGATTTAATTAAATAACTTTCTGCTGTGTGAGTGGTGCTGCAACATATGTCCAGCACCACTCTCAAAGTTCTGTGCCCCCAGGGGTCCCCGTTCTAGTCAGCCAAAATCTTACACTGGACTAGAATGTCGAATCTGGACATGGAGGATATGGCAGTTATCCTCCATATCCTCCATGTCCAGATTCGACATGTTTTTTTTTCCAGACCTGGAAAAAAAACACTACACAACTCACCTACTCCTGGATCCAATTGCTGCCTTTTGCGCCTTGTAAGCTCTCCTGTTCCGCCCCCTGGTCCCCCGCATCTGTTGGCATCTTCACTGTAATAACGCTGACCCGGAAGTACTTTCAGGTTACTTCCAGGTCAGCACAGTGAAGATGCCAGCAGATACGGGGGACACGGCGGCTGAACGGGAGAGCTAACAAGGCGCAAAAGGCAGCGATCGGATCCAGGAGTAGGTGAGTTGTGCAGTAGTGCTTTTTTTTTACAGGTCTAAAATGTAAAGTACAGGAGTACTTCAAGTGAAATACTAAATATTTAATCTTTATGATACTTAAAAATACAATTTGCTTAATAATTTTGAACGCGGTGTAGTGCATTTTACTCAGGGAGAAATCTGCATTTTATATGTATGTATTTTCCATTTCCTTTAATTAAAAAAATAAATTAATAAATAAAATAATTAATTACCAAAGATTCCATATAAGGCTGGACTGACATCTACCGTATATACTCGCATATAAGCCGACCCGCATATAAGCCGACCCCCCAACTTTTCCCTGAAAAAACAGGGAAAAATGATTGACCCCCATATAAGCCGGGGGTAGGAAATGCTGGATTGGTGCAGCCCCCCAGTGTGTCCCAGTATAGCTAGTATAGTGCCCAGTATAGGTAGGTAGTGTCCAGTATAGCTAGTAAAGTGCCCAGTATTGCCAGTATAGTGCCCAGTATAGCCAGTATAGCGCCCAGTATGGGTAGGTAGTGCCTCAGTTTAGCTAGTATAGTGCCCAGTTTAGCTAGTATAGTGCCCCAGTATGGCTAGTAAAGTGCCCAGTTTAGTTAGTATAGTGCCAAGTTTAGCCAGTATAGTGCCCAGTTTAGCTAGTATAGTGCCCAGTTTAGCCAGTATAGTGCCCAGTTTAGCCAGTATAGTGCCCAGTTTAGCTAGTATAGTGCCCAGTTTAGCTAGTATAGTGCCCAGTTTAGCTAGTAAAGTGCCCAGTTTAGCCAGTATAGTGCCCAGTTTAGCTAGTAAAGTGCCCAGTTTAGCCAGTATAGTGCCCAGTTTAGCCAGTATAGTGCCCAGTTTAGCTAGTATAGTGCCCAGTTTAGCTAGTAAAGTGCCCAGTTTAGCCAGTATAGTGCCCAGTTTAGCTAGTAAAGTGCCCAGTTTAGCCAGTATAGTGCCCAGTTTAGCTAGTAAAGTGCCCAGTTTAGCCAGTATAGTGCCCAGTTTAGCTAGTATAGTGCCCAGTTTAGCCAGTATAGTGCCCAGTTTAGCCAGTATAGTGCCCAGTTTAGCCAGTATAGTGCCCAGTTTAGCCAGTATAGTGCCCAGTTTAGCCAGTATAGTGCCCAGTTTAGCTAGTATAGTGCCCAGTTTAGCTAGTATAGTGCCCAGTTTAGCCAGTATAGTGCCCAGTTTAGTGCCCAGCATAGGTAGGTAGTGCTCCGCCCCCCCGCCCCCCGCTGCTGCTATTACCTGTTTAGGAAGCGGCCGCTTCCTAATCCGCGTTCCTCTTCTTAAGTTTCTTCTCAGAGTATCACAGCAGCGCGCCCGGCGCTGCTGCTGTGACGATGTACAGTGCAGGAAAGAGCGCGGCTCCCTATAGCGGCGATCTGTATCGCCGTTGCCAAGGGAACCGCTCTTTCCTGCCCCCTGCATCGTCACAGCAGCAGCGCCGGGCGCGCTGCTGTGATACTCTGAGAAGACACTTAAGAAGAGGAACGCGGATTAGGAAGCGGCCGCTGCCTAAACAGGTATTAGCAGCGGCGGCCGGGGGGGAGCGGGGAGGGGGGAGCGGGGCGCGGACCACCCACCCACCACTAGACCACCAGGGAAGACTCGCATACAAGCCGACCCCCCAACTTTTGACCCCCATTTTGGGGGTCAAAAATTCGGCTTGTATGCGAGTATATACGGTATATTTGCAAATGCTGTATGCTATTTTAATGGTACAGGTAGTCCCTGACTTACAAATACCCGAATTACGAGCGACCCACTGAAAGGAACAGCCAGGAAATGTTATGGTGTGGGAACAAGTCAATTCTTTATTTTAAAAGAAGACCTACCATATATTTCACCTTATACGACACTCTTTTTCGCCCCCAAAAATGGGGGAAAAAGTCCCTGCGATTCTTGGATCAAACACAACACAAAAATGCATAGAAAAGGGGTATTTTTCACTGCGTCTTATAAGGCGAAAAATATGGTAGTCGTTTTTGAGAAAATCAATTTTAAAAATTCAAAACATTTTTTTTTAAACCTCTAAAATTAAATTTTGCTATGGTACACTGAGGCCACAGCGGGACAGAGGTGACAGAGTTTGGGAGAACATTGAAGGCACAGGGGAACAGAGGTGACACAAAGGGAGCACTGTAGGGAAGGGGCATAGAGAAGGTGTAAGGGACAGAGATGGCACTGTGTTTAGATTTATGGACAGATTTAGGTTAAGAACGAACCTATAGTCCCTATCTCGTTTGTTAACCAGGGACTAACTGTACATAGTTTACCACAACATATTTTGCTAAAACTAATTTGAACATTGTATGGTGTAAAATTGGTTGTAGTGGATTTGGATTTATGTAGCTGTACATGAAAAGCTTAGAATGGGGTGCATGAAAAAAAGGGCGCCAGGAAAAAAGTTACATAATTCAACAACACAGTTTAACCTAACCCTACTCTCACACAGAACCCTCCCCTGGTGGTGCCTAAAACTAACCATTCCAGTGGTGGTGCTTAACCCTTAACCACCTTCCCGGTGGTGCCTAACCCTAACCACCCCCCCTGGTGGTGCCTAACCCTAATCTGCCCTGTGGTGCCTAACTCTAAACACCCCCCCCACCCCTGTGGTGCCTAACCCTAACCATTCCCCCATGCACAAACATCCTTACACACATAGAAAAGATAACATATTTGATAATGTAAAATTTGTACATACAAGCAATATAATATGACAAAAACTATAACGCTGCAAGTTTTTAAAACGATAGCATATTTAACATTTTTGAATGTTCTAATGTTGATAACGATATTTATCCCGTGCCCTCTTCTCTGCTTTGGGAGCCGTATTACTGATAAATGCATTAGAGTCTATGGCGGCAACCTTTTTGTCCACTAGCCACCGGCGCCCTTTTTTCCTGCTACCAAGAAATGGTCTTATATATTGCATGGTCTGAAAAACCTTTCTTTGTTGCTTATAGCAACCTGTGCCCTTTTGTTTTTCATTTAACCTGCATAAAAAGCAACAGCTGAGATGGACACTTTTTAATAGACACTTTTATAGGAACCCTACGGAGTACAAGCATATTTGCTCAGCCAGAATACATAATGGCTACCAGATTTTACTATTGCCTAGTAAGGTCTACTCAACAAAAAAGGAGCAATTTGCACAAGTGTTCTGTTCTAATGCTTTGCAAAATATGCTATTATGAAAGTCACCTTGTTTCCTAATTTGCCTTTCAGCAGCATTTCAGTTGCTCCCTCCTTCTATACACAGTGCAAAGTATGTATCACATGTTTTCCCACTACAGTACATACCAAAGCAAGCATATCCATTACAAGAAGAACAGTGGCCTTATCATCCTTATCACAAGATTCTTCAGGCTTTTTTTTTCTTTATGTAAGCTTTTCTCACACTAGTAGCCATAGCTTTAACCTTTGCACACTCCATTTATATGTATTTTGTTCATGACGCTAATTATACTAAGTGTCCATCTATTTGATTATAGCATTTTGATCTGAAAGTCTGATTTATGGTAAGCTTGCAGTAGGTTTTCTCACATAAGGAGACTATGCTATGTAAACACCAAGGAAAGTGAATGGAGCTGCGACAGTTTACACTGTCACATAAACATAATTCATCTGTGACCCCAGCTCCTCCTCACAGTTGAAAAAAAAAGTAGTAGTCATTTGACTTCTTCTACAATCTGCACAGAATCAGCTCCATAAACAGCAGTAGGAGACTGAGTTCTTGTGAAGGCCATGATGTTTTAAAAGCTGTAACTTACAATTATAGTTATTGTACATACTAACCCTGCTGAATGGACTGAAGTTGTTATTTAAAGAGGGATTTTCAGCCACAAAATCAAATTCCATTTACCCACTACTCTGTGTTTAGCATGCAGCCTGCAACCTTACCCTGCATTGCAAGCACTCCAATCTATTCTGCTGTAATAAATCTTATTTCAGTCAACCTGGCTCTATTTTTGTCATTGCAAGCTTCCAATGAGAAGGAAGCTTGTCATCACCCTCCAACATTCTTGCTTCTCACTGATTGGCTGAGGGCAGTTCAGTGAGCTGCTGAAATGTGATCTAACGCTGTGCTCAAATGTGTTTACAATGCAAGATAGCTATGACAGTGCAGTTTCTGGGAGGAAAAAAAGTAAAGGAGGAAATGACATCAGGATTGGCTTCAGTCAGAGGGAATCAAGATGGAAAATGCCAGAAATAGAATTCTCTTTATTTACTATATAAAATGCACTGAAATCAAAATGTGGACAGTACAATACATGTGTTATGTAAGTAGAGCAAGTAGCTATCTACTTATATATGTGTTGTTGTTGTTTTCCAGGGATAGTATGGCTGTCTCTGCTGCTTTAAAGTTACTGAAGAAATAGTAGTCATGTTGGCCAGACTTCATATACTTGGTTCATTCTTCTCCAGCAAACACTGAAACACATGTAGTGTACTCAGTGTGCAGGATTTAAAAGTTTTGAGTGCCTATGTCAGCTTTCTTCTTGCTCTCCTTCCATGAGCAGCAGCCCCCCCTTCCCGAATGTTTACCATTAACATCCTTTAGCCCCTTAAGCACAACACCCTTAGGCAGACGTGTCTCTTTTTCATGTGTTGCTCCCTATTTTCAGCCTCCTTTTTCAGTTTTTTCATGTCCAGAAGCCCCTTGGGGCTGCAGTCACCATGCCCATTTTGACCTTTTCAGAAATCCATCCCTAACTGAGTGCAGCCTCCCCCCACCTCTCACTTCAGTTGCCCTTTAAAATGGTGGAACTACACAAATATGATTTCCTGTCTGCCACTGCCATGAGATTCGCAGACTTCTCTGGACTTTCTCTAGAGGGCAGAACAGGCAGGAAAAAAATAAATAAAAGGATGACTGCTATGCCATAGGTTGCTCTTTATCTTAGTTATCTTACTAAATAACATTCAAGCCATCACAAAGCAGGCACCTCCTTTGTGACTCCTCAATTCATGTAACTGATATTATCTTGCGCATTAAAATTTTCTGTTTGTACATCAAAGATGAAAAGCAGTTTCTTTGATATTTTTGCTCAGCCATCAGGGCTGGTTTTATGTCACAATAATTAAGGTTACCATCATTATCATTAATTACAAAATCTAAGGCTGATAATTAGAGTAGCACTGAAGATTATTAACACTGGAATTGGAACGGAAAGCATACACTCTTTTCACAAAATAATTGTACTGGGTAGATAATCTTTGGCTGACTGTTGCAAATATACCTGAGAAAATATGTCACCCTTTGGAGGGAAACTTTGAGGCCTGTAACCCACTACAAAACGCTATCACTAATCGCAATTGCTAGCGTTTTGTATGAGCAGTTTATAAGCGATTTCATGAGCGTTTTAGGGAGCGATTTTAAAGAGTGTAATCAATTTGCCAGCGGTTGTGTAGCGATTATAAATTAGCGTTTTAAAGTCTGATTGGTCCTTTCAGTTAATTTAATTTTGTTACTGTGTACAGTAACTTTAAAACGCTAGCAAAATCGTTCCGTGCAGGTTCTGATGAGAGATTACGCCAGCGATTATATACTTTACATTGAAGAGCAAACGCTAACAAAATGCTGCATGTCCTGCGTTTGCGATTTTGCTAATCACAATTGCTTCTGTGGAATTTGCACCATCCATTTACTTTGGCAGAGCGTTTACGGAAATCGCTAGCGATTTATCATGCTCCCTAAACGCTCAAAAAATTGCTCTAGTGGGTTCCAGCCCTTAAAGTTGGTTTACCCTGCAAGTGATTCCTGGTTGTTTTGCAGCTCTAGTAAAGTTATGGGACAATGTAAATTATTAGTATTATTATTATTTAGTATTTATATAGCACTGACATCTTCTGCAGCGCTGTACAGAGTACATTGTTTTGTCACTCAACTGTCCCTCAGCTAGAGCGTCCTGTCCTTGCCTGCATGGACATGGGAGGAGGATTACTGGCAGTGGCACCTTTATTCCGTTGTGCTGTGACATCACCCTTAAACGCACTGTAAAGCATAGTTGCCAGCTTGTTCTGCAAGTGCTGCATCCTTTCTGCCTTCTGGTGATTTGGAAACATCTCCGCCACTTTGTGCCTAGTAGCGTGGCCACCCAGTACAGCTTATTCCCCTTGAGTTTTTTTTATACGGGGGTCCCTCAACAGGCTGGACAGCATGAAAGACACCATCTGCACAAATTTGGATGCAGATGTACTATCTATCTCCTCTTGCTCTTCCTCAGTGATATCAGCTAAGTTCTCCTCCTCCCGCCACGAAAATACCATGAGAAAGTTGAGCAGCACAAGCCCCCTGCGACACCTGCTGTGGTTGTTTTTCCGCCTCCTCCTCCAAAAAAACAACAGGCTTTTCACCTCTTCAAACGGCCGCATGAGCCTGCAGGCATTTTGCATGAGTGTCCAGTACTTCAGCCAGAACATCCCCATCTCCCCAGAGCATGTCCTTTGACTGTAGTTGTAGAGATATTGTTTGATGGCTTTCTCCTGTTGTAGCAGGCGGTTGAACATCAGCAGCGTTGAATTCCAGCGAGTTGGGCTATCGCAAATCAAGCGTCTCACCGGCAAGTTGTTTCTCCGCTGAATATCGGAAAAGCGTGCCATGGCCGTGTAAGACCGTCTGAAATTCCCACACACCTTCCTGGACTGCTTTAGAACGTCCTGTAAGCCTGGGTACTTAGACACAAATCTCTGAATTATGAGATTCAGCACATGTGCCATGCAAGGTACATGTGTCAACTTTCCCGAATTCCAAGCCAAAATGAGATTGCTGCCATTGTCACACACCACGTTGCCAATCTCCAGTTGGTGCGGGGTCAGCCACTGATCCACCTGTTTGTTCAGAGCAGCCAGGAGAGCTGCTCCAGTGTGACTCTCCGCTTTGCAGGGCATGCAGCATAGGCCCTGGGGAGCTGGGGCTGTGTAGCTGGAGAGGAGATCGCAGCACCAGTTGAACAGCCACTTAGCCGAGGAGGAGGATGACGACAGTGAAGAAGATGTAGCAGGAGGAGAGGAGGTGGCAGCAGGCCTGCCTGCAAGCCGTGGAGGTGTCACAACTAGGTCCGCTGCACAGCCACGTACTCCCTGCTTGCCAGCAGTCACCAAGTTGACCCAATGGGCTGTGTAAGTAATGTACTTGCCTTGACGGTGCTTGGCAGACCAGGCATCTATGGTCAGATGGACCCTTGACCCAACACTGTATGCCAGAGATGACACCACTTGCCTTTCAACTTCATGGTACAGTTTGGGTATCGCCTTTTTGGAGAATAAATTGCTGCCTGGTATCTTCCACTGTGGTGTCCCAATGGCCACAAATTTTCGGAAGGCCTCAGAGTCCACCAGCTGGTATGGTAACAGCTGGCGAGATAACAATTCCGCCAAACCAGCTGTCAGACAGGTGAAGTTAACAGGTATGCACGGACTGGTATATTACACAGCGTGCGGTCACACAGATACTGTGAACAATTATGCAATGACTAGTATTACAAATGTGCAGCTGTCACACACACAGGTACCGTGAACAGGTGTAGTGACTGGTATATAACACTGCTTGCGGTCACGTAGCTATTTGCACTACTGAACAGGTATGCAGTGATTGGTATTACAAATGTGCAGCTGTCACACAGACAGGTCCCGTGAACAGGTGCAGCGAATGGTGGTATATAACACTGCATGCGCTCATGTAGGTAGGTAGGTAGGTGCACTGAACAGGTGGGTATGCAGTGATTGGTATTACAAATGTGCAGCTGTCACACACACAAGTACCGTGAACAGGTGCAGTGACACTGCGTGCGCTCACGTAGGTAGGTTCACTGAACAGGTGGGTATGCAGTGATTGGTATTAAAAATATGCAGCTGTCACACACACAAGTACCATGAACAGGTACAGTGACACTGCGTGCGCTCACGTAGGTAGGTAGGTGCATTGAACAGGTGGGTATGCAGTGATTGGTATTACAAATATGCAGCTGTCACGCCCACAGTTAGTCACTGAATGTGCTTGGCCTGGCAGTGGCACAGTAGGAATTACCAAGGGGCCAAGGTCCCACCAGCAGCTTCAACTGACTGACAGGGCTGTATATGCAACACAAGTGTCTGTGGGACACACACAAAAAAATAGATCACAAGCACAACATTAGCTCTCAAAAGAGCTGTTGAGGATGAGGAGTGCTTTTTAGCAATAAGTATCAGCAAGAAGGAACAACCTAACAAGCCTAACACAAGAGCCTAACTAAGTTTTCCCTATGTCGGCAGGTTCTCTCCCTTCTCTAATTACTGCAGCCACACGAGTGAGTGAAAAGGCTGATGCTGCCTGCGTTTTATAAGGGGGGGGGGGGGGGGCAGGAGGGAGTGTAGCCTGATTGGCTACCCTTTGTCTGCTGACTGTGATGTATAGGGTCAAAGTTGACCCTAATGATGTAGTATAGGGGACAGGTCGAACTCGCATATAGTTCACGGTTTACCACGAATGCGAACCACTGAAGTTCGTGCGAATAAGTTCGCGGTCAAACCGTTCGGGCCATCTCTAACCAGTTTCCATGCTTTCCTTTCTTTCTTAAAGTTTAGTACTAAAAACATTGGGAAGGCAGCATATAAAAAGAATAATTTTTTGCATTGTTATTGGTGTGCACTATGAGTTTAATATTTCTTTACTTCTGCAATCTGATGTTTCAAATTCAGCATGAACGGCCATGCTAGTTGGTGATATATGTGCTTTTTGGATCTTTGCTTAGCTTTGTGTTTTTCAACATGAGAGATTCCCTGCTCACATATTAGTATGGCCAAGAATCGTTGCTACTCACTGCCAATGATCGTGGTCTTTGTACAAATAACAAATGACCCAATTACTCACTTACAGACACTGTTATTCATTACATAGACAGCCATCACTTGCGGGTCAGTAGCAATGATTACTGGTTACATTATTGTATTGAAGTTATAATGGCTGTAATCACTTGCTTTTGGAACTTATTTTTCTTTATATTAGAAAAGAAAAATATTATTTTAAAATACTTTTTTTTAATGTAATAAAATGGTCTTAGAGCTGCACGTCTCTGCTTGGATGCATGTTGACTGAAAGTTCCCTGCTAATCCCCACTTTTGATGCCAACGGAGTTAGGCCATCCTGGGGGAGCCACTCTGTGACCGTCCATCGACATTAGGTGCTCGCAGAGCAGCTAAGCACCACTTCTACACTCACTATGGGCCCAGAAGGGTACAAATTACATGATGGGGGAGACTTAGGGGCCTGGCAGGCAGAGGTGGCTACACTGATTTCCAATAGATTTCAGTATAAAATTAAATCTGTGTGCATCACACTGGCAGCAACAGAAAAAAGACAAATAACATTTATATGGCGCTTTTCTCATGGCAGACTCAAAGCACCAGAGCTGCAGCCAGTATGATGGCACTATATAGGCAGCAGCAGTGTTAGGAAGATTTGCCTAAGCTCTCCTACTGAATTGGTGCCTATCAGATTCAATCAGAGAGGGATCTACCTGATGGTTGAAACTGGTGGCCATTGCATTACGGCTTCATTTCAAAGCAACCACCTTCATAAAAATCCTGAAAATGTATGTATACTTAAAGAGAATCTGTACTCTAATATTCTTACAATAAAAAGCATACCATTCTATTCATTATTTTCTCCTGTGCCCCTCTGTGCTGTTTCTGCCACTCTCTGCTGCAATCCTGGCTTGTAATTAACAGTTTTAGGGCCCTTTTCCACCAGCGCGTTTGCGCTGGCTGAATCGCAAAACCGCAAACCGCTAGCGATTTTACAATCGCTACGGTTTGCTTTTTAACATAGGAATCGCGGTAGGTCATTTCCACTACCGCGATTCGCTTTTGTCGGGAACGCGAACGCGCGGCGGAGCGATAATTGCCGCGATTTTGCTATGCAGTGCATAGCATAGCAAAATCGCGGCCGCAAACGTCGGGGGAATCGCCGGTTTTGCGATTCAGCAATCGCTAGCGTTCAGCGTGAACGCTAGCGATTGCAGGTGGAAAAGGGCCCTTAGGCAGTGTTTACAAACAAACTAACCAGCTTCTAATAGGCTCAGCTAAGCATAGAGTGTGAGTCATTCAGAGTATGCAGGGGGCCTGCAGAGGGTGTGTATCGCTTCTACCAATCACAAGCAGCCCTGCACATTCCACACAATCAAGCTTTAGCCCGACAAACAGGACAGAGGAAAGATACATTGATTTATTACAGAGACAGTGCAGTTAGGAAAGACTGCAGTAAGCCAGAGCAGATTAGAACAGGCATAGGAACTTATAGGATAGAAGAACTAAGGCTGAAAAATTTGTTACAGAGTCTCTTTAAGAAAGTGACTGGCAATTCATACATAAAATGATGGCATGATTTTACAGAAATATAATGCTTGCAAGCCCAAATCCAGGAAAATATTTTTGCAGTGCAGTTAAGAGTTGAGGCTAAGACTAGTGATAGGCGAATTTCTTATGGAGAGATTTGCCAGATGAACCTCTTGCTTTGCAGTTCGCTAGCCAATCAGTAATGTGAGCACGGGTTTGTGGTTTAGATGCGGGTTTGACTGTGAAGTGCTCCGTAAGGTTGCATGCCACTTTGTGTAGCTTCCTGTTCCCTGGCCATCATGCCTCTGCCCCTTCCTCTGCCCAGTATGCCTGTTTACTCACAATGCATGACTGGGTGAGTTACAGCCATTCAGAGGGCTACTCTTCTTCTTCTACACACCACTGATCCATCCCACCTATCCACCTCTCTATGCTCCATCTCCGGTGATGTCGATTTTGTTCTGTGCAAAATGAGTGAATGGACATTGGTAAAGGGTAAGGAGGTGCCGGCGGCGGCTGGGAGCTGAAATGGGCAGAATTGTGAAATTGTGTGCTGTCATTCAATGGGGGGAAACAGCAAACCTGCAATTGAGCATTTGGAGACATATGGGTTCACAAACCAACAAATCTTGATGCTGACATGGGTTCTCACCCATTTATACAGGACTCATTACTTTTCTCTAAATTCATGCAAGCAACAATAGACAACCTCTTCCAAAGGCAGCGAATGTTTGGTGTGGTTAAAAACTTTCTGGCAGCACCAGTTCCAAGACAAAGGGCATGAAATGCATGAAAGGCCAGTAATTTTACCACACACAGGCTGAACACAGCAATTGTACCAGTCCTAATGCCAGAGGAGTATGGTCCGTTACACTATTAGTGCCATGTGCATTACCATGGTAATATGTGTATTGCTATGTTAACGTAAGTTATGCCTTGAGTGGCGCTAATAGAGCAACCGACTATGCGTCCTTGATGTTAGGATAGAGAACATTGGTGTGTGCTACCTGCACATAACAAAATAACCATCCTTTTATGCATCAAGTCCAAACTCTCCAAGCACCAAAGGCAAAGATGCTAATGTGCTCCCCCTCCCCTTTCTCAAGAAGAACTCAATGGGAGAACAAAAGACCATACTGGAATCCAACTCAAAACAGATACCACAAGTGGTCATTAAATGTGGCATATACAAAGTTAAGGTACTATTCATTCCACTGTTGTGCATCGGCTTGAATTCCCATAGCCAGATTATCACAAGGACTGGATAAGAACATACGTTAAAGAGAAACTCCAACCAAGAATTGAACTTTATCCCAATCAGTAGCTGATACCCCCTTTTACATGAGAAATAGAATGATTTTCACAAACAGACCATCAGGGGGCGCTGTGTGACTAATTTTGTGCTGAAACCCCTCCCACAAGAGGCTCTGAATACCGCGGTACTCTGGGCAAACTGCCACAATGTAACAATGTTCACAGACAGGAAATGGCTGTTTAAAGCTGTCTGTAACAGCCAGAGCAGCTAGAAACAGCTACATAACTTGCCCACAGTAACAATGTCACCATGTAATACATGTCAGAATGTGAATCTGGGAGAGGAAAGATTTTACAATGAGCAAACACTGACTAAATCATTTATACATAATTATTGTAAAAATCAAGCACTTTTTTTTACTACATTATTTTCACTGGAGTTCCGATTTAAGGAATGTAACTACCATCAGCCACCTCCTTTACATGGAATACATTGAGCTGTATGCAAACACAACATCTACTCACTGTACAACCTAATTTATATTTACAGTGAAGAAACTGGGATGTAATTTAAACTGATGAAGTGTTCCCAAATTGTAGTTAAAAATAGGAATGATGATTAAGCATGATGAGGTTGAGTACTCAGCAGGGCACATAGCAGGAATTCAGACCTGTTAAAAGTGCCACAATGCCTATACTTATTATGAAGTGGACATGGTGGGTGTACTTCTTATGTGGTGAACATGATGGCTGTATTTGTTATATATTTGTCATTTGAAATATGTTGTTTTTATTACTTTTTTTGCTTTAATCCAGAAGAGAGCTGTATCTGTATTTTGTGGGTGAAGACTATGTAAATTGGTTAATACATTACATTTACAGTATTGATTTTTACCATACAATGCTAAGTTACAATGTTATGTCCGAGTTTTTGTTGTTTAAGCTTTTACAAGTGCACTACTGCTTTCCTTAAAAGCATATGTGACATTGTGACACAAGGGGCCTGATTCACAAAGCAGTGCAAACACTTTGCACACCTGTGAAAAGCCCTTTATCGCACCTAAACTTAGTTTAGGCGTGATCAGAAGTATCTCGCGCGAAGCAATCGTGCAGGCGCGCGCGCAGCGCCCATTAAGCCCTATGGGACTTTGCGCGCGCGCCTGCACGTTTGCTCGCACGAGCTTCGCGCGATCAGCAGCACAAAGCAGTGATAACTCTGCTAGTGCAAAGGTTATCACGCCTAAAGTCTTTTAGGCGTGATAACTGAGTTATCACCGCTTTGTGAATCAGGCCCTAGGAGTAGTGGTGTCCGCTTGAGGGCTACAAATATATGAGGCATATTTTTGGGGGACATGAAGTAGCTACAGCATGTGACCTTGGGCCAAATGCTTTTAGATTACAGTATACTTCATATTTGGGTCCTTCTATAATACATTATGACCACTCCTACTTTTTATAGTGGCACGCTACTTTCGCCACACATATTCCTCCTCTCTTATATTTTTAGGTCCCTCCCTGGCCCCATAGGGTGAGATGAGATGGGGAAGGTGTCGTCTGTCTGTGGTATTATGGGTAGCATGAACCCTACATATGGTCCTGTCTAGTGGGCCAAAAGGAAAATAAAACTCCTCTATTGAAAACAATACAACAGAAACAGTGCTGTTTTCTAAAAATAAGAAGGCAATATTAAGCTTTGAAAGATACTGTAGTTCTACCGCTGTCCCTAAGCTAAACTAAACTAAAAATAAAAAATCAAATAAAACACAGTTGCCTTATGTTCCTTTGTATTGATGATTTAGCTTGAAGTTATTGAAACCAGTAAGAAAGGAGCAAGAGCGGCTACGCATTTTGCAAGGGTAATTAAGCGTAACTTATTTTCATGGTTGTTTTTGTTTTTCTTGATTTGCATTGCAGCTGTAAGAAAGACGCAGAATTTTATGAGCTGATATCCAAGCAGACTTGGATGCCCCATGTGGCATACACCTGGAGTTTAGTGCCTCTGCATTCACTGAAGGATACTGTGCTCTGTGTTTTGAAAATAAAGCTTTCAATGACTAAAGGAAGTTGAATTAAGCATGTCTGTGTGTGGGTAGAAGCTTTAGCCAATGTAAATAAACAGAGCGGTTTGCCAGAGGCAACACATGCATGCTATAAACACTTTTATTTCTGCTCGTATGGCCCAGATGAGGAAGATATTCTCCTTTTCTAAACATTACAAAATAAACGTTATAAACCTTTTCATGAGCAATATTCTCTTTAACATCATACATATTTATTTATGAACAGCATTTCCTTTTTGCCATTATAATAAATCAGATTCTTTTATACTGTTTTCATACCTGAGCTCATGACAGCAAATAATAATCAACAATCAGAACTAGAAAGAAGTCAAAGAAAGTTATAATTTAAACTGACTTGATAAACAGCACTGTGGCGAATTTACTGGCCATTTTTCAGGTTCTTTCATCTCTCTTCCATTTGCAGTTAGACATTTGCTTGACAGCAGCACCAAATGTGTTCAATAGCAAAATGTCAGGAAAGGATACAAAACTGCGCTGGAAAAACAAAACATCACAAAAACCATTAGTCACTGCCTGTTAGGACAAATGTTAAGGAAATATTTGGCTAGTGCGTTCACGACCGGAGCATTGATTATAGAACGTTATATAATAAACATCATGGTCTGCTGATCTAGTGTAGAATATGGGATCATTTGTAATCAACAAAACCACAAACTGACCTGGATGTGTTGGTCTCCCACGCAGTCATTTCTCTCTCTATCAGTTGCACCATGCTTGAAGCCAGCTGTCTCAAATTGTTTCTCCTCCATCTCTTCTCTCGGTTGTAACTTAATGCATCCTGAAGGAAACAGATGAACCAGGAGTGATTATTTTAAATGCATTTTATTTCTGTGTCCCATAGTAGGAATGTATACTCTGCATACTGACACTGGGCTACTTAGAATAATAGCCACCAGTTTTTCAGGTTTGATAGCTAGATGGCCAGATAGGGTCAATCCAATACTTATCTCTTGTAAGGAATGATGGCTTTAATTCTGCTTTTATTGGTTCCTGCTAGCAACGTTAGACTATGACAAACTCATAGTGGTTATTATAATTAGGTTAATATATTGGTCTAGCTGCTGCAGTCTGGGGCATATCCAATCAATGCTGACAGGTGTAAGCACTAGTGACTTTGGGGTTGATTCACAAAGCTTACTTATTTTTCAGCTTAACTTTAAGAAGAGCTAATGCATGAGATAAACAAATAAGGAAATATAATTCATGAGATAAACAGATAAGGGTGCATATGCAATTCACTTTTCTCCTGAGTGTTTTAATAGACCTAATAGAGCTCTCTGATTTGACCTTTTTGACAGAGACCTGGCTTGGGAAGCATGCAGGCCCAACTCTTGAAGCAACCGTACCGGCCAATTATTCAATCTTGCACTGTGAGAGACAAGTCGGCAAGGGTGGGGGGGTTGCCATATGCTTCAGATTCTCTTTGAACATAAGGCCCCTGCCCATAGGCCCCACTGAAACCTTTGAATGTCTTGCAGCTCAACTGTCAGCAGAAGTAAACATCAACATATTGCTCATATACCGCCCCCCAAAAAATGGTCCAGCCTTTCTTAAGGAAATATCTGAACTCTTATCCTGCGTAACAATGGAACACCCTAGATGGATCATCCTGGGAGACTTCAATGCATGGGTGGATGATCACGACTCCCAGCTAGGAAGTGAACTACTTCTCATAATGAGTGAACTAGGTCTCTCTCAGGCTGTCAACCTCCCCACCCACACGAAACGGCACACCCTGGATCTTATATTTCATTCCGGACTTTTAATATCACACATGGATATAAACCCAGTGGTATGGTCAGACCACCACACCATCCACTTCTCTCTGACAGCACCAGCGATAAAACACAGAGGGAAAGAACTCATAAAATACCGTTCACTGAAAGATGTCTCACCCCAGCACGTTCAGAATATCCTCAACTTCGACGCATTAACCAATCATTGCGCAGACCCAGACTCCATGGTCCTGATATACAACCATGCAGTGTCATCTGCCTATGACGCCCTCGCTCCAGTTCGCATCAAACGATCTACACCACTTCACCATGCACGGTGGTTTGACAGCTCACTAAAGGACATAAAGAAAGAAGTGCGCAGACTAGAAAGGAAGTGGCGAAAATCTCAGAATTCAAAAGATAAACACACCCTTGTCTCTCACCTGGAAAGCTACCAAAATGCGATCACCAAGAAAAAATCCTCCTACCTATCACAGGAGATCGCAAAGGCCGCCAACAGACCAGCCCAACTATTCCGCACAGTTGATAGACTATGTAATCCATCCTGTCTAAAACCCACTATAACTCCCTCAAAGGAGCTATGTGAGAAATTTGCTTGCTACTTTGCTGACAAAGTATCTTCTATTCGGTCTCTCATTCAGTCCACAGCACCCAAGACTCAAGCAACTAATGGAAATAGCTGCAAAAACAACCTAACACCCTGGACTGACTTCAAAAGTATTAGTGAGGAAGAGATCTCAGACATCCTCTGTCGTCTCCGCCAGACAACCTGCGACCTGGACCCTGGACCAACTAAACATATGCTGAAATGTCCTGACCTGCTTGGTCCAGCATTTCACAAAATAGTAAATTGCTCTCTGCAAGCAGGGAGGTTTCCTACCTCTCTAAAAGAAGGAATCATCAAGCCCCTTCTTAAAAAACCTTCCATTTATCCAGATGCTATGAGCAGCTACAGACCTGTCTCCAACCTCCCCTTCTTAGGTAAAGTTATTGAAAAGGCTGTCCATCTGCAACTTGAAACCAGGCTGTCAGTAAACAACATCCTGGACCCTCTACAATCTGGCTTTAAGAAACACCACAGCTGTGAAACAGCCCTCATCCAAGTCTGCAACGATCTGCTCATGGCAAGGGACAGAGGGGAATGCTCCATCCTAATCCTGTTGGATCTCTCAGCTGCTTTTGATACAGTTGACCATAAAACCCTGCTTAACAGACTGCAGGAGTACTGTGGCATCAGTGGATCAGTCCTCCAGTGGTTCAGATCATTCCTGACTGACAGAACACAGAGAGTATCCCTAGGACCTATAATGTCCAAACCTGCACCTCTACAATTCGGAGTGCCACAAGGATCAATCCTATCCCCTCTGCTTTTTGCAATCTACATGTTGCCAATCGGTACACTTATCCAACGACATGGCCTGACGTACCACTGCTACGCCGATGACACACAGCTATACCTGTCCTTCAAACCTGGTGGAACAGACCCTACCCCAAAAATAAACTCTTGCTTAGCTGAGCTTCAGGCATGGATGAATGATAACTGGTTGAAACTGAATGCTGACAAAACTGAGGTCCTGTTTGTCCAAAGCCAGTGCTCGCCATCAAAACAGCTCTATCCTAAAGCAACACCAATCAGGATTGGGAATTCAGACATAAACAGCTCCAACCTTGTGCGCAGCCTTGGCGTACTAATCGATGGGGAATTGAGTTTCAGAAACCAAATTTCATCTGTAGTTAAATCTTCCTTCTTTCATCTGAAGAACATTGCAAAGATTAAACATCTGATTCCCCCAGAGGATCTTCAAACCCTAGTCCACGCCTTCATCACATCACGGCTGGACTACTGCAATGCCCTTTATGCTGGCCTCCCCAAAAAGGACCTGCGTCGCCTGCAATTAGTGCAGAATGCTGCTGCCAGATTGCTAACAAACCAGCCTCGCCACTGTCACATTACACCGATCCTTCGCTCACTGCACTGGCTACCAGTAGAATGGAGAATACTCTTCAAGATTGGACTGCTGACA
The DNA here is from genome assembly GCF_040937935.1 of Hyperolius riggenbachi. NCBI lineage: Eukaryota > Metazoa > Chordata > Amphibia > Anura > Hyperoliidae > Hyperolius > Hyperolius riggenbachi. Next base: position 425,517,802 of record NC_090646.1, read on the forward strand.
TCAAATCCCTGCACAATCTGGGCCCTGGATACATGAAGGACTTGCTGAAGCTGCACCACACCTCTCACAACCTCAGATCAGCAAGTTCTATAAACTTGGTCACTCCCAGAGTGCACCTCAAAAAATCTGGAGACAGAGCCTTCTGTCATGCTGCCCCTACTCTTTGGAACTCCCTACCACACCCAGTAAAGACAGCACCATCCCTGGAGCTATTCAAATCCAGACTGAAAAGCCACCTGTTTAGCCTGGCATTTCCAGATTGATAAAATTCTTCCTCTGTACCACGATGGTCGGAGCCATGCTTATGCGCTTTGAGTCCCACGGGAGAAAAGCGCTTTACAAATGTTATTTGTTGTTGTTGTTGTTGTTGTTTTCCTAAGATAATGTTTCATCTTCATGTCTGTCCAAGGAAGATGAAGGACACAAGGGGGACAAAGGACGCAAGGGAGCAGAGGACACAAGGGGGACAGAGGGCACAAGGGGGACACAGGAGGACACACGGGAGACACAAGAGGTACAAGGGGGACACAATAATTGGGGGGTAGAACATCTACAAGGTGGACCATGGACGCACCAGGTTTTGTATCTTTTTTTTAATATTTTTTTTCCATCTTACAGTCCAGAGCATCTTATACTCTGAAAATTGGGTATATAAGTTATAAGTTATAAATCAATTTGCAAGTCATTAAAGGAATACTGTAGGGGGTCAGGGGAAAATGAGTTGAACTTACCCGGGGCTTCTAATGGTCCCCCGCAGACATCCTGTGCCCGCTGAGCCACTCAACAATGCTCCGGCCCCGCCTCCGGTTCACTTCTGGAATTTCCGATTTTAAAGTCAGAAAACCACTGCGTCTGTGTTGCCGTGTCCTCGCTCCCACTGACGTCACCAGGAGTGTATAGCACAAGCCCAGTATGGTCTGGGCCTGCCCAGTACGCTCCTGGTAATGTCAGCGGGAGCGAGGACACGGAAACGCAGACGCAGTGGTTTTCCGACTTTAAAGTCGGAAATTCCAGAAGTGAACCGGAGGCGGGGCCGGAGCATCGGTGAGTGGCTACGCAGGCACTGGACGCCTGCGGGGGACCATCAGAAGCCCCGGGTAAGTTCAACTCATTTTCCCCCAAGCCCCCCTACAGTATCCCTTTAAGTGAAAAAAGTAATTAGAACCCAAAGTAAAACATGAGTTTAGTACTTGGTGGTGAAAACCTTGTTGGTAAGCACAGCAGTAAGACTTTCTAATTGGTCATTTGATTTGCAAACATCTCAGGAGGGATTTTGGTCCCCTCTTCTATACAAAAACTCTCTATGGCCCTTATTCAACTTTTTCTTCTAGGTTTTCTCCAAGGTAATATTTTCACACCTATCAATAACATGCTTTTTAAGCCACTAGCAAGCAAGAAAATACATTTGACAGTGTATTTCAACTTACTTCTTGGTACTTTTTAAATTGCAGAGTGCTGAAAAGTTATTTTAAACAGAAAATGAAAAATGATCTAAGAAAATACGCAAGAGAAAAAGTTAATTGAGTATAGGCCATAATCCTTTAAGGCAGCCATACACTGGTCGATGTGCCATCAGATCGACCAGCTGACAGATCCCTATCTGATTGAATCTGATCAGATAGGGATCGTATGGCTGCCTTTACTGCAAACAGATTGTGAATCGATTTCAGCCTGAAACCGATCACAATCTGTTCAGCTGCTCCTGCCGCCTGTCCCCCCCCCCCCCCCCGCGCATACATTACCTGATGCGGGCTCCCGGGCGTCTTCTTCGCATCTTCTCAGCGCTGCACCCGCTCTATCCCGGCGCTTCCTGTGTCACTCCGTGACCAGGAAGTTCAAATAGAGCGCCCTCTATTTGAACTTCCTGGGTCACTGCAGTGACCCAGGAAGCACCGGGATGGAGCGGGTGCAGCGCTGAGAAGATGCGGAGAAGACGCCCGGGAGCCCGCATCAGGTAATGTATTTTTCATCGGATCGGCCGCCGCTAGCGACGCGCACTTTACCCGCGGGCGATCGAGGGTAATTTCCCGCATCGACGGACCGATCCGATTTCGGGAGGAAATCGGATCGTCGGCGGCGTTTACCGCGAACGATTGGCAGCAGATTCGATCCCAGGATCGAATCTGCTGTCGAAACGGCCGGGAATCGGGCCAGTGTATGGCCACCTTTAGGTTTCTTGGCTGCCACTTGAAGCTTTAGCTCCCTTCAATGATAGTCTATATAATTGAGGTCTGGAAACTGGTTAGGCCACCATGACCTTAAAGGATACATGAGATGAAATAAAGATGTGCAGGTTGACTTAGCTGGGGCTTCCTCCAGCCCCTAGAAGTCCATGTGTCCTTTGCTGCATTTCCCGTCATCTGGTGTCCCCTCCACTGCCGCCGACTTGGTGCAGAACACTCCTGGCAATGGTAGTGTGACTGTGAGCAGTGTGTGTGCGCACTTGCACATGCACAGATGCTGTCTCAGTTGCCCCCTACTGAGGGGACACCAGGAGATTGGGTGACAAAGGAACAGCGAAGAGGGACACATAAACTTATAATGGCTGGAGGAAGCCCCAGGTAAGTAAAGCTGCACTGCTTTATTTTGTCTCATTTAATGTGCTTCTTCCTTAGCCACTTCTTTGTTGATGTATGTTTTGGATCATTGACATGCTGGAAGACTCATCCATGATCCATCTTCAATGTTCTGGTTGGGGAAAGTGGTTTTTGTCCAAGATTTTATGGCCTATGCTCCCATCCATTGGCCTTTCAATGCACTGAGCCAAATGTTTCCACCTCTTTGCTTGATTGTGGGAATGGTGTGCTTTGGGTCATACTAAGTATTTCTCTTCCTACAAACAGACTTCAGATGGATTCCAAAAAGCTTGATTTTGTCCTCAACTGATCATAGCACATTGTCCTAAGCCTTCTCTGAGTCACTTATATGTTAACTGGCAAACTTAAGACAGGTTTTTACATGTATCTCCTTGAGCAGGGGCAACTTTGCGGTTTCTGCAAGCTTTCAATACATTAGGGTATAGTGTGTAGCTTCTCCCTTTACTTCTTAAGAGTATAATGCTGTGTAATATATTGACATAAGTTGTTAAATAAATGCTCACAATAATTGATATTAAAAGTGTGGTGAAAAGATAAACACTTAAAATATATAAAGTCTGAACAATGATAAAAGAAATCTTACAAAAACCTATTGACTCAGCATGGGTTTTTCTTTATCAATAAACCTTTAATTTATAGTAAACCCATCAGAGTGACAAACTCTTTTGTCTAAGCAAAGAGTTGATAAGTGTCAAGTAAAATGAGATACAAGGCCACTCCTTGTACCAGACTAGTAGTGTTGACAACCTAAATCTCAGATGATCCTCCTACAGTATCAAACTGACTGTACATTGCAGTGGGTGTAATGCTCAGCTGACTATTGTACAGCCAAGAGAACAGGATCATCTGTCACAAAATTGTACCACAAATTGATACATAGCAAATGCCAATATTATATTACCTCCAGGAGCTTAGCTATGTACAGTACACTTGCTAACAATGGGGCAATACGCTCATGTTTGGACTTGTTTGATAGTTAATATTACTGTCATTGTCTCTGTGTCATAGGCTATGATTTCTCTTGGCATTAAATAGACTTTTAATATGTCTTTTTTTTTTTCAAACTAAAATCGATAAAAAAAACCATTTAAAACCACTGGCCAAGTATTTTCTGTTTCAACAGATTTTTTTTATCAACAATTTAACAGTTAAAAATAGTAATGTGGACTACATAGTAATCAGGTTACTAAAGCACGTCTTTGTTACCATACTAGGCTGTTTGAGTGGCTTATGTGTAACATCTAACAGTCTTTTAGCCCTACAGTCATGATTGATATGCATGAGTCTTGTACAGTCTAACCCCTCACTGCTGATATGCTAAAGGTAGCCATACACTGGTCGATTTGCCATCAGATTCGACCAACAGATAGATCCCTCTCTGATCAGAGAGGGATCGTATGGCTGCCTTTACTGCAAACAGATTGTGAATCGATTTCAGCCTGAAACCGATTCATCATCTGCTGAGCTGCCGCTGTCGCCTGTCCCCCCCTCCCCCCCGCATACATTACCTGAAGCCTGGTCCCGGGCATCATCTTTGCATCACCTCCCGGCTGGCATCTTCTCCGCATCACCTTCCGCATCACGACATCCGGCAACCCCGTATAGCTTTCTGTCACTCCAGTGACAGAGGAAGTTCAAATAGAGCGCCCTCTATTTGTACTTCCGCTGTCACTGCAGTGACACAGGAAGTTATACACGGATGCCGCCGGATGCCGTGATGCGGAAGGTGATGCGGAGAAGATGCCAGCCGGGAGCCGGGAGGTGATGTGGAGAAGATGCCGGGAGCCAGCTTCAGGTAATGCATACCTGCATTGATCGTACGCCGCTAGCGATGCGCTCCCTACCCCTGGGCGATCAACGGTAATTTCCCGCACGGAGCGATCGATCTATTTCGGGACGAAATACATCGAAATTTAGCATTTAGCGTGAACAATGCGACAGCAGATTCGATCCCAGTGATCGAATCTGCTGTCGATCGGCGGGTAATCGGCCTAGTGTATGGCCAGCTTTACTCACTCAGCTGAGTAGACCATCCTGATTTTCTCTGGCTGTGTAAGGGCTGGTTCACACGGGTGTCTGCCCGGCTTTCGGAGATGTTGTGTTCGGCGGCATTGCGGCAGCGTCACGTTCAGCTTTCAGTGGCTTTCCATGGCATTCAGATGCAGTCAGCGTTTTTTTCCCCTAAAGGGGGACATTAGCCACAGTGGTTGACTGTCCCAGGATGCTACATGTAGCGTCCAGGGTCGCCTCGAACACCAGGCAAAATCAGGATCTGAAGGCCGCGTTCGCGCAAACGCCGGTAAAATCCCGGTACAAACGCTCCCATTCACTTGAATGGGAGTGTTTAACGCTGAGTCCCAAATGCCAGCGGTAAACACGGGGCAGAAGCCTGTGTGAACCAGCCCTGAGGCCTCTAGTCAGTTCACAGCTGATGTCAGTTCGCTTGTAAAGGGTAGAGGTTTAAGGGTAAAGCAAATGAATCGAATTGACTAGAATTCACCAGCAATTCTCCACAATTTGACATCCCACCAAGGTAATTTCCACTCAGCCCCCTCCTATCGTGTTACCATCCCCTCTAGATTGTAAGCCTTTGGCAGGGCCAGGGGCATAACTAGAAATCACTGGGCCCCCTGCAAAACTTTATATGGGGCCCCCTCCCGACACACCTAAAACCTACAGAGAATAGAAAGCTTTTTTTCTCCATGCCCTGGCTCCTTAAAGTGAACCAGAGAGGAAGCACCCTTGTGTATTTTACCATAGAAATCAGTGGGAACATTAGAGAAAACATTTACCATGCTCTCTGTTCCATCCTCACTGCTAAAAGTGTCTGTTATCTAGCTGAGATAAGAATCCCGGACTGAGCATTTAGTCTGGCTTTGCTATAATGACTCAGCTATAATGATTCCTGAGCAAAGCCAGCAGGGGGCAGGCTTGGACTTGAAGACAGCAAAGAACACAGTCTCAGCTATAATTATTCTGTAGCAAAGCCAGACCGACTGCTTAGTCGGGATTCTTATCTTAGAGGTGATAACAGGCAAATTAAACAGAGAACAATGTAACAAAGAGCAGATTAGGTGTTTACTGTCATGTTCCCACTGATTTATAAGGTAAAATACATGAGGTTGCTTCATCTCTGGTTCTCTTTAAGCATCACTACAGAACACAGAACTTGGAGAGAGGTAAAAAGGCTGGCAGTAGAAAAGAGCTGTACACAAGACCCTGCTGAATTACTGCATAAGGGCTGTCTACAAATCTTTGTCTGCAAAACTTTGTATGATTCCTTATCAGTGGCTGAGCAGATGCAGTCATTGGAACAATTGTACAGAGAGCAAAAGCTTTTTCTCTCATTGTCCTTAGTTGTCATTCTCTCTGGACGGGGCCCCCTGTGGCTTCTGTGCCCCCCTCCGGCTGCATCCCTTGCAGGGTCTATTGTTACGCCCCTAGGCAGGGCCCTCCCTCCTTATGGATCCGTGAACTCTGCTCACAGAGTAATGTGAACCTGAATTACTGAGACTATTTCTCCAGTGTATGATCTGGCATTGTCTACCTTGTTGCTTATTGTCTGTTGTGTATTGACTGTCACCCCCATTTTCATTGTCTGTAACCTTATTTATTGTAAAGCGCTGAGTAATATGTTGGTGCTTTATAAATCCAAATAATAATAATAAAATATATTAATCTTAGATTCTATCCACTAGTTTTGCCTCCAATTTCTCTGTTGATCTTTGACCTTGCTTGTCTACTGTTTGCCCCAATCATGAACAGACACATTTCCCTGGGAGGATTTCTTGCTCAGTACCTAGGGTGAAACACATCCACTCGGTCTCTTAAACCATTATACCAATATGATATTTTTTAGAAGAACAGTTTAATAATATCCAGTTTATCACTTCATAAATTTGTCTTCGTTCAGTTTGGTGTATTAAATGGAACCATGCTGAAATGTTAATAGTGTAATTATCTCCAGGCTTATGTCAACCTGCATGGAAAACAGCAGAGCTAAACAGCACTACACAAACAATATGCAGTAATTTTAAATGACAGCATTCAAATGATGGAGAAATAAGTGGGTAATTGGATAAGCTGCCACATTGTTTCTAGGAATAGGATATTACAGGATGTCATGTGAGATCATCAAGAGTCTGAACTGACACTCCAGAATTGATTAATATAGCTGGAAAAGCCTCCTGCAGAGGATTACACTAAACATAAGCTTTCTGCTAACAGATTCTTTCAGACTGGCAGAAACAAACAGATCTGTTGCAGTTATAACTAAATATTAGCTATTTTCTGGTTAAAGCTGAACTCCAGACAGCAAAAAATATCCCCAACTGAAAATCACCCTCACATTCTGGTAGTGAAAAGCACCTCTTAAAGCGGTATAAAACTCTGACATAATATTCAATAAAAACATGTTTTCCTACTTTTTATATCCCATACAGTTATCATATTTGCTTTTGTGCATAAGTAATTATTATTCATTTAGAAATTACAAGTTCCCAAAGTACATTTTTTTGCTCTGAGTGCTGACATTGCATTTTATTCATAACAGGTTTATTCATACCGTAATATTTCCAGATATGCTTTCTGGGTATCAGTCTGTGTTCTGGAGTGTCTGCACTGTCAGAGAAGTGTTTACATTCCTCACTTGATACAATTAAGTAAAAACAATATAATGTCATCTTCAGTTCAAATGCGTCCAGCTTTCCATGCAGGGAGCTTGTAAGTCATGTGTTTAACTACTTGAATGCTGTTCTAGTAAAAAAAATGGTGGTATTATATAATATGCTGTAAATAATCTTTTAGAGCGAAGGAGAAATGCTGGGTTTCATACCACTTTAAGACTCAGCTTGTGATGTTAACACTCTGATCTTTATACCTCTTGGACCTTAACATTGATACTGTGGAGGTCAAAGTGTTCCAAATTGTCACATTACCACTACTACATGGCTTCAAATATGTACAGTACAGGTATAAGATATTAATGTCCATTCTAACTTGAGTATCAGCCAGCCTCTGGGATTAGCAACAAAGGAGGAAGTGCCTTCCATTGTATTGCAGCATAGCATAATTTATAATGTGAATTTTGACCCTGTAAATGGACATTTTCATCTGGGTCAGAGTTTCCAACTATGAGAATATTCACTGAAACAGAAGAGATCTATAACATCAACACTTTATAAACAGATTGCTTAAAGTGAACCTGAACCAAGTAAAATTATTTTAAATAAACACATGATGTACCTGCAAATGAATATTATATACTTACCTCGCCGTCAGTTCCTCAGAAGCCCACCATTTTCTACTAACAACGATTCTTTCCAGTTCTGATTACATTTTTTTCAGAGCTGAAATATATTAGTTGTTGTCAGTTATATATCAATTGCTGTCAGTTATAGCTAAAGGACAACTGATGTTCAAGGTAATGTCTATGTTTCCCTATGGCTCAAGTGGGCGATATTACAGTTTAACAGTGTGCTGACATGGAAGCTTTTGTAGGGTCATCACCATTTTTCAAATGGAGGACGGAGAATTCCATCGATAACAGTGAACAAACAGGATGCAGGAGAGGAGAAGAAGATTGATGGGTAGACTACACAGGAGGTAAGTATTACGTATGTATGTTTATTTTGAATTTTTTTTCAGTTCAAGTTGGCTTTAAAGGGAATCCTTATTATTGTCGATAAAGATTATACCGTACTTGTAAACCAGTCCAAAATGATTAACCTATTCAGGTTCCGTCGTTTTCACGTGAGAAATGTTCACCTCCCATTCATTAGCCTATAACTTTATCACTACTTATCACAATGCACTGATCTATATCTTTTTTTTTCCGCCACCAATTAGGCTTTCTTTGGGGGGTACATTTTGCTAAGAGCCACTTTACTGTAAATGCATTTTAACAGGAAGAATACGAAAAAATTGGAAAAATTCATTATTTCTCAGTTTTCAGCCATTATAGTTTTAAAATAATACATGCCTCCATAATTAAAACTCACGTATTGTATTTGTCCATATGTCCCGGTTATTACACCGTTAAAATTATGTCCCTATCACAATGTATGGCGACAATATTTTATTTGGAAATAAAGGTGCATTTTTTCCATTTTGCATCTATCACTATTTACAAGTTTAAAATAAAAAAAATATAGAAATATTTCATCTTTACATTGATATTTAAAAAATTTAGACCCTTAGGTAAATATTTACATGTTTTTTTTTTATTGTAATTTTTTTTTTTTTTTATACTAAACATTTTATTTGGGTACTTTTGGGAGGTAAACAATAGATTTATAATGTAAATGTGTGTTAATTCTTTTTTTTTTTTTTTTAGGTGTAGTATTACTTTTTGGCCACAAGATGGCGGCCATGAGTTTGTTTACATGACGTCACTCTAAGCGTAGCACGCGCTTAGAGTGACGCATCGGGAAGGAGACGGCCAGAAAAAAACTCAGCTTCCAAGAGAAACTGTCGCTTTTTCAGCGGGGGAGAGGAATCAATGATCGGGCTCCATAGCCCGATACATTGATTCCTTGGCTACCGAATCCGCGGCCAGGAGTGCGCATGCACGCGCACGATCGGCTGCGGGGGCGCGCGGTAGCGCGCATGGTTCCTGGACGTAGAAACTACGTCCAGGAACCAAAATAGATTAATTTCCACACTTCCAAAGATTCTGGTTGATTATCTTTTTAATGTTTATATCCATGCTGGTAATTCTGTCTGCAGGACTAAATCTGTGCCATGCAATGTTCAGGTCTTTAACGTATACATGACCTGAGTGAGGAAGATCTATTTAAGCGGCCGAATTTGTAAAAAATGGCCTGGTCACTAGGGGGGTTTTATACTTTAGTCCTTAAAGGGATACTTAAGTCAAAAATAAAAAAGGATTTTTACTCACCTGGGGCATCCCTCAGCCCCATGAAGCTGTATTGTGCCCTCGCAGCCTGGCTCCGATCCTCCTGTCCCCGCCGGCGGCTACTTCTGGGTTCGGCGACAGCCGCCGACAGGCTGGGAATGCGAGTGATTCTCTGCGTTCCCAGCCGCTATATCACCCTTTATGCTGCTATAGCGTATATGTTATATGCTATAGCAGCATAGAGGGTGATATGGCGGCTGGGAACGTGGAGAATCACTCACGTTCCCAGCCTGTCGGCGGCTGTCGCCAAACCCGGAAGTAGCCGCCGGCGGGGACAGGAGGATCAGAGCGAAGTTGCGAGGGCACCATACAGCTTCAGGGGGCTGAGGGATGCCCCAGGTAATTAAAAATCATTTTTTTAATTTTTGACTTACGTATCCCTTTAAGTGGTTAACCTGAAGTGGGGTGTTACCCCTTCTGTTGGTGACACCTGGTGCGGTCTGCACCTACCAACCCCCCTAGTGACGCCACTGAAGAGTGGCATCTTTCTCTCACTTTCTTTAGACCATAAATTGACTTATGATTATAAAGTCTTCGTTTTAGGTGAATTCTTTCTACACATTTTTCCCCCAAAGGAACAGACCACCTTGTCTATATTTTCCTCATCCAGGCATAATTTAACGTTCTGATATAAACTTTTGGTTTTACATTCCCTTTTAGTCCTCTAGCTACCTTTTCCCTTTAGTTTGCCATCAGTTAAACCTTTGCTCTTATCAGCTGGTAGAAACTGATTGCACAGGCAGCTATCTGTGTTAATCAACACCATCTTAAACTTTGGGCCAAAGTTCAGACAGCAAAGGGATCCAACTGACAGGAACAATTCTCGGTCTCAAGAAAGAAGACAATACAATGATATACTACTATGAAAAGAATATAAGAGACTATTTTGTGCTGTTCTATAAATGCAACAGCTATGATACAAAAGCAGCTGTTTGCTGTAAGAGTTCTTATAGGCATAGCCCAATACAAGAGCACATTTAAGAATTTAAAAATGGCATTTAGGAAAATCAAAGTGAGCAACAACCCTCCTGGTGCTATTATAAGCATGATAGATTAAAGGCAACTGTAGATGGGTGAAAAGAAAATAATACCAACCATCCCCCCATCACTACTCCCAAGATCATTATCAACATAATTAGTAATCCAATGCCTTGGGTAAGCTATAATTTCTTTTCACAAAGCTGCATTTGTCTGTGCCTTAGAGGGCATGTAGACTCATGTGTCAGTGGTGTCTGAAAGGAAAAGTGCCTCTGTTGTCCATCTAATTCCTGTTGTCATTTTGGTGCAGGTCTAAAAATGTAAAGACGGTTCTGGTTTGGTTGTTGTAGGATGCTCTGTCCTTGTGCATTAATGTTGAAATTATTTCTCTAAATGCTAATTTTCTAGCATACTATTAATAGCTGACTATAAATCTCTCAGGCAACTGTGACTGCATGTGGCAGTGAGCTGGCTGCCTGTTGCTTAACCCCTTCACTCAAACAGGCAGTAAAAAATGACCCGTATTGGTTAGTTGCAGAGAGGAGCTACTCAGTTCCCTTGTACCAGTCTTGGATTGAGTTTGCAATCTGAGTCCTGGTGATTATTTAGATACCTAGAATCTGATCATAAGTGTTTACTTATTACAGCAAGTTTAAAAAGCTGAACAAAGGACATGTTATTGTGATAACAACCCTGTTGTTATTTCTAGTCATACCTCTTCAGGAGGTTAGGCTGTTGAGCTTAGTGCCTTTTACTAGTCCTTTGAGGAGAGCGACCATCCACTTCCCCGCAGGCTTATACAGTGGTTGCAAGGTACCTTTGTGAGTATTATACACAACACATACACCACCAATATTTACAGGCGATATTGCACCATTGTGCTCCTGGTCTCTTCTCATCCCTCACAGATGGCCATAGTTTGAGGGGCTGTGTCGATTATCTGGCATCCTAGCATGTCATTATGATGTTCCCTGGATATTAAACCCTCTCCTCTCTCTGCTCAATTGTGCTCTGCTCAGTAGTGTAGCAGAGGAATTGTCACACCACCTATTTTACTTTAGGTACGTTTTAAAGTGCCTAAAACAAAACAGAAAACAAATATGAAATGTTCCCGAGGTGACATGTGACATGATGAGATAAATATGCCTATGTACAGTGAAAACATATTAAAAACCAGGGTGTTTTTCTTATTCTACAATATATTGCTGCCTAAGAGTTCATTTTCAGGCATGCAAGTGACAGCTTCTGTCTTGTCGGTACCTTCTGGGGAATATAATAAACCTAACTGACATGCAAATTACAGCCATAAACATTTTTCTGGCAGAATACAACTTTTGAGGGCATGGGAGAGATAGAAAAAGGTCAATAGTGCTTGTATTTTAACTCTGGGACACTTAATAGGCTGCCACTGTGCAGAGACAATAAAGTATTCAGTATTCTTTGTAAATGTTTACATATAAAATAAAACCATGGGATATCTAAAAAAAAAGTCATTTTTAGGAGTAGGAGGATAAATACAATTGCTTATCTCATCAGTTTATTTTTTACCTCTGGTTGACTTTAAAGCAACCTAGCTAATTCTATATGAAGGCTACTTTACAAACAGTCACAGGCGCATACATGAAATAAAGGCGCCTGGAAAAAAAAGGGCACAGGGATTGCCACTAGTAGAATATCGCCACAATTACCAATATTCTACTCCTGGATTCCATAGTAAAATATCGGTAATGTTTACCAATATTTTACTTCAGTGCCTAACCCTAAGACCCTAAGACCCCCCCCCCCCCCCGGTGGTGCCTAATCCTAAAATCACCCCTTGTGATGCCTAACCCTAAGATCCCCCCTGTGGTGCCTAACGCTAAGTCTAACCCTAAACACGACCCCCCGTGATACCTAAGCCTACCCCCTCTCTTAACCCTTAACCCCCCTCTAACATAAAGCTACAATATTGCAGCCAAGATGTTGCATTTGGGTACAGGGAGGCACCTAATTAGCAGCAAGCATTGAACATTTCTGCATCCACAGGTGCCCGATATAATCACAGACGCCAGGGGTTTGCAGATATGCAAATTGCGGCATTGCCTAGTGGGTGAGGAAATTTTCAGTGCTTGATGCTAATTAGGCACCACCTGGCACCCAAATGTAGCATCTTAGCCACAAAGTAAAACCCGCGATTTGGGGCAAAAACTGTAATTTTCAGTGCCCGTAAGCGCCTAATAGCAGCCGCCACCACACGTCCTAATTTCCCTTTTCTGCCAGTATTTACGGCTTTTATCATAGGCGACTGTGGCAGCGCCCTTTTTTCTGTAACCCTTTTTACCTGATTTGGTCACAGGCCCTGATTGACGAAGGCTATAGAGCAGTGGAGACACTCTATGATTCAGCAACACTGGACTGTATTCTATTAAAAAGGTTCTTATATTGGGAAAGGTTTGCAATCTTCACTTGTGTCGTATCAAATCTTATTAAGGATTGCTAAATGGTGAGTAAAATAGCAACAATACTTCCTGTGATGTGATATGACACAGGTAAGTTCACAAACCTTAATTTAATGGCAGACAATTTTTTACAGATTCCAATCCATATTTGCTTGATCATATGGCTCTCTACTGCTCCAGTAGGGCAGTACTGCAGTCTTCCTAAAATAGGGCAATAATCCTTTTGAAAAAGAACAGAAAGTTTAAGCTGCATTATTTTTTGTATCCTTGCGAAGCAAAGGGCGATAACATTCATTAAGTACATTTAGCTTAGTAGTTTCTTTTTTTTATTTTTGTGCACACTTAAGTTGGCCATACATTAAGCGATTTTGGTGGCTGATCGACCAAGAGACAGATCTCTGTCTGATCTCTGTCTAATCAAATCTGATCAGAGAGAGATCTATTGGCTGACATAAACCACATGACAATTCCCAATGGATTTCAGCATGAAATCTTTTGGGAAACGGCCCAGTGATGGAACATCCTCGTCTTGCTGCCCCCCGGTTGCATCCACCCAAATGTAGATGTACTCCCCGGCGCCCATGCAATAATACTTTAGCTGTCCAGTGTCCACCACTGTCCCCACACTCTTCTTCCTCAGTTACGCCCCACGTGGTTGCCAGCGTACTGCATGTAGGGCACACCTGTGAAGTCACACATGCGCCTCACATGCAATACACCAGCAACCACGTGGGGGAAGAATGAGAAAGAAGAGTGCGGAGACAGCAGCAGACACTTAACAGGTAAATTATTAATGCATGGGCCCGAGGGGTTACATCTACATTTATGGGATGCGGCCAGGGGTTTCTGTAACGTTCGTCGTTCATGATTACTGCACGTCGTTACCACCACATAGCCGAACCACCAAGTTGGCCCAAGCTTTCCCAGCATGTCCGATCGATACATTCAGACATTTTCAGCCTGAAATTGGATGAATTGTCAATCGGGCATGCTCATGGTGGTACCGATTTTCCTCAGATTTGATAAAAATCATCGAATCTGATGGTCGTTCGGCCGCCAAGTCTACTGATGTATGATCACCTTCAAAGTTGGTGGACTGGATTTTTTAATCAATCCTCTTATCTTCCTTCTCCCCAGTAAATAGACACAACCCAGATCCCCCCCCCCCCCCCCCAAGAACCTATACTTAAATGTTTTCCTATCTTGTGATGATGTTTATCAGCCATTCTGGCTGGAGTCTTGTAGCCTTCTGGACACGGGTCACCACAGAACAGCCTTTTACATTCCCTTATGGTATGAGGGCATAGCATATGTGATACTCTCTTCTCTTCTTCCATTGGAGGGAGTAAATGTCTTTACAATCACTAATTATTTTCCCCAATGTTTCCTAAAAGCAAGAGTGTGGCTATAGCACCAGTAATAGTGTTAGGCACAGCAGTAGTAGGTGGGATAGTGTTAGGTGTAGCAAAGGGAGTAGTAGATAGTAGAAGGGATTGAGCTGGTTAGAGCGGCAGTCAGAAGATAAGTGTGAGAAAAGGGATTGGAACAAGTTTGGTGTGAACAGTAGCAAATTAATCGTATAATATCGGTAATATCACATTATACTATATACTAATATACTATTATACTAATAACTACTATGGTCTGCCACTTGCGTCATACTTACTACCTATACTCATTAAATATACAATATATTTTATAAAGAAGAATGTATAGAGGGAACACCGAGAGCCCAATATGGTGTAGTATGCAAAACAAATGAAGTAATAATGAAAAGTATATAATGTTTATACTCACAAGTGTGGGTTACCGCATAGGCAACCACTATACAGGCAGGTGAGGAGATTAGACCTGTCCTCACTCAGGATTAAAAGTCGCTCTCTGTAGATAAGGAAAACAAGATGGGGATCAACCCCTCCACCAGGGGTGGATATTGGTAATGTAAAGGTGAACAGAGGCGCCAGCAGGATAAAAGGTGATAAAAAGCTTAAAATTCCTCAGGAGGTCTGTCAGAGGCGCTTATCGTGACCTACAGACTGTACTGTGCACTCCTTTCTGTTTATGGCCTGAGGAAGTGGGAATATATCTGTGAAATGTGTTGCACTGTTTTGTTTGGAGTATGTAAATAAACCTGTTGTTATAAAACCTAACAGTAGCCTGTCTGCTTCGGGGAGGCGAGTCCACCACCACCTCCTGAGGAATTTTAAGCTTTTCATTATGTTACTTTTGCGTTAAAAAAGCTTCATATACAGTAATCTTTATGTAGTTTTTAAATAATAAATGTTTAAATACTTTTTTTTCTTAACTTAAAAGTAATTCAATGTTGAAATGCAGAACTTGTAACATTTGGTTTGGAGGTTTAGCTCAACTAATCTTTCACTTATTTTGCTTGGCACATTCTGATTGGTTTGGCAGGTTAGTGGTGGAATGGTTAGCAGACTTTGTGAAACAAAATCCATGTTAATAGTTTGGCTTGGCTGCATTTTCTAAAATGTACAAAACCATGATATACTTTTATTCTTTCTCCTTAAATAAACACTTTTACCTACTTAGCCACTTATGGTTTGGCAATATATTTACACAATCAAAATAATTATGAAACCCTGACCACTGACCACTGGAAATCTTTTGTGGTTAAAAGAGAAATCCATATAAAAACATTATTAACAGTCTTCATATCTGCTGCTTATATCCTACATACTTTTACTGCACAAATGTCTTTATTAAAGAAAAAGCTACATACACATCAAACCAAAATATGAAATGATCTATTTTTCCCGTGAAGCAGTTAAAAAATGTTAGCCTTGGTATGTGATTATATTCTATAGTGGGAAAAAAAAACAGTAGAAGAAAAAAAAGAATATGAAATAATATAAATATTTTAAATAATTTATTGATGGTGTTTTGATCTTGTGACATTTGCTTATGTAACATAGAGGCATTGCATTTCACCATCAGACATAGAAAACATAACATCCAATAATTTAGTGCCCAAAGAAAGAATCATGTTCAAAAAGGTGGCAACACACAATACTGTAAAATGATCCAATTGCATGGCAATTCGATAAAACTATTGTTGTTCAGAAAAAAAAAATTGTTTTATTTATTCAAGAAATTTCCTGGTGTTTTTCTATATAAGTTAATTAGGAGTGGTGGATTTTTCGGATTAATTTTTATGAAAATTAAAATGGTGTAGGGTAAATAGGATGTCAATTTCTTAATGAATAGATGCTAACACTTTCTTTTAAAAGGTTTTGTTTTTTATGATTGAAAATTTGATTGTATTTCTTGAATTGAAAAGAAATGTAAAAGATAGTATGGTGTTTGGCCTCCTTAACACTCAAATTTCTAAACAATTAGGCCCTGGATAGGATACGTAAAGGACTTGTTGCAACTGCATCTCAACTGCATCTCAACTCCTAAAACCTCACACCCACAGGCTCTATTAAATTGTGGTCATCTCCAACTCTACCTCAAAACCTTTTGACCAAGAGCCTTCTGTCATGCTGCCCCTACCCTTTGGAACTTCTTACCACACTCAATCAAGACAGATCTAAACCTGGAGGAATTTAAATCCAAATTGAGAAGGTTCCTGGATTTATGAATATATAGCATTTTCCTCTGTAGCACTTTCTAGACCACTACTATTTACTAATTTATTACATATCTATGTGCTTTCAGTCTATTCATAATGATGGTAGAAAGTACCTGAAATTAATTTTGTAATAAATAGATACAGAACATTTTGATTACACAATCTCTGAATATACCTTCCTAAATAAACAAGTGTTGTTTTGTGTTAGCCAGCAGTGCAAGCTTGAATTAGTTATATGATACCTGTATATGTTGAATAGATTGAGGTAACAGGCTTTGGCACAGCTGAGATCTCCTTCATGCTTGATGAAGACACCTGAGCAGTCAAAAGTTTGTAATTGTAAACTACTCAGGTTTGAGGAAGATGATTGTTTTCATTATTGGCTCTCAGCACCGGCTTACTTTAGTAGTCATGTTACTAGGCAGTAAGTACTGTAAACCTGATTAAAAAAAGTGAATGTCCTGTGCAGTGCTAATCCTCTCTATATAGAGCTATACCTGATATTGCCTGGACACAGACTGGCAATAAACCTAAAGAAAATTTCAAGAAAAACATTTTTTGTTGTGACTTGACAGGCCCCCTAATATCTATGCAGTTCAGCTGTAGTAAAGCAGCTACAGATTCATTTTTTAATCCCTATTGATCTGGTTACATGATCACCAATGTAATACTCCTTTCAGATGATGCCATCTAGGAAGCAGCACTGTGCGGGCAGTCAGTGCTCAGCAGCATCTTCTACTGCTGCTAAATGGCAATTGGGCGTAGTTTTCAGGTTACTGCTGGGGATGGGGGACAAATATCCACGGAATTCCGATTTCCATTTTTCCAATTGTAAATCATCTTTCAGCAGTCATAAGGGAAAGTCGGAATGCAAAAATTGGAATTCTGTGGAAATACTGCATTACCAAGACTCGGAAATTTCAAGACTTGGAAGTACTGGACCAATCAGAGAAAGTGAAAGCTTACCAGTCTTGTGATTGGCTTAAAATTTCCACTGTATTCTGATATCCAAGGTAAACTTTTGCATTCTTTCATTGGTCCAATATTTCCAAGTATTTTCGAGTCTTGTGATTGGCTTAAAATTTCTGAGGGATTCCAAAGTCCCCGGTAAAAATCTGCATTCTCTGATTGGTCCCATACTTCCGCTTTGGAAGTGTACCACGGATGTCTGCATAATAGAGCACAGACACAAAAAAAACCCTTTTTTTTAAATTACCACACCTAATTTTTTAACAAAAATGGCATAAAAAATGTTCACGGAAATCTGAATTTCCAATTCTGTGGAATTGGATATTGGCATTTGCTGAAATAAGATTTCTGTCAGAATCGGAAATCGGCATTTCTGACCATCTCCAGTCACTGCATACTGTCTGCCTCTGTATTGGCTTCTGTTTGGTGTTGCCCTCCTCTGGCACATAAAGAACCACCACCTGCAATGTATATTCTCAGCACCCATTATGCTTTGCAATAGAGTAGCATCATACCTGTAATAAATTATTGGCTGATTATAGAGGTCTATAAGTTTGGACCAGGTAATAATTGAGATATTGAAAACAACCTGGATTAAATTATTAAGAAATTATTTTGAATTTTTAAAGGCCTTAGTCGTTAAATGTCTTATGGGAACTGATGATCCTGCATTGTACTGGGTGATTACTTCTTGATACTTTATGTTTTAGGAACATTATTTAATTTGCTTATTAATTATAGTTGAAAACATATAAAGGACATGATGTCCGTTCTCAGGAATCCCTTGTCTTGTGGTTATACATGATCTTTAAAAGCCTGGACTAGTGCCAGTATTAAAGCTTTTGGGTTCTGGTGTGAGCAAATAATCAGTCACAGTACATGCTAAACATAAATCATTCTGTTTCCAGTGATTTGCAAGGTCTTAGAGCAGGACCTTGGAAAGTGCACATGATATAAATGTGTGGATTGACACATTCATGAATTTTTGAATGTTGTTTACATTAATCCATAAGTTCCCAAGGATGCTTTCAGACACATACAGTCAGATTCTCTGTAGCATGCTACCTGTTTTACATAGCTGAATTAAATTGTAACTCCACATAAAAAAATACAAATACATTAATTGAGAGAGGGCCGTAGATCATATAGGAACATTAAACTATGAGTATGGTAGGGATAAGATTGTGAACCCCTCTGAGAAACACCTCTTTACCGCACTGATATCCTCCACGGTGCTTTTTAAATGCACAATATGAACATATATATATATATATATATATATATATATATATATATATATATATATATATATGCCAAGGGATGAGCAGCACAAACCGAATTTTATGCAATACTATGCAAAGCATGCACGCAGCACTGGAGAACCCCAATCTCCATAAGAAATATATAAATACAGATGGTGCTGCAACACACAACAGTAAAACAGGGACAGGGGCTCTTGGTTACGCTTTAACGCGTTTAAGCTCACCAACTGCGCCAAAGTGTCCCCGATCTGGTGAGTCCTACTCTAACCAGGCAAAAATGCTAGTTTTTATCAGCGTTCTAGTGGGAACCATGCCAAAAGCCCAGGGGTCAGCTAAATGGGAGAAATGAAATTAAAAACACCTCACCTTCTACTAGCTACTGACTGAACTATGAGCACCGCTCATTTATATGCTTAACTGTGCTAGAGATGGGTGTGGTTATGCACGCTCACAGGGGAAAACAACATAAGCCAAGGGATGAGCAGCACAAACCGAATTTTATGCAATACTATGCAAAGCATGCACGCAGCACTGAAGAACCCCAATCTCCATAAGAAATATATAAATACAGAGGGTGCTGCAGCACACAACAGGAAAACAGTGACAGGGGCTCTTGGTTACGCTTTAACGCGTTTAAGATCACCAACTGCGCCAAAGTGTCCCCGATCTGGTGAGTCCTACTCTAACCAGGCAAAAATGCTAGTTTTTATCAGCGTTCTAGTGGGATCCATGCCAAAAGCCCAGGGGTCAGCTAAATGGGAGAAATGAAATTAAAAACACCTCACCTTCTACTAGCTACTAACTGAACTATGAGCACCGCTCATTTATATGCTTAACTGTGCTAGAGATGGAATTACACACATAGCTGTATAAAGCTGCTGCAGATAACCATATATCAGATAGGATATATTTTAATATGATGTCATGGTTTGATTTATTCAGTTAAAACTGGCACTATTTTTCCATATTACTTTGAAGTTGTTTCCTTTGATATTATTGATTTTGGTCTTCTTGTCATGAGTTTGAACTTAAATATTTCTCAGTAGCAAAGCTTGTGATTTTTGAACTCAGTGTGCTAGATCATAACACACACTTGCAAAAAAAGGTCATTGCCCTGTTTAAAAAAGTAATGACAGTGAAGAGGTAAAGCAAACAAACCTTGTAAATTAACCCTACTTGTTTACTGGCTAAAGTCAAGACCAAGGCTAAATAATATAGTGATTGCGAGGAATCCTTGAGGCTACTGCAAAAGAATTCATTTTTCTGCTTCTTATTTACCTACAGTAGAGTCTTTTGTTTAATGGCACAGTGACCTCAAACAACGTCTTTGTGTAAAACAAATCTGAAGCAAACTCAAACAGGAGAACAGATGCTTAATTATTATTGCCTGGAACAGTTCTTGGTGACGGTTTTAGGAAGGATTACTTTACAAACAAGCTGGTTAGCAACTGCCAAGTAACCACTGGAATGGTAGATTGCCAAACACGGGCGTAACAATCACCCCTGCGACTCCTGCTATGGCAGGGGGGCCCAGAGGCTTTAAGGGCCCCTCCTCCTCCCCGACTACAAGTGCAGCCAATAAGCAAAGAAACCTCCCCATTTGCTCACAAAAACCATGTGCAGGAGCGTGCATAATTTTTCCCTGCCTCCAGGCCCTGCTTCACAGCAGAACACTCTCTGTTACCATTCGTCGGCTCCCAATCACATGACCTGCTTGCGGACGGTTCAGGGACCAAGGGGGCCCCATGATATCATTTTTGCAGGGGGGGGCTAGTAAGTCTAGTTATGCCCCCGTGTTGCCAAACAACATTGTGGAACACCTGTACTGACACTTTTTACCCAAAGCTAGGGAAAATGTACCATCTGCATGTAATTTAATAGAGACATTATCAAAGGTCGCTTTGTGTGAAAAATGCGTGTCAAAATCCCTAGAAACTCTTTAGAGTGGAGTAGGTGATCTGAGCT
The DNA here is from genome assembly GCF_040937935.1 of Hyperolius riggenbachi. NCBI lineage: Eukaryota > Metazoa > Chordata > Amphibia > Anura > Hyperoliidae > Hyperolius > Hyperolius riggenbachi. The sequence continues at coordinate 425,538,522 of NC_090646.1, forward strand.
CCTAAACACAAATAAATTGAATCTGGCACAGAAGTAGCTTTGGTGATGGATCAGTGTTGCTGAGCTACAAACACTTAGCTCAACAGAATGAATCGCAGAGTTGCCCATGGTGAAACCCTCATGTTGCCAAAGCATCAAGCACTAACATTATACAACGGTGAGTGTAATCTTGCCCTAGGGTTGTACTTCTAGGCACACCTAGAAGAACCCTACTATAGTTCTAGCTATGCATGTGATTCTTCTGAGCTACTTATTTTGTTTAGTAGCACTTATAACTGCAATCTTCATGAAGGGATAGGTGAGATCACATATATAAGACATAGATCGCTTGCCTCACATAAATCCCAGACACCTTTGGTTCCATTACCTTGTTATCTCAACAGGGGGAGGGGGTATTAAAGGACAATGGATGGAGAGGTATTTTACATTGAGGTACTCTGACCATTTTATACAGGGGTGTAATATTCTCTTAAGGGGGCCATACACTAGTCGACCAACCAACCAATCGACCATCCAATTATTATAATCGAATTGGATGAAAATTGGTGCTGCCAAGTGCATGCTCGACCGACAAAGCGACCAATTTCGGGACAGAAATTGGCCGCACGGTCGATCGCGCATGTTGGAAAATGTCGGGCCGACTAGCAACGGGACGACAAAACCCCCGCCACTGCTGCCGCAATGTATAAATGTATGAAGTGTGCATTTATACATTACCTTTCCGTGTCCGCTATGCCAGACGTCACAAAGGCGCATAGCGCCTGACATCAGACGCTATGCACCGCTAGCGTGTATGCAGCTTATCCAGCAAGATCTACGGACACCGTGTGGAAGCTGCTACAGGACAGGTAATGTATAAATGCCCTACACTACATACACTTATACATTGCGGCAGCAGTGGCGGGGGTTTTGTCGTCCCATCGCTAGTTCGCAATTTGCCCACCGTACCGCCGTGCACCTGACCAACCAACACTAGGTGCAGTGGTAGTAGGAAGGTTAGTGTTAGCTGAAAAAGGAGTAGAAGGGTTAGTATGAGAGGAACGATTAGGAAAGGAGTTTGAGGCAAGCTTTATGTTTTAAATAGTATAATATCACTAATATAAAATTACTGATACTATACTAATGGCCGGTGCTGGTTTGAGCAGCATGGAAGCCCAGGGCAAAGGTAACCTGTGAGCCCCCTCCAGCAAAGTTAGCCCCCGAGCTGGCTACCATCCCCCACGTGGTCTCCCCCTGACTACTTCCAGGGCCCCTGCATGATGTGTGGCTGGCTGCATTGTAACAACTCACCTGTCCCAGCAAGCCAATCCATATTCATCTCCGCTGCCTGCCTCATCTCCACGTGGCACATATAATGTGTAAATATCCTACACTGGGTCATGGAGAAGAGGCAGGCAGTGGGAATGATGGTGGAGCATGGACGGAGCAGCGCTCAGGTACAGGTGAGTTATTACAATGCAGTCAGCCAGCTACACATCATGCAGGGGCACCGGGTACTCTAGAGCAGTCAGGGTAGACCCCCTAGGAGATGCGGGGGCCGCTGAAGGCCACTATCACTACAATCACAAGTGGGCAATGGAAGGCAATACAGAGGCATCTGAGGGGCAATGTATAACATAGGACACAGAAGAACAAGAAAATAGAATGTGTGTGTGTGTGTGGGGGGGGGGGGGGGGGGGAGAGGAGGAAGGTCTTTAATGCACACTGAGGACTGTAGCTTTATGGCCAATGCCTCCCTCCTAACACAGACACACACTTCCTGTTACCTTGTTCGTCAATGCCCCATGTAATAATGTGTCCTCGGATGCCCCTGTATTGTCTTCTAATGCCCACTTTGGCATGTAACTAAGGAGCTATAACACCAATGCCCCCCCCCCCCAGTAGCATGGAGAGTGGAGGCAGAGTGCGGTAAAATAGAGCAGCCTGCAGCATCTGACTGCCTGACTCACCGCCAAAGATGCAGCCAGCCACATCCTTCCAGCTGCTGCCACTCCACTGTCCACTCCCAGTGACAGCAGGGTGCCACTTCCCTTCTCACGGGCATGTACTTATTGACGTGATGTCACATGCCTGTGTCACATTGGGGAGAGTGCTGCTGCTGCAGCAGGCCACGTGCACCAAGCATGAAGGAAGAAGACCATGGTGGCAACCATGATTCCAGAGCCCGAAGGAATCAGGTAATCTATGTAGCTGCCTCCTGAGTTACCTCTGCCTGCCGCCTCACCTCCACAACTGCGCCATCACAGACCACATATACCACATGCAGGCTACAGAATCAGGCAGCTGCCGTATTCGGACACTTAAACAGGCAATGGGAGGCGCTTAGCTTGGGGACCCATATGGACTCTGGAGCCAAGGGGTCATTGCCCTTTTGCCTTACTTGTTGCACCGGCCCTGCTAATGGCTCATCTCTAATTTCATGTCCAGGACAAAGGAATCTGAGATAACTACACCCATGCACACAATGATTAGGGATGATCGGAACAGGCGATTTCCGATATCGCGGAAATTCCGGATTCCGCTGTAACGTAATTCCATAACCGCTACATTCTGGATGATTCCCGTGGTATTCCGCGGAATTCCGCATTCTGGCAGAACCATTTTCACAATGTTAAAGGGAACGTAATGGAGGTTTCCTTTTAAACAAATATCAGTTCCCTGGCAGTCCTGCTGATAACTTTGGCTTTAGTGGTGGCTGAATCACAATCCTGATTACAATTTTATTTTTTGGAGCAGCAGATCATGGGACCTAGAGGTGGTTTCACGGCGGTCATCACAAATTTTTTTTTGGAGCAGCAGGAGTTGTCGTAGGTCATGGGACCTAGAGGTGGTTTCACGGCGGTCATCACAATTTTTTTTTTGGTGCAGCAGGAGTTGTTGTAGGCCATGGGACCTAGAGGTGGTTTCACGGCGGTCATCACAATTTTTTTTTGGAGCAGCAGGAGTTGTCGTAGGCCATGGGACCTAGACGTGGTTTCACAGCAGTCATTATAATTTTTTTTGGAGCAGCAGGAGTTGTCGTAGGCCATGGGACCTAGAGGTGGTTTCACGGCGGTCATCACAATTTTTTTTTTTGGATCAGCAGGAGTTGTCGTAGGCCATGGGACCTAGAGGTGGTTCCACGGCAATCATTACAGCAAAATTTTAATTTAGTCTGTCCAATCTTCATCGTGAATCAGTGAGAGGGGCTTTGTAATTATCACTGATCCATGACTCGTTCATTTTTATGAAGTTAGTATGTCCACATTGTCTGTGGACAGACGGGTCCACCCCACCTGAAGCACTAAATACTCGCTCAAAAAGAACACTGGCGGCGGGGCATGCAAGAACCTCCAGTGCATACTTAGCGAGTTCAGGCCAGGTATCCAGTTGTTTTGTCCAATACTCCATGAGGTCATCATTACTCTCCATATTGTCTGGAGCACTGACTGACCCCAAGTAATCATTCACCATACGGGCCAGCCACTGGCGGTGACTACTTTGCCTGCTGGTGGTGCTGCTGCTAGAAGGAGTATCTAGCATTGGCTGATAAAATTCCTTCAATATACTCAGCAGATTCACAGATTTACTATTGGTGCTGCTGCTGGGAGTGGGACCACCAGACCTTTGCTGAGTATGATGAGGCTTGGTAGCTTGGGCCCGGGATACAGGTGCAGGAAATGCATCTTCTACCCAACAAAGAAGGGCATCCCAGATTTGGCTCATCCTGGCGTCTGCTTGGGAGGGTGGTATGAACTGACGCATTTTCCCCTTGCACCGGGGATCTAAGATGGTGGCTATCCACATGTCGAGCCTTGATTTTAGAGTTTTATTCCGGGGGTCCTTACGGAGGCACTGGATCATATGCGCAGCCATAGGGAAGAGATATCTGACATTAATCACCTCTTCCTGGCTGTCAGAACTGTCGTCATGCTCCAGCTCCACATCATCAGAATCTTCTTCCCACCCCCGGACAATGGGCTCTTCCGCTTCCACAAGCTCTGCCTCCTCATCCAGGACTTGAGCATGCTCACTCACTCCCCCACTTGGCTGACCACTGTTCAGTAGGGCTTCCTCCCCCTGTCCAGGCACTTTGTCAAGAGCCTTGTCCAGCATGAAGATAATAGGGAGCACTTCTGATATGCTGCAGTGCTCCTCACTGACCAATTTTGTTGCCTGTTCAAACGGCTCCAACACATTACAGACCTGTCAAATCAGCTGACACTGGTCCCCAGTAATGTAGTCCAGTGGCCCTGTTCTGGAGGAAGATATCTGAGACAGGTATAGCCTGACCGCCATTTGCTGCTCCCACAACCTCTCCAGCATGTGGAGGGTGGAGTTCCACCGTGTCAGACAATCAGAAATAAGCCTGTGCTGCGGCAGGCTATGGCGGCGCTGCAGCAATTTCATGGCTGCGGTGGTGGTTGCGAAGTGACAGAAGTGGGCTGATACTTTTCGTGCTGAGGCCACAGCATCCTTTAACCCATCAAAAGTTTGTAGAAATTTCTGGACTACAAGGTTGAAAACGTGGGCCAAGCAAGGTAAGGGAGTGAAGCCACCTTCCAAAATGGCGGCCAGCATGTTGGCACCACTATAAGACACCACTACACCTGTCTCCAGTTTTGGGGGAAAAGCCACTGCCGAATCTGATCCTGTAAGGCTGCAAGGATTACAGATCTGGTTTGCCTGTTCTCATTTCTGGATTTGAGTTTCAGCACTGCTTGGCATCGATGGTGCTGCAGACCAGTGTAGGAACGGGATCACTTGCAGGGAGGCTCAGCAACGGCGGACTGGCCTTGGACAGAACAGGTAGCAGAGGGAAGTAGAACAGGCCTCCCCTTCAACCCACGTGGCAGCACCACCAGCTGAGATGCCCCAGATCTTGCACCCTCCTCAGCAGTACCATGGAGGGTGACCCAATTGGCGGTAAAAGTTAGATACTTTCCCTGCCCATGCCTGCTGCTCCAGCTATCCATAGTGAAGTGCACCTTGCCACAACAGCATGATCCATAGACCGGCCGACACACTCCGCAATGTGCTGGTGAAGGGCAGGGATAGCATTCCTAGCAAAATAATGGCGGCTGGGGATCCACCATTGTGGAGCAACACTGTTCATCAGTCTGCGGAAGGGGGCACAGTCCACAACCTCTTAGGGCAGCAGCTGTTGGCCCAACAGCCTTGCCAGGAGCGCATTATTTCTCACAACAAACTGATCAGTTGCAGGAAGCATCCGATTCCTTATGCAACATTTCTGTCACAGAGGCCTGACGCTGAAACACTGGTGATTCAGAAGAAACCAACAAGGGTGATGATGAGATGCTTGCCGAGGTCTGGAGTCCTCTTCCAGCCTGGCATGCAGAGGGATTTGAACTAGAATGGGACTGAGCAGGTTGGATAGGGACAGGATGAGTAGAAAAAGAAGAGGAGGGGCCTGTTTCTGCTGCTTTTCCTCCACTCATCTTATTTTAATTCATTACATATTCAAACTCCCATCTGTGGTGGTTGCGCAGATGGCTTATCAGCCCTAAAGTGCTGAACCCGGTGCCCGATTTACCTCTGCTCACCGATTTACGGCACACAGAACAGACTGCCCTGGATATATCCTCTTCCAGAACAGTAAAATAATTCCATGCAGGGGACGTGCGTGCACGTGGAGCAGTGGTGTGAGTGGTGCGACCTGTTCTAGCACGTTGATGCTCAGCATTGGACTGGTGGATACTGATAGACGGGAAAGCACTTGCAGGCTGCTGGCCAACCGTCTGCTCTGTTTCTCCATGCTGCTCACGCCTGCTAGTGCCTAACCCACCAGATGGAAACCACGATGGATCAGCCACCTCATCATTCAAAACATCATCCAGTTCAACCAAATCACTGGAACCCATAAGTGACACTTCTGAACCCTCCGCCTGGCCACGAAACACCTCTGTAGTTGACTGGTGGTGATGTAGATTGGTGTTGACACAAGCTCCCAGTTGTGATTGATTACTACTGTATGAAGAAAACACAGGGGCCATTTCTGTCACGACAGAACCCACCACTTCTTGGGACCTTGGTCCCATGGTCTCCTCCAATGCCTCCTCCCAATCCTTCTCCACATCTCTCTCATCGAAGTAGGTGTGCTTTACTTCTGGAGGAGAGTACTGGGAGGAAGCAACCTCTTCAAGAGAAGCAGCTGCGGTCGGATTCTGGTCATGAGTAGTGTTGGGCGAACAGTGTTCGCCACTGTTCGGGTTCTGCAGAACATCACCCTGTTCGGGTGATGTTCGAGTTCGGCCGAACACCTGACGGTGCTCGGCCAAACCGTTCGGCCATATGGCCGAACTAAGAGCGCATGGCCGAACGTTCCCCGAACGTTCGGCTAGCGCTGTGATTGGCCGAACGGGTCACGTGGTTCGGACCCGAACGCGCTCTGATTGGCCGAACGGTCACGTGGTTCGGGTAAATAAATACCCGAACCACGTCATATCTCCGCCATTTGTCTGTGGGTTTAGCTTTGGGTAGGCAGGCAGGGTAGTTCGCGCTCCAGCCACGCTAGCCAGGGTCCCCCCTGTCATTGTGTCACTGCTGGGAACAGTAGTACACCGCTTGCTCAGCCACACTATATAGCATTCTGTTTACTGCCACTCTGTGTACCTCGCTCAGCCACACTATATAGCATTCTGTTTACTGCCACTCTGTGTCTGCTGGGAATAGTAGTACACCGCTTGCTCAGCCACACTATATAGCATTCTGTTTACTGCCACTCTGTGTACCTCGCTCAGCCACACTATATAGCATTCTGTTTACTGCCACTCTGTGTCTGCTGGGAATAGTGGTACACCGCTCGCTCAGCCACACTATATAGCATTCTGTTCACTGTTCTGTGTCTGCTTGGAATAGTGGTACACCGCTCGCTCAGCCACACTATATAGCATTCTGTTTACTGTTCTGTGTCTGCTGGGAATAGTGGTACACCGCTCGCTCAGCCACACTATATAGCATTCTGTTTACTGTTCTGTGTCTGCTGGGAATAGTGGTACACCGCTCGCTCAGCCACACTATATAGCATTCTGTGCACTGTTCTGTGTCTGCTGGGAATAGTGGTACACCGCTCGCTCAGCCACACTATATAGCATTCTGTTCACTGTTCTGTGTCTGCTGGGAATAGTGGTACACCGCTCGCTCAGCCACACTATATAGCATTCTGTTTACTGTTCTGTGTCTGCTGGGAATAGTGGTACACCGCTCGCTCATCCACACTATATAGCATTCTGTTCACTGTTCTGTGTCTGCTGGGAATAGTGGTACACCGCCCGCTCAGCCACACTATATAGCATTCTGTTCACTGTTCTGTGTCTGCTGGGAATAGTGGTACACCGCTCGCTCAGCCACACTATATAGCATTCTGTTCACTGTTCTGTGTCTGCTGGGAACAGTAGTACACCGCTCGCTCAGCCAGAGTATATAGCATTGTGTTTACTGCCACTCTGTGTACACCGCTCAGCCAGACTATATACCATTGTTTACTGACACTCTGTGTACACCGCTCAGCCAGACTATATACCATTGTTTACTGACACTCTGTGTACACCGCTCAGCCAGACTATATACCATTGTTTACTGCCACTCTGATTCTGCTGGGAACAGTAGTACACCGCTCGCTCAGCCAGACTATATAGCATTGTGTTTACTGCCACTCTGTGTACACCGCTCAGCCAGACTATATACCATTGTTTACTGACACTCTGTGTACACCGCTCAGCCAGACTATATACCATTGTTTACTGACACTCTGTGTACACCGCTCAGCCAGACTATATACCATTGTTTACTGCCACTCTGATTCTGCTGGGAACAGTAGTACACCGCTCGCTCAGCCAGACTATATACCATTGTTTACTGACACTATATAGCAGACTATATAGCATTGTGTGTACACCGCTCAGCCAGACTATATACCATTGTTTACTGACACTCTGTGTACACCGCTCAGCCAGACTATATACCATTGTTTACTGCCACTCTGATTCTGCTGGGAACAGTAGTACACCGCTCGCTCAGCCAGACTATATACCATTGTTTACTGACACTCTGTGTACACCGCTCAGCCAGACTATATACCATTGTTTACTGCCACTCTGATTCTGCTGGGAACAGTAGTACACCGCTCGCTCAGCCAGACTATATAGCATTGTGTTTACTGCCACTCTGTGTACACCGCTCAGCCACACTATATAGCATTGCGTACTCTGCCAGTCAGTGTGTATATTGCTGGGATCAGTAATACTCCACTCACCGTCAACCACTATATGAGCTCAACATGAGTTCCCCAGAGACCTCCGCTGTGAGCAGCACTCCCAACAACAGCAACAGCCAACGCCCCACGCAAGCTATAACATCCACCCCAGCAGCCAGTGGTCAGCAGCAGCCCTCCCCGGAGGAGAACGTTGTGTCCATCAGTCCGTCGCCAGAGCGATTAATGAGGGCTGCCATTGAGGAGATGATGGGGCCTGATGTGGAGGAGGAGGTCTGGCTCAGGCCAGCATCCCAAGTTAATGTTGAGGACGATGAGGGGTCTGTGTCTGGGGATGTTGGGGTGGCAGAGGTGGTGGGTGGGTCAGACTCAGGAGAAGAGTTGTATGATGAGGATGATGATCGGGACCATCTGTATGTGCCTCAGAGTCCGACCCCGGAAAACATGTTGTATCGTGTGTTTAGGTACTAAAATCTGCGTTCCCTCCCAGTAGTGTTGGGCGAACAGTGTTTGCCACTGTTCGGGTTCTGCAGAACATCACCCTGTTCGGGGTGACTATATAGCAGACTATATAGCATTGTGTTTAATGCCACTCTGTGTACACGGCTCAGCCACACTATATAGCATTGTGTTTACTTCCACTCTGTGTCTGCTGGGAACAGTAGTACACCGCTCACCCGCCACTGTATAGCATTGTGCTCTGTGTCACTGCTGACAATAGTGGTACACCGCTCACCCACCACTGTATAGCATTTCTGTACTGCCACTGTACTGCTGCCAGTCAGCGTGTACTTTAAGGATAAGTGAAATGAGGAAGAAATCCGGTGAAAGAGGGAGGGGCAAGGGAAGAGGTGTTTCCCCTGACGGTTCACGTACAGGCCACAGGGGAGCACCCAAGAAAACCCACTCAATACTGCCCATGTTGTCCAGGACAACAACCCTCACAGATCCAAAAGAACAGGACCAGATAATTACTTGGATGACCTCTCAAGCGTCCAGCAGTGGGTTAAGCAGCACCAGCACATCACGCACGAGGTCCGAGTCCTCAGCCAGTTAAAGTCTGGGCTTTCTTTGAAGACTGCACTGAGGATGTTACCATGGCGATTTGCAAGGTGTGCAAGACCCGCCTGAGCAGGGGGAAAAGTATTAACAACCTCTCCACCACCAGCATGAGCCGCCACATTCTATCCAAACATCCCACTCTGTGGGCAAACGCGGCAGGACAGGGTACCACCAGCAACACTGCCTCCCTTGGGTTCACCAGACTCACCACCAGACCCGCCTCAGCAGCAGCAGTAGCCCAGCCATTGCGTGGTTCACAACATTCACAAACATCAGACGATGCTGACACTGTCACTTTCCGGACTAGTGCTCTTGAGGTCTCCCAGTGTTCATCAAACACAACAACCAACAGCCCTTCGGTGTGCAGCGCTACGGTTGAGTTGTCTGTCTCTGAGATGTTTGAGCACAAGAGGAAATTGCCAGCAAATGACCCCCGGGCCGTGGCAGTAACAGCCAGCCAGCATAGCCAAGCTTCTGGCCTGCGAAATGCTGCCATATCGAGTGGTGGAGACAAACAGCTTCAAGGGCATGATGTCAGTGGCCATCCCACGTTACGTTGTTCCCAGCCGCTACCACTTTGCGCGCTCTGCAGTGCCTGAGTTGCATGAGCACGTGGTCAGCTAAATAACCCGAAGCTTGAAGAATGCCGTTGCCTGCAAGGTTCACCTCACCACTGACACCTGGACGAGTGCGTTCGGCCAGGGTCGATACATCTCCCTTACCGCGCACTGGGTGAACCTTGTGGAGCCTGGCAGCGATTCCTCACCTGCTACGGCGCGGGTGTTGCCCACGCCGCAAACAGCTGGATAACAACAGCAGCACCTACCTCTCTGACTCCTTCTCCTCCAACGCATCTCAAAGCTGTACCTCATCCGGAAATGCTAACCCAGCACCAGCAGCAGTAGGATCGTGGAAGCAGTGCAGCACAGCTGTTGGCATGCGTCAGCAAGCGTTGCTGAAGCTGATCTGCCTTGGGGATAAGCAGCACACAGGGGAGGAAATTTGGAGGGGAATAAAGGAACAGACGGATTTGTGGCTGGCACCGCTGGACCTGAAACCGGGCATGAAGCTAGACACCTGGCACGAACTGGCAATGTACGCAATAGAGGTGCTGGCTTGCCCGGCAGCCAGCGTTATGTCGGAACGCTGTTTCAGTGCTGCCGGAGGCATCATCACAGATCGGCGTATCCGCCTCTCCACAGAAAATGCAGACCGTCTGACTCAAATTAAAATGAATCAATCCTGGATTGGAAACGACTACGCAACACTCCTGGACCCCAACCAAGTAACATGACCGATGAACATCTGGGATGGTTTAGCGTTTCCGGTCCCTGTTTATTGAACCTCTCATCTGTATTACATTTATGACTGCATGGCGGCAAAAAGCATTGCTGCTATATCCGCACGCTTTTTGTCCTCATGCAAGGCCTGGGTTGTTGTGTCTCACAAAGCGTGGCCTTCTCCTCCTGCGCCTCCTCCTGTTCCATCACGTGTGCTGCTGCTGCTGCTGCTGCTGCTGCTGCTGGGTTACCGTTGCCGGTCCCTGTTTATGGAACCTCTTATCTTTATTACATTTATGACTACATGGCGGTACAAAGCATGCTATCCGCACGCTTTTTGTCCTCATGCAAGGCCTGGGTTGTTGTGTCTCACAAAGCGTGGCCTTCTCCTCCTGCGCCTCCTCCTGTTCCATCACGTGTGCTGCTGCTGCTGCTGCTGCTGCTGGGTTACCGTTGCCGGTCCCTGTTTATGGAACCTCTTATCTTTATTACATTTATGACTACATGGCGGTACAAAGCATGCTATCCGCACGCTTTTTGTCCTCATGCAAGGCCTGGGTTGTTGTGTCTCACAAAGCGTGGCCTTCTCCTCCTGCGCCTCCTCCTGTTCCATCACGTGTGCTGCTGCTGCTGCTGCTGCTGGGTTAGCGTTGCCGCGTGGTCCCTGTTTATTGAACCTCTTATCTTTATTACATTTATGACTACATGGCGGTACAAAGCATGCTATCCGCACGCTTTTTGTCCTCATGCAAGGCCTGGGTTGTTGTGTCTCACAAAGCGTGGCCTTCTCCTCCTGCGCCTCCTCCTGTTCCATCACGTGTGCTGCTGCTGGGTTAGCGTTGCCGCGTGGTCCCTGTTTATTGAACCACTTATCTTTATTACATTTATGACTGCATGGTGGTACAAAGCATGCTATCCGCACGCTTCTTGTCCTCATGCAAGGCCTGGGTTGTTGTGTCTCAAAGCGTGGCCTTCTCCTCCTGCGCCACCCTCCTCCTGTTCCATCACGTGTGCTGCTGCTGGGTTAGCATTACCGGTCCCTTTTCCTGGAACCTCTTATATGTATTACATTTATGACTGCATGCCGACAAAAAGCATGTTACCTGTGCAAAGAAAACAGACATTTCCCGCATTTAAAAGACAGTTTTCCCTTTGAAACTTTAAAATCGATTTTCTCAAAAACTATAAGCTCTTTTTGCTAAATTTTTTTTTCCTCTTGTACCCACTCCCAAGGTGCACATACCCTGTAAATTTGGGGTATGTAGCATGTAAGGAGGCTTTACAAACCACAAAAGTTCGGGTCCCCATTGACTTCCATTATGTTCGGAGTTCGGGTCGAACACCCGAACATCGCGGCCATGTTCGGCCTGTTCGGCCCGAACCCGAACATCTAGATGTTCGCCCAACACTAGTCATGAGGAACCTGGCCATTACTGGTGCTGCTGCAACTAGCTTCAAGTTCCTCAGACTGGGTAGAGGGTTCCTGATCTAAATAATCAACAACTCTGTTCGCCTGCTGCTCTTTCAAAATTTTCCTGCGTGCGAACAGAGTGAAGACATCTCTGACCAGGGGGAACGCTTCCTGCTGCTGCTGCCACCCTCAACCTGATCACATACTTGATGTGATCCACCAACACCACCATCACTCCATTTTCTTTTAAGAGTGGCAGGAAATTGCTGCTGCTCTCGCTCCATTGCTTGGGGCCATAAACTTTATTGGGGAAGGGGTATGAGCGACAGAACCAAAGTAAAATAAATAAAGAAAATAAAGAAAAAGCAAAATAAAGAAAAAAAAATGAACTTAGAAAACAAAAGAAAAAAAAAAACTTGACAGCAACCAGCAGGGAATACCCTGAGCTTCCGGCGGGGGGAGGAACATCAGCGACAGTTCCTTCACGTCAGTTGCCAGGTCCCTCCGCCGTGTGTATGCGGTGGGACCTGGCGACGAGCTGTCGCCGGCCTGTCGCGCACACGCTCCCGTGTGCTAGCGACATGCCAGAAATGTTGTCCGTGAGTATGGGCCATTACCCTCTCCACACACCAACTACTAGTACACTACACTACAATCTATCACTCAAACTGACAATCTACTGTCCCTCTCGCACAAATACACCTAGCTAGCTACTAGCTCATACTCAATCTAATTCTCTCTCACAGTCTTTAAAAAGGCTTTTGGTTTACATACAGTCTTTAAAAAGACTATTGTTTTATGTTGAAACAACTAATATGGGTCTGTCTCTCCTCTCTCCAACACCAGACTGAAAGCCACAAGCTTTCGTCACTGTCACACCTCTCTTATATACAAAAGGGGTGGGATAGCTGATGATAGGTAGCTAGGAGCTGGTTGCTAACGTAGGATTGGTTGGTTTTTGTTAAGACTCAAATTGGTGCAGAAATTCAATTTTTACAGTTTTTTACAATTGCTTAAGCACAGTTTTCAAAAAAAATGTAAAATTTTTCAAAACACTTCACACAATTGTCACAACAGCACACACAAGTAGCACAACACCTTAGATTATGTGCAAAATGGACCACATTAGTCAATACTGTACTCTTTCTTGCCAAAACCCTTTTTTCTTGTCAAAAAGATAAACAAGTCATCATATGAGTAGATTCTGTTTAAATCATTTAAACACTCCAGTGTTTAACTTAAAACACTGTTAGCATTTCCATAGAGAAAGTGTAAAAATACATTCTTCAACACTACATGGTACAAGTTATTCAGACCAATGAAAATTTGTATTGCTTTTCATCTATTCAAGTCCGTTTGTGACAATTAAAAAAACAAACATTTATTTACAGTAAACAAAAAAACTTTTTACAGTTATCATACTGTATTTGCTGAATATACCTTTGTACTCTAAGGGCCCGTATCCACTTGTGCGTTGCGATCCCGTCGCGGAAAACGCGTCAACGCATGCGGATTTTCACGTGGAATCGCTCGCGGTTTGCGCTATGCGATATCAACCATGTCAGTGCTGGCAAGAAGAAGAAGAAATGCTGGGAAAACCACAAGACTAACTTGCTTGCGGTTTTCCTATTACATTACATTAGCGGCAATTCGCATGCGGGTGTGCGGCATGCGAATTCTAACGGCTCTGCCGTGCAGATTTTTTTTGCACAGCAGACCGCACAGAATTCCTGACAAGTGGAAACAGCCCCATCAACTTGTATTGGTTATGCGAATCTGCATGCGGAAAACGCATGCAAATTCGCTCTAGTGGAAACATAAATAATTCAGTTCAGGGCTGAAAAAAATATTAATTCAGGCAATTTATTCTTGATGAAGATAGAATAGGAATATATATATATATATATATATATATATATATATATATATATATATATATATATTCCTATTCTATCTTCATCAACAAATTTATCTCTAATCAGATTCAATTGTCAGGTCTATGGCCACCTTTAGTATTCTTTGTTTTATATTATATATATATATATATATAAAACAAAGAATACTAAAGGTGGCCATAGACCTGACAATTGAATCTGATTAGAGATAAATTTGTCTATTCATCGAAGCTGCCCATACACTACAGGCCGATTCTGCATCCACACCTCTGCTACCCCCCAATGTATAAATGTAACCACTATTTTCACTCCCAGAATACTGTAGTTATAAATATGCCTTTTTCTTGTGAAGCAGAAAAAATGCATACAAAAATGTATGCATTTTTATGTGCACATTTTACAGCAGTTTGATATACCTTTAATATAAAAATGCATGAGCATAGACAGGCCCTTACTGTAATTTTTAGGTAAAATTTATTTTATTTCCTTTTTTTCATAATTTTTCACTGTAGATCCAAGTTTCTTTGCACATCCCCCCCCCCCCACACACACACACACACAAACACACAAACACACACACCTTTCTCCTTCTACTGCTGACCCAAACATGTATATTACAGTAGAGAGAAGCCAGAGGACTAAAGCTAGATACACACATCAGATAAAAGTCTTTGGAAAATGAAAGATCACAGACCAATCTTACCCCCTTCCATGTAGTATGAGAGCCATATCTACACAGTCTATTCTATTGAGCTGAACTCTCCATCAGATAAAAATCTTAGCAACATGCTGTACACAAAGATGCTGCACACATGCAAAAGATCAGTATCTGCAAAAGATCAGTTCCTGCAAATTGCATTCATCATCTATGATATCTGCAGATCTCATACACACCTTGTTTACTGTAATGGACATTCATCTGCAGATCAGATCCACCAGGATGGATTTTCAGATCTGCAGATGATTGTCTGATCTGCAGATGAATGTCTGTGTGTATGGGATCTGCAGATATCATAGACTATGAATGCATTTTGCAGGAGCTGATCTTTTGCAGATACTGATCTGTTGCATGTGTACCGCATCTTTGTATACAGCGTCTTGCACAGATTTTTATCTGATGGGGAGTTCAGCTCAATAGAATAGACTGTGTAGGTATGGCTCTCATACTACATGGTAGGGGGTAAAATTGGCCTGTGATCTTTCATTTCCCACAGACTTTTATCTGATGTGTGTACCCACCTTTACAGTAAAGAACTGGGTGGCGATGGGTTTCTTCAAAATCTAAAAATCTAGTTGCAATTGGACAACCACCCAGTGTGAGTAGTATCGATTTATGTGAAGTATTCACAAAAGGTTCCTACACACACTACTACACTGCTGACAGAAGATAGGTTCCTCACCTGTTCTCTTGACGAAATGCGCGAACTACTGATGCCAATGTGTACCTGCTTAGGTTAGGCTGAACTCTTAACCCAGCCTCCCTCATTGTAAGTCCATGGTTTATTACATGGTCCACATGCGTAGCAGGAATTTCATTCAAAATATTTTGTTGCCTTCTTTGTCCACGTCTTATTCCTCCTCCGGGTCTTCCTCTCCCTCTTCCTCTCCCTCTTCTTCTGCCTCCACCTCCACCTTGTTCTGTCTGGATGCTTCCTCCCATCCACACTCTCCCTCTTGTTCTGACACCATCCATTTTTGTTGAAGATAGGCATCTTGTTGCCTTTTAGTGTTTAAAAACCTGATTGGTGTGTGCATAATAATACACTTGTGTGTGTGCACACCTGGTGACCGTGTTTAACCAATTGGCTCATGTGAGTGTTCATTTGAGAGCCTTTGTTTTGATGTTGCAAGGAAGTGTCTATATGAATGATTTTTGAGTCAAATGTACACAAATTGTGTTTAGTGTTGTGAAAATCACTGTGTGTAGAGTTTTGCAAAAAGTGTGAAGCTGACAATGTGCTTATAGTTGTGCCTATTTGAGAATGTATTTTACTCTTTGAGTGTTAGGTTCTGTAAACTGTGGGAAAGTTGTAATTTAAGTGTGTAAGCATTCGAAAAAAAAACTGTAATGCAGAAATCATCATGTTTTAAGCTTCTGTGATGGGTCTATCCCCTTCCGATCTTTCTGATTGGCTAATGCAGCTTTTACATGCTTCTGTTTAAATTCCAACGGAATTCCGCTATTTCCAGCTCACTGGAACGGAATTGCCAATTTCCGACTGGAATCGTGGAAATCTCCATTCTGCGGAATCCGACTAGCATCCCTAACAATGATAAATCTTGGAGAGAGACTTCAAGGAGGAATCTGGAAGGCTCCCTTTTAAGTCCACCATAAGCCCCCTCACTGGTTATATTAGCACAAGTGGTGGAAGTTACCCCTACCTCTTCTTGGGTGACAAGGTAGGTATGAGCCCTGTAACTTTGACATAGACAAGGGTGTTTTATTTTTCTGCCTCCCTCTCGCAAAGCACCACTATGTGAGAAACCACATGGGTTGGTATTCTTTAGGTAAGAGAGCCCCACAGTAGCTGCTTTCAGCAGTTCTGGCAATACCAGCCTGCACAGAAGGCTGTAAGGTAAGAGCTTAAAAGAGGCTGAGAAGGGGTTTATATTAGTTATTTTTTTTAATTTGAACAAAGATAAATGTGTATGTGTGTCTATCTCTGTGTGTGTGTGTATGTATGTATGTATGTGTGTGTGTGCGTGTGCAAGTGTGTGCTTGTGTGTGTGTGTGTGTGTGTGTGTGTGTGTGTGTGTGTGTGCGTGTGTGCGTGCGTGTGCGTGTGCATGCGTATGTGTCTGTCTTTGTGTGTGTGTTGGGGGGAGGGGGATAAAAGGAAAACAATCTGTGCATGTGCGTGTGTGTGCGTGTGTGTATGTGTGTGCATGCGTGTGTGTATGAGTGTGCATGCGTATGTGTGTGTGCGTGTGTGTGTGCGTATGTGTCTGTCTTTGTGTGTGTGTGCATGTGTGTGTGTGCGCGCGCGCGTATGTGTCTGTGTGTGTGTGTGTGTGTGTGTGTGTGTGTGCGTGCGTATGTGTCTGTCTGTGTGTCTGTGTGTGTGTGTGTGTTGGGGGAGGGGGGGATGAAAGGAAAACAATCTGTATTTTCTTTATAATCTTAAAGGACATTTTTTTTTTTAAATGATCATGAAGAAACTATATTATGATTAGTGAACAGTAGACAATAATTGATGTTTGGTCCTAAGGGAAGCATGCCAAAAGAATTTTTCACCAATATGTCTCATGTAGAGCAACAGTAAATTCACAGCTGAACTGGGCCTTTAAATATCTTCTAGAGATCTCTATGAAAGTACCCATACACTTTGGCAATTTACTGTCGATATACAGCAGATTCGATCACTGTGATCGAATCTGCTGTGAAATAGTTGATGCCGACAATGACCAACTGAACGATTTCCATCCGAAATTGATTGATTCAGTCGATCTGTCCAGGTGGAAAATTTTGATCAGTCGCCGACGGTTCGGGAGCACTTCGTTAGTGGCGTTCAATTCAGCAATTACTGACACAGCAATACTATCACCTGTCTGTCGGCGTGATTCCCCGGGTCCCTGCAGTCTCTCACTTCTTCTGGTGTCTTCTCCGTCTTCTCTCCACTTCCTGTCCCGTCCTGTGAGAAGGGGAAGTTCAAACAGTAGTGCGCCCTGTATTGTTTGAATTTCCGCTTTCGGGACAGGAAGTCAAAGGGACACTTAAACCTAACCAAAAAAATAATTTTTACTCACCTGGGGCTTCTGCCAGCCCCCTGCATCCATCCTGTGCCCTCGCAGTCACTCTCGGATCCTCCTGTCCCCCAGCCACCTGCTACTTTCGATTTCATTCGACTGGCTCACTGCGTCTGCGCAGGCCTGGCCACGTATCTCCTTCTACATGTTCCCATCTGCAAAAGCGCTATTGTGGATGGGAACACGAAGAAGACTACGCGTCGCCAAGCCTGTCAGCGAATCGAAAGTAGCGGATGGCTGGGGGACAGGAGTATCCGAGAGTGACTGTGAGGGCACGGGATGGCTGCAGGGGGCTGTTAGAAGCCCCAGGTGAGTAAAAATGATTTTTTTGGGGGGTTAGGCTTAAGTGTCCCTTGAAGAGGAGAAGACCAGCTGGAGAAATGGACATCGCAGAAGCGGGAACTTATGCCGGCAGACAGGTAATATCATTGCTGCTGGCCGGGTGGGGGGTGGGGCACCAAAGGAGGCAGGCCTGGGGGCAGCGAGAAAGGCAGCAGCTGCAGCTCCATAGGTTGTGAATTGATTTCATGCTGAAATTGATTAAACATCTGTGTGCAGTCTATGGGCAGCCAATAGATCCCTCTCTGATCAGATTCGATCAGAGAGGGATCTATCTGTTGGTCGATCTGGTGGCAATCGACCAGTGTATGGCAGCCTTAAGTTTTTTTAACTATACAGAGGTAAAGCAGAGTGGGTAATCAGTCAGCAATGATCCATAAAGTGGACCTGGACTCTTGCACAAAACAGAAGGAAAACATATAGCAATACACCCTGTATGTATTTAGAGAGTTTAGTATAATTCCCCCTCATCTGTGACTAATCACAAGTTGTAATTTGATCCCTCAGTTGTGTCCGCTTCCTGCCACAGCAGAGACGTAATTGGTAAACACAGACTGTTAACAATATCAATATTTCTGCTTCCATGAAAGCAGGAAGTAGAAACAGGTCAGCTTTATTGCAGGATCTGTATTAGCTGTAACAAAGAAATGTTTTTCTTTATGCTGTTATTATGTTGTTGTGCTGTTGCTTATCTTTTAGAGCAGAGAGAAAGTTCTGCGTTCAGGTCCACTTTAACCATTTATGCCTCCAGGACGTAGTACCTACGTCCAGGAGGCCACGTGCGCGTCCGCGCGCTCCCGCGGCTGATCACGCGCGTGCACGCGCACTCCCGGCCACGGATTTGGTAGCCCAGGAATCAATGTATCGAGCTATGGTGCCCGATCACTGATTCCTCTCCCCCGCTGAAAAAGCGACAGCTTCTCTCGGAAGCTACGCTTTTTCTGAAGCTATGTCCCTCTAAGCGTACATTGTATGCTTAGAGTGACGTCATGTAAACAAACTCAAGATTGCCATCTTGTGGCCAAAAAGTAAAACTACAAGTAAAAGTAACAAAACATTACAATACACAAATATTTCCCCAAATAAAACACTATTTATATCCCACCCTCCCAAAAATGCCCACATAAAATGTTTAATAAAAAAAACCAAAAACATTACTATAAAAAAAAACACATAAATATTTACCTAAGGGTCTAAACTTTTTAAATATCTATGTAAAGATGAAATATTTCTCTCTATTTTTTTTTTATAAGCTTGTAAATAGTGATGGATGCAAAACGGAAAAAATGCTCTTTTATTTCCAAATAAAATATTGTCGCGATACATTGTGATAGGGACATAATTTAAACGGTGAAATAACCGTGACAAATTGGCAAATACAATACGTGGATTTTAATTATGGAGGCATGTTTTATTTTAAAACTATAATGGCCGAAAACTGACAAATAATGAATTTTTTCATTTTTTTTCTTATTCTTACTGTTAAAATGCATTTACAGTAAGGTAGCTCTTAGCAAAATGTACCCCCCAAAGAAAGCCTAATTGGTGGCGGAAAAAACAAGATATAGATCAGTTCATTGTGATAAGTAGTGATAAAGTTATAGGCTAATGAATGGGAGGTGAACATTGCTCGGATGCATAAAGTGAAAACGACTGAATAATCACTTTGTCTACTCCGTAATGAAAGGTAAAATGTGATTGGTTATATTACGTTAAACTAGATTGACTCTGCACAGTTCTATCACGTTAGTCATTAGTTTTTCTATGAAAATATCTAGCACCACCTAGTTATAATAGACTGAGCTGCATTAAGCTACTTGCACACTGTGCAGAATGCAGCAACAAGACAACTGTTGTTGTTTCTATGAGGCAGGATAAAAATAAGGTCAGCACAAGCTTGGAGGGCTTGCAAAGGTTTAGCCTACTTGAATTATTTCATGCTTGTGAAAGTTAAGCAGATGAGAAGCACATTAAATAAGATGACAGGATTCAGATTATGCTTTTTTTCCTGCTCATTCCTGGTCTTTAGCTCGGTAGATGAATTCTCCCTTTTTTCAATTTGCTAAGATGGTGAAATCTGCTTTGTGTGATTTATGAAGGAACTTGAAGCGATTAGTTTCATAGTGCATAAAAATTCCTCAGGTTCAGAGGGATGTCCAATCTGTTACACCGTGAGCTGTTGACTGGATGAGAACATGAGCAGCTCGGAGCCATAAGGAGATTGTGTTGAGTTATTAAACACTTGTGCTAAAGCCGCTTATTGTTAATTCCTCAATGTCCTGCTGAAGTGATCGGATAAGATCAGATCGGATTAGATCAAAGAGCCTGGGAACCGGTCTTTGGAGCAGATTCATTTAATCAATAAAGAGGGCTGAAAGAGCGAAAGGGAGAAGGGGATAGATGTAAAAATGTAAACAAAGGAGGACTAACTGTATAAAAAAAGACCTTTCAGCGTAATCCACACATAATCAAGAGAAAAATAATCTATATCTAAAAGTTTTCATTATACATGTATAATCTCATGTGAAGGAAGGGTTAACTGTATTTATACTTGATTATAATTAACTCGGTTCTTATCCTCTGTATTACATTGCTGCTGCAGTGGTGCTGTGCAGTGAGAACTGGTTTGTAATTGTACAGTGCAAGACTGAGGCAACCTAGGGTGCATACACACATCCAATCTTGATTGGTCTACTTTACCACTTCCGGGTAGTATGAAAAATTACCTGCACAATCTGTTCATAGTCTTCAAAATCTGCTGGCCTTCATACTAACTAGAGGTAATAAAATTGGTCAGTGATTGGTCAGTCAAAACTGAATGCGTGTATGACCCCTTACTAAGGTGAAAAAACACATTTGTGCGCAGAAGTGTAGGTATGTATTTTGAGTTCTATTGCTTATCCTTTTCTTCCATGTTCATATTCCATGGCCATTGAAGATGGGCTAAGACAGGGAGATTTTCTATGTCACGGTTGTCCAACTCAGCATGGAATGAAGGCAATTTTTATTGGGGTGGGCAATGGACTTAGTATAACACAACCTGCTATGTTGGACTTGTACAGTAAGTACAGTAAACATGTTCTAAAACAGAATACAATTACTCATAAGAATGTCAGTTCTGTATCTCGATGTTTGCTATGTTGGTAGTACAACAAAGCTAGTTAAGAGCAGCAGCGTTCGTCATTTAATCGCTCATTTCAAGTCAGTGGATCTAGATTTTTCCTGTTATTTCAGGCAACCTTGGGAGCAGCAACAGGAAGACACGGTAAAAGAACTATAATGGCTCATGCACACGGGGCACAACTGTCGCCACAAACACGTGGCACACGCATGTTGCGGCGACAGGTCCCCTGTGTGTATGAGGAACCTGGCGATGAACTGTCGCTGCTTTTTTTTTGTGTCTCTTGTGAGACATCTGTGCCTTGTGTGTATGAGGAGCAGCTTGCAATTTCCAGAATTGCTAAGCCCCGTGCCTCCATGTCCTCCTTAAAACAATGCATGCTGGGAAGTGATGCCAAAAGCCACCAAAAGCAGAAAAGCAGTGGAGTTGAAGACAAAGATCGAGGCACCGCTTCTTTAAAATCCCTTTATTCCGGTGAGGGAAATAGCAGGTAAATAGCAGTGGGGGTATCAGATGCCTGACAGCTGTTTCGCTGGCTTAAACCAGCTTCTTCAGAGGCAGATTGTACAAAAGACATTCTAACAAACACTCCTTAAATACAAAGGTACAGGTTTTTGCCACCTCCCACTTCCTCTGGCCCTCTGGGTAAGTCACGGCTGTTAACAGCGATTGGCTGTATGCCGGAAGACTGCCTGTGATAGAGAGGCATGGAGGTAATCCGTGTTGTCCTTTGTCCAATAAGGTCTTTTACCTATGGAGAGGAAGTGGGAGGTGGCAAAAACCTGTACCTTTGTATTTAAGGAGTGTTTGTTAGAATGTCTTTTGTACAATCTGCCTCTGAAGAAGCTGGTTTAAGCCAG
The DNA here is from genome assembly GCF_040937935.1 of Hyperolius riggenbachi. NCBI lineage: Eukaryota > Metazoa > Chordata > Amphibia > Anura > Hyperoliidae > Hyperolius > Hyperolius riggenbachi. Next base: position 425,560,449 of record NC_090646.1, read on the forward strand.
CAAAACAGCTGTCAGGCATCTGATACCCCCACTGCTGTGTACCTGCTATTTCCCCCACTGGAATAAAGGGATTTTAAAGAAGCGGTGCCTCGATCTTTGTCTTCTACTCCACTGGATTACAATTACATTTCGGATGTGCACGCTCTGATTCCCATCTCCGGTTGTCTGCCCTGCTGCATTTGGTGCCAGGTACTGTCGTTTCTTCTTCCATTTCAGAAAAGCAGAAAAGCATTTGGACGAGATCTTGTCCTTACTCAGCACAGTAGCACTCAAGGAATACCATAGCTGACAGTTCTTCTCACAGTTCAAGGTGCAGTGCACAGCTGTTAGCAAAAAAGCTGGAGGACTAGCTACCTTGCTGTAGTTTGTCACTAAACATGCACAGTTCTAACCTGTGTACACTATATACTCTATAAATAAAAGTTGTAAGTTGGTAAAACACTCACCTACAAGCTATCTCTCCATGAGGGCCTGATGCATTAAAATTCAGTAAAGTTGCTGTATGCACGGAAAGCATAGCAATTTTACCATTAGTAGCGCACGGAAAGCACTGACCGTTCACCCATTAGCGCCACGCACGTTATTGGGTAAAGCAATTATTGCTAATGTTACACACAGGGTAACGTGTGTTACCATAGCAATGCACATGCCACTAAAGGTTTAATGACCTGTGCTCCCCCTTTACTAGTAATGGTAAAATTGCCCTGCACTCCCTGCGTATGGCACCTTTACCCTACTTTAGTGCATCAGGCCCCATGTCTCTGTCTCTCTAACTGCTAACACATAGACAACATAAGGTCCCTCCCTCCACCCCTTTTATATCTGCCTGTGGTGGGATCTGTTCTCTTTGACTGCTGGGCCTTGCTGTGCATCCTGGAAACAGATGATTCACTCAGCAGATGCCCATTCGCACTTCTTTGTATTCTTTGCATCTGACTGTACACCATTGTGGGATCCGGGTGTATGCTGGTTTACTCCCTGGTGCTACAACTGTTGGTGGTTTGAACTCTAGGGCAATCTTTTTTCCTTGTGTTTAGGTTACAGCTATTCTGTAACTTTAGACATTTAAGCCTGAATATCTAGGTGTGCAATTGGTTACTCCCCCTACTGATTAGTGTCAGTGTTTGAATTCAGAACATTGTCCCGAATTCAACCGAACACCACACTTTAGCACCATTCAGCACTGAACCTGTGGACAGAGTCAAAGGAAGTTCACTCACTTGCACTTCATGGAACGTTTCACATTTCTTCATACATCCTCCTTCAAAAGTTGAAAGAAGTAAGTATGGAGTCACATGAAACACGCCGTGAAGTGCAAGTTAGTGAACTCCCCCTGACCCTGTCCGCAGGTTCAGTGCCGAATGGTGCTGAAGTGTGGTGTTCAGGTGTGTACACTGAAGCTACTGACTGTTGTTTTCCTTTTTTTCTGGAATTTGGTGTCACTTTAAGACTATCTCTGTCTATCTGTATGGTACAAATATCCTGTCTAATCGTACAAATATCCACAAGCAATAACCAACATTAAAAACACGAAGCTTTAGCATTTTCCTTTGAATGTAAAATGCTGCAAAACTATTCAATGAAATGTTTTTCATTTAAAATACAAATATATACAGGGATCTCCCATAGTTGTTTCATGTAAACCTTTGTTGACAGTTGATTTCAAGAGAATTATTTAATATCATTTTTTGAAGCATGCAGTAAATGATTACTATGGAATTTGACACATTATTAGTGATAATTATTGTTATAGATAAATTAGATTTAACAGCAAAAAAGAAAAAAAAAAGAAAGGGAAAAAAAAATCTTTAGCATGTTTTAGCTCTCAGATTTAATGTGATTTAGTGAACACATATAAATAAAAATCTGATGAGTCCCTACTGGCTGTGAGGTCTGCCAGAGCTGAAGTGTATTAATTTCATGCAGATGATGAATTCCTTAAGCATTCAATGATAATCATGCTTGATTTGACAAGACTTTCTCATGCTATTTTAGGGCCTTAATTTTCTGTGAAGTTCTGTCAAGTGCTCATCAAGCACCCACTTATCTCCCTATATTAACCTGGCATCCAATCACAAGGTTGCCTAACAGTGTTTCTGCCAAGTGTCTAGCCATTATTATTCTAGTCACGTGATTGTCCAACAAGAGAAGCCAATCAATGGCTGATTAATATTCAGATCACATGACTCCCAAGGAGAGTAAATGAGTTACACAGTAAGACATCAAACAAATTTTCATCTTGAAAGAGTGATTGCTTTTCCTGCTGCTGTGATGTTTGTCAAATTCGCTCTAGCCTTGTCCAATTAAGCTTCATGAGCTGAATTAATAATGAAAAGATGTGAGCTCTGTGCCAGCACGATAGCTAGCAGAAGCGCTTCTGCTGAAAAACATTGACAAAATGATTGAAACACATCTGGATAACCAAAATAATTGCTTTCACAATTCTGTTTCCTGTGTTGTAATCTCTAGTGTAAAGTGTGAATTGATGTTAGCAGTTAGCAAGCACTTTGTGTGGCACTTAAAATATTGAGAGTGGTTGTCTGTTTGCTCAAAGACTTGTAATCAGCCTAAATAAATTAAACAACCATAGGTTAATTGAGTGATTCACAAGGAGCACTGTAATAAATTAGCCATTATTGTTAATGATCTCTCAGTATTTAACTGCAAATATGTGATTCCCTGTTTTATTAACTGGTGTTCACTTAATTATATTTACCCTAATAATAAAAACAAAAAAGGACATGTATATTCAGGATCTAATTATTAGGGCATGTGCTGCTGATAAATATTGTAATCAATTAGGTTTCAGAATGACCAATGAGTGAATTTATTTCCTCCCAAGCAAGACTGGATTAATACTTTTTTGTGCCCCTAGGCCCCTGTGCAGCAGCACCCCTCCCATTCCATCTCTTCCATGTATATAATCCATGTACTGTAGCCCCTCCCATTGCATGTGCAGCCCCCTCTTCCATGTGTATCCTCCATGTACTGTAGCCCCTCCCATTCCATGTGCAGCTCCCTCTTCCATGTGTATCACCCATGTAATGTAGCCCCTCCCATTCTATGTGCAGCTCCCTCTTCCATGTGTATCATCCATGTACTGTAGCCCCTCCCTTTCAATGTTCAGTCCCTCTTCCATGTGTATCCTCCATGTACTGTAGTCCCTCCCATTCCATGTTTAGCCCCCTCTTCCATGTGTATCATCCATGTGCTGTAGCCCCTCCCTTTTAATGTTCAGTCCCTCTTCCATGTGTATCCTCCATGTACTGTAGTCCCTCCCATTCCATGTTTAGCCCCCTCTTCCATGTGTATCATCCATGTGCTGTAGCCCCTCCCTTTCAATGTTCAGTCCCTCTTCCATGTGTATCCTCCATGTACTGTAGTCCCTCCCATTCCATGTTTAGCCCCCTCTTCCATGTGTATCATCCATGTACTTTAGCCCCTCCCTTTCAATGTTCAGTCCCTCTTCCATGTGTATCCTCCATGTACTGTAGCCACTCTCTTTCATGAACAGCTCCCTTGGGCATCAGTTTCCATTTTTCATCTGTTCCTCTTCATTTTCATCCTCCTCTTTCATATGCAGCAATCCCTCTTTTATGTTCAGGTGCCCCATTCGGCTTCAGCCACCCAAGGCCCAGGCTTTTTGTGGCCTTTCCAGATATCCGGCCCTGATCCCAAGAGACAAACAGAAATAATTGTGCCACCACATTGCCACATTTGGCTGCCTTCTCACTCCATCACTTTCCCTCCCTTCTGCTGCTTTCTCTACAAAACGTGTCTGTAAAAATTAAAGAAAAACATCATCATTTTTAAATGGTATCAGACCATCCCAATGCTACCTACTGTTATAAATCACCTTTTTGCTTCGACACCAGCCACTTCCTAGAGTGGCACCTCACAGACTGTGAGATAACTCGACTCTCCACACAGCAAGCATTATTGGAGATAGACCGTTCTCAGGCTTCTTCAAAGTCTGATGGAGTTTATTAAGTACACAGATATACAGATACAGTTCATCATATCTTAGCCAAGCAGATTCTTGCCTTGCGTTACAGCTGCGTGATTACCTTCCTGCTGAAGATAATCAGGTCTTCTTATGTCTATTCTAAGTTACATCTTCTAGACTACCTATGTACAGCATACATTATATCAGATTACATAAGGAAAGGAAATAATTAGGTGGTCCAGTCAGCATATAGAGAGCATGTGTAACGGTTGTGGAACTTTCTCCGTGATCAGCGCACAACGCGTGCGCTGATACGGCGGAAATCCTCCACAAGCGTATAATTGCAGGCACCCAGCAAAAGGTGCTACGCACCCGTAAAGGGAAATTCCAGTCAGCAGATGGCGCTGGGGAGTGCAGAGGAACCAATCCTCTATACCTCCACAAATGCCAGACAGGAATTGTACGAAGCGCAGAACGCAATCGCAAGAGAGGCGATTGCGAATGAGAACAAGCAAAGGGACAGGTTGTATGTGTGTGTGCCAACCTAGTCGCCACCCCGCGACAGTGCACACACAACAGCAGATATGAAATAGGAACGCGATCGCGAGAGGTGCGATCACCAGACGTGACACAAGGCTACAGCAAGGCGGAGCACGAGAGTAGCAAAGGCACAGCAAATCATACAATGAGGAGATACGGAAAATAACAAACGCTAGCTAACCGCGAACACCGCACTCATTCGCAACAGTGCACGCGGTTATGCGCGGTCTCCACGTGATAAGCACAATAGAGACAAGCACGCCTAACTAACCATCGACAGACAAACATGAAACAGAGGACGCGAACGCTTGCTTAACGGTTACCTCACCGAGCCTCCAGCAAGCGTCCGTAGCAAACAAGACAGACACACGAAAACAGGGACAAGCGAGAGATAGGATCCACAGCACTAGCGACAGTGGCTAGCGCGATCCAGGTACAGAGTAGCAGAACAGAAGGATCCACAGCACTAGCGAAAAGTGGCTAGCGCGATCCCAGGAGACAGAACAGAAGGATCCACAGCGCTAGCGAAAAGTGGCTAGCGCGATCCCAGGAGACAGAACAGAAGGATCCACAGCACTAGCGAAAAGTGGCTACCGCGAACCCAGGAGACAGAACAGAAGAGATAGCTGGTAGCAACCGCTGCACCAGCTATACTCCAAGAACAGAGATCAGAACCATTTCCTGTCGCCCACCGCTGGGACAGGACAACAGCAACAGAACAAACAAACAGATAAACAATCCTAACTGCATTAGGAAATCTGCCTAGCACAGTTTCCAGGAATTACTCTAAGCTGATCTTCAAACAAAGAGCATGGCTGACACTCTCCAGAGTGTTTCACAGGAAGACTCCTTATGAACAGCCAAGCATTGTGGGAAAGACATAGTACTTATAGTACACGCCTCCAATGAATGTGGCCAGGCAATTTGCATGACAACGTATGCAAATTCCTCTGCAAGCACAAACTGCAAAACTGACAGAAGCTCTTCTTTCCAGAGTCCTGCAGCATGCAAACCTACACAATGGTCAAAAAGCTGCCTGCCTGCACAGGCAGGTGAGCAAATCATCACAGCATGAAAGTAGGAATCAGAGTGTCCTCCTCTGGCCCATCCGGGATCCGGCCCTTTAATACTGACTAGGAAAGAGTTAAATATGACCTCATCTGAGCCCTCCCCCAGACCCGACTATTGGCTTAGATCCCCCGTGGTGTCATAATACCCACCTACTCGATTAATATTTAATGAGGCCTTTCACTTACATACCGGAATGTGATATTTTGTAAATATGGCCTATATTGATTGTTCTCGTAGTCCATTTATCTGGGGCAGTGTAGGCCTGTGGCCTTCCTTCAGGAACATGTTCTCAGTATCTGCTTGCATCATCTGCTTCAAGCAGACACTGAGATGCTTCTGCCTGCATCTTTGAAAACCCTTTAAAGGTATACTCTGCGAACAAGCCTTTTACCTAAAACTCAGTCCAGATAACTGAGGCCTACTTAAATTATAACACCTACCAAGTCCATATATAATGCTTTCTTTAGGGCTCTTTCGCACCAGAGCCCTCTTTCGGCGTTTTAACGCAAAGTCTATACTTTGCGTAAACCAAGGTAAAAGGAAAGTCCATAGACTTTAATTTTACCTTTCACACCCGACGCTGCGTTTCGTTGCGTTGCGGTACGATGCATCATGGTGCATTTTATCGTCGGGAATCGGCGCTTCCCATTCGGGTAAATTAACTACTACCGCCGCTACTCAGCGTTGCACCGCAGATTCCCGACGACACGCTGCAACGCCTGCAGGAGCCGTTCTGCACGTTTTGAGTGTGTAACCTGCCTTACCCTCTTCTGCCCTGTCAGTGCACAGGATATCACATATCCTCATCATCACTTCTTTCCATCTGTTCAACCAGTCCAAAAGATTGTTTTGGGCAACAAAAGGTTAAAGTGTGTACAAGCTAAGTGGAGAAGCTAGACAAGCTAGGCTCCTTGATATCTACAGTAGGCTAGCTTATAGTGATGGGAAGAACGTTTCGCTGGCAAGCAGTCCCTGTGTTGTGACCTTGGGGCTACTTCCGGGTCGGCGAGGTCTGTCAGTACTGCACAGGTGCTGACCCATGGCCAGGAGTGCTCTGCTTGACATTGCAAGTACACAATGAAGAACACGCGCCACTGAGCAAGCACCTGTGCACTACTGATGGACCTTGCCGACGCGGAAGTAGCCCGAAGGTCACAACACAGGGATTGTTTGCTAGCGAACAGTTCTTGCCATCACACTATCTTGCCTTCTCAAGAATGATGACTTGAATTAATTGAAATGTAACTTTAATTTAATTAATTCTAGAGACAGTAATGTAGCCTTCCATCTATATTGAGGCACTATGTCTCCTTCTAGCAATCCATAGCACCCCTTAGGGGGTTTGATAGGTAGTTGTTCCCCAAACCCACTCACACCTCCTGAACAAATACTCAGCATTTTATTAGAGGAGCAGATTTGAAGACAATACACCTGATGTTATTTTAGTGTTATTTTAGAGGTTGTCTGGTGGACAAACCATTCTTGTGAACACCATTTCTATCACAGAATTGCCTAATTGTTTATTGTGGGTTATATACCACGTTTGGCTCGCTGGATCTGTTTTTGCCTGGTTTAAGTGTGTACGTAGCCGCCTCACTTCATGCCCACTTCTCCTACCTGCCCCTGCACTGACTGAATTGTTTAACCTCTCTCCCTTCACAAGCATTTGTCCCCTAAGTTCTCAAATACCCCCCCTCCCCCCCCCCACACACACATACACACACATACACTATACACACACACACACACACACACACAAAACATAAAGAACATACAACATAACATATTGAAGAATGCAACATACAGCACTTGCCCCGTTCATTTTCTTCCATATGTCTAGAACCCTCTTGAATGCCCAATAGGCTAGGAGTTTTAGATACTATCTCTGCCTTTTTCTCCATTGCTTGGAAATATCCCTCACATCAGAGCCAAGTCAAATGGCAACTTTCCAATCCCCATGCCTTCTAGCCTCTCCTGCAGTTTACAATCTCCTCTGCTTTAGACTTTGCACTTATGTCTGTTTTTGTGATACGGGTTTTCTGTTTTTTTTTATCCATTTATGAGTCTCACATTACCTCAAGTTTCCATCTTTTCTCTTTCACTCCCTTCCATTTTGGGGGTTTTGTAAGATTCAGTCCTTGGCTATACGTTCTTACCTTTTACATATTCTACTTTGGTAAACTATTTTCTTCTTTCAGCCTACAGTACTATAGTATTTATATGCAAATGATACCCCAATATACCTTTTCACTTAATATACTGGAAAAAGTTTTACCCTGCCTTTCCTACATCTCATTGTAAATGTGTGACAGTCACCTAAAGCTGCAGACATTAAAAAGTAGCACCTTTTAATTTTGCCGCCCCATTCACAGAAATAATCTCCTTATTAATGGCGTTAACTGTATAACATGAATGCTTGGTTCGATTGCTGCTTTACAACAATTCTAATTATCAGCTTTACAGCTGGTTGGGTAAATTGCAGCTGCTCGGGTAAATAGTGGCTTTACGGCTGCTGTAATTAGCAGCTTTTACAGGCTTTGGGTAAATTACTGCTTTAAAGCCCCTGTATGCAATGTAATGAGTGACTTTACAGCTGCTGGAGTAAATTGCGGCTCCACAGAAGTTGGTTAGATTGTTGTTTTATAGCTGGGGAAGGCTGGCGTTAGGAGTAGGTGAGGGGAAGTAAGTGTTAGGTATACTGTATATAGGGGGAAGGTTAGTGTTAGGCGTAGGTGGAGGGAAGTGTTAGGTATATAAAGGGAGACGGTTAATGTTAGGAGTAGGTGGGGGAGGTAAGTGTTAATGTGGCCACTAACAAAACAATTTGCCAAATCATCATTTACAAACGATTCTTTATATGAACTATCTGAAATGATCATTTGGGACCACTAATGGACAAAAATCTCCTCACCAATCCGATCAGATTGATGGGATCGATCTGAAAATGGGATCAATTTCATTAATCTGATCAGATTGGTTGGGGGAGTTTTGTCCATTAGGGTTCCCAAATGATCATTTTCAATCATTCATATGAAGAATCATTCCCAAACGATGGTTCGGCAGATTGTATTGTTAGTGGCCACCTTAAGGTTAGGGTGAGGGAAAGTAGAATATCAGTAAAATTACATGTATTCAACTGGATTTCTTGGTGCCCATTTTATCAGCCACAAATTAGAATTATGACTATATCTAGCACCCTTTTCACCAATTGTTATTTTTAATCATATGCACTAAAACTTACTTTTGACAACCTCCTGTTTTTCAGCTCCCTTAACATATTAACCATTTTACATCCAGATCTTGTTATGGACCAGAGCAGTTTTGACATTTTAGCTATGTCCCAATTTAATCAGCATTAACTTTATCCATATTTAATGACACCTAAATGAAATATATGTTGTTGTTTTTTTTCAAGACAAACAATGCTTTCATTTTATGGCATTTTTTTCCTCAATTAATTTTGTTTTCTATGCATTTTAATGGGAAAATGAGGAAATAAATAGGAAAAACACATTATTTCTCAGTCTTACCAATTCCAGTTTAAAAATAAAAAGCGCTACTGTAGATAAAAACACACATTTTGTTTGGCTATTTCTACTGTTTATCACAAAACTTATATTATTTTTCTGTCACAATTTATGGTGAGGATATTTGATTCTGAAATAATACTACAGTATGTATTTTTCACTATGAACTGAGAAAATAAAAACATTTTTAAAGGTAAAAATCAATTTTATTGGCTCAGGGAACATTTATTCCCTTTCACCAATTAGTGCTGCAGTAGATAGTGCTGGAGGTTTGCACAGGAGCAATGTCCAACCATGCACAGCTACAAGATGTATATCTGCGTCCTTGTGGCCTAGATGAAGTCACAGAGGACGTAGATACACTGTAGTGTTGGATAAAGTAGTTAATATTTGTGGATTGTGCAGTAAATTTCCGCTCCTCACAGGCTTGGATCCTTGACTTTTGACATCGAGAACATCTCTAGTACCTGCCATTCCATCTGAATAACATCAACAAAATATGTCCCTTTCTTTTCCAAATGATTGCCAAGCACGTCCTATCTGGTGGTCCATTAACAAGACTTTAACGTCTACATTCCATCATAAATGCTACAGTTCACCTATCTATCTATCTATCTATCTATCTATCTATCTATCTTTCTTAAGATTCATATACTGCAGATTTTCTATGCAAACCTTTATGGCTTCTAGTTCACACCAAAATCAAATTAAACTGCTATGCTTTGCCTTTAAATATCTTCACAACTTTTTTCTCACTTATTTTTGTGACTTCATAGAAAAATACAACTCTTTGCTCCTCCAATAACTTAATAATGTCCTTCTCACTCATAACATTTCCCTTGCTTGATAAACATAATTCATTTCATTACTGCCTCTGATTTCCATTTCAGAACAGAGGATTCTCTATATGTCCTTTAAGGAATAAGTATAACCTTAACTGCCCTCTTTCACACAACCTCATTGATTAATATACAGACAAACTTGGAGTTAAGCCTTGCTGTAACACTTTGGTTGCTTACCGAGTCACTCAGCCTTTAATATTTTCTCTTCTTTCAAAGTTATTTTGTACCCGCCCTGTCTACATGCACATAGCCTTTGCTCTGTCAACCAGCACTTGTTTTAAGATGCTGACATGTCCCTGATAGGGTTGGTCATTGGTCAATTAGATGCAAATAATTCTGAGTTACTGCAGGATTATGCTAATTTTGCATGCAAATGTATGCAGTTTGTAAATGGACCAAGCAAATTCCACCTTGGTAGGATTTGATTGGTCCACTATCAAACTGCATAAATTCACATACAAAATTTGCATAAACTGAGAATGATTTGCATCTCATTGACCATCCCTAGTCAGTATCCTAGTTTACAGTAAAAAGTGACACATTACTGTTACTGACTACTGACTAATGTAAAAAAACAAAAACAATAGAAATGTAACTTTAAAAACGAAATTACTCCAATTAGCGTTCATATGATTGTACTGATGCATGCAAAAAACAAACAAACAACCAAAGGAGAAAAGCCCTCCGGTTAGTTTTTATAAATACTTTTTTTAAATCACAGTCCATCTAGTTTTACTTGAGGCATTTGTGATTTGCTTAATATCTGACTGGTACCAATTGTAAATTAAAAAAAACAACAACAACTTGTTGTATATTTTTAATTTTTAACCATTTATTAAGACTCCTCCTTTATAACTTAATCAAGTGTGACCTTCTGTAGCCTTCTTCACCCCTAATTTCAAGTTACTATTAGCGACTCCTGACCATGGAAAAAAGGAATTAACTTCAGCCAGTGTTCATATATTTTTAGGCACAGACCATTTAATTATGCATGTATGTTCATATATTGTTAGTCACCGTCCATCTAGTTATTAAGTAGGAGTCTGTGTTTTGCTTAATGTCTCTAAATTAAATTGTTATTACAAGCCAGTCAATACATTAAAACCACCTGCTTAATATTATGTAGGTTTGATTTGTGCTACCAAAATAGCTCTGATCCATCAAGGCATGGACGGTACAAGATCTCTGTAGGTGTCCAATGCTATCTAATATCAGCAGAAGTTCTCTGCCATCAGGAAAATGTGTTGTCATAAAGGGATGTACTACTCTATATTGTCTGCAATGCAGTGGCGTAGCTAGAGATCATAGGGCTCCATAGCAAAACTTTCATGAGGCCTTCAGATGTAGGCACCCTTAAGCAAAACGACCTGCCCCTACCCTATGCATATGAGTTAATTCGGTAATAAACATTCTCATGCAATCAACACTGCACATAGTTCATGGGCACTGAGGGTGGAGAAACACAAGAAAGTTCATGGTGAATACATTAAGTACCACCTGGGCCCCCTATGCTCCAGGGCCACATAGCAGCTGCTATGGCTATTACTATGCCCCTGCTGCAACACTCTTCATGTGTATTGTACATGCCAAAGTAATATCCACATGATTTATTTTAAAAGAAAGTGTGATTCATGAGACCAGGCCACTTTCTTCTGTTGCACCATGGACTGGTTGTGTTATTCTTATGAGTCCAACTGTCCATTGTATGCTCTTCAATAGTGAACAGGGATCAGCATGGGTACTCTGACTGTTCTGCAGTTACCCAGCCTCACATGCAGAAGTGCTGCAATGCTCTGTGTGTACTGCTAACTTTTTTTCGGTAAAATTTTTTTTGTAAAATTTGTGTATTATGTGTTTCAGTAGCTCCTCTGTGAGATTGTATTAGATAAACTAGCCTTTGCTGCCCACACATTGTGAGCCTTGGATGTACAGTACACGGTACTGTTATTTGCTCACCTTTTATCTTTACTATGATTATTATTTCATTTTTATGTCGTGCCGACATCTTCTGCAGCACTTTACAGAGTATATAGTCTTGTCCTTAAGTGTTCTTCAGAGGAGCTCACAATCTAATCCCTGTCATAGTCTTATATCTATTGTGGTCCAGGGAGAATATAGGGGAAAGCCAAATGATCTTATCTGTATATTTTTGGAATGTGGAAGGAAACCAGAGTGCCTCAGAAAACCCATGCTGATGCAAGGAGAGCATACAAGAATATAAAGAACATACATTAATGTACAGATAATGCCCTGGCTGGGAATGAACCAGGGACCCAGAGCTGTAAGACAACTATGACACCAAGCAACCCATTCCTTTGACTGCTTTGACAGGTTCTAACCATTACAAGACCTGCCATTTTGCAAGAAAGATCACTGGAAGGACCTCCCATCTTTGAGGCCTGACTAATTTTATGTAAAGGAAAGAACCCATAAAAGGCCTTCTGTCTCTGCAATGCTGCCTGGTTAACATTTTGCTTTCTGTCCATGCAGGTTTTTTTCCCTTTTACAGCTGAGTACCCACGGCCAGATGGATCGGGATCTCCAACGATGAATGATCGTACCCTGTTTCATCTGGACAAATCTGCAAGCATTGTTGGCACTGTCATAAATGAACGATCATTTAAAATGATCATTTACATGATTGTGGCAAAACCTGCGGGCGTCAGTGAGGATTGTAATGATTCTCTGAGATTCAATCCAGCATGACAGTTGTTCAAAAATGATTGACCTCTGCAGGTGGCATGCGTCATGAAACATTATTTAACAAATTTTCGTTAAACGACATGCGCAATATTTTGAAAAAAAATTGGCAACTGTAAAAAGTCATTCAAAACAATTGTGTTGTGGTGGGTATGGACCTTTACAATGCATGGCTTTTTCAACTGGTGAAATAGACAGCAGATAAGGTTAAAACTAATTTGACTATACATTTCTTCAAAAATACTCTGTGGTTGTGCAGAAATCAAGGTGTTGAAAAGTATGTTCTAGTGTATGGTATGGCTGTTGCGAGTGGCATAAATAAGTAGTGATTTAATAACAGTGTGAACAGAATTAAGGCACACAAAGCTATTAATTAAAAGATTTATATAATTGTTCCACATCACATAAAATGGCCTCCTCTTGGTGCTCTGTGCACTTTACCCCACCCACCACCTTCTTAATATGTTCCTCAGAAGTATAGGACTTTCCATGTCATTTCTCTCCCTTTCATTGTTGTAACTAGAACAATTTACCATAATTTTCCCCAATAGACTTCAGTGGTGATTGGTTTCAGGGCTACCTAATTCCAAATTTTGGGAACAGCCCTCAAAACGAACTCTTGCAATACTATCACTATAGTCAACAAGCAAGAGAGCATATTTTGTGGCTTTATTGTGCCTACTGGCATCATAGTATCTTAAAATAGATTTCAAATCAATAGTTCCATAATCCATATTTCAAATACGGTATATTAAATTAATGATCATTAAGGGCCCCACATTAAAACATTTTAACCAAACTTCCATATAAGTACACTTACACATAAAGGAGGAATTTAGTTCTGCTTAGTTGAAAAATATATTCAATCCCACCGCATAATTTTTTTTCCATGCATCTAGCAAGGCAAAAAAAAAAAAAAAACTAATCCAAAATACTCTAAAATTCCACTAACATTTTCTTTTAAAAACTTAAGTGATTTGATGTTGTCATTTACGGATTTGACAAAACATACTTTGTACAGCCCACAAGAGCCCTTTAAATAGCTGCATGCAAAGTAAAACACTATTTCCATACTGATGTCATTAAGTAAATAATATAGTTATGTACTTATGTTGTCACGTTCTGGCTGAATAATTCCAGTGCTAAATTATGTTGCACTGGGTGATAATTAAGCTATAACAACATAATTGAGGTGGTTTGGAATCTTGACATGAAATGTCCAGCTATTTCCTAAGTTCCTGGGTAACTGGAAAATAACTTTGGTATGTTCAAATATGTTGACATTCTAGCATCTCTAATTGGCCTAATTAGGAACGTAAGTGGTTAAAAAGTTGCATAATTTCCTCCAGGTAATATGACCTTTGTAGTAGTACAGAAATACATATGTTGAATTTAATGCTATAATCCTGACCTTTATGTTAAACTGTTAGAGTCTCTGTTGTAAATATGAACTTAGATATGAAATAAGAATTTAGATGAGGTTGTACTAGTGATGCATAGCTATCCCTATTTATTGATTTTGTTTTGCCTATTTTAGGCAGTGAGCCTGAAATACTACTACCCAAAAGGGTTTCTGTTCATCACTGGACATTGGACTAATCTGCAGGCAGGCAGCACACATCTTTTATTAAACAAATGTACTGTCTAGACCTTTAAGATGTGGAGCACCGATATGTGTTTGTAGCAGTTTTCGCTTTAAACCATTAATCAGCCATGTAGATTGGGTAGCTTGGAGGCAGGAGCTAAAGGCAATGTGGCCCCCCAAGTCATAACCAAACCATGTGTCATTTAACATTAGGCAGGTAAACTTTTGCAAGAGAAAAAAAATCATTGAGTTCAATTGCCTATGTCTTTGGGCACCTGGCACAGACATTCTTCTTGCTGAGTGTTTATACAGTAATCTTCAACAAAAGGTCTTGGCACTGCCATTCTTCTCCTGAACTAAAAACCCTCTCGATTGCTCCTTGCTGTCCCCTGGCCAGGTACACTTCTTTGTGGGGTGCCAGCTCGTTTAAGCCCCCCCCCTTTCAGACAAAGCACTTGAGTCCTCATGTTGAGGGACAAGGACTCTTCCCCATGTCTGTGTTCCCCCAAAAAAGACATGAGGGTAACTGAATGGACATTGACATTGGCAAATGGAGATTGTCATCAGGTAATAAAGTAATACAAGCAACTGAAGCCTGATTTTCTGAAGAAGAGGATGGCCTGTTTTTGGAGGGGTTAAGGAAGATGAGGGGTTACTGTCCATGATAAGCGTGTTAAGCTTCAGTGGTTATATGTCAAAAGAGTAACAAGTTTCTTGGCTCTACTTTTACTTCTTCATGTTTGGACTTAGAACTTTTCAGCATTTTTGTCACTGTTTGTTAAATATTTATTTGGTGTCATGGAGTATAGAAGCACTATAGAAATGAATAATAATCTAACTGCCGTGATACCGGAGCTTTCAACATCACCACTCGCCACATCAGAGCCGGATCATCCACAAGGCAATCCTAGGCAGTTGCCTAAGGCCTGGAGAGAGATTAGGGGCTTGGTGGATGCCAGCCACCACCACATCTTGCTACAAAAGCCAGGTGATCATCAGCACTGGGCAAAAACCTGTTATCTTGCCTAGGGCCTAATTTCATCTTAATCCTTTTCTGCATAGGAATCTTCCAGTAGACCCCTTATATGCCAGTAGTGTGAAACAAATACTAAGGCCCTAATTCAATTAACTTTTTTTCCTAAGTTGTCTCCTGAGTGATATTATCATACCTTATCAATAACATGCCTTTGAAGCCACCAGCAAGCAGAGAAATACTCAGAATAATTTTGACACTACTTTTTCACCTACTTTTTTTTTGAACTTTTTCAATTGCAAAGTGCTGAAGAGTTATTTTAAACAGAAGATGAAAATTATCTCCTAGGAAACAACTTAGGGGAAAAAGTGAATTGAATAATGGTCTAGCCCATATGCTATTCAATTTTCGCCTGAGTTTTCTCCTAGGAGTTAATTTTTCAACGTATTTTTAAAACAACTTTTTAGCTTTTCGCAAAGTACTATCAAAATTATTTTGAGTATTTTATCACTTGCTGGTTGTTTAAAAAGAGTTTTATTTACAAGGTGTTAAAATATCACCTAGGAGGAAACTCAAGAGAAAAAGTGAATAGCGTATAGGCCCCAGTGTGTTGAAGTATTTTCTTTCTTATGCAAGTTGTAGGGAAGTCCTCATGATATTTCTTTAGGTCCTCCATATTGACCCACTGTTTCTTCTATGCTGCTAGATATTTTTTTCTAACTTGCATAAAGAATCTAGTCCATATATTTTAATAAATTCGACATCAGATTAGAAAAAATCATCAAATCTAGCAAAAATTTAGACAAATGTACCAACAAAACAAATATTGTGTGATCAATCCAGAGTGAGGACATGGGCAACAGCAGCACATGATTGACATGTCCCATAGTTTTGCATGATACTAGGCACTGGCCACATTGGAGCCTGATCATCCACAAGGCAAACATAGGCAGCTGCCTAGAGCCTGAAGCAGAGCCTGGACAAGGTCCTCCAGCACCAAAGGCTGAAACACCAAAGTGCGCCCCTCCATCCCTCCCACACCAGCCATCACATACTGATTGCTATTAGACTAAGAGGCACTCCAGGGCCCCCAACACCTTAATCTCTAGTTATCTGGCTTGCAGTCACTACAATGTATCCCATTTTCTTATTTCTCTCTGCCTAAAACACAATAGGGGAATGATAGTTGAGTGAGTTTTGCGCCCCCTCCTACACTGCACCCTGAGGCTGGAGCCTCTCTCACCTCTGCCTCGGCGCAGCCCTGGCCTGTAGAAGGTTTAGGTGCCTGGTGGATGCTAGCCACTGCCAAACCTTACTAAAAAAGCCAGGTGACCATCAGCAGTGGGCAAAAACATCTATCTTGCCTGGGGCCCAATTTCATCCTAATTCTTTTCTGGGCCACATGCTTCTGTCAGGTGTGGGATTCATGTACTACTGCAGTAAAAAAAATCAGCAGGACAGTCAGGAAACTGGCATTGTATCAAAAGGAAATAAATATGGCAGCCTTCATATCCCTCTCCCTACAGAATCATATTAAGTGAAGGAAGTTCTCTTTAAAATGCACAAATGCGATTCAGCTGTAGTTATCTAATGCGATTAAGACTAGAGGTTAAAAGGGTGACCACAACTTACATATTTAATATAAATATATATTACAATTTTCTGTAATACTAAAATCACAGTAAGCCATTTTAAATGATTTAGTATAAATATGTCAGAGTTTTATATTTTATGAAGTCATAATCATTTATCACATTAACAGCTGTTGACATAAATGTGATCTGAACACTTGTTTTAACTGACTTAGTACCGAATCCTTTTAGCTGAATTATTAATAACAACTTTCGCGGAGAAGTAGAGTCATTGAGTGTACTTGAAACTTGAGCCCCATATTGGAACCGACTGTGTATACATTAGTCTTTTCAGTTGAAACATTGCCCTGTGCCCTTATAGCTAAATTGACCCAACAACCAATCAATCCTTTTATTTCCTGAGTGGCTCTCCCCCAAAAGCCCTTACTACAGAATCCAGGCAGTAATCAAAGCTCCAACAGTATCAAGGCACCAGTAACATAAATGGCCAAACTTTTCAGCAAGATTGGATGGAGTCCAGTGACACCATTTTGATGATACAAAGAGGCTGTGTTGCGCTGTGGAATTCATTTTCTTGTTTACTTCCTACAGAAACAAGAGTATAATCAGCACTCAGTGGATTGGATCAGACTGCTGAGTTGTTGACAGAAGCTTTGAGAGGCTTGCCAGCACATGAAATGCTGGCTTTCTTCTAATACACCCCCTACCGTCTGTGCCTTTGCCAATTGTGGCACATCAGAGAGCCACTGAGATAATGACCGTGAAGTCTCATGATACACTTTGATGAAGTGTAACATTTTTAAAGGATTTTTGTCTGTGCCAAACTGATAGCGACAGCTGACTAAAAATCATCCCATCAAAATCAAGGCTGATAAACAGCAGGCAAGGGCATGTGTCCCTACAGAGAAGAGCAAAGCATTCCTGAATTATACTTTCAAGAGAGAAACTGACAGATCAGAATACATTAATTCTTCTGAGCTTCATTGCAGCATACACAGATTTTTTTGTCCCGATTTTACACTGAGCGTTGACAATGTAAATGATAATTTTCAGATTATTTTTACTTCCTCTCTATTAAAAACAAAACAAAAAAAAAAAAAAAAGGGGAAGGAAGAAATAAACAAAGAAAATAAAAAGAAAACATTTCTCTTTATGCTGCTGCTGAGGCAAAGACACATCTGCATTCTGGCAACAAGCCTGTTAAAAGATTAACATAATTAGCTATGCTATTGCTTTACACTGAGTGAAATAATAATTACATTCTAACTGAGAATACAAAATATAATATGTTTCAAAAAGCAGATTATTTATGTTGTATGTTAAAGTTCGCAAGCAACTTGTGGGCATTTTGGGGTTCCTTTGTTTGCCTATTCTTGTTATTATTTCAGCATCCATTTTAAGCAACTCTGTAGTGAGAGAAATGTGGAGGCTGCCATTACATACTTTTAATAAATATTTGTGGTTGTTTAGCACTTTTTCCCTACATTTCTATGGGTGTACTTCTACTGTTCTGATTTCCTCCTACACCCCATTCCCAATAAACATATGCATTGACTGGCTTCTGGAGGCTATTATAGTACTCAACACCCAAAAAATTTGTTTTGGCTTTGTTGCTTCATTTCATTTGTCTTTATTTCCTGTTCTAAAGCCTCTAAACATCTGTGCTGCAACCTAGAAGTGGAAGGAAAAGGGCAAGGGATGCAGGACATGTAGTGTGTACTATGTGTAACTCCCAATACATGTCAATAAGGGCAGCCAGGCAGGCACCAATTTTCTGGGCCCAGGGTAGATTACTGTATATTATATACTTTTTTCTGCCTGAAGCAAACATAGTTTCAGTCTATATATAGTCAGCTTTGTAGCACTTCACAAGCTCTATGATGTGAATGGACATATGAAACTTATATTAACATGCATTTCTACCTTCTGTGTTATCACATGACAGGATGCATTTTTACAGACGACACACTAATATCTTGTGTGTCTGAGCTGTTTGCAACTGAAAATTAATTTATTTTCAAGAGTACAAAGGCGCAGGGAGAGTCACAAAAAGCTCAAGGAGCAATGCATAAGCTTGTGTTTTATAAGTATGCATGAGCCCTCAGATCTGAAAACAGAACAGCCATCTGTGCATACTGTATAGAGCACACAAAATGCAAACACACATACTACATGCATATGCATACATCACACACAGCCAGTATATCTCATTCACTGTCAGGTTTCCCTATCCTGCCAATTCACTTGTCAATTATCAGCTTGGTTCAGAGCTGTACACACAGCATGGGGGAGCAGATCAGGCTACAGTATTAACCTTTCTCTGCTCTCCCTTAGCCTGGACCTAAGTATCAACATCTACCCACTAATGGAATCACATGTACAAATGTGAAGAAAAAGCAAGAGCATAGGAGTTTTAAGTTGAGAGCTTACCCTATGCAGCAGCGCCGGCCATGTACTGAGTTTGATGCTGCTGCTGTAGTGAGTTGAAGGGAGAGATATTGCTGCAGAGACAGGGACAGTTAGCTAGGCACTTCTGTTTATTGCTGGTTGCTGAAAGTACCCCAAATCAAAAGCCCTTTTGAGGGCTCATATTGTTCTATTTGTTTTGGTTTTTTTGTGTATGTGAGACACTGGTTACATTGCATACAGGCTGGCCACAGTCATTGCTGGGCTGTGTAGTTCTAAAATATGCTTCTATCTATATTGCAAGCAAGCCAGCACACTGTCTAGCATAAGCTGTGCTTAGCTTACTACTGTATCTGTTATTTATATCTGTCTGTGTGGGTTACACACTGCATACAGGCCACAGTCAGTTGCTGGGCCTTGTAGTTCTACTATACTCTTCTAACTATTGCAAGCAAGCCAGTACACTTGTATCATAAGCTGTGCTTAGCTTCCAACTGTATCTGTTATTGATATCTGTCTGTGTGGGTTACACACTGCATACAGGCAAGGCCACAGTCACTGCTGGGCCTTGCAGTTCTACCATCCTCTTCTATCAAGCACCACAGCCGCTCCACATCAGATGTCGCAGGAGTTATTCACACATGTCTGTGGTGACTTCACTGATCCACAACCATTATAGTTACAAGATGAAGGCACTAAGGATGTTATATCAACACCACCACATATGTCTGAGTTAGGCGTCACTACACACATGGACGACATAAGGTGTGAGGATGCTGATGAACTACCTGTGGTTGGTGCAGTTTCTGAAGTGTCTGATACAAGTGAAGCTATGGATGATGATGATGATGTGTGCATGGATACCACGTAGGAGCCCAGAAGACAAGATGACCAGGGGGACAGTACAGAGGGGGGAGACAGAGAGGAAGAGGAGATGAGTTGATGTAAGCAGCAGGGGGAGCTCATTGCAAACGGCTCGTGGCAGTGTCGATCAGCATGTATTGCCACCGAGGGTCAGCCAGCCAACACGCCCTTCAATGCCAGCTGCTGCAGCCACCACCAAAATGCTGTTATCTCAGAGCTCACCAGTGTGGCATTTTTTTTTTGTGTCTCCGCCTCTGATTACAGTCGTAGAAAAAGCAACACCCTCGAAGGGACAAGTGCCTTACGAAGGCACTTAAAGAGACACTGAAGCAATAAAAAAATGATGATATTATGATTTGTATGTGTAGTACAGCTAAGAAAAAAAACATTAAGATCAGATACATCAGTCTAATTGTTTCCAGTGCAGGAAGGGTTGAGAAACTCCAGTTGTTATCTCTATGCAAAAAAGCTATTAAGCTCTCCGACCAACTTGGTCGTGGAGAGGGCTGTTATCTGACTTTTATTATCTGAACTGTAATTGAACTGTTTACTTTTCCTCTAGCAGAGAAGAGTTTATTACTTCACAGACTGCTCTGAAAGACTCATTTTGAATGCTGAGTGTTGTGTAATCTGGACATATTATAGAGTGATGCAATGTTAGAAAAAACACTATATACCTGAAAATAAAAATATGAGAATATTTTCTTTGCTGCTAATCTCCTAGTAATTATTCATAGTACACAACCAATTCATTATATCATATTTTTTTTTTTCGCTTCAGTGTCTCTTTAATGTCCCATCACAAACACCAATGGGAGGTGCACATGAGGAAAAGCAGCACACAAATGCAAACCACTGTCTGTCTCCTCTTCCTCCTCCATGTACAGCATCTTCAGCCACTTTATCCTCTGCTGCCCTTGCACTTTCACAGCCACCCTCCTCCACTCCGCCTCTCACCTCTGCCCGCAGCAGCCAGGTGTCCGTTAAGGAAATATTTGAGCGGAAGAAGCCAATGTCTGCCAGTCACCCCCTTGCCCTGCATCTGACAGCTGGCTTGTCGGAACTGTTAGCCCGCCAGCTGCTACCATACAAGCTGGTGGACTCTGAGGCCTTCAGAAAATTTGTGGCGATTGGGACACCACAGTGGAAGATACCAGACCGCAATTATTTTTCCAAAACGTCGATACCCAAACTGTACACTACTTACACTACCTGATCGATGTATACACACGCAAGATGTTTTAAAGCACTTTATGCCTCCAATTTAGCAATGCAATGTGATTTCTGCCCTTTAGGGTTCGTAACCCTACTCTGCGTCTGTGATGAATAGCGGAAAAGCCGCCGCATGTTCTGACAGTAAGGCGGCTGATTCCGCGTCTGATGCGGCGGTTTGTCAGCGTCAGCATGCGTCTGGGTTGTCTGGAACTGGTGGTGCACATGGGAGGAATGGCGTGGGGGCCGCCGCGTGTTCTGACGGTAAAGCAGCGGATTCCGCGTCCAGTGTGGTGGTTTCCCCGCAGCAACATGTGTCTGGGCTGTCTGGACCTAGTAGTGCACACAGATGGAGAGCTACGCGCGCGCGCGCTGCAAGACAAGCTCTTTATACCAATAGGAGGAAGATCAGCTGATCAGGGCGGTCAGCTGATCCCTGCTCAGTCAGTGATTGGTTGATGGGAGCTGGGCGGCGCTGTGGAGCGCTTTACTATATATGTCTCCTGCTGTTCAGTTGCTGGTTGTCTGGCGTTGCGAATGCCTATGTGTTAGCACTCAGACCTTAGTCAGATCCTTCAGTGTGGTGGAACCAGGAGGACCTGGGAATCCACACTTAGCCAGTTACTGTATATCATCTGTGTTATTCTCTAGCATAGTTCCAGGGTGTTAAGATCACGGCCCTCACACCCCAGACTAGGAATACTGTACATCATCTGTGTTATTCTCTAGCATAGTTCCAGGGTGTTGAGATCACGGCCCTCACACCCCAGACTAGGAATACTGTATATCATCTGTGTTATTCTCTAGCATAGTTCCAGGGTGTTGAGATCACGGCCCTCACACCCCAGACTAGGAATACTGTATATCATCTGTGTTATTCTCTAGCATAGTTCCAGGGTGTTGAGATCACGGACCTGACACCTCAGACTAGGCCTTGTTCTGATATCTGTTATGACCTGTAGCTTTCCTGACTATTCTTCTGATCTCTGATTTGGTACTTTGCATATCTGATACTCTGTTGCCGACCTGGCCTGTCTGACCTTCTGGCTGTCCCCCCCCCCCCCCCCCCGCAGGGTGTCCAGCCTTTCCGCAGGGGTCCCCTGCTCTACAGAGGAGACACTGCTCCTTATCAGTCAGGGACTCCCTCTCCAGGTGTCCTTGACTGCAGTAGAGTCTTCTCTACTTATTGGACCACCTGCTACCCCGGTGGTCCAAAGGTTACTTTTGTACCAAAACACTTACACTCTCAGGTGTCTAGAGGTTAGACATATTTGATTATTGGCGATTCTGCAGATCCCCAATAATCAGGTATATCTATATTCTTGGGGATACTGCAGATCGCCAAGATTTAGATTCTCTCTCTGGTTGCTGACACCCATCGTTACAGCGTCAAATACTTAATTTTCCGAGGGACTTTTGGCGTGTATCCCACTCCACCATGCCCCCTTTCCAGGTGTTAGACCCCTTGAAACATCTTTTCCATCACTTTTGTGGCCAGAAATAGTCCCTGTATGTTTTAAAATTCACCTTCCCATTGAAGTCTATGATGGTTAGCCTGGTTCACGCGAACTTGAACTTTTGCGGAAGTTCGCGTTCACAGTTCGCAAACACAAAATCTGAAGTTCGAGCCATCTTTATTCACGGTAGGGCCCTCCTGGATGCGACCCAGATCCCCTTGGGCACCATACACTTCTCTCCCCTTTGATGCTGTTGGCCCTGCATTAGACATCACAGGACATCCTAGTGATGATCGTAATCAGCAAAATTACGATTTTGCTAAATTTCCCTTAGATTTTTGCAATTACGCCTACATGTAATTACGATTTGCAAACCAAATTGATTTCATAGTCAATTTTGCATAAAAATTTGCGTAATTTCACAAAATTTCACGTAATTTTGTGCCGACTTTGGAGGTTAGTAGCAAAGCCCCCATTCATGCTACTGACACCAAAATTGCTACCTATGTTAAAGGGAATAGTGGGTACAAGGGAAAAAAATAATTTTCCAAAAAGTATAGTTTCTTAAAAAGTTTCTATATAGTTTTTGAGAAGATCGATTTAAAAACCATTTTTTGGGTACACTACACTATATGAATTTTCCAAAAAGACCTTGTAGTTTTTGAGAAAATCGATTTTAAAAATACAAAGAAAAAATGGTTTTTAAACAAAAAAAATCAATTTTCTCAAAAACTACAATGTGTTTTTGAAAAATGCTTTTTTTTACTTGTACCCAATATTCTCCTTAACATATGTACCAATTTTGGTAGCAATAGCATGTATGGGGGCTTTGCTATTAACAAACAAAGTCGGCACAAAATTTTGCGAAAAGTATGCGAAATTATAAAATACTACTATTACATACGAAACCAATTATGATTTTCCCTGAATTTGCATTACGGTTACGATGCGTAAATGCGAATTTTGATGCGAATCACTAGGACATCCAAGGGAAGTTGTGGTGTCCTCCACTGAGAGCTGTCAGACTCAAAACACACTGCAGCAAGGAGCTAGAGCAGGTGCAGACTACAGCATACCATTACATTCTGATCATTCCACATGCATTTGAACATGCCCACCTACTTTCATTGACATATACTCACTGAATATGTTGGCGTTTTATAAATCAATAATAATACTAACCCTCTCGGATTGTATCGGACTAACCTTGATGTTCCTTGACCAAAACCTTATAATCTCTAACACTCTTTACCCATCAGCCTCACTAACACAGATACTCTTTTGTTAAGGTTAAGTATCAGGCAGGGGGATTTCATTATGTATGGGATTTGTGTTAATAGAACTAAAGTGTTACAAACATTAAAACACACCAAAAATTGCCGCATGGCTGAAGCTCCAGATCAGTTCAAACCATGCAGCGGAAATGTGGTACCCAAATCAACCATTCCAAACATTAATATTCCCCATCAGGGGTCTACCATTCTTCAATGTGTTCTGCAGTTGGTAAAATCATTGGGAAAAAAAAACTGTTGAGCATTTTTGAAAGGATGATTGAAAATTTCTTCTTGATAGTTGCAGTCAGCAAGTATAATGAATTGATAACCACGCTGATAAAAACAAAACAAAAAAAATCTACCGTATATACTTGAATACAAGTCGACCTCGTGTATAAGTCAACTCCAATATTCAACCCTCTTGAGCTGGAATTTTTTTATTGTCTCAAGTATAAGTCTACCCAGCGAAGTTAATGGCTGCACTTGGGGCTCAGGAGAGGCTATGACTGCACTGCATAGAGTATTGCAGCTATTAACCCCTCCTGTCCCCATCCAGGCCTCCAAGTGCTGCAATTATTCACTCCCTTTTATGCAGCCCTGTATTTCCCCCACCCCACCCCTTTCCTTGTTAATTGTTGTGGACAGAACTTTCAGACCTGTGTTTTCTTGGCATTTCCTTTCCTCCAAGTACCACTTACCCCAGGGTAAATTGCTGCAAATGGGAATGTCACTATTAGTACACACATTACTCAGTGTGCTCAGTGTTGCTCGTGACTTGTGCATATGTCGACCCCTCTACTTTTGTGAAGTGAATCGGACCTACATTTCTAGACTTATATTCGAGTATATAACACTTTTCATCACTTTACAAGTCCTTTTGTAACTGAATTCCATTAAATAGTCTTAAATGTCAATCTGCAGCTGTTAAAACTAGAAAACAGTGGCAACAGTCAAATGCTCGATTGCAAAGAGATCCACAATGCTCCACAAAATGTTTGTCTTATTCTTCATGTTCATTTAGCATTGCAAGGTTTGGTCTTCTGCAGTGACACATTCATTCCACACTGCGAAGAGATCTCATGTATGTGTGAATTCTGGCATGCATATACATCATTTCAGAGGGATCATTCCTATCTTAGTAATAGGTAAATCAGCCATGACAGTCAGCTTTCTCAGTTACACAATTAAAAGCATATGGAGGATAGGTTCAAACTAAAATTTAGAGTAATCACTGGTATCTTGTGCCATACATGTTGTCAAAATTCTTAAAGTGGAACTTAACTCTGAACTCCCCCTCTACTCTAAAAGATCAGCCACAGCATAATAACATAAAAAAGAAAATTTCTTCATAACAATTTATTAAAATCCGAAAAAAAAACCTTTTTTTGTTTCATTTCTGCAGAAGGCAATGAAAGGTTAAGCCTCAGTGTTTACTATATGGTGAGCTGCCTTAGCAAAGCTCTCCTGCAGTATAATCAAAGTTTCTAGACAAATGTACCAGCCTAAACACATGCAGAACACAGAGAAATTATTTTTTTTCAAAAACTGTATGTGGAATAAAGATTTTCATTGTGTGTTGTGCAAGAGTTCGGGTCCACTTTAAAATTTACAGAAATATTTGTATCAAGAACTTTTTTTTCTTAAGTGAAGAAAGATATACATTTGCAATAGAAAAATAGTATTTAAAAATATTCAACTACAAATCTAACTGTATTGAGAATATGTAAATTTGTACTAAAGTAAACCTTTAAGAGCAATACCAATCGAAGAAGACCATGCAACAGAAGAAATCAATCCTTCTAAAAGGTTTATCATCCGCTTTCAGTCTTTAATAAGATGTTGCTGTTTATGCAGAAAACGGTCAGAATTTTGATGAATTGACTAGCAGTAACAGTAATTTAGATGACGTCTCAGATAAAAGCAGGAATTAATTATGCTTATTGTTGAGTAGCAATGAGTGAAACACTTCATACTCAATTTAGCAATAACTGTTTGGCAATAACTTTCTATTTGCAAAATTAACTGTCAATTGTACTGCCAGGATGAGGTTCCCTCACAGGCATGCATGTGCTCTCCATGGTGCTGATCCTGTGACTTAACCAGATCACAGTCAGCAGTGTTATTTAATTTTTTTTTTATAAAATAAAGTCCTTATTCTGAACACTACCAAGCTGCCATGTTGAGTTGATGGCTAGCATCCCTGGAGTTGGGGAGCAGTGAGCATGCCTTCTCCTGCACTGTTGACACCAGCTCATGTACTTTTTAGCATTGTCACTGTGGATAATGGTTTAACATATGTCTCAAGAAAATCAAAACCACCTCTCAAAAAACACTAATAGGCATCTGTTTCTGCAGCACATAAATTGCCTGTGAACGAGTGGTGGCCATTATCTGAATAGCTCAATATCATGCACATGTGTGCAAAAAAAAGTTCAAAGAAAAAACATAAAGCATTTCAACATGTAGCTGAGTACAACTACAAAAAAGTCTATAAGCATTGTCTTCATCATGCTTATTAATGCTGAATTAATGCCCACCTGTATGCTTTCTATGAGGAATTAGGTATGACAACCTAGTCAGCAGTACATACTCCTGAGTCTTGATCTCCTTGACCTCAGATCAGCTGTACTCCTGATAAGTGAATATTATTTCACAAAACATGCCCAGTTATCAGTAGTCTGAAAATGAAACATCCAAATGGTTGATGTACAACATTACTTATCATTTCATTTATATGTATTATTCTAAGCTTGTTTCAGTAAGCTCTGTGCTAAATAAGGGCAGATACTTATTCACCTAAACAATTTGCGAACTCTCAGCTTGAAAGTTTTAATCTACTCACTCTCCAAACCCAACCAGCAGCGACATCATCAGCATCAACTGTGCCACCTGCAATCTCTGAACTTACACCTGCACACATGCCTATTCTTCTGGCAGCTGAACCCAGTGTTCGGGGTTTTCAATAAAGTCTGTCAACACTATCTTGCTCTGCGATCTTGCGCCTTCTCACAACAACGTACATGAGCTCCATCATATCTCTCTTGCAAGGAGAGCCCCAGTTCTGAGCCCACCAACAGATACAACTAGATTACCTACAGTACACTATTACTGCTGGATCCATGCTGCAAAGTTTACAGCAAGGTTGCACACTGGTGGAGGATTACACTGTTAAATTCCACCAGGCTAGTGATACTTCATGGGAAGTTTTGAAGGTTCAATTCCATATTGCCTTGTTTGAATCGCTAAAGCACTAAAAGACAAGCTATGTAGGGTAGATTTACCTTCTACCCAATCCGTTGCCAATCTATGCTATGTACGACTGCCCAATTTGTTACCAACTTCTGCCTGCTTGTGAACCTGCCTTGTTGCCAAACCTTTGAATGTTGGAGAACCTGCTCTGATGCTGACCTTTGCCTGTCTCAGGGCCCGATTAGTTGCTGAACATCTGCTGTTCCCAGTCCTGTCTGGACATTGAATTATTGCAGTTCCAGACTCTGCCTGTGGGAGTGCTGATTTGCCACCTTGGTTACACACCTGGTCATCACACCATTGGTCCTGTTCCTTAGAGGTCCCTGTTCCCATTTCAGGGCCATCAGTTGGCAAGTTGCAAGGGTTGCTGTCCTCAGCACTTCGGTCTCCATGAACCCAGGTACAGGATACCATGGCCCTATCTTCTTCTACCTTTGCATCAGCTAAATCCCCTAAACACAAAAAATATTGGACACTATGACCCCCTGAGGCAATGTTATGCAAACTAATTTTGTGTTGTTGTAGCTCTGGTCACTTCCATTAAAACCTAACCTGTATGACCAGCAGGTAAAGGTGCGTACACACGCCGGACTGGAGGCAACGACGGGTCCGTCGTTACCTCCCGCTGGGTGGGCGTGCCAACGACAGTCCGGCGTGTGTACGCACTGTCGGCGGACTGATACGGCTGCTTCTGAGCGAATTTTAGTCCAGCAACAAAAGTAGAACCTTCTTCAACTTCTTATTATCTTGCTCCTCTTCTTTCCCTAAAGCTCCCCAGAAGGACCTTTGAGAAACTCTTGAGCGTGCAGCAATTTTATGGACTGCACTGCACATTTTTATTTCAGTTTAACATCTCCATCCAAAGTAAAATGCACCTTCTTCATATCAATCTGGTGAATTGCTCATCCATAAGCTTTGGCCCAATTTTTTTTCGGAAAATGCAACATCACTTTGCCTGTGCTGGCAATATTATGCTAGCATCCCTAGCATATTATGCTAGCATCCCTAGCATCCCTAATTCCCTATAAACTAAACAAGCCTTGCCCACAGCTTCTCAAGAGTCTAAGCCTTAGTAGCAAAGGCTTATGGGAGCTCAGTCTGGAGGAGGCAGGAGGAGGAGGTTACTAGCCAGAGATTTCAGTGGCAGAGGGGAGGAGGGAGGAGGAGAGGGGAGTGAAGTTTTCACAGGATAAGGGCTGGAGATGCTATCAGCTTGCCTGTGTGTAATGTGACAAACAGAACATGGCTGCAGCCATATTGTATCACAGGAATAAATAAACATAAACTGTTGAAGCTGTTTGCAGCTAGATTTGTTGTGTAAACTTTAGATAAGATACAGTATATAGACAAGTTACTTGTTATAGTAGCCTCATACACAAACGGGCTACAACTGTCGCCGCAACCACGTAGCACACGCGTGTTGCGGCGACAGGTCGCCCGTGTGCATGACGCGCACGCCCCGAACCATCGCTACTCTGAGCTGTCGCCAGGAGATTGGCACGGCCAATCGCCGGCAACATCTGTCGCCGCAACTCCGACACAGCTGCCGCTAGTCCGCCACGCGTACCGCGTGTGTATGCCGACTAGCGACAGCAACCCCATACACAATGTATGGAGCTTCCGGCGGGAGGAAGGAACCTTCGGTGACAGCTTCCGCCGCATCTCTGTCCTTCTGTGTGCCATGTGTACGGCTGTTGCACAGAGGGACATGGCGACGAACTATCTCTGCCTTTTTTTTTTTTTGTCTTTTGTCTCTCGTCTCTGAGAGACAAGAGTATCTCGTGTGTACCAGCCATTATTTCATCTCGGATCCACTGTAAGGACAAAATCTGGGCACTTTGAGTATCCAGTAAATGGCATATGCCGATGACATAGCTGTGGAAGGACATAATGTAGACCACATCTTAATCACTTAAATCAAGTGTTGCCATTTTACTATACAGACTACTAACTGGCCTTATAAGCACTTACTAAAGACTTTTAGGATATGCAGAGCTGTACATTTCCACTTTTATGGGGATCTGTCTTTATAAATAAGTGGTTATGTAACTGACTTTTTGCACTGGTTAGCACCGTAATACTTTTTCCCCCCCAAAGAATATATGTAAAGCGCACCACAAACAATGTAGATCTAATATTATTATTATAATTTAGAATAGTATAATTCATTTTTAAAGTGATAATGTACTATGTACGTAGTTCTAATTCTGGACCAGAAGCTCAATAGAGTAGGGCTCTCTCTCGTTAGTCTCTTCTGTTTGCTACACACTTTCCTACAAATGTATTTGTCCTTTATTCATGCATGTATTGATACTAATTTTGTACTCTGTATATTCTTGTATTATCTGCTGACTGCCAATATTTGTGTAATAATCATAAGTCCTCTGTCATCATCATTCACTACCACCGCCATCATCATCATCATCATCATAGATAACACTTGCTTTCTGCAACTAAATTGTGACCTGATGCAAATGATACAGATATCTGCACAATTTTAATTATCTAAGTATTATCAATTAAAACAAATGTTCATTTGTGGGGTATTCATGCAAGAGTGGGGTAGCAAGAGGGGCTGGATTAGAACTTGGTGGAAATACAGAACATCCATGAAGATAACACAGAAGATATTCAGCCTTACAAATGCTATTAGAGGGTTTGAATGTAACATGGGAAATGAAAAGAGACAATACAGAAAACGACATGGCGCAAGACAAATTTTGTAATTAGCAGTCTAGACATGTATGTTTAGGTACGGCTGTAATTAGGGAAAGCAATCTATATTGTTCTAGATTTGCCTGTAAGCTCCATTTTTCCCACACCGAGCATTGTTAAATCCATTCACAGTGAAAGAATAATGCTTCATTTTCCAATTAGGAATATGGCAGTAAATTTAGTACTGGCTAAAGCACACTTGGCCGCCTGCTGAGTCAAGTTTATTTGCAAAAAAAAGGTGTAAATATATGAAATGGGTATTTTGCAAACTGCCAGACAGCTAACATACCACATTTACTCTGCTGGGCACATCTGACAAGATGGGGCAAAACAACAATGCTGTGCAGGCGCTCACAGCAAAACCATTAGAAATTGGCTCAGCACTTTAATCTATTAA
The DNA here is from genome assembly GCF_040937935.1 of Hyperolius riggenbachi. Taxonomy (NCBI): domain Eukaryota; kingdom Metazoa; phylum Chordata; class Amphibia; order Anura; family Hyperoliidae; genus Hyperolius; species Hyperolius riggenbachi. The sequence continues at coordinate 425,590,799 of NC_090646.1, forward strand.
AAAAAAAGTGATAATTGGTCAGCATGGGTTTATGTACTTTGTGCTTTGCTATTGATCTTATCATTTGGCAGGCATGGCTCAGCTCATTATTACACATTTTGAGTGCATGACTGAAGCACAGAGTTCAGTGAGTCAGATTTTAAGAGCTGGGGGTGTGGCTGCTGCCCTTACCTTGTTTGCATCATCACACTGCTCAAGCTGCAAAGTGAACGTCACAGACAAAATCTACAGTATATCACAGACAGTTTGTAATACAGGATGTTGTTAGTGCCTGGAGTACTGATTTTTACAAGTGATTAATTTGACATCAGCTAATGGAGGGGCGTATATAAAGATAAACACCAGCAGTGCAAATGAGGGCTCTCCTGAACCCAAGAGAGGCCCATACACTTGTAAAACTCCCTGGACATTCTCCCTTCACCCCTGACCATGTCACACTGCTGCTTGATAGGATGACTAGTCAGCACCCACATGGTGAGGAGGGAAATCCATAAGTCAGTCCTGATGTTGTATTGTCTTCCATGGTTTTGAAGAGTCGCCCTATTAACAGTGAGGCAATAAGTCTACATGGCATGCCGTCCTACTACCAGTTTCATTTACACCAATCCACAACTGGCCTTCCTTTATTGTATGAGGCATGACTGAGTTGCCACGAGACTAGTTTTACAGTGTTCCTTGGAAAATGATGAATGTATTAATAACATGTGTATGTGTGGTTGTATGGTGTGGATTAACATTTTAACATTTAAATAGACCTGTGATGAAGAGTTCCTAGCACTGCAGTCCATTATATGTGCCTTAAATGCAATGATCTAATTACATATACCACCAATATAGCACTCCACTACTGGCTCCCATTCTATGTTCCTCCATTACAATGTACTTCCCCAGACATGCTATGAGCCTCCACTATAGGTTAGATAGGTAGGTGACTCCAGTGTAGGTTAGATAGCAAGGTGCCCCTGTCAAAGATAGAATAGTGGCACAGCGGCTCACCTCAGCCAGGGATTCCAGTGCTGGCGATCTGCAGACATCTCCTGCTGTGTCACGTGGCTGCCTCTAGTGAAGGCTTTTTTTGATGACGCAGGGACATAGGAGGAGACACAGGGGGACATAAGAGGAGACATGGGGGACCAGGAGGGGACACAGGGGGAAATAGGAGGAGACACAGACATAACAATAATATAAAATACAGTTGACAGCATAAGGTGATGGCAGAAATTAATAACTGAGGTCCCTCATGGTAGGTTCGTATCTTGACTCTTGCATTGTTCGTACTAGTTGAAAAACCTCAGGGCTTACAATCACCATACATTCTTCCTGTCCCCCACCACATGTGATTACACTTACATCCAACATCAAGCTGTAGGGGTGGCACCTGCTACACAAGTTCAGGAAGCACTGGGACAGTCCAGACCTGCAACGAAGAGGGACATTCAATTAAAAAAGTAAATGTCACAGTCAGTGCCTTGTTCACATACACATCTGCATGACGATGGAGACTTGGTAGGAGGATACCTAACATCCTGTTTATCTCAGAGTGCATTGCTAACTATTGCAAAAAATGATTTGTCTCCTATTACAAAAGTGATTAGCCTCCTAGGCACTTGCTTTGACCTTATGTGACATGATGAAGTGCTTGAATGCAGTCTAGGCTGCTTTGGCTTTTACTCACACTTCAGTCTTTCCCAGGATCTTTCTTGACAGGTACATGTGAAAAAAGCCTTACATTGGCGCTAATTGCCTTACATCACACAGGAATCTTTAGTGGTTATGTACTATTTATAGTTCCGTTTAGTGCATTTGAGATGGGTGTCTATTACTAGTGATTTGACCCACATTTCTGCTGGAACAAAAATCTAACTGTGGAAGGTTTATTTCTTTCTCTGGCAGAAATTGAATAGCCAGTGTTCCCTGAATAAAGAAATTGTAGAGCTGAAACCACAAAAGTGTATGTATTATGCCAACACCAAAACCACATCCTGTAGGTAAAACATAATCTCAGATGAAACAAGAAGTATCAGATATAGAGCCAACATGAAAAGGCATGCGTATTACATTTGTTTTGGTATTTAATGGTAGGTACACATTAGAAACTGAAGAAAGGTTGCCTGAAGGAAATGTGGGAAATGGAAATGAAGGAAACAAAATAGACCATACAGCCATATTAAGAGAAGCTGTGCCATTGTTTCTAAACAAAAGCAATGTTGTACTTCTCTTGGATGAATTTACCAGACCTGTGTGTATTTACATTTGACACATTAGAGACCTAAGATAGAGAAGCAGGTAGACAGACACTTAGAAAAAGTAAGGGAAGAGGACACAATATTATGTGTTGATTCATAAAGTTTTTTTTCTATATCACTTTACTTATTTTTGTCTCAACTATAAGGAGAGATAATTCATGAGATAAGAAAAGACAAATTATAAGACAGAAAAGGAGAAATCCTGAGCTAAACACATAAGGACCCATATGCATTTTTTCTCCTGAGTTTTCTCCTCAGTGATATTTTCACATCTTGTCATAAAATACATTTGAAACCACTGACAAACAAGAAAATACTCAGAATAATTTTGATAATACTTTTTCACCAACTTTTGGGTACTTTTTCAATTGTAAAATGCTTAAAGGTTATTTTTAAGAGAATATGAACATTATCTCCTAGGGGATAACTCAGGAGAAAAAAGTGAATTGTTTATGGGCCAAAGAGTGATAATTAATAACATAAATTTCTGTGAATCAACCCCAAAGACCAACCAGAATATTGCTTGGACATCTATATAAAAGGGTACTTGCAACTGTAGTTTTTCTGAAAATGATTCATCTCTAACCATGTAATTTTTCTTTTTTTAATTAATAGTGCAGTGTCTAAAATAAATAAGTAAAAATAACATTAACCAAAAAAATAAAAAGACTGCACTTAAAACTGCTGTATTTTCCTTTAAATGTACTATAACCTAGAACCTTCACATACATATCATGTCATGTTTGCTTTACTTCCTGCCCTGGTTTCGATAATGGCCACCTCTGCCAATAATCATGCATGAGTACAGCAACCGCTGACACACAAGTGATCTGCCTGCCAGATTAACTCACCAGAGCAATGGCCAACTCCACTGTGTGCGTTACTCCCTTACCCACCATGTGACATCACTCGCATGTCACTCCGTTGACCCTCCGCCTCCCTGCATAGCCACAGAACACATTGTCAGCTATACAGCTGACTTCATGTCTGTTGAGCCCGGCCCAGCAGCGTCGCCCAGGTTACATCCAGATTTATAACAAACTTTGCTTATTTAGTTTGGTCCAATTAAAGTGGACCTGAATTCTTGCATAGGACAGAAGGAACACATAGAGAAATGCGCTCTGTATGTACTTAGAGAGCTTATCCAGTTTAATTCCCCCTCATTTGTGTCTAATCACAAGTTGTAATCTGATCTCTCCCCTGTGTCACATGACTGCCTTTGGCAGAGATAGCAGATAAGCTCATTTGAAAGCACAGGCTGTTAACAATATGTCTGCTTCCATGAATCAGGAAGTAGAAACAGTGCAGATTTATTTTAGGATTTGTATCAGCTGAAACAATGAAATGTTTTATTTGTTTAAAGATTATTAAGCTGTTGTGTATGTTTGTGTTTTAGAGCAGAGAGGACATTCTGAGTTCAGGTCACTTTAATATTAAAAAAAAAACTCAGAGGGCTTGGTAAGCTATTTAATAATGTCTAAATTTCACCTATAAGTTTCAGATGGTACAGTAGGGTCAGAATTAGACATAAATAAAATTACATCATGGATTTACACTGCCTTTTGTCAATAGTTCAGAGTAACGGTTTGATGATGTGTGGAACATTTTGTGGACACACTTTGGTACTAATTCAGTATCGTTTGAATGCCATAGTCTACCTGAGTATGGTCAGCATGTCCATCCTTTTATGACCACAGTGTAGTTATCTTCTGACAACTTATTGCAGCAGGATAATGCACCATCTCACACTTACTTAAGGGGTAATTCACAATCGATGCTTGGAGCGCCGCTTGCCCGTGATTGCATTCGGCTCCGGGATCGTGATTTGCGGTAAACATCTCACGATTCAGTGCAATTTGCGCTTGTGATTCCCATCAATAGAACGTGAATCAGAGCGCAATCGCCCCAAAGACACTGCATGCAGCGCGTTTGAGATTGATTGAAATCGCAAATGCCGCAGTGTGAATGTATCCATAGGAATACATTATTAGCAATGCTTTGCTGATTGCCTGTGTTCGGCAAAGCGCAGAAAAAGCACCCAGTGTGAACTAGCCCTAAGGTATGGAGGAGGACATTGCACTGCTACATTATCTTAGAAGATGGAAGATGGTGTAGGTTGGCCAAAAGGAACAGGACCTTCTTTCTCTACGAGAGTTAAATCCTCTACTTCTGACTAAACCGTGACCATATGCTGTATATGTCAGCAGCATTTGAAATGAGTGCCATCATTTTGAGTAGTCATCTGAGGGTCCACCATACAGATGAGTGGAGGGCCATTGTTTTGTGGCTGGGGGGGGGGGGGGGGGTGAGGGGTGAGTGTAAGCTGTGTGTTTGACTTGGGGGGATGGGTAAACTCTAGAAGAGGATAAGGGGTTGGGAAATATTGCTGGAAAAAGGCAATATCTTGGTCATGTGCTTTCATAGAAGGCGTGGTTTGTTATTATTTTCTGTAGCAATAAAAAGTGAACTTTTTCACACAGAACGCTTTAGCCATCAGGAATGGGGCTCTTACAAAGGAATACTTGCAGTATTTCCTATGTACCAAAAATATTATTTTGTTCATGTTTCAGCACAAAACCTAAACACTCTAAACAAATAACATGAATATGCTAAAAACACTGCACATTCCCTTTAATAAAATAACAATAAAGTCAGCTGCTATTGCCTAGTCATCTGCCTCAGTTAATGAAAAGAGCAGAAATAAAGTAAAGAAGAAAGGGAATCTGAAGTGATTACTTTTCTTTTTTTTTCTCATCGGTAAACATTGAGTTGGAAGGCTGATATTTGTACTTGGCTTGTTTATACAATGCAAACTAATCACTTAATCAAACCATGCAATGTTGATCCAGACTAATTCTAAATCTCAACAGCTTGTCCTCCCTTCATTAGTGGAGAAGTGGGATATAGGACAGCCTATCTGTCACCATGACCCATATATGGACAGATAATTATTGCCATGGTTTCCTCCTCCTGCCACCCTGCTAAGAAGAAGAAAAAAAAACACTCAAAATAAACAGACTGCACTGTGTTGTAAATTCCTAGCTGATTACAGCTGTCTTGAAAGGCTCAAAGACATGGGCTAGATGACAGTCATGTCTCTGTTGCCTGAGAACAGATTACATGTCTTCTTTACTCAGAGAGCCTGAGGGTAAACACCTTTCTGGCTTTAGAATGCAAATCTGCTGGCACCTTCTGTTCTAAGCCAATAAATGCACAATGGGTGTGACACCTAAAATACAGTGGCAGGAGTTTTAAATAGGTGGTGCTGGGTCTTGTGAAAACTACTCCCAAACTAATGGGTAAGCTATATATAAGGACAGGAAGAAGAGAGCTATTGAATTACCACCATGGAATACAGCCATCCTGCTTTGTTTGCCTGATGGTGTTAATCACAATGGAGACCACAGTTACTTTAAGTAAATATGTCTGCTTGAGCCACCAATGTGTCATCACCTGCAGCTTCCCACCCCAGCACATTGTGGGTAAATTGAAGTGATACTTCCTAGTACCTTCTGTTCTCCTCTAAGAACATGCAAATGAACCGAGGGTGTCTATTTTATAACCTTTTACCTGACAATGACAGCTCTTTTATCTCCTCCACAACTTTCATCACAAGAGCATTATTGTTGTTTTTGTCAACATCTTGAAACCCCTGCCTGATTGTTTCCACCTTCAAAGGTGTCAACGTGAGTGCTCATTACCGATGACTCGAAGTTCAACACAACAAAGGGCTATAATGATATTCCAGCTAATGCATAGCTATGACGTTTATTGGATGAATGCAGAGAATTAGCATTAGAATTGTTTTCTACAACGAGCTGCATTTTGTGATTTATTGTAAATGTGTATATGCAATAACAACTATTAAATACATTTCTCTACACTCCCTCCCCCCTTTTCATCATTTATCCGCAGCATTTTAGCCAAATACGGTAATCATTTCAATAAGTAAACGTTGGCTTTAGAACCTGCTTTCCTGTGGCATTCACTTCTTTTATTAAGCAAATCAATTTACTTTTTTTTTTTTTTTTGAATATTTATACTTCAGGGTGCTGTTGTGTTGCTGCCTGTCATTTATGCCAGAGATTTAAAAAGCTGAAATAGGCGAGGGGATTTTAAATGAGAACTGCTCCATCTAGAGTCTTCCTCCTACATGTGTAATGAGCAATTTGAATCAACATGGGGCACTTATTTATCACGTTACTTTATTTGCACTACCGTTGCAAGTGAAATAATCACTCATTGCTGAAACGATGTGCAGAGTTGATACCTATACACTACTTAACAGGAGGATTATGATAAGTGGATGAAAATAATGATAAGGTTTGTGTGAGCAGTCATGCAAAATCAAGCTAATCGCATGCTACATTCTGCAAAGCTGTGCTGTTTACGTTATTAGTCAATGGCTTGTGAAATATTAAAACAGCAACTCTTTTACCTCATCCTGTTTGTTGTAAAAGACAAATGTACACTGGTGAATCACAGATCATGAATCATTTTAAGGATCTATAACCCCAGATTGTTAAGCCTCTATTTTGTTGGGATGCTGTGTTATTCATTGGTATGTCATACTGTATGTATCAGGCGTTCCTAGGGTCCTTGGATATCTGGGGCACCTGTGGGCACTAGGTGGGGTGTATATGGGCGTGGCCATGCAGTGAGTGGGTGTGGCCATGGGTGCAGCCAAATGTATATGAACTTAGCAGCGGTGTAAGCTACAGATAATGGGCCTGCCCATCGAAATATTGGATGGAGCCCCTGTCCTTTATTTAGATAGTTTACAATCAGTATAGGCATAGATCAAAGATGTATACGCACATACAATTTTGATTGATCAATCACTGACCAATTTTACCACCCCCATGTAGTAAGTGGGCCAATAGACAATGAATTTGATGAACAGAGCTGAAATTGGCTAATCAAAATTGTATGTGTGTACCAGACTTTACAGCTAATACTGTACATACAGAAAGTAGCAGGGTTCAGCATACAATACAGCTGGTTTACAATCAGTAAAGGCACAGAGTAACACCTTATACTGTACATACTGTAGGCAGCAGAGATCAGCACACTGTAGCCAGTTTACTATCAGTACAGGCACAGAGTAACAGCTTATACTGTATATACTGTAGGCAGCAGAGATCAACACACTGCAGCTAGTTTACTATCAGTACAGGCACTCAGTAACAGCTTATACTGTACATACTGGAGGTAGCATAGATCAGCACACACTGCAGCTAGTTTACTATCAATCCAGGCACAGAGTAACACCTTATACTGTACATACTGGGGGCAGCAGAGATCGGCACACACTGCAGCTAGTTTATTATCGATACAGGCACAGAGTAACAGTTATACTGTACATACTGGGGGTAGTAGAGAGCAGCACATGCTGCAGCTAGTTTACTATCAGTACAGGTGCAGAGTAACAGCTTATACTGTACATACTGCAGATAGCAGAGATCAGCACACACTGTAGCTGGTTTACTATCAGTCCAGCACAGAGTAACAACTTATACTGTACATACTGGTGGTAGCAGAGGCCAGCACACACTGCAGCTAGTTTACTATCAGTAAAGGCACAGAGTAACAGCTTATACTGTACATACTGGGGGTAATAGAGAGCAGCACACGCTGCAGGTAGTTTACTATCAGTACAGGTGCAGAGTAACAGCTTATACTGTACATACTGGAGGTAGCAGAGATCAGCACACACTGCAGCTAGTTTACTATCAGTCCAGGCACAAAGTAACAGCTTATACTGTACATACTGGTGTAGCAAAGATCAGCACACACTGCAGCTGGTTTACTATCAGTTCAGGCACAGAGTAACAGCGTATACTGTACATACTGGGGGTAGCAGAGATCAGCACACACTGCAGCTAGTTTACTATCAGCACATGCACAGAGTAACAGCTTATACTGTACATACTGGAGGCAGGGCCGGAGCTACCATAGGAAAAAAATAGGCAATTGCCCCAGGGCCCCAGATCCTGTAGGGGCCCCCAAGGTGTCCCTCCCCCATCTTAACTGTTGCTCCCCAGGGACTCTGCAGAGTCTGTTAAGTTGGGAGGTGATTGGGGGAGGGGAGGGTCAGCAGCCAGCTTTTGGGCCCAGAAGGAAAATTTGGCTGCAACAAAGGGCCTCTAATGACGCTTTTTAGTCGGGGGGTGTCTGTTGTGGGCCCCCAGGCTAATTTTGCCCTAGGGCCCAATTGTTACTTGAACCGGCCCTGACTGGAGGTAGAGATCAGCAAACACTGCATCTAGTTTATCAGTACAGACATACAGTAACAGCTTTTACTGTACATACTAGAGGTAGCATAGATCAGCACACATCGCAGCTAGTTTACTATCAATGCAGGCACAGAAAACAGCTTATACTGGGCATATTGGCGGTAGCAGAGTTAAGCACACAGAGACAGCACAGCACAGCAGACAGGCCCAGCCAGTCCCAGTTGCTGTTTGGCTAGTGGCTACTACTACTGGGCTGGCTGCAGGCTGCCTGGCTGTGTGGCTAGCTGGCTCTGGCTGCACTCTCCCTCCCCCCTAACCTCCCACCTGGCTAGTGGCTACTACTACTTGGTAGAGATGGCCCGAACTGTTTGCCGGCGAATGGTTCCCGGCGAACTTCCAGTGGTTCGTGATCACGGAGAACCGCAAACTTTTCCGGAAGTTCGGTTCGCCCCCATAGTGCACCATTAGGGTCAACTTTGACCCTCTACATCACAGTCAGCAAGCACATTGTAGCCAATCAGGCTACACTCCCTCCTGGAGCCACAGGCCCCGCGGGCCATTATACTCACTCATGTGCCTGCAGTAAATAGAGAAGGAACAGCTGCTGCAGACTCTCTCATAGGGAAAGATTAGTTAGGCTCTTGTAGGCTTGTTAGCTTGCTCCTTGCTGATTCTTATTGCTAAAATAGCACCCCACAACAGCTCTTTTGAGAGCTAATCTTGTTCTTGTGATCTATTTTTTTTTCTGTGTGTCCCACTGACACTTGTGTTGCATAGACAGCCTTGATAATCCATACTGTGTGTGTGCCACTGCCAGGCCCAGCACATTCAGTGACTACCTGTGTGTGTGTGACAGGTGCACATTGTAATACCCATTACTGCATATACCTACCTACCTACCTACCTGTTGTTCACAGTGCACCCACCTACCTACATGAGTTGAGCGCACGCAGTATCACTGTGCCTGTCCGCTACCTGTCCGTGTGTGACAGGTGCACATTTTAATACCCAGTACTGCATATACCTATCTACCTGTTGTTCACAGTGCACCCACCCACCTACCTACGAGAGTTGAGCACACGCAGTGTCACTGTGCCTGTCCGCTACCTGTCTGTGTGTGACAGGTGCACATTTTAATACCCTTCACTGCTTATACCTACCTACCTGTTGTTCACAGTGCACCCACCTACCTACGTGAGCGCGCACAGTGTCACTGTGCCTGTCCGCTACCTGTCTGTGTGTGTGTGTGACAGGTGCATATTGTAATACCCATAACTGCATATACCTACCTACCTGTTGTTCACAGTACACCCACATACCTACGTGAGCGCACGCAGTGTCACTGTGCCTGTCCGCTACCTGTCTGTGTGTTACAGGTGCACATTGTAATACCCATCACTGCATATACCTACCTATCTGTTGTTCACAGTGCACCCACCTACCTACGTGAGTAGAGCGCACGCAGTGTCACTGTGCCTGTCCACTACCTGTCTGTGTGTGACAGGTGCACATTGTAATACACAGTACCAGTGGCTGGATAGTGTAATGGTTAACCAGTGGCTGGATAGTGTAATGGTTAAGGGCTCTGCCTCTGACACAGGAGACCTGGGTTCAAATCTCGGCTCTGCCTGTTCAGTAAGCCAGCACCTATTTCAGTAAGGAGTTTCTTGGGCAAGTCTCCTTAACACTGCTACTGCCTACTGAGTGCGCTCTAGTGGCTGCCTCGCAAGCGCTTTGAGTCCGACAGGAGAAAGGCGCTATACAAATACTGCCATTATTACTGCATATACCTACCTACCTGTTGTTCACAGTGCACCCACCTACCTACGTGAGCGCACGCAGTGTCACTGTACCTGTCCACTACCTACCTGTCTGTGTGTGTGTGACAGGTGCACATTGTAATACCCATTACTGCATATACCTACCTTCCTGTTGTTCACAGTGCATCCACCTACCTACGTGAGCGCACGCAGTGTTACTGTGCCTGTCCGCTACCTGTCTGTGTGTGACAGGTGCACATTGTAATACCCATCTCTGCATATACCTACCTACCTGTTGTTCACAGTGCACCCACCTACCTACTTGAGTTGAGCGCACACAGTGTCACTGTGCCTGTCCGCTACCTATCTGTGTGTGACAGGTGCACATTGTAATACCCATTACTGCATATACCTACCTACCTGTTGTTCACAGTGCACCCACCTACCTATGGGAGCGCACGCAGTGTCACTGTGCCTGTCCGCTACCTGTCTGTGTGTGACAGGTGCACATGTAATACCCATCACTGCATATACCTACCTGTTGTCTTCAGTGCACTCACCTCATCACTGCATATACCTACCTGTTGTGTTCAGTGCACCCACCTACCTACGTGAGTGCACGCAGTGTGATATACCACTCCGTGCATACCTGTTAACTGTGTCTGTGTGACTGCACATTGTATTAGTCAAGTCAGTGCATACCTTTCACTTCATCCCCCCCGATATGGACACAATGGACAAAACAGGCAGAGGTAGAGGCAGACCCAGAGGAAGGCCACCCGGCAGGTCTGTGAAAGGTTGTGTTGATGTGATTTCGTGCAGTCCTCGACCAAAGTACAGTGCTCAGAAGAAGGCACGTCCCATCAACTCCCAAGATTGTCAGGACGTGGTTGACTATTTAACACAGAAGAGGTCCCTCTTCAATATAGTGCTCAAAATAAAGAAAAAGAAACAAAAAACCATAGCGTGACTCTGTATCAACATTAAATTGTCCTTTACATCACACCAGTGCTCCAAACGGGTTATCTGTGCTCAATATCACCACCATATAGGTCTCACAGGTTCTCACCAAATAGTGCAGCTGCCAAGCCACAGACAGCAATAAAACATTTGTGACTCTGGAGACTCCCACTCTCTCCCTCAGCGTGCAAGTGCTTCTTAATATCACACGTGGCCTCTCACCTTATTAATATGCCATCCACATTATAAGACAGCTCATGCACTTATTGCTCCCAGTCTGAAAACTCCCAAGGCAGCGGGCTCAGCCAAACGGATCATCCAAGAAGCAGCAGACTGAATCTAGTAACTAAAAAGCTTCTCATAGCATAAAACTGTATGTTTATTAAAAGATATTAAAAACAATTACACTCACATTATACATAAGCATATAGTAACAAGTTTCTCCACGCCTGTAAGCTCAGCCCTACGTGTTTCGTGCATGAGCCCCTGATGAGTGCGCATGCACGAAATGCGGAGGGCCGAGCTTACAGGCGTGGAGCAACTTGTTACTATATGCTTATGTATACTGGGATCATGTGAGTGTAATTGCTTTTAACATCTTTTAATTTTAAGTTTTTGGACTTGGGTTCAGGGACTTTTGAGTAGTCCGCACTTTTTGATTTTCTGTTTTTCTTTCAGTTTGTACATTGGTGTTGAGTGCACATATACAATGATTTATTTTTAGGAACTTTTAGGGACTTTTGAGTAGTCTGCACTTTCTGATTTCCTATTTTGCATTTTTATGTTTTTTTTCTAGGTTGTACATTGGTGTTGAGTGCACATATACAACGATTCATTTTTAGACTATTTAACACAGAACACCTTATCTTCTGCAGCCACCAGCGCTACTACAAGCCCCACATCCGTTGCATTTGACACTTCGCAGGAGTTTATTGGTGGGGAATTAACTGATTCAAAGCCATTATTGTTACAACCAGATGAAGGCTAAGCAAGTTACACCACCTCATAAGTCTGAGTTAGGCGGCGACACTATGGACGTAACATGTGAAGATGATGAAGTACCTGCTGTTGGTGCAGTTTTGGAGGTGTCTGATGAAAGCGAAGCTGGGCAGGATGATCATGATGAAGACGATAATACGGATCCCACGTAAGTTCCCAATAGAGGAGATGAACAGGGGGAAAGTTCAGAGGGGGAGTCAGAGAGGAGTAGGAGGAGTCGAGTTGCTGAAAGAAGCAGGGGGAGCTCGTCATCAGAAACAGCTTGTGGCAGTGTCCGGCGCCATGTATCGCCACCTATGGACAGCCAGCCAACATGCCCTTCAACGTCAGCTGCTGATGCCATCATAGTCCCATCACCCCAGGGGGGCTCAGCGGTTTGGAAATGTTTTCATGTGTCTGTCTGCCTCAGATCGGAGCAATGCCATCTGTTGCCTCTGCCTCCAAAAATTGAGCCGTGGAAAGGCCAACACTCACGTAGGGACAAATGCCCTACGAAGGCACATGGAGAAAAGGCACAAACTGCAATGGGAAGAGCACCTGAGCAAAAGCAGCACACAAAAGAAAAGCCACCCTCCTTCTCCTATTCCTCCTTCAGGTGCAGCATCTTCAGCCGCTTTCTCCCTTGCACCTTTACAGCCACCCTCCTTCACTCTGCCTCTGCCCTAGAGTGGTTCCTGCTCCTCTGCCCACAGCAGCCAGGTGTCCATGAAGGAAATCTTTTGAGCGGAAGAGGCCAATTTCTGCCATTTACCCTGTGCCTGGCGTCTGACAGCTGGCATGGTGGAACTTTTAGCTCGCCCGCTGTTACCATACCAGCTGGTGGACTCTGAGGCCTTCCGTAAATTTGTGGCCATTGGGACACCGCAGTGGAAGATGCCAGGCCGCAATTATTTCTCTTAAAAGGCTATACCCAAACTGTACCGTGAAGTGGAGAGGCAAGTGGTGTCATCTCTGGCACACAGCGTTGGGTCAAGGGTCCACCTGACCACGGATGCCTGGTCTGCCAAGCATGGTCAGGGCTGCTACATTACTTACACAGCCCATTGGGTCAACCTGGTGACTGATGGCAAGCAGGGAGTACGTGGCTGTGTAGCGGACCAACTTGTTGTGACACCTCCGTGGCTTGCAGGCAGGCCTCCTGCCACCTCCTCTCCTCCTGCTACATCCTCTTCGCTGTCGTCCTCCTCCTCCTCCTTGGTTGAGTGGCAGTTCAACTCTACTGGTGCTGTGATCTCCTCTCCAGTTACACAGCTCCATCTCCCCAGGGTCTATGCTGCATGCCAGGTATGACGGTGTCACGCCATCTTAGACATGGCTTGCCTCAAAGCGGAGAGTCACACTGGACCAGCTCTCCTGGCTGCTCTTAACAAACAGGTGGATCAGTGGCTGACCCCGCACCAGCTGGAGATCGGCAACGTGGTGTGTGACAACGGCAGCAATCTCCTTTTCGCTTTGAATTTGGGAAAGCTGACACATGTACCCTGCATGGCACATGTGCTTAATATAGTCATTCAAAGATTTGTGTCAAAGTACCCAGGCTTAGAGGACGTCCTGAAGCAGGCCAGGAAGTTGTGTGGGCATTTCTTCGTTCCAAGGGTGTTTATTAAGAAATAAAATCAATTAACAATAGAAGTAAAGGCAAATGTTCTCCACATGTGGAGAGTATCAAGTAGAAAACTGACAATTAAGACAAAAAGTGCATGGTCACCCTACAAAGTTTAAGAGGAAAAGGGAAAAAGAGCATAAAAACAATCGAGGGTGACCGTACATATCTAGTTTTTTATACATTTCTACGTGAGCCAAGAGAGGCCCATTGGGAAAGAGGGGATTGGGTAAGAAAAGGATAGGCTTAGGTATAAAGGGTAAGTGGGATGAAAGGATTCACCATGGGTGGAAAAACCACATCATGCCTACAGTGAATTCCAGTGGATAAAAGAGGTATGGGTAGGGAGGAAAGAAGGGTAAAGTCAGTAGCCGAGGAAAGGAAGAACAGAATCATGAGAAAACTATTACAGTTGTTGAGTCAAGGGCACATACACGCCCAGAGGTGTAGACATATCATGAGGGTGGTGTCCCGCGGCACTCAATAACAGAAACCGATGCTCATGGGTTTATACGTTCCACCCGAGAGGTTTGTCCCTAAAAGGAGTGCAGGAGGTAGGAGAGGCCCACATTTCCCTGCCAATCGATCCATGGATCCCATACCTTAAAGAAGTTCTCCAGGTTGTCAAATATTTTAGCCCTGATGTGTTCTGAGGACATGGTGGAGTTAAGGCCCCTAAACACCTCCTCAACCATAAGCGAGTCCTTCCTCCATCGAGACGCCAAGTGTCTCCAAGCCTGTGCCATGATATATTGAATTAATTTATGAGTAGCATATTTCAGCGATTGAGGTCTATTGCCCAGCAAAAGGACCGAAGGATCCATATCACTTTGTAAGCTAAGCATCAATTTAGTTCTACTCCAAACATCTTTCCAAAAGGTTTGGGCCTTTGGGCACGACCACCAAATATGCCATAGGTCACCGCGCTGAGCACAGCCCCTAAAGCAGTCAGATGAGTACATAGGATTATAGAGATGCAATTTGGCAGGGGTCTGATATGTTCTGTGCAGGAGCTTTAGAGACGTCTCAATGGAGGAGAAGAAGAGTGACCCCCTGGTCAAGGAGGTGCAGCAGTGAGCCCATTTACTGTCGGACAGTTCCAGGGCGCAATCTCTTTCCCAGTCTAGCTGAGCCTTAATTTTACCATCGATGGTGGGATGGGAAAGAAGGGTATGCAGGTCTGAGATGAAACCCCCGTCCATCGGGCCGTTTTTACATCGGACTTCAAAAGGGGAGTAGGTATGGACATCATTATTAGGGTCTAATGAAGATAGAAATTTAAATATTATGTCCATTCTTCCCCACTCTTCTCTGGGAACATCGTGAGTTTTTATAAAGTGGATGGGTTTCTGGAGTTTGAATGCAGATAAAAATCTACCTAAAGTGGTTAGTCCCCTTTGAATCCACCATCTAAATTGGGTAACTTTATGTCCCTCTGGGAAGTCGGGGTTGCGAAAGATCCTTGTCATACAGGACGTGGGGGACTGGAAGGCATATATGAATCTTGTCCTAGACCAAAGGCTTAGGGATTGGGCTGAGACCGGGGAAAGTTTTCTAATCTTAGCTACAGGAATGTGTTTAGCCCACATCACCCCATCTAATGAAAGAGGAGTCATCAAAAGCGACTCCAGCTCAACCCATAGTGGGACCATATTGGAGATGGCGTTTGATGCAGCTAATTGGGAGATCTGGGCCGCCTTATAATAGTTAAAGAGTATGGGAGCGTTCAAACCCCCCAGGTCCCTAGATCTGGCTAATGTTAAATATTTGATCCGGGCTTTTCTTTTTCTCCAGATAAACTTCTGGATAAGGGATTGTAGGTGCTGTATTGGGCCTTTCCTAACAAGTATCGGCAGGGATCTAAAAAGATATAATAGCCGTGGGAGCAAGGTCATTCTTACTGCAGATATTCTGCCCAGCATGGAGATAGGGAAGTCATTCCAGCTCTCCAGATCTCGAGCAAGCCTATTGTAAAGAGGGGGATAATTAAACTCATATAATTTTAATGGATCAACCGTAAGTTTAACCCCTAGGTACTGTATAAATTTGGTCTGGTGTTGAGGGCCATGTGACTCAGCCAATTGGTGGGCTTGAGCCTTAGACATATCTGAGACCATCAATTCCGATTTCTCCAAATTAAGCCTGAATCCAGAGAAAGGAGAGAATTTCTCAATTTCGTCTAGTAGTTTAGGTATAGAAGTACGGGGAGAGGTAAGGGTTAGCAAAATATCATCCGCAAAGAGAGAAAGTTTATATTCTTTTGAGGCAATTTTCACGCCTGTAATCTCCGGTGTATTGCGGATTTGCTCTGCCAGGGGTTCAATAATAAGGGCAAAAATTGCTGGTGACAGAGGGCATCCCTGCCTCGTACCCCTCTGTATTGCAAAAGACTTTCTCTTGGATGCAGGCATTTTGAAGTTTTGTGTGCTTAGTCAGTCAGATCAGTGTGGTGAAGTTGGAGTGTCAGATCAGATCAGTGCAGTGAAGTTGGAGTGTCAGATCAGATCAGTGCGTGAAGTTGGTGTGAGCATTTGTCGATGTCAATCAGGCTTGTATTACATAATTAAAGCAGGATTTTTCAAAAATAAAAAAATAATTATATATTGATTAAAATGTACATAAGTCATGGTGTTTTTTGGAGCAATTTTAGACTTAGGACTCACTACAGTGATTTCAGCAGCGATTTATGCCTTCTAGTAATCGCCAGTGATTGCCAGTGATTTCAAAAATCTCTATGCCAATGATAGTGGGTAACGGAGAGCCCACTGGAGTGACTGCAATTTGGCTAAATTGCAATCGCTCTACCTTCCATTTTGCTAGCGATCGAAATTCAATATTAAGAACAGGATCGATGCAAAATCAATTTTCAATTGCAATACCTTGTGATACCAAGCGATTTTGCAGCTCTTGTACGGCCCAGAAAACACCAGCTTACGAAAAGTCCATAGCAGAACTTCACAACTGCAAATCACAATTGTTGCTGAAATAGCTTTAAAAAACACTAGCAAAAATGTTGAACAATTGCAACTGTGATTTGTAGTGGGTCCTTGGTCTTACACCTTGGGCCCACTGAGATTGCTTTTTGGAAATTGCTAGATGCTTGTGATTTCTGATTTGCAAAAGAGATTTTAAATAAGATTTCTGGAGCGATCACGATTTGGTTCTGCTACCTTTGACTACGATCACTCTGGAATGAATGCAAAAATGTAACCCTTGTAGAAGACAAGAGTTACATTTCCACAGTTTACTGCGTTTGTGGCCTGAAGACACTTCCTTAGGTCAGTGTATAAGCTCATGTACAGCTGCTGCCTGCTTGAAGCACTGTGTATTTTCAGTTGTATATTCCTGTGAGAAATCAGTCTAATCTTCACTGTTGGTACACAAATTTTCAAGGTGGAAGACATATTTTCTGTTGAGCAACCTCAGGTGTTGTCAGTTGAAAAGGGGTGTGTGCAATGCAATGTATGTAGGAATCGAATGTCGTTACGCTGTTTTTGCTGGAAAATTGCACTTTAGAATTTCGTTGTACAATTTCGGTTGTTACAATGACAATAAAGATTTTCTATTTCTATTTTTCTATCTTTTCCCAAAAATGTGACAGCTCCTCCTCTGGGCCTGGCTAAAAGAATGTATTTATTCAGAATGTCTTACAATAACATTGTGGTATAGTTTTAATGTTTTAGTTACAATACTATACTATGGAACAGAGTAGAGTTGGACTGTGTGTATTCACAAATGAGTTTCAACATAAAGTCTGCTGCACAATAATGACTTACAGAAGTAGTAATTATACAAACAGCTAATAGTATATTTTGAACAAAAAGTAGGAAACTAGCACACATGTCCTGCCTGCTTATTAACACACCCACTCACTAAACTCTTTAAAAAAACAGGTCTCCAGTCTCCTTCCCTGCTAAACTCAGGCGGCAATAAAAGAGCCTTACACCAACTTAAAGTGGATCCGAGGTGAACTTTTACACATTGCATAATTGTGTTCTTTTTACTATTGTTTATAGGGCATTCCTCAAGCCAAATACTTTTTTGTTTTTGTTTTAATACACTAATTCCCTATAAACTAAATAAACCACGCCCACAGGTTTTCAGAGAGCCTTGGCAGTAGCAAGGGCTCATGGGAGCTCAGTCTGGGCAGGAGGAGGAGGAGGAGGTGTTACTAGCCATTGATTTCAGAGGCAGAGGGGAGGAGGGAGGAGGGGGGATTAGGTTTTTTTCACAGGCTGAGTGTTCAAGATACAGATAAGCCTGCCATTGTGTAATGTTTACAAACAACATGGCTGCTGTCATTGTATCACAGGAAGAAATAATCATTTTCTATTAAAGCTGTTTGCAGCTAGATTTGCTGTGTAAACTATCTAAACTTTTGATAAGATATATAGACAAATGACTTGTTATAGTTAGTTTTTCATCTCGGATCCGCTTTAATGCATAGCAGCCTGCATCAGCTCTACACTTAATTGCATTAAAGAGAAACCATAACAAAGAACTGAACCTTATCCCAAGCAGTAGCTGATATCCCCTTTACCATGAGAAATCTATTCATTTTCTCAAACAGATCATCAGGGGGCTTTGCATGGCTGATTATGTGGTGAAACCCCTCCCACAGCGTGGTGTCAGGGTCTCACAGCACTGAGGTACTGACATCACACTGTGGGAGTCTTGTTGCGCTGTGGGAAACAACAGCTGTTTCCAACTGCCAAAAAAGCAAGCAGCATCTCCTTCCAGTGACATCACCTGCCAGCAGTAAAAATGTCGCCATGTGATAAATGTCAGAATGTAAATCAGGGAGAGGAAAGATTTTACAATGAGCAAACACTGACTAAATCATTTATGCATAATTATTGTACAAATTAAGCACTTTTTTAATTACATGATTTTCACTGGAGTTCCTCTTTAAAATCAAACTCTAAAATGGATGCTAAACATTCCCGTGGCTACATTATATAGAACTGTTGCTGAGTAAAGACCAGGTGATCAGCAGGTATCCAGTTGTTTGCCATCCACCAGCAAGTTGAAGAAGAGATGCCACTGCTCTTTCTGGCCCTGATTGGTGGACCAGGACAGAATGGGAGAGCCGAGCATTATGGAGAAGCCCCCCCTACCCAAGAAACATAGACAGGTCATCAGCAATGTTCAGTCCTTTTCACATTGGCCTTAATGGCCCTTGTTCAACATTAATTTGTAAACAACTTGAAGCCAAACACAGAGCCTACTCATATGTGCCCTGTAAAGCAGTCATACAGAAGCATATTTTTGCATGAATACCACTTACTGTAATTTACATGCATCTCTGATACACTCGCATCTTCATGCAAGTTAATAGATGTACTGCAAATTTTCATATTTTAGTAGTATATGACAGTTTTTAATCAGTGTAGGTTTGATTGAATAAAGAACACAATTAGCATACATTAATTAGTTAGTGCTTTCATTATATTTTTGTCAGGTTTATTTTTAGTTTTGCATCCATTATTTATGACTTTTTGAATTGCCATGTGGTAGACTTTGCTTTCTTGTAAATTAAAACTATTAGTAATCATGGAAGATAAGCGTGTACATTGCTGATTTTCTTTCCTTCCAGTGTCATCTGCAATCATTATAATGCAGCAAGTTCCTTTAATACCTTACAAAGCTTAATCCTTTACAGCTTAACTGCAGCATTTCTGAAATCTCAGATTCTTGCACTTTATGTAAATGTCATAATAAATATATGTTGCTTGTGGTAGTTTTGTCATATGGCTTGTTAAGAGATTTTTTTCCATGTCTGAAGATAGTAAATCTATTTAGTTAATGATATGAAATCAACATTGGTTCTCCTTTTAATAGACTTGGTTTATAATCCAAGGAATTAAAGAACCACTATTGCAGGAAGGGGAGGAGGGGACGGAAGCGAATGAAATGGCTATATAGTATCATGGTAACAACAAACATGAGCTTGGAAAAGCTTCGAAAGGCAAAGCCTCCATAAATGGAATCTTCACTAATTTTTACAAAAACATCAATGTGCCTCTTGTAAGTGGCTGCTGAACAGTGATGAATGTTTTTGTGGGAAGGGGAGGAAGAACAACATTGTGACAGGAGATAGACAAGACAAAGACAAATAGATAAATCACATTTATATCGCACTTTTCTCCTGGTGGACTTCAAGCGTCGGAGCTGCAGCTACTAGGAAGCACTCTATAGCCAGTAGCAGTGTTAGGGAGTCTCACCCAAGGTCTCTTACTGAGTAGGTGCTGGCTTATGGAACAGGAAGAGCCGAGATTTGAACCCAGGTCCCCTGTGTCAGAGGCATAGCCATTGAAGGGGATCAAGCATAATTTTTAACTCCCAGGGCAGCTCAATAGCAAATTAAAAATGCATGCTAAATTGTTGCTCATTATTAAAAAAAACTTTTATCTTAGCAATTTTTTTTTACATGTAAGGGTTAATAACAGGCAGAATCCTTCTATTTCCTGTACTTCCTCTGTCTGTCCACTGGTCGCAAGCAACAGAAGATGAAAGGCAGATAAGAACTCACCTAATCAGACTTAATTGCCCACAAGCTTAGATCAAACAAATTCATAAAGCATTAGGGAGGGGGATAAGTCTTCTCTGTCTGTCCTTCAAGAAGATAACATTAGTCATACTTTATGAATTTCACACCAAGCCAGGATAATGGCAGTGAAAAGGGAGCAGGGGGGTTACCTTCTCAAACATGGAAGACCTTTCAACTTTTTGAAAGCAGGAGCTGCTAAGATCCCTTTAACCAGTACACTATCCAGCATCTTCCGGTGGAGCGGGTTGAGGAGGGGAACAACATGGTTAAGTGTCACTCAGGTGTCACAGTCACTAAACATCTGGCATTCCAGATCTTGGTACAACATCTGGGAACACCTGTACACACTAGTTTCTCAGCCAAGATGGTCCTTAATGACTGAATGCCATCTAGTGTAAGTACTTAGCTTTAGACTATTGCTAGTCCTAAATAGCTTGCGATACTTGTGAGGAATTTGGGGCCAATATAAGAGTATACCTGTACCCAGGTTATATTGGCACTTGACTAAATTTTACCAATAAATCCAGGGTTCCCCTTTATGCTTCTTACTTATCACTGTACACCTCAAGTAGTATAAATATACGCATATCATCATACATTTTATGAAATTATGTTGCTTTTATAATGATTTTCCTGCCAATTTGTAAAAGAAAGCTAGGTGATATAATAAAGCAAAGATAAGTCTGCCGGTGCCACCTATAAGTTAACCTTTCCGGTCACACAGTGTTCTCAGATGATCATAATGATCTTCGCACAGAAAGATGAGATACAGAACAGAGTTCAGAAATAATGTGTCTGTCATGATTTGTCTGACTTACCTATTTATAAATGATATTTGTGAGCAATTAGTTTTAATCCACTAATAACTCAATAACCGAAGCTGATATTATTACCTAAAGGGAAGCTCAGTCAAGTGTACCTGAGAGTGCAAGGTCAAAAGCTGGGAATCTGTGTGAGTTGTCCACTTGTTCGGTAATTGCAGTTAGGATGTAATTTTAGACAATCAGATAAAGCATTTTAGCTTGATACTTAGGACTGCAGCATCCCTTCTGCTCAATCATCCAAGTGGACTAATTGAGCTTCTCCATGGTAGAAAAAGCTAGAAAAAGCAAAAGGGTAATTTAAAGCGCTGCAATTCATTACTAGGGTTGACTGAATCTGATAAGTTAGATGGTGGGTTTAATGTTATCAATTAGAATTAGTTCATGTCTCAGTATAGAGTTTTAGATTGAAATCTTCACACATGTGACTTTCATTATGTCATGAAACAGCTTGCGATTATGAGTTGCTACTACAGATATTACACCATGCTTAAGATAAAGATGAAAGAAATGACAATCTCGTTCTTTAAATTCAATATCAACATCAAATACTTTAAGATTGTGATCAGGTATCCTAGTAACAATAGATATGCCATTGTGAAGCAATACAATCAATGCTGCGCTTAGCAAAAAATAATTACAGAGCAAATAGATATACCAGGTGTTACAAAATAGTGCAAGTGCTGCGCCTCCGTTTCAGTCATGAAACAATGTAAAAAAAAATAAATACAAAATGTATAGTGCAAATTGTTAGAGCTTTTAGCTCTAACAATGTGTCTGCTGCTTACACAGTGGTGGACTCACCAAATTGACGAACCCTGGTGACCGGGTCTTGCTACATAGATGTGAGATTTATGGTCTCTCTCACCACTACCTCTTTGTTTCCGAGCTCCAGCCTCCATTGCATACACATCAGACAAACAGAAGACTCCAAAACTCCACAGCTTTATATTTCCATAAAAGTTCCCAATAAAAGGTTTCAAAAATAGAAGCACACTCTCATGTGTCATACCAATATATGGTAGAAGGGGGGAGAGATCCACAGACTCTGAATGAGTATAAAACAGATCATTTTATTGGTACAAGAGGACAGACACAGGAAACAATTCCATCCAAAGGGTCATATGACGTGTATTGGGCTCAAGATTTGAAATGCATATTTATGTGTGTGTCTCTTTAAATCAGAAGGTGTCATCCTGCCTTTGGGTGGGTGGTTCTTTTTCCCCACCTATGAACACTCCAACTTTTTGCAGGTTCATTACAACTATGATAAAGGACATATTTTGAGCTCGTTATACGTCAGTTGAGGCGAGGTACTGAGATTCCCATATCCTACTGAGGACTGTAAATCCCCTGGGAGTTCATCTCCTGTGCTAAAGAGAATGTGGATTGAGAAGAATTTTAAGCTTGCTCCTGGGTCTTTTGGAACTTTTATTTATTTAATTCACCATAAAGCATAGACTATGTGACTAGTGTGTTGAATGACCTCTTTCTGGCCAGTTTTGTGTGTGTTGTGTGCCCATTAAACAACTTATGGGCTGGTTCACACTGGCGTCTGCCCGGCTTTCAGAGGCGTTGAATGGGAGCGATTAACGCCGAGTCCTGAACACCAGCAGTAAATGCGGGGCAGACGCCCGTGTGAACCAGCCCTATCTGTAGAGTTCAGCTACTGTGTACATTCTCTCTTGGTCCTGATATGCTTGGATGATCACCAGCTTACAAGGAGAATTTTGCTCATCACCAAACTATAAGTTACAAATTAAAAAATGCTACTCTAAGCACTAAGGTGTTATTTATATTTATTGATGGCAAAACCAATACTCATGAATACAGTCACAGGTAGAGTAGGCACGCCATCATAAATATCCTGGGTGCTTGACAATGTGGTATAAGCAATAACACTGGAACATGCAGGAAACAAAGTTTGTCACACCAATTTAGCAAGTTATAGCACACTCTTTATTGTGCCAAATCTACAGGTAATCTGGCAATTGTTTTGGGAGCCTTGCAGGGTCTCCCTTTATCAAGGTGTGGGGCATGCAGTGCAGATGAATATACAGTGATATACAGGGGTCTAGTCCTGGAAAAAGAATTGAGTGGACTCACCCTAAAAACCTCTGCGCCGCGCTTTGTGCAGCATTTCCAAAAATGGGCGTGGTTACGCATAGCATGGGCGTGGTCATGGGTGGGGCCAAATACACATGGCCTTAGCAGTAGTATAAAAGGTCTACCAGGGGAAGTTTGAGCTCTGTCGTAGTGTATCCCTAAAAAGTAGATGTAATCTGACAGCATTTCACCAAAAATACACATAATCTGGCAGAGGTTCCTGCAAAATACAGATAATATGGCAGTGGTTCCCCCTAAATAGTCAATCTGGCAGAAGCAGTTCCCCCAACATACACATAATCTGGAAGCAGTTCCCCAAAATACGTGAAACCTGGCAGTGGATCACCCAAAATACACGTAACACCCAAAATACATGTAATCTGGCAGCAGTGGTCCCCCAACATACACAATCTGGCAGCAGTTCCCCAAAATACACGTAATCTGGCATCAGCGGTTCCCCAAAAATACAGATCTGACAGCAGTTCTCCCAAAATAGGTACCCCCAGTATAGCTAGCCAGGTCTATAGGTGTCCCAGTATAAGTAGCCATGTGTATAGTTGTCCCCAGAATAGGTGGCCAGATGTAGAGATGTCACCAGAATAGGTAGCCAGGTGTATAGATGTCCTTAGAGTAGGTGGTCAGGTGTGTAGATATTCCCAGAATAGGTGGCCAAGTGTATAGATGTCCCCAGAATAGGTAGCCAGGTCTATAGGTGTCCCCAGTATAGCCAGGTGCCCCCAGTATATGTAACCAGGTGTTCAGGTGTCCCCAGTAGCCAGGTGTATAGGTGTCCCCAGTATATATAGCCAGGTGTATAGTGGCCCCAGTATATGTAGCCAGGTGTATATGTCCCCAGTATATGTAGCCAGGTGTATAGTGGCCCCAGTATATGTAGCCAGGTGTATATGTCCCCAGTATATGTAGCCAGGTGTATAGTGGCCCCAGAATATGTAGCCAGGTGTATAGGTGTCACCAGTATATATAGCCATGTGTATAGTGGCCCCAGTATATGTAACCAGGTGTATAGTGGCCCCAGTATATGTAGCCAGGTGTATAGGTGTCCCCCCAGCTGGAGGGAAGCAGCGCAGCAGAGAGGAGCATTGGGCAGAGCAGCGGGGAAGGGCGGACGTTCCCCCCCCCCCTTCCCTCACCTTGGGGCTCCTCTCCCTGGCTCTCCCTTCCATAAAAATTGCGGCGGTGGCTGGCGGCGGTGACTGGCAGCGGCATCAGTGGGCGGGACTTACCTCCTCCAGTGTTACGGCGAGTGGACGCTGTGCGTGCAGCTGCTCTGACCAGACTAGCTTCACGCACAGTGTCCACTCGCCAAAACACTGGAGGAGAAGAATCCAGGAGGTCCGCACACTCGAAGAATAAACATCCAATTTTTATTCAAACATTGTGACAAAGTTCCATTCAAAAGACCGACGATTCGTTTCGGGGCCCCGTGGGGTCCCCTTTGTCAAGGCAGCACAAACAGAATGGTGACAATTTGATAATAACCCATTCGCCTTATAAGCAGTTGAAGAGATGCAAACCCCTCCCCTCACAAGTTCAAATCTGTCACAATTTACATATGTAAACACAGCGCATGTTGCTATAATATCAACACAATAATGCACCAAGCAACACTCCCATAATTCCTGTTGTATAATCAACCTGTGAACTATGATACCTGGTGATATGCGCAGATGATCCTTTAATGGCTTGTACAGGATTCTCTCATCTGACAAGGGTCCATCACAGCAATGTTGCTAGGGCGGATTCCCGCCTCTCCCGTGATGCACTAGCCCTGGGCGGTTGTCCATGGCGGGCATCAGTCAATATGACTGAACAAGCTCCGTCCGTATGGTTCACGCCCATCGCAGTGTAAACCGTGCCGCTATAGGCTCCAACGTAGAGTAAATGTCCACAACTGGCCAGGCGGCGGCGACAATCCCGCCCCCAACCACTGCGTGGTGACGATCCGTGTCAGCGTGACGTAGAGGCGAGGGACACATGTGTGACCCCTGCCAATAACAGATATCCCAAACCATGAAATACTGCATAGCCCAACACACTGGATCATCATCCTATGACAGATAAACATAAGTTAGAACCCCTCAGTGAAAGGGGAGAATATCCTACTACTTACAGACCACCAAGGAGGAAAGAAGATTATAGTGTGACACTGTGATAAACAGCCCAAGAGTCCCCAGGAGAGAGCAGGAAAAGATCCTATAAAAAACATAAAAAACAATACCATGTAAATATTACATGATGGTAATCTAGACTAGGAGGCGCACGTGAGGTTGACGCACTGTTGGTGGGCGTGGCATGAGACAAGGGATGTCCCTCGCCTCTACGTCACGCTGACACGGATCGTCACCACGCAGTGGTTGGGGGTGGGATTGTCGCCGCCGCCTGGCCAGTTGTGGACATGTACTCTACGTTGGAGCCTATAGCGGCACGGTTTACACTGCGATGGGCGTGAACCATACGGACGGAGCTTGTTCAGTCATATTGACTGATGCCCGCCATGGACAACCGCCCAGGGCTAGTGCATCATGGGAGAGGCGGGAATCCGCCCTAGCAACATTGCTGTGATGGACCCTTGTCAGATGAGAGAATCCTGTACAAGCCATTAAAGGATCATCAGCGCATATCACCAGGTATCATAGTTCACAGGTTGATTATACAACAGGAATTATGGGAGTGTTGCTTGGTGCATTATTGTGTTGATATTATAGCAACATGCGCTGTGTTTACATATGTAAATTGTGACAGATTTTAACTTGTGAGGGGAGGGGTTTGAATCTCTTCAACTGCTTATAAGGCGAATGGGTTATTATCAAATTGTCCCCATTCTGTTTGTGCTGCCTTGACAAAGGGGACCCCACGGGGCCCCGAAACGAATCGTCGGTCTTTTGAATGGAACTTTGTCACAATGTTTGAATAAAAATTGGATGTTTATTCTTCGAGTGTGCGGACCTCCTGGATTCTTCTGCTTGACTTACATGGGTCCCAGCACCTCAACAGTGGTGTGCAATCTTCTTTTGATTTGTGGATTTACCTACAAGATTAGCACCCACATTGAAGATTGTTGTTGACAGATTTGATGCAGCAGCTCAGGATGCAGTGGAAAATTTTCAGTCCAGCACCCCTGTGATTGGGGGGTACTGGTGTGTACAGCATACATTTACCAGGAGTGATTGCATAACGGTAAATGAGGATCATATTATCCCCTTATTGGAGTATGTGCATCTGATCAGACTGTCTCACAGTGTTACAAGGTTACGACTATACCGGGGTAACAGACGACATCAGTGATCATTGCCGCACGTGGTGTGCTACACGATTAAAGAGCAATCAATTCTCCTGATGGATTCCAATACAGAACCATTTGAACCTTTTACCTACTCTCAGGCAGAAATTGACACCATCCTCTTTGTGGACACTGACACAGCTTTTGGTGGTGAGACATCGGCAGATTTACTCAAAGAATTGAGACGTCTCAAGAAACGTAGGGCGGACTTGGAGCTTCATCGCCAGACACTATCCCAATATTATAAATTGAGGAAAATTCCAAAGGGATTTCGATTACAGATACAGCCAACCATCAGCCGACACAAACACGAATTTTGCGTGCGCTGGTGTGCACTTTCCACACAGCATTCCTTGAATTATATGCTTATGGTTATTGAGGAAGTGAAGGTTTTATTAGCCGGCACGAATAAGGAGATTGGGAAAGTGAATTCGCATATTCAACACAAGCTTAAATCTGGGAAGGAGACCAATCTCCAGAAAAATCTGGAACAACTGGAATTGGACATTGACAAATATATTGAACAGCAGAGACAATACAAAAGAGACAAGTTCAAACTCGTCAACCAGGATTACCAGGAGGGACGTGTTTATCCTTGGCTGAGTGGGATTAGGGAGGGAGGTTATCCTAGATTTCCCCCTAGATTTCCTAGGAAACCTACCCGTCCCAGGAAGCCGAAACCACAGAAGCCCAGTGGCCAGGGGAGTGATATTGGGAGTGAGAACCCCACTTCAGACAGTGATAGTGCCCCTGGGCCTTCTGATAAACCCCAGCGTCCTTTTCAGGGAGGTGCCGCAGGCGGAGACCCAGGAGGGGCAGAAAAATCAAGACCAAACCAATATTCCCCGGTCCAAACCAGACAGCAGAAATACCGGTAGTCAATTTGTCACAGAGAACTCTATCCGCTGCAGAAAATCAGGTTTTATCGAGAGGACTGTCTTTCTGTCCGTCTTCCAATTTTGACAAGTTTGACTTTGAAGTCAATATGTACAGGTACGAACGTAACCTCAAACTTAAACAGCATTTCTCGAGGGATTGCACTGTTGAGAGGGTAACACCAGCCATGCCATTCAAATTGAAAAGCAACTTCATACCACCTGGACAGTTTCCTTCGATTGAAACATATATACAAACGACGAAGTATGAAGTGGCTCAGACCACCAACATGATCCGGCCAAAACACAATATGACAAGGAGCGAAAGGGATGCACTAAAGAATCTCAAGGATGATAACTCCATTATAATTAAGCCAGCAGACAAGGGAGGAGCCGTGGTGGTCTTGGATTATGGCGCATATCGTGGAGCAATGCTGGAGATGTTAGATGATGCTGTTAGTTATAAAAAGATCTTGATGAATCCTACTAAGTCGGTCCTGGACAAGATCACCCTTCTAGTTGAGAAGGGATACCAACAAGGATGGATTACATCTGAAACAAGGGGGTACTTATTATGTGAGCATCCACAAACTCCAGTCATTTATGGCCTCCCGAAAATACATAAAGGGGTGGCCCCCCTTAAATACAGACCTATTGTTTCGGGGTCCGAGTCTGCCACTCAACCTATGGCGAGGTTTGTGGACTTCTTCCTACAACCCTTGGTGAAGCAATTACCAGCATATTTGAAGGACACTGATGATTTTTTGAAAAAGCTTGCTAGTTTTAAAGGGGACCTTGGCTCTCTAGTATTGTGCTCTATGGACATCTCGGCACTTTACACTAGTATTCCCAATGACATTGGGCTTACAGCTGTTAACCATTTTCTTTCACAGGGGGAGAATGAAGCGGTGCCAGCAGAATTTATTAGCGAGTGTTTATCGATGGTATGAACGAATAACTTTTTCAGGTTTGAAAATAATTGGTATGAACAGGTTAAAGGTACTGCTATGGGCAGCTCGGCCGCCCCATCTTTTGCCAATCTCTTTATGGGGTATCTTGAAGAAACAATGATTTACCCTAATGATAGCTTTAAGCAAAATGCCAGATTATGGCTAAGATTTATAGATGATGTCTTCCTTATTTGGGGTGGAGAGGTTGGCACCTTGCAGGAATTTGTTGCATTCTTGAATGGCATGGCCGATGGCATAGTGTTCAATCCCGAATTCTCTAGGGACAGCATTACGTTTCTTGATGTTAGGGTGAGCAAGGGGGAGGGGGTTTTCAACACCACCCTTTACCAGAAACCCACAGACCGCAATAGTTTATTGCGAGCTGAGAGCTACCATCCTCCCCACCTTGTCAACTCATTGCCCATCTCTCAGTTCCTTCGGGTCCTGAGGATTTGCAATACTGACGAGGAGAGGGAGAGAGAGATTCTTTTGATGAGGGACAGGTTTTTGGAGCGGGGTTACTCTGACCTTGTTCTCTCTCGGGCACTTGATAAGGCTCATGAGAGAATGGTTAGTGAGACTAGACCCAATCGTGATAGGGTTGGAATACCCTTTGTACACACTTTTGGCCCATTGGCCAAACAAATTAAGGATACAATGTTAAAAAACAATGTTATCCTTCAAGCGGATAAAAGATTGACGTCGGTGGTAAAAGAGAAACCAATTTTTGCATACAAAAATGGCAGGAACATCCGGAGCACTTTGGTTCAGGCTGATCAATGGCAGAAATATATGCAAAAACCGTTCAAATTTTCTGATCGTAAAGGATGTTACAGGTGTTGCAAATGCAATATTTGTAACTCCTTGATCACGGGCAATGCATTCTTCCATCCACACACTGGACGTAAGTATGACATCAAGGACTATGTCAACTGTGATACTGATCACGTGGTCTATGTCCTGAAATGCCCATGTGGGATGGTGTATGTGGGTAAAACCACAGGCCCATTTAAAAAACGTTTTCAGCACCATCGCAGCGACATTCGAATTATGTACCGTGCGATTGAGAAAGGTGAGACCCCCGACTCCACAAAGCCGGTCGCCCTGCATTTTACAGAGCACAAGCATGAGGTTCATTCATTGAGGGGTATGGTGATTGAGTGGGTCCAGGCACCCAGAAGGGGTGGGGATCGTAAGCGCCTGCTTTTACAAAGGGAAGCCTTTTGGATTTATACGCTAAATACAGTGGCCCCCTCAGGTTTAAACAGTCATAATGGTCTAGCTTGTTTTCTACCTGTGAGATAATTCTTGTGACAATGTATGCTGTACTGTACATAGATTACCATCATGTAATATTTACATGGTATTGTTTTTTATGTTTTTTATAGGATCTTTTCCTGCTCTCTCCTGGGGACTCTTGGGCTGTTTATCACGGTGTCACACTATAATCTTCTTTCCTCCTTGGTGGTCTGTAAGTAGTAGGATATTCTCCCCTTTCACTGAGGGGTTCTAACTTATGTTTATCTGTCATAGGATGATGATCCAGTGTGTTGGGCTATGCAGTATTTCATGGTTTGGGATATCTGTTATTGGCAGGGGTCACACAGCGATGTGTATAAAGTGATGTACTGGCAGGGACGCGTGCAGCACGGATACGAGGTACTTGTGACATGCGTCACAGGGCTATACAAGGTTTAGGTCCATCTTGTATGCTATGGTTGCGTAGCAACCTATCTAAGATGAGTACGAGGTTGTGCGCCTAGACTAGGAGGCGCACGTGAGGTTGACGCACTGTTGGTGGGCGTGGCATGAGACGAGGGATGTCCCTCGCCTCTACGTCACGCTGACACGGATCGTCACCACGCAGTGGTTGGGGGCGGGATTGTCGCCGCCGCCTGGCCAGTTGTGGACATGTACTCTACGTTGGAGCCTATAGCGGCACGGTTTACACTGCGATGGGCGTGAACCATACGGACGGAGCTTGTTCAGTCATATTGACTGATGCCCGCCATGGACAACCGCCCAGGGCTAGTGCATCACGGGAGAGGCGGGAATCCGCCCTAGCAACATTGCTGTGATGGACCCTTGTCAGATGAGAGAATCCTGTACAAGCCATTAAAGGATCATCTGCGCATATCACCAGGTATCATAGTTCACAGGTTGATTATACAACAGGAATTATGGGAGTGTTGCTTGGTGCATTATTGTGTTGATATTATAGCAACATGCGCTGTGTTTACATATGTAAATTGTGACAGATTTGAACTTGTGAGGGGAGGGGTTTGCATCTCTTCAACTGCTTATAAGGCGAATGGGTTATTATCAAATTGTCACCATTCTGTTTGTGCTGCCTTGACAAAGGGGACCCCACGGGGCCCCGAAACGAATCGTCGGTCTTTTGAATGGAACTTTGTCACAATGTTTGAATAAAAATTGGATGTTTATTCTTCGAGTGTGCGGACCTCCTGGATTCTTCTGCTTGACTTACATGGGTCCCAGCACCTCAACAGTGGTGTGCAATCTTCTTTTGATTTGTGAAAACACTGGAGGAGGTAAGTCCCACCCACTGATGCCGCCGCCAGTCACCGCCGCCAGCCACCGCCGCAATCTTTATGGAGGGGAGAGCCAGGGAGAGGAGTCCCAAGGTGAGGGAAGGGGGGGGGGGGGGAAACGTCCGCCCTTCCCCACTGCTCTGCCCAATGCTCCTCTCTGCTGCGCTGCTCCCCTCCAGGGTGCTAGGGGGGACGGCGTCCACTCTGCAATAATAGTAAGTGGACGTCGCCCCCCCGCGTTCACGCAGGACTTGACCCCTGGTGATATATATATATATATATATATATATATATATATATATATATATATATATATATCACTAATTCCCTGTACCCTACCCCAGTAACCTCACAATGACATAATTCCTGCCCAATGTCCCTGTAAACAACACGGCATAACATAGATAATGACCTAATCTATGCATAAATCACAGTTACCAGAGGTATCAGTGTATGCAGTACTACATACCGCCATAACTTCATACCATTTCTCTTGTATACTAACGATGCTGCAAGTCCATAGTGTCATAGGAGAAAAGCGCAATATAAATGTTATTTGTCTTGTCTTGTCTGTAAATTAGGCAGTACAAATCTGTAATGCTGCCCCACTGCATTATAACCAGATTGACTGCAGCTGTCAGTGGTGTGTCCTGAAACGAGTAGCGTGGGCAGTGGCATAGCTAAGGAACTCTGGGCCCTGATGTAAGTGTTACATTGGGGCCCCCCAAGCACTCTATACATAACAATTTATATGGCGCACAAAAACCTGCCAATAGGAGTGATATGAAATAATGTTAGGGTGGAAAACAATTGCTATTGCTTTGTAAAGGCTAATTTACACTTGTGCACTTCACACAAACACTCTACTACACCTAAAGCACATATGACCCATTCTTTTCATTGTAAAACATATGAGAAGCACATCAAAAAGCATGTGCCTAGAACACATCTTTTGCAATTCCGAGGTGTTAAAGATCTATAAGTGTTAGCATCACTACAGGCTGGTTTTGTGCCAGTATGTTCCTTGGAAATGGTAGTCTAGAAGAAGTGGTGAAAAATATGTTTTTCATGAGAATTAATAGGTTTTATTGGGGACTGGAAATATATTAGATTTTAATTTCTGGCTATAGGAAGGAATAAAGTAGGTCAAGAACAGGAGCACTGAACTGAATTGTTGCATATATGTGTTTTGATGGTGGCAAAATGTTCAAAAGGATGTTTGCATGACAGCTGCACACAAAGACTAACCAGATGTCCTTTAAATCTCTTACTCCTGTTTTCACTTTAATAACCATCCTTAATGCCTAATGAACCTTGCCACTTGCTCTGCCAAACTGACAGACAGTGTCTATGCTTAAAGTTTGTTTTGTGTGGGGCATAAATGAGGGAAAATATTAATGCCAGCCCCCACCTAAAACAAAAGTGCAGGATAACAGCAAAGCAGCACTACAGTAGGAAGTATAAAGGTATACCTTAAAATCAGCAGATAAAAAAAAATGTGTAACAAGAAAACAAAGTATTAAAATAAAAAAAACTCTTCAACAAAAGTTCACAGCAGAAGTGCACAAGAAAGTGCGGAGGCATCCAAATCTGAAAACGTAAACAAGTAAAAAAAATAAAATAAAAATTTACCTTTGTAATGAACTCACAGAATAGGGCAAACTATTTTCCTTCCTGTCTGAAACAGTTGACCAGTGAATTACGTGAACACGAGCCAGATTTGGACCATTATCACAAGTGCATTCGGAACTGAATCCGTGATCGAGAGGCGATCGCAAATCAGATCACGATGTTGGATAGTGAAAAAATGCTTGTGAATCATGGCTATTCCATGATCACAAGGTCGTGATGAGCATCACTAACAGGCATTACCACAGAACTTATATACAAATAGCTTCCCCCATCCTCTGTGAATTATAAACAGTTGCATGGATTATAATATTTAAGGAGGGCTGTCAGAGTCTTACAAGAACCCAGATCCATATGCTGCTTCACAGAGAACTAGTATCTCGACTTGTTAAAGGGAACCAGAGAGGAAGGAAAGTTAAAAAAAATAAAAAGATTTCATACATACCTGGGGCTTCCTCCAGCCCCATAAGCCCGGATCGCTCCTACGCCGCAATCATCCTCTTCCTCTATCGCCGGTACCGGGTCCCGTCACTTTCGGCGGACGCGACCAATTGTCTGCATACACAGGGGCTCCCTCCATACCCTTACGCATGCGTCTGCGTTGTAAGGCGCCGCACCCGTAAGGATAAGGAGAGAGCACCAGTGATGTGGAAAATTGGCCGCGTGCTTCCGCCGACTGGCCGAAAGTATGGGACCCAGTACCGGCGAATACAGGCAGCGGAGGCCGGTGGTGTGGGAGCGATCCAGGCTTATGAGGCTGGAGGAAGCCCCAGGTATGTATAAAATCTTTTACCTTCTTCAGCTCTGGTTCTCTTTAAGGACCAATTTAGCACATATTTTCACCATACATTCAACATTTAATTTCTCATATTCAATTTTTAATGAAAAAACAAAAAACAAATGTAATTTATCTATTTCACCACGAGTAGCAAAAATAGGAGTAAAGGCATTCTGTACTTTCTTTAAGTCTTGACTCCTGAGAAGTGATATTTTATTTTGCAGTGTCTCATTGGACTTACCATTAGTTCTGCATCACGGCATTAATCTTAGATGTCTGTGCTAAATCAACGCACACTCTGATCAGTTTTATCAACTTTTCTCTTGACAAGCTATAAATAAAAATCATTAAAAATAGGCCCACATTCCACAATTCAAAGACACCCCAACCTTACATCTTTCTTTATATGATCTTTGATATTTCCCATTTCAAAGGAAAGCTAAGATTTCTATAAATCATTTAAATCTAGCCTGAAAAGCTGTTTTCTTATGTAACCCTCTCATCATATTAAAAGTTAAACGATAACACATTTCATTGGTGAATCCCCATCCATAAGAAATTCATTCCCCCGAGTATTATTCTTATTCTGTAAAAAATGCATATGAAAATCAAAGTTAGTTTTCATCTGAAGCTTTCATTAAAAAACATGAAGAGAAGAAGAAACACTTGTAAAGTGTGTTTGCATTAAAGCGGAGGGTAAGGTGTAATTTTTTGCAGGCTTCTATTATTTTGGTCTGGTTGAAAAGCATTTTCCAAAGGGGATTTTGTGGCTTTTGGCACCGTTAATATTTTATATGGAAAAATAATGTTTTCTTGTGTGTTTAATCATATGCCAAGGCAGCTGCTGCTGCAGTAGCGATCTGCATCAAATTAGTGAACAGTTAAAGCAAGATTTTCCACAATCAGGAACAAAGCAGGGCCAGCTAGCATGAGGACAGCTTGTTCATGTTGCTAATGTGCTTAAAAACTTGCTGCACATAATTTGAAACAGCTTTTGTGTGAGGATGTTGGTTCTGGTTTTTGAGGTCTTATGTTAAATCAAAACCACATGGCTTAATAAAATGACAAATTATATATTGATGCCTACTTTGACTAAGCAGAGTTGATTTTTCATTCTTGCTATTGATTTCAAAATGGGCTTTGGTGATATAAATTGAAGCGCCTCAAGCAATTCAAATAGTCAATCACAGCCAGTTAGAAGTTTGAAGCTCAGCGCTCTTAAAGACCTGTACAAGAATTATGAGGAGAACATATCTGCACAGCCATACAAGCTACAAACTCCATATTTGTAAAATATACCTAAAAGAAAATAGCGGTTTTAGCCATCCTTTCTCATAGTTACATAGTTATTTGGGTTGAGAAAAGACATACGTTCTTCGAGTTTAACCAGAAAATAAAGTACACCAGCCTCCTCCCTTATATGCTCATCATTTTTATTGGTGTTGATAAGAAGCAGTTGTTGGCGAGAGAAAATAAAAGAGCAGCAGAGAGAAAGTAAAAAAAAAAGTGTTAGAAAGAAAAATATGGAGTAAAAGTAAAAGTAAATAAAACAAAAATGATTGTGGGTATAGCGGGATAAGTTATTGTTGTGAAGGAGTGAATCAGTTGTACACTAATTTTAACCAAAACTGAAAACTAGCAGACTAGTATGGTAGTTCACCAAATCATAACAACCATTTTCACTTGTAAGTTCACATGTACACCACACCCAAATATTGGTTCAGTTATTAATTATAGATGAGGTTTAGCAGCTGATTTACTTATGAACATTTTTTTTCTCAGGAACAGTGATTACCGTGACATTCCATATCATATATATATATATATATATATATATATATATATATATATATATATATATATATGTATATATTAGAAACATGCCCTTTACGCATTTAAATTAGTGGTGTGGATTGTATTATAATAGCACATGTGCAGCAAAAAATTACTGTAGCCTTGTGCTCAGTGCAATATAAAGGTCTTAAAGAGGAACTTTAGTGAAAAATGGGAAAAAAATACATCAATACATTGCAAAGTAAGAAGTTAAAAAATAGAAGAGAGATCAAGAAATGTACAGTATACTGACTTACATACAAATTCAGCTTAAGATCAAACCTATAGTCCCTAACTTATTTGTTATCTGCGGGCTACCTGTATTTTCATAGCTAAAATCAGGGCTGGATTTGCCCATATGAACTATAGGCTCATGCTTACAGGTAGGCCCATCTATGGAAGGTGGCTCGCTAGCTGCCAAAGTGCTCTTTCCTTCCCTTCCTCCTTGAAGAGTGCGAGCGGAGTGTTAAGAAGTATCATCAGGATCCGACATGCCATCGATGACTGCTTCTCTCCCCTGCATCACCCCATCGTCATCTCCTAGGTAACAGCAGCATCTTCTTAGTATGACGCGCCTGCACGTACTGGTGGCTGTGCATCACAGTAAGGAGATGCCACTGTGACCTAGGAGATGATGCTGGGCGCGCTGCAATGTAGAGAAGCGATCGTTGCTGGCATGTTGGATCCTGGTGAGTCTTCTTAATGCTCCACTCACACTCTGCAGGGAGGGAGGGAGGGAACTTCTATACTGGCCACATAGAGGCTGATTGGGAGACACATCTTGCTATCTATAGTGGCACATCTGACTATAGGGGCTGATGGGGACACATCTGGCTATCTATAGGGGCTAATGGCCCCATTAGCCCTTATAGATAGCCAGATGTGTCCCCCATTAGCCCCTATAGTCAGATGTGCCCCTATAGATAGCAAAGTTTTTCCCCCAATCAGCTTCTATGTGGCACATTTGACTATCTACAGGGGCTGATGGGGGACACATCTGGCTATCTATAAGGGCTAATGGGGGCACATCAGACTATGTATAGGGGCTGATGGGAGACACATCTGGCTATCTATATAGGGGCTGATGGGGCACATCTGACTATAGGGGCTGGCAGGGGACACATCTGACTATCTATAGGGGCTAATGAGGGACACATCTGGCTATCTATAGGGAGTAATTGGGGCACATCTGACTATATATGGGGGCATTTCTGACCATAGGGGCTGGTGGGAGGCACATCTGACTATAGGAGCTGGTGGGGGACACATATGACTGTCTATAGGGGCTAAAGGGGGCACATCTGGCTATCTATAGGAGCTGATAGGGATACATCTGAATTATCTATAGAGGTTGATGGGGGACACATCTGACTATCTATGGGGCTGAAGGGGGACACATCTGGCTATCTATAGGGGCTGATAGGGGACTCATCTGACTATCTACAGGGGCTAATGGGGGCATATCTTACTATAGGGGCCAGTGGGGGGCACACTTTAATAAGAAAAGAGGGCGTGACTCGAGGGGAGGTGGCCTGTGTTAAGGGTTGGGGTTAGGGCACCAGAGCTAATGTGCCTATAGGCTCCTGAGCTGTAAATCCGGAACAGGCTATAATACATTACATGCATGCTGTGATTGCTCCATGTCTTGATTACTGCAACCCCCTTGCCTACCTACTAGCCATCTTGACCCACTTCAGTCTATGGGGAACTCTGCATCACTACTCATCTACCTCTCCTCTCATTTCCACTAACCGGCATTGTCAGTCCCTCCATTGGCTGCCTATCACACAAAGGATACTATGCAAGATCTTAACTCTAGCCTACAAAGTGCTCTACAGCCTAGCTCCTCCCTACTTGACTATGCTTGACTTCAGATATGGCCATACATGGAATCTCAACTCTACTAACAATATTTTCCTGTCCTCCTCGCTAATCATTCTCACATACAAAAATATCTCTCAAATGTTTCCCCTTTCTCTGGACCTGTTCATCAATCACCTACAATTTTTTATCTTTAGACACATCCTGAAAATTCTTCGAGCAAGCATATTCACCTTAGACATTTAAGATAGTCATTGTCCAAAACACTAAAACTTAACATGCTGCTAATTGTTCTACACCTTAACTTCTTACACAGTATGCTTAAATGGAGAGGGCTAATTTTCCCCTTTTTAATTATTATTGCTGTTTAAAGCAAAGCATTACATATTTTCCACATTCATGTTTATTGTATTGCTGACCTGTTCAATTGGCTTTTATTTGTATACAGTTTGTTTTCTCCATTGTATGGCATCATTGAAGATGCTGGTGTTATATTCAATTCAATTCAATTCACTTTATTGTCATTGTGTAACACAATGAAATTACTTTTCATGACAACCCCACGGTGCATATAGAGAACATAGTGATAGTAACAAGGAAGAGAAGAAATTATACAAGTATGCCAGGTATTACAGATGTTTAAACAATTTGTACACAGTGTTAATTATTTCAGAGAGGATTCAGAGTTCATCAAGTTTATGGCGGATGGGAAAAAGCTGTTTTTCAGTCTGTTTGTGTGTGTGCGGATTGATCTAAAACGTTTACCTGATGGAAGGAGCTCAAACAAGGCATTTCCAGGGTGAGTGTTGTCCTTGATAATGTTTTTGGCCCTTCTCACGCTGCGAGTATTATACAAAAGTTCCAGTGATGGTAGTTCAGTGCCAATAATGGCTTCTGCTGTTTTAACAACTCGCTGCAGGGCTTCTCTAGTAGCCTTCGTGCAGCTGTTGTACCAGGCCGTCATGCAGTTGGTCAGAACGTTTTCTATAGTGCATCTGTAGAAATTAACCAGCAGCTTCTGTGGGAGGTTAGCGCTCCTTAGTTTTCTCAGAAAGTAGAGGCATTGTTGTGCTTTGCCAGTTAGAGCTAAAGCATTGTCAGCCCAATACAGGTTCTCTGCGATGGTGACTCCCAAAAATGTGAAGCTGGAAACTCTCTCCACAGCCTCTGCATTGATCATTAGCGGTAGGTGAGTGGACTTTTTGGTGGTCCTAAAGTCCAGAATAATTTCTTTGGTCTTCTTTGTATTTACTAACAGGTTGTTAATATCGCACCATGCAGTCAGGTTCCTATCTTCTTCTCTGTATGCAGCTTTCTCATTGTCTGATATAAGCCCAATGACAGTCGTATCATCTGCAAACTTAACAATTATGTTTGAGGTATGGATAGGCTGGCAGTCATCTGTGAAAAGTGCATAGAGGAAAGGGCTTAATACATAGCCCTGTGGCACGCCAGTGCTCAGGGTAAGGGTGGAGGATGTCTATTTTCCTAGTCTGACAGTTTGAGGGCTATTAGTAAGGAAGTCCAATAACCAAGTACATATGGAGGGAGCAAGACCTAGTGCATGGAGTTTGTTGGTCAGCTGGCTAGGTACAATGGTGTTAAATGCTGAGCTGTAGTCAACAAAGAGTATCCTAACATAGGAGTTGGGCTTTTCCAGGTGTGAGAGGGCAGCATAGAGAGCTACACAGATGGCATCCTCAGTCAATCTATTTGTTCGGTAAGCAAAATGGTGTTGATCTAGATTTGCTGGGATAGAGGCCTTGATGTGTGTGGCTACCAGTCGTTCAAAGCACTTGGTGATGACAGGGGTTAGAGCAACTGGTCGATAATCATTAAGACAGGTTATCCTAGGATTTTTTGGGACTGGCACAATGGTTGTAGATTTAAGGCATGATGGGACTACACCCAAGAACAGAGAGAGGTTGAATATTTGTGTAAAAACTTTCACTAGTTGACCAGCACAGGCCTGGAGCACACGTCCTTGCACACCATCAGGACCTGCAGCTTTCCTGGTGTTGATATTTGTGAGTGCTTGCTGCACTTCATGTATGTGAAGGATTAAAGGTTGTGAGTCTGTAGTGGGCCCAAAGTTGACTGGAGGCCGATTGTTGTCTTTTTCAAATCTAGCAAAAAAGTTGCATCCAAAATAATAATAATAATAATATATGGGTTTTTTTCTACGTTTTTTTTCAAGTATTATGGGCTGTGCAACTTCTGTATGGACAATCGTACTTTAAAATAACCACTTATTCACTCTGAGGATAGTGGCTATCTCCTAGTACCCTCAGGGGATCAGGTATGCAGCACATATACCACCCAACATTCCACATAGATTCATGGACATAGAATCTGAGAGACTGCTAGTCTTCACCACAGCATTCCGCAAGTGTCTGTCGGCTTTTATTCCTAGGAGGCAGCAGGACACTTTGCTGGATGTGGCCACTGGCCACCAGGTTTCCAAACCTGGGGTAATCCCCACCAGTGACAAGAAGAAAAGGTCTATACATTCTGCAATGTGTAGAGAAATGAAGAGACTAGGCGCAGACTTGACTGACAGGCGGGAAAGACATAGGTTGTGGATTGGAATGTCAGGAATGAGTATAACAGGTGTGAACTGGGCTAGTAGACTGGCAGGACAAGGATAACAGGGTAACAGGAATGACAAGCC
Source organism: Hyperolius riggenbachi (assembly GCF_040937935.1). Lineage (NCBI taxonomy): Eukaryota > Metazoa > Chordata > Amphibia > Anura > Hyperoliidae > Hyperolius > Hyperolius riggenbachi. The sequence goes on from NC_090646.1 coordinate 425,630,490, forward strand.
AGACACAGTGCAAAGAAAATGGAGCAAGCCTGGACTCCAGGCTGACAGGGGGAACAGGGACACGTTGCAGGCTGGACTGTTCAGTAGTCAGGACAGGGTAACAGGTCTGTCAACAGACTTACAGGACAGGGACAATTTCCACACTAGGCTGGAAGGCTGGCACGGAAGTTGGAGCTGGCCAAAGTTGCTAGTAGCTAGGAACAGCATGGAAACCATACTAGAACTGTTCAAGGACATAGTACAGAATGCTGTTTCATCCGGGTTTAAATAACCCCAGCTTTTATGCCACCGACCAGCCAAATAAACAGATTTGTGCACTCTACTTGTGACCCTGACTGAAGACCAGGAAAAACAGTTTCTTGATCTGTCACAGAAGTTATCAGAGACTGGTACAGGATGAGAATGATGTTGGAACCCAGCGAATCCTGGTGAGTATAATAGATGCTGAGGTTGCTAAGTATACCTTAAGAGAATTCCATTACTCACATTTGACATCACTGAAAAAATGCTAGTTAGTGACTTTACCACCTGTCTAGATTACAGCAAACCAATACTGGATTACTTTAACCACAACAGAGAAAACTGAAGTCAATGACCTCGATTTGTAATATCGCGTGATGTGCACATAGCCCCAGCCAGGTCAACATCTGCAAGAAGTTTATATGTTTTCCCGTGTCGGCATGGGTTTTTCTCCGGGCACTCTGGTTTCCTCCCAAGTCCCAAAAATACAGATAAGTGAAATGGCTTACCCCTTAAATTGGCCCTAGATTACGATACATACACTGTGCGATACACACATAGACATAGGACTATGATAGGGACTAGATAGTGAGCCCCTCTGAGGCACAGTTAGTGACAAGACCATACACTCTGTGCAGCGCTGAGGAAGATGGGGTTATATAAATACTAACTAATAATAACAAAAGTGGCTAAATTACAACTATTTTAGGGAGTGAAACAGGTCATGTATATTTAGTGGTGGCACTATAGCCAAAGTTCAGCTTTAATCTCCACTTCTGCCAAACAGCCACTAATATTACAAAGAAAAACATGGTTGTATGATCATCAAAGCATTTAATACTAAATTTTAGCTCAAGCTGCTTGCAATTTTCTGAAGATTTAGCATTCACTTGGGTTATGATGGTAAGCTTTTAATCAGTATTGGTTTTTTTTTTTGCTAAGCACTTTTAAAAAAGTTTCCCAGCACAAGACCAAGGGAAATGAACTGCTTAAAATAAATGCCTTTGAGCCAATTACAATGGACAAACATTATACACACACACGGTAACAAGCTCTAACTTTAAGCCAAGGATTTTTTTGTTCCTTAGGAAGTGTCATGTGTTTTAAAATATGTTAAATCTTTATTATGAAATTGACAAATATAATAATAAATAAAGGAACTGCTTGCCACGAAAAGCTGTCAAAATAACAAATTTATGAGAAATGAATAGCATCTGTTGTAATGTAACAAGTTGTTAAAATATGTAAATACATAAATCAGCAGTGGAATTTTTTTCTCTAGACTTGCAGTTCTAATTAGATCTGAACTGTGTAACAGAACTTTTGATATCATTCAGAAAAATAAAATGATTAGGGAACTAATCAACGCTGAATACATTCCAGACACAAAGTTTTGAAGATCATTGCAAACTTTGCCTTAACAAATACAGTATGTACAGATAAGTAAAAAGTTAAAAATGGAACTAAAAATATTCAAAAGGTGACCTCTCAGCAGGCTGGCAGAGCTACATTACTTTTGAGGAAGCACTAGATTCTGTGTAGGGGTGTCACCATTGTTTTTATACATTGTGGATCTTTTGCATGGATTTAATAAAATACATTTGCAGGTAAATCAGAAATCCTGATGCTCTCCACTTCTGCATGGTGTTCACAAGTCATTGGTATTTCCAGCCAGTGTTCTCCCCAGGCTCTTTTAGCTGGGTGCGTCACCCGGCTAATTTTGGTGAGCACCTGGCTGTCATCGGCTCACCTCCTCATCCTCTTCCTATGCGTTAAGCAGAGTTGCACAGCGAAGCACCGGCCCTGAATTCGCACCCCACCCGGCTACTTTCTCATGTCACCCGGCTGAAAAATAATTTGGGAGGAGAACACTGTTTCCAGCAGTAGGAATCATGACTGTTCAAGACTCTCATCAAGTGCACATCTAAAGATTGAATGCTTATGTTTTAAGATGCTTTTTACTTCTTGATGCAGAAAAGTTATGATGGGAGCTTCGCTAGATTGTAAAGTGGTAAGCATTCTTGACTTAAAGCTTTGGTCTTTTGGGTTCTAATCTGCATGGATTTCTTGGCACTCCAGTTTCCTTCCACATGTAAAAAACAGCCCCTTCGAAGAACAGTGAATGATGTGATTTCAGACTAACAAAGTCATTCACCTAGATGCACAATACCCATACAACATTACCAGTATGTAGAGTTAGGCTAATTGTAAGCAGGTGCTGGGATGAAAGTGGTGCAGTAAGTTGTAACACAAGCTAGAGCAGTAACATAAGCCAGCTGAACACTCAACACAGGCTGATGATGGACCAGTATTGGTCATCAAGAAGGATAACTGACCTTAAGCCTCTTTAACCCTTTGGCGACCGCTCAACGCCGATTGGTGTGAATGCAGCGGCAGCCCCAGCAGGAAATCACGTATGCCAATGCACGCACATCTCCGCTTTAATGAACTCATTAGTCTACCAGAGGTGATCGCCGCTAGGAGACTGTTAGACGTCAAAAGCGCTGTCTATTTACATGGTACAGCACTGTGATCTATGGCAGCGCTGTACTGGGAAAAGCCGTGTGATACGACTGTCCTCTCTGAATGCAGAGAAGCGATCTGCTGTCATAGGCTGAAGCCTATGACAGGCGATCACTGTAATTGGCTGGCGAGGAAAGGGAGGTATAGAAAATAGTTTATAAAATAGGTAAATTTATTGTAAAAAAAAGAAATAAATATTTAAAAATAAATAAATAAACATCCTGGGAGCAATCACATTCCCCTAACAGAAAGCTCAGTTGATGGGCAGAAAATGGAGAGGGGAATCACTTGTGTGCTGAGTTATGGGGCCCTGCAGCGAGCCCTTAAATCTGCAGTGGCCTTAATTGTAAAGAATAGCCTGGTCACTGGAGGGCTAAAACCTGTGGTCCTTAAAGAGACACTGAAGCGAGACTAAATCTCGCTTCAGGTCTTATATATAGCAGGGGCACGTGTGCCCCTGCTGAAACGCCGCTATCCCGCGGCTTAACGGGGGTCCCTTCACCCCCAACCCACCCCCCGCAAAAGTTGGTCGTAAAATGGTCGTAGGGAAAACTCTTCCTGGAGGCAGGGCTAACGGCTGCAGCCCTGCCTCCCAGCGCGTCTATCAGACGCACATCGCCGCCTCTCCCCCGCCCCTCTCAGTGAAGGAAGACTGAGAGGGGCGGGGGAGAGGCGGAGATACGCGTCTGACAGACGCGCATGGGGCAGGGCTGCGGCGGTTAGCCCTGCCCCAACCAGGAAGCGCTCCCCCGCTGCACGGAGGGGGTTTGGTGGGACAGGGACCCCCGTTAAGCCGCGCTATAGCAGCGTTTTAGCAGGGGCACGCATGCCCCTGCTAGCTATGAGGTCTGAAGCGAGATCTATTCTCGCTTCAGACTCTCTTTAAAGGATACTCTAGGTGACATGTGACATGATGAGATAGACATGTGTATGTACAGTGCCTAGCACACAAATAACTGTGCTGTGTTCCATTTTTTCTTTCTCTGCATGAAATAGTTAAATATCAGGTATGTAAGTGGCTGACTCACTCCTGACTGGAAGACAGGAAGTGACTACAGTGTGACCCTCACTGATAAGAAATTCCAACTATAAAACACTTTCCTAGCAGAAAATGGCTTCTGAGAACAGGAAAGAGATAAAAAAGGTCAATAGTTCATAGATTTTAGCCCTGGCATACTTCAAAAAATGTGTCATTGAGCAAAAACAATAAAACAGTTAAAACTTAAAAAGTAGATTTAAACATAAAATAAAACTGTGGAATATCTTAAAAAGTCATTTTTAGGAGAAGGTAGATAGATGCAATCGTTTATTTCATTAGTTTATTTTCACCTCGGGTGTCCTTTAAAGAGACACTGAAGCAAAAAAAAAAATATGATATAGTGAATTGGTTGTGTACTATGAATAATTACTAGAAGATTAACAGCAAAGAAAATATTCTCATACTTTTATTTTCAGGTATATAGTGTTTTTTCTAACATTGCATCATTCTATAATATGTGCAGATTACACAACACTCAGCATTCAAAATGAGTCTTTCAGAGCAGTCTGTGAAGTAATGACCTCTCCTCTAGCAGAGAAAAAGTAAACAGTTCACTTACAGTTGAGATAATAAAAGTCAGATAACAGCCCTCTCCATGACCAAGACTTAAGCTGGCCATACACTGGCCCGATTTGCGCCCGTTTCGACAGCAAATTCGATAACTGGGATCGAATCTGCTGCCAATCGTTCACGCTACACGCCGAATTTCGATCCATTCTGTCCGATCCCGTCGATCGCGCCGTGCGGAAAATAACCGTCGATCGCCCGCGGGTAAAGAGCGCATTGCTAGCGGCGTTCGAGTGCCCGACGACCGACGCAATAGAGCCACATACATTACCTGCTCCGCCGGCGCTACTCCCGGATCTCCGCTCTTCTTCTCCGTCTCCGCTCTGGTCTGGTCTCCGGCATGCTTCCCTTCTTCCTGTCCCGGCAGGAAGTTTAAACAGTAGAGGGCGCTCTACTGTTTAAACTTCCCCCAGACAGGAAGAAGTAAAGCATGCTGGACCTGGAGACCAGAGCGGAGACGGAGAAGAAGAGCGGAGACCCGGGAGTCGCGCCGACGGAGCAGGTAATGTATGCGGGATGGGGGGAAGCGGCGGCAGCACCACCACCACAGATTGTGAACAGTTTCAGGCTGAAATCGGTTCACAATCTGTTTGCAGTAAAGGTAGCCATACGATCCCTCTCTGATCAGATTCGATCAGATAGGGATCTGTCTGTTGGTCGAATCTGATGGCAAATAGACCAGTGTATGGCCACCTTTAGTTGGAAAGCTTAATGGCTTGTTTGCATAGAGATAACAACTCAAGTTTCTCAACTCTTCCTGTACTGGAAACAATTAGACTGATGTATCTGATCTTAATGTTTTATTTCTTAGCTGTACTACACATACAAATCATAATATCATCATTTTTTTTTTCGCTTCAGTGTCTCTTTAAGTGGTTAGGAGGCTTGAAATCAGAAATCCGCCAAAACACCACAGTAAACACATACCAAAAACAAAACAGCTCCCTCCATATCAGCTTGCTTTACTGGTTTTCTATTTGTAGGAAGCCACTGCCTAAATCTACTGTGATGTATTTAGGCTCCCTGCACACTGCAAATCCAATTTGCGATTCTGATTTTGATTCCGATTCCAATTTGCAATTCCGATTTTCCCTGAATGCTATCAACAGAAAAATGCAGAAAAAATGCAGTATGCAGTAATGCTAGCTGATGCAAATTCATATCCAAATCCCCCTGCTGTGCCAATGTGTAGCAATAGGGGTTTTGATGCAATCTCCAGAAAAAATGCTACAGACACAATTTTTTCCTCACATGAGATTACATTTTTTTTATTTCAATGGGCTTTCATTTGGGATCCGAATTTCCATTCAAATCAAAGCATGAGGAAACTCAACCTTAGTCTTCCTGCTATTCCTCCATGGTTCTAACTTAAACATTTGTGGTCCAGAGAACAGGAAATTAAATTAAATCCAGAATAATAAATTAACTTTCCCCTACTATAAATTTAAAGGAAGCAAACAGCACAACAATAAACAGATTTTATGTTTTCCTGCCTCTGTTCCTGTTAGATTTAGCTACTTCCTGCCAGGACAAGACATGTGGGAAATTCTTCCAGATAGAGACTCAAGCAGCAATATAACCTTAAAAAAAGTTATAACCTTTTCCATAGTACTTTCATTATTTTTCATGAGTTGAGTTGTAAATTATAGGTCTTTAGAAATAAAAAAAAATATTTATACAAGTATACAGTATCATACAGTTATACTATCAAAGCATTACTCAAGTTTTACTATAAAGCTTATAAGCTAAATTTAAGTAGACACACTTCAGATTAAGCCATATTAAATGTTGTGGTTTCTATAGGTAGTCTGGAATCCTCATACCATACAGATGTTTCCTGTCTGGGGTTAATCACTTTTCTATTTAAAGCAGCACTTCCCGTTTTGCGAGTTAGATGTTTTATCTATAATGCAACCAGATGACCCCTATAACTGCAAAGTTCACTTTAAGATGGTGTAGCTGTTAATTGAAGCAAAATGAGTCCTTGCTTAATCACCGGTTTCCACCCTGGACAAAGGGACGGTGATGTCTCTGAAAACCATTGAACTGACAGAGATTTGCTTTAAAGACAATTTTTTTTTAAATTTACTTTATTCCACCTCTCTGGTGAAGCAAAAATGTTAGCAGAAAAACATTATATACATATATATATATATAATATATATATATATATATATATATATATATATATATATATATTCCTAATCTGATTAATATTTTACAGAAAAAGAGTCTGAAGAGAAATATGAACATTGCCAGTTCTGACCTTCTTCATAAATGTTAGGCTGGTTTTACATTGTGTGTTTATTTATTTTCTTTTTTTGCGATGCAATGTGGGGTTGCATAGCAGCGCAACGGCAAAGACAGCCTTCAAGGATTTCTGCATTAATATGCAGTAATCCCTGTTCTGGCCTCAGGCCAAGCAGGAAGTGAGGCTCTATAGCGCTTACTTCCTGGGGCTGAAAAGACGAATTGCATGGAAGTGTATTGACAAAATACACTTCCACACATGCACAACACGAATACGTGTGGCAGCCACTTTAAAATATCTGCTTCACCATAGACATACACAACTTTCGCTCTACCACACATCACTGCGCAAGCTGGCCCACAACACAATGTTTACCTTGCGCCGGCTGGTGGCAAAAAACATCTCATCCAGTGGTAAAAGCATGGTAAGGAAATGTTCCAGTGTGAAAGGGGTCTCAGACTTTTTCCGGCTTCAGTAGTTTTTTTAGTCATACCCTGAACTGGGCCATTTGGCACAGAATTTGTATGTAATAAGACCAGCCTACAAGATCACAGAACACCATTCAGTTTGTTCTCCATGCTTTGTATGGTGACAATTCAGGGTCAATAAACCCCTTTCCATTTATGATTATGATTACCTCATCTGTGATGCTATACAGAGATACAAATATGAGCTTGTACCACAAAAATATTCACAATAGCTGCACAGTAATAATAATAAATGACAAATATTAACAGCTGTGGCAAAACATTATTATCATGCATTTGTACAGCAGTGATACCTTTTGCAGTGACCAAAAAAACACTGAGGCCTTATACAGGGGCAGTAGTGGATACTAGATGCCAGTAGTGGTGGTGAAGGATTATTAGGTTATGGTCAGTTCACTACTAGGACCAGCAGACCTGTCTCCAACAGCTACCTTGTGCACTTGACACAGAACACCAATACAATAGCAAGAAAAACAATGTACCAGCCCTAAGAAGGGCTTAGCTATTCAGGACAATGTATTAGCAGCAAGAATCTGCACTGAGGACACAGAACATAGGTCTACCTAACACTCTCCCTGTCAGCAGCATACTGTCCCTGATCTGCCTAGTACAGAAACCAAACACAGACTGCAATATGACTGCTGTGCTGGCTTTCTGATATGTGTGTATGTGTGTGTGTGTGGGGGGGGGGGAGGGGGTCCAGGTCGGAGGGATAGCTGATTGGCTGCCATGTCTCTGCTGACTCTGGGATGAGGGGTCAAAGTTTGGCTCCATTATAATGTAGGGGGCGTGTCGAACACACCTAGGGCTTGATTCACAAAGCGGTGCTAACAGTTAGCACGCTGGTGAAAAGCCCTTTATCATGCCTAAACTCAGTTTAGGCGTGATAAGTTTAGGTGTGATAAGTTTAGGTGTGATAAGTTTAGGCGTGATAACTATAGCACCAACTGGGTTAGCAGCGCAGTGCACAGCTGATCAAAAGTTTTGCGCTAGAGTTTAATGGCTCTGCTTTGCGTGCGGAACTTTGCATGCGATCTAAACTTATCTAAACTTAGCATGCCTAGACTTATCACGCCTAAACTTATCATGCCTAAACTTATCACGCCTAAACTTGCTTTTCACCAGCGTGGTGCAATGGTTATCACTCCTAAAGTCTCTAACTGGGTTAGCACCGCTTTGTGAATCAAGCCCCATGTATTCATCTGAGGGGGCGAACGCGAACACCCCTTGTTTGCCGCAAACTATTTGCTGGGCAAACAGTTCGAGCCATCTCTATTATTTATGTCTTCAAATGTCAATTTTCCAAATTTTCTGTCACTATTGGGCTTGACTGCCTACTGAAGTAACTTGAACACATGCATGCACACACAGTTCTCTGTACTCTATAAAGTCCTGCACATACACGCATGTTCAACATAATAAATGACCTAGCATTTAATTGGAGACACACAGTTCTTGGTGAAAACGGTGCTAGTCCCCTGAAACATGTTGTTCTGATGGCAATCATAGTAATTCATAGTATTTCATAATTTCCTTGAATTACTTTCTATACCAAAGCCAATTTTCAAAGGAACAGAAAGTTTGGGAAACGGGGATACACATCAAAAAACCTAATAGAAGTTCAAGATCTTCTTTTCTCTAGTCAGAAGGAAAAAAAAGTTTTGCCTTGACTTCCAATTTAGCTTTCTAAGATCCCAGAACATTTAATATTAATTGAGGACACAGCAATGAATATGGATCTAATTAGGCTCAACTGTTTGGTTTTATAAAGCTTTGAATCTGTTTCATACTTTGTATAAACAACAGATGAATCAAGCATGGAACAGAGGGAACAAGTTATAAAGAAAATACAGGCTTTGGCACCATCTTCAGACAAACCTTTTCCATGCTTCTTTTTGGACTATAAATGTCCAAAGAAAGAAATTAATATTTTTTTCATAGATGCAAGTGTATTAGCAAGTAACACTGCATGTGTGCCTTATTTGGTTATTTATCCTATACTATTGTTAGTGTGTACTGTGATATCATACAAATGCAATTTATGCATGCAGATTTGGAATGTGGTAAGCCTATGTTAAGTTGGCATTGATTTTCTTTACCAATATTATTATCTTTTATGCTGTGCATGATAATGTATTCACTGGCATATACAAGCATTCCAATGTCAGAAACGTAACAAATATGGTCACTGGCACTGAATCTTTCCAATTTGTCAGAGGGTATTTTAATACTTTTATTAAAAGCCAAACATGCTCGCCAGCTTGGACTTCATTTTCTGACTCTTTTTATTTTATTCTACAAATTGTTGCTGGTGAAAACCAGAATCCAGTACAACATGGAAAATATTGTTAGTCATCTATAAAAGCCACAAATAAGTAACAACCTCAAAATATGTTCAGCTGGAAATTCCTCAATAAAGGCTAAGTCAAAAATTCACCTGTGAATGTTTTATGGGAACAGACGTGCATGCCTGACATGGCAAACCAGTACCAAATAAAATCAGGTCTTTTAGCAAACAATGTTTTTGACAACACAGAAATAAGGCAGGGCTACATGCAGCAAATGTAGTGTACCAAATTCCATTGTACCCAGTAGTATATTACAGCTTGCCAGTGTCCACCATACTGCCACAGCTTTATAGTTCTTGCCATCGTATAACCCAGCTTCCCAGTGACTCCCTACTGTGTTGCATCTTCCCTGTACCCTCCCTTACACCTTGTCAGTTTTCTAGTTCTTCCATAGCATCAGTGGCGTACCTACCATAGGGGGCAGGTGCTCACAGCACCGGGTGTAGCCATGGCTAGGGGTGTCACTGTGGTCCTCAGCCACTGTGTTCTTCCACCTGCGACCTTTTTTCATAGTTTGGGCAACATTCAGGAAAACAGCAGCAGGCAGTGCAGGAGACTGTACTACTTCCTGCACTAGATGTAACACCCCTCTCCCTTCCTGTTCTGTGTGCAATGTGTATCCTCGCTCTCTACACACAGCCTGCAGTGCGTGAATGTGCAGAGCAGCAGGGTGAGTAGAGAGAATGATTGCTGTGCTGCAGCTGAGACATAAGCAAGGAGAGGGGGCAGGATGTGTTTAGTGCTTCAGAAGTTGCCTGTCATCGGTAGCCATGTGCAATGGCTGCTGTAATACCGGAGTGCCCTAGACTATTGATTAGTTATCTTCATCAGAGTAAAAAATCAGTAATGCAGGACAGTCTGTTGTTGCAGAAGCCACTGATAAAGGTGCTGATAGCCGACTTCTGTAGTGAACAAAGAAGCAAGCTCCAGGCAAATTTAGATTAGTTTGATAGCAGGTAATCTTATCTCTTTTCCTAGCTCCCCCTCCCACCCTGTTGTCTTCTCCCTTTCCTCTTTTCAGATTTTACTGGCTTCTTATAACAGCGTGTCACTTCCAATCAGAACTAGTGATATCTGCAGTCCTGGTGAGAGGTCTTCCTGCCATTTCTCCTCTCCCACCAGGCTCTCTGTCTTGTGTCTCTACCGCTTTACCCCTCTCCTTCTATGCATCCCCCTCTTTCGTATGTCCCCCTTTTCTGACTGTCCTCAGAGGATCTCACAATTATTATTATTATTATTATTTATTTCATATTCCGTGGCGCTGTACAATGTAAGAAAACAAACAAGAGATACATAATGATACAGACCATGATATACATCAAATATGAACACTGATACAAAATACAGAACTGCTGATTACAATAGCAAATTTAACATGATGACTAAAATGTATAAAAGTCTAACAGAGTGCAAGCAATTAAATTAATAACATTCCATGACACAAAAGGGTGAGAGCCCTGCCCTTGCGAGCTTACAATCTAAAGGAATGGGGTGGAAACAAGAGGTGGGGGAAGTATACAGTATATGTACAGGCAGTGCGTAATTAGGTTATTTAGTGGGTGAATGGCCTAATGGCCCATACTCACGGGCTACATTTGTGGCCTGTCGCTAGCACACGGGAGCATGTGCGCGACAGGCCGGCGACAGCTCGTCGCCAGGTCCCTCCGCATACACACAGCGGAGGGACCTGGCAACTGATGCGAAGGAAGCTGTCGCTGATGTTCCTCCCCCCGCCGGAAGCTCAGGGTATTCCCTGCTGGTTGCTGTCGCTAGTCCACATACCCACGCGGACTAGCAACAGTTGCGGCGGAGTTGCGGCGGCAACTGTCGCCAGGCGATTGACCGCACCAATCGCCTGGCGACAGCAGCGATGAGCGACGGTTCGGGGTGCGCGTCCGTGTTGCGCCTCATACTCACGGGCGACAATTGTAGCCCGTGAGTATGGGCCATTAGATAGAGAATATGCTTGTCGAAAAAGGTGGGTTTTGAGCTAATTTTACGATAGTCATAGTCTAATGCCCTACCATATTATTACTGTGTATTTATATAGCACTGACATCTTCTGCAACACTGTATAGGCTACATAGTTTCATAACAATTAGCTGCATCCACATCCTGATGACTCCTTTTCCCACAAAATACCCAAAAATTTGCAGCAACATGCTCGACGCTCCAAACCGCCAACCCTCCCATTAAAAAATTGGTTGTTGTTTTTTTTTTGGGGGGGGGGGGGGGGGGGGGTCTGTAAATAATCAGCATTGGGTGTCAAATTCCCTAGGTATGCTACTGCATAGCATGCATCAACTCTAGTGTTCCCCATTCTGTATCATAGTATTCACATGCCTCTTCAATGCACCACCTAACATTCCAACACCTCTAAAATGTGTCCCAACTTTGTAAAATCCCCTGTAAACTATCTAGCTTCCAGTGCCTCCAAAGTTTGCTACCGTTTGTTAGTGTCCCTCTTTTCCCTATAGTGTACACAAGAAAAGAGTCAGGAGCAGGTGTTGAGTGGCAGTAGGGGGCTTTACTAAAGAGAAGACCCCAACACTTTTAATCCATTTTCTTTTTTCCCATCTCTACAGTTTTCAATATCCTTGCAGGAATGCACAGAGGTGAGGTAGAGGAGAGGAGAAGCCATGAGGAGAATGACTTCAGTGGACACATGAGAGACACACAGGATAGCCCTGACCATAGTGAAATACGACCCCTCCAGCAGACATAGGTGACATCCATAGTAACACCAGCCACAAGAGCCAATTCAGGGTGTGGGGGTCAAGGACAATGGCTCAGTCTGCCTTCCAAAACAATAGCTCTGTAAAACTTGTAAAACCTTCATTCATTTTTTACTGTTTTGACAAAAAGTTTAATTCTTCATTTCCTTGGCTATCAAGAACCGTAATTCAACTTGCTTGTTAAAAATAAATGAATAACAAATTGTAAAATTGTGTTTGTGATTTGGCAAGAAATTTACATTGCATTGTAGACTAGAAATACTATGTTGCCATTGAAATGTTGTATACAGATTAACAGACAGCTGGCTGTGCAGAAGATGAACAAGTGATGCATGTTCATAAAGTGCCATACAAATGCATGTCAGTTCCTATTAGTGAACACACCCTGCTCAGTGGTCGTTTTCTATTATGTAGTTTTCTGTGAGCAACCAGCTAAATAGTAAAAAATGGTTAATCACAAAAAAATGTAAGCCCATTTTTAAAACAGGAAAGTAATAAAAGCAATTTTTTTATATGATAAGAGGAACATAAAATCTTTACATTTCTCATAAATAGCATAAATATTTGCTAAAATATTCAATTAAAATAATATGTTTTTTTTCTTACATTCAAAGAAATACAGTGCATATATAATGTTCCTCCTGCTTTCAAGGTCTGCTATCTCAAGCCATAGATTTCCATGAGGCAACTTATATTGAACTGCATAGATCTATATATACTTGTAGTGGCCCATTCATGCCTAAAGGTAGAATTTTTTTTCAGAAACTGATGGCCCAGCACACATTCTTATACCTTTGCTAAATCATTCCCTCAAATAAACATAGAAAACCATCACATGGATAACAGTGTATTCAGTATACAGTGAAACAGCTCAGTCTGTTGTAAATGTGTCTGATTGAGTAGTAATTCCCTCGTAAATCTACACTTTGCAATATTTTAACTCTCTATGGCCCTGATTCACAAACTGGCAGTAAAATTGACAAAGCACACAACACAAACAATGTGTCAGGTTTTGTGCAGATAGTGCAACCTATGCTATATACACATTTCATGTTATTAGCATACGAAGATAGTGTTGTAATGCTTGGGGGGTATACTTTCTGAGTCAGCATGTATGCTGAAGACTGGAGGGCTCGCTCTTCACCTGCTGACCCTGCCTGGCATGCCACTAGCTGACCCTCAACCTGTCCCTGCATGGCACACCACTAGCTGGTTCTAATAAGACTTAGGCGAGCAAGCATACAAGCTGATGCAGAAAGCAGATCTACCACCAAGAGCAACAAGACTATGTAGTTGGGTAATGGAAGAGGCTACACAGGTTGTCACAGGTGTAATGAACAAGGGAGCAAGATTGCCCAGAGCAACTGCAGCTCTGGGCTTCCGATACCACCACAAATAATACACAATGGTTGCGAGCTGAGTAACAAGACAAACAATGGACAGACAGACTGACTGACTGACTGTTGCCTAGGGTGGCTGCCACCTGAGCCTCTGGCTAAGTAACAAGACAGACAACAGAAAGACAGATAGAATGCTTGCAAGACTAATTGCTGCCCCAGCAAGCATCCACCCTGGCACAAACAAGTCAAACAGAAAGGAGCGTAACTAATAGCAACCACAGCCTATAGTTATGTCCCCAGAAACCAGACTTGTGGGAATACTACCAGTCAACAACGTGGTGATGGCAGAATCCAAGCTATCAGGATAGTGGACTTCACTGACTCCCACGGGTTCAGCACAGTCCAGCAGGCAGGAAAATACAGAACAAAGCAAAATACAATTTTACAATAACAACTTTCACGGCTTGGCCCCAACGACAACTATAGTAGCTGTATGCTATGTCGGGCGGAGTCTGAAATGGGAGGCATACTTTTATGTCGACATCAGCCAATAGATGCAGGCTTGCAAATTCCCACACAACTGAATGGTAATTACTGAATCCTGAGCTAGCTTGATTACAAGCTGCTAGCTGACTGTGAAAAAGGGCTCTCATAACAAATACATGCAATATTATGCAACAACATGCATGTAGGAAATCCAGGGCTATCTGCAAGCAAGAGGAGAAATCATGACAGCATCCTGAGCTGCTCTGAACTGCAGAGTGATTGCAAATGACAATGAGACTTATTGCGAATGCGCAACCAAATGCAAGCAGATAAGTCAGAACTGCCAGGTCACAGTTTCACTGCAACTGACAGAACATGCTACAGGAGAGATCCTGACAAGTGTATTGTGCATTATGCAAGTAATGCATGCATCGTGTACACAATTCAAGTTGCGCTATTTGTGCAGCACACTTTACATTCCTTGCTGTGTGTGCAAGTCAATTTTACCAGTGGTTCATGAATCAGTGCCAATGTAGCTTACATGTACAGCGTTCCAAATTTTTACATGTGTGCATATCTCTCTCACCACTAAAGGTAAACATGATATACAGTACTTCAAATAAAAAAAGGAAAAAATAATTTTGAAATTACAGTACAAGAAAACTTTGTATTGCGCATGCATTATTCGGCGATGCCAGATGAATAATGCCCGGTGCCAGCAGCAGAGAACGGCAGATCGGAGGAGGACGGCGTGGGACATTACTGCTACATGGGGCTGATAGAAGCCCCAGGTAAGTGGCGGCTTTTATCCTTAGCAAACCCCCACAGAACCCCTTTAACTACAGAGGAGGTAACTTAAGGAATGAAGAGATAAGATAACTCTCTCACTGTGTGGTGGCAAGTTTTCTCTTGCCTTATTATCTCCAGCATGAACTTAGTGAATTGAGGCCATTGTTTCTGCAGGTGCAACAACTTGTCCTTCATACTTGATAGGCCATGTCTACTGATTTAGGCCATAATGCTTTGGGGTTCTCATGATTACAGCTATTCCATGGTTTCTGTAGGTGCTACTGCTTGTTTTTCAACCTTGAATATGAAACATGTTTTCAACCTTGTAAAAGAACTAGATCACATATTTTAATTACAAACATTAGCAAGCTTTGGCTCTACTTAGCATCTTGCAGTTATGGTACATAGAAAGGTTAAAGAAGAATCCTTTCCATTAGTAAGAAGCATCATCACCAGCTACAACTGAAGTGAGAGGGATATAGAGGCTGACATATGTATTCCCTTTTAAACAATGCACATTGCCTGGCTGCCCAGCCTGCTTACCCTCTGCCTCTAAAGCCTTATACACATGAGGCACAGATGTCTGCAGTTGCAAGCAGACAAGAGACAAAGCAGCGACAGTTCGTCGCCAGGTCCCTCTGTGCGACAGCTTTACACACGTAGCACAGAGGGACAGAGATGTGGAGGAAGCTGTCTGCGGAGGGTTCATCCCCCGCCGGATGTTCCCTTCACTGCCTATTGTCTCTAGTCCCTAGTCCGCATACACACGTCCGTATGCGCGGCGGACTAGGGACGGTTCTTGAGGCAGGAGTTGCCGGCGATTGAACTGTTCAGTCGCCGAGCGACAGAGGGACCTGGGCGACAGTTCGTGGTGCGTGCCTCATCCACACGTGCGAACTGTCGCACGGACAGGCGCGCGCCACGTGTAACAAGCTACAGTTGTGCACCGTGTGTATGGGCCTTAATATGTTTAGCCATAGTTTCAGATATGTGATTCAGACACTGCAGATACCTGAAAGATCAGCAGGATGCCAGGCAACTGGTCTTCTTTAAGAGGAAATAAATATGGCAGCTTCCACATTCCTCTCGCTTCAGTTGGCCTTTAAGTGGCAGTCATTGCATCCATTGCCAGGAACACAGTAATAGATTGAAACCATGCAGTAAATTTCTAATCTACCATCACGGGTCTCACAAGTGCCTGCCAGTGGGCATAAGCAGCTCCTTTTTTGTTTTATAAATCCGTGGTCTGACTTTTTATTCCTGATCACGGATTATCTTGATCAGGCCTAGTGTGTATAAAATATTTCTACTTACAACGTAAGACTCTCTTTGCATTATACAGTAACAGCAGGTCCAGTTGTGCAATAGTTGCTTATAGCTTTTGTGAAGAAGCTCTGAGGGAAGTAATTAGAGAGAGCCCTACTTAGACTACACAGAGGGAAGAGCTTAGCTGAGTGAACTGATGGCAGGTTTAATATGCCAGTGTATAGGGCCCTAGAGATGATCAGTTTATTCTATTGAAATTATCTTCACTGAGATTTCATAAAGGTATATGTGATCAGTTTGATTAGTTCATTGAATTGTGAGGCTGTGATTGGCTGGTCTCAGTCATGTGGCCATGTCCCACTTCCGATTTGCTTTTTCAGCCAATGAAGCAATCATAACTGATCCATAATCATGTGATCACAACCAGCAAATCAGAAGCTTCCTAATAAATAATCTAATCATGATGATCATGTGTATCTTTATCAATTTACCTAATGAATGATTAAATAAAGTGGCCTTCACTTTTGCCAGTAGAACAAATAAATCCCCCCCCCCCCCCCAAAAGAGCGAAAAATGTTGAAAAGACCGATATGAATATATATATTATAGTTACTAAAAGCACCATGTACTATTTTCCATCTGTGCATTGTAGTAAACAGAACACAATATTTAAATAAATACTCTATTGATTTTGGGAAATAAATGTGCAAATAATTAGCATTAAATAGATGAATCAAAATGTTATATGAATATGTTGAAAATATTTTCAATAGGCTTAATAATGTTCAAGAATGCTGAAGATAAAATTCATCCAGACCAAACTATGTAATTTCCCTAGTACATTAAGGCACATTTCCTATGCTTTGTACATTTAATATGTACTGCTGGTTACATAAATAATTAAGACATTCTTAGACATGCCACAAAAATGTTTCAGCACAATTAAGCGAAGAGGTCTAAGTTCTGAAAATATGCATGATCAATTCCAGATTTGAAATTGCAATGCTTGAGGTGCCTGAAAGATCATGGGCAGTGCGGTATTTTAGGAAATCATCAGCCAACTCCTGAGATCTAAAACACATGACAAAACCACAAGCCACACATTATGAGATCTGAAAGCTGTAACATGAGTGACCTAATTTATTCCATGTGGGTTTTCCTGTTTGATGTTCTTAGACTCTACGTGATGTGAACGCACAAATAATAAAAGTCTGTGGTAAGGTTTCCCCCTAGGGAATTATTTTAACCATATTTTGAATAGTAATTTGAGGACACAAATTGGATTTCTTATGATTTCACTAAATTCGCTTCCAAAGGCAAGTAGTTACAGTAGTTGAAAGTTCCAGTTTCGGAGCAAATGTGAAGATTATGTCTTGATTACACTCCAGGACATTCACATATTTTTCCAGCATGAGGATGAGATATAGTAATTACTTCCATCTTGGTTCTATGGAGCCAAAAGACTGAGATGTGTTATTTCCTTCAATGATGATTGCTTCTCTACTTCCTTTTTTGACATATTGTTCAGTTTTATGAGTTTGAAACCTCTGCCAATATACATTAGTTGACATATAGTTTATTAATGTAATCTTACTGCATTTTTTAAAGGAGGCCTGTATTATGATTAATTTAGAGGTTTTTGTTATAATTTAAGTAGGCCTCAGTTATTTGGACTGAGTTAGTCAAAAAGGCTTGGAGTGCAGATCGGCCCTTTAAGGGGATTTTCTCTGAGAGAGAAAATCTGCAGTTCTGTCAGCAGAACTAGAACATACCAAGAAGCTGTTCTAGTACAAGGCCGCAGGTCTCCCTGACCTGGGCATGTACCGCCACTAGAACAATAAACATCAGCCATGTTATGTAAATATCCACATTCCTGCATATAGGTCAGAAGCCTCATTGATTATTAATCAAGTAGGTGTGTATGATGACACCATGAGTGGGTCCACCAATAGTCTGATCTAGGGGGTGGCGAAGATGATGTCATATTTAACTCTTTCCTAGTCAGTATTAAAGGCTGAGGGAGCTATGGGAGCTCATTCTGCTCTTTACTTTCGCAATAGCTCGCAAGGCTGACTGGGACCACTAAGTATGTGCTTCCTTTCTGTAATCTGATATAATGTATGCTGTACATAGGTAGTCTAGATGTAACATAGAGTAGATACAAGAAGACCTGGGTACTTTCAGCAGGAAGGTACTCACGCAGCTGTAACACAACATGGAAGTCTGCTTTGCCAGGAGATGATAAACTGTATCTATCTGTTTTTCTGTTACTTGAATAAATAACGTAAACATTGAAGAAGCCTGAGGAAGTCTATCTCCTACTTGCTGTGTGGAGAGTCAAGTGATCTCACAGTCTGTGAGACGTAACTGTAAGAAGTTACTGGTGTCGAAGCAAGATGATATAGAAGCAGGTTCTAACAGTGGCGCTGAAACCCTTCCCTGCCTAGCAAAACAGGCAGACAGGGGCCGGGGCCGAAGAAGTTTCAAGATATTCCACAGCAAAACAAGCGGAATAGACGCGGACTGTAGAGCTTATCAAGCTGATACTGATAAGCTGGTGTGGGAGCCAAGCACACGGCTGCAATTCGAGGAAACCAGCGGCGAAACTCTTAGATGTTAAACTTTGACTGTAAGTGCACAGCAGTCAATAGCCTAAACCGGACCGCAGGTGACTGGAATGCTCCGAGGCCGGCTGGCAGCTGCCGCTGGAGATCGATCCGCTGAGCCAGTGTGGGTACACAGAGATGACGCTCAGGAGTTCCAGGGATCCACTCAGTTTCGTGGAGAAGTTGCCAAAAGCTGGTCGAATTGGCAGGCGTACGAAGTCCGCGGCTCAGGCATGTATGATTTACGTTGTTATATTGCGTTATCTGTGTTGTATTTGGTGTTATAACAAGGAGAGGATAATGTGTTAATGGGTACATTCTGTGTTAATTGCAGTGTGGAGGCTGCGGGTTTCTCATCTCTCCCGTGCGTGTTGGGAGGGGTGAGGTTAGGAGCAGCTCCGTGGTAAATATGTGGTGCTGTGTTCAGAGTTTATGTGTTTTGTTTTTTTTTAGGATTCAATGTTCCTGTGTTGCTAGAGCGTACATGGTATGGGTTTTAATGTTTCTGTACTGTATGTTACGGTTTAGAATGTGGTTACATCCACATTTGTCACAGGCATGTTTTTTTCTGCGGGTGGTATTTGCTGCGTTTGTTTTTTTTCTCTCTTTCGTTTTCTCAGAGAAGCTGCCTGCGTAGGAGTGTTGACAGCGAAGCTACAGTCTGTTTGTACTGGATGGGAGGGAGAAGAGAGAGAGAGATAGCTGAGTAGACGGGAGAGAGAGGTAGCTGAGTAGACAGGAGAGGGAAGTTGAGACAGTTGTTAAACTTAGAAGTAAGGTTTTTCTTCGGTGAGCTGGCGTGTTTCCAGAGCCCGATCAGTGTGTTTTTTTTCCTCTCTGTCCGTAGTGGATAGCGTAGTGAGAGGTGCAAGCTTATCTAGTTCCAGTCAGGGCCACTAAAAGTTCTAAATGTATATATAGGTTTAATGTTGTAGTCATGTCAGACTGATAAATGTGCGTCTCAGAAGTACTAGCTGTTAATATGGTTTAGAGTTACGCTGCGCGTTTGAGTAGTTCTGAGTTATGGCGGAGATATGCTGCAGATGATTTGTGAGGAGAGAGAGTTTTCTACGTCCCTGGGTGATGCTAAGAGGTAAAATATTTAGCATTGCAGCTGTGACGCGGTTTGTCTCAAGTTTGGCAAGCATCCCAGAGAGTATAGGTAGCGGAAGGCTGACTCTCGGTAAAATGTATCGATGCTGTGTGTAACTATGCATAAAAAATGTATGTTCTGTGTGAGTTTGTTTTCTCTCCTAAGGTTTATAGGATCGAGAGGCTGCTATGGGAGCAGCCATCTTAGCTGGCAGTCCAGGACTCAAAATGGCGGCAGTGGAGAGGGCCCACCCCCAAGAGTCATGGCCCCCACACGTCATGGCAGGGGGGAGGAGGGGCTGGGGGATCCACGTCACGTCAGGCTGTGCTCGCGGCTCCGGACAGAACAGCTGAAAGGGAGGGGGGTAGAAATACAGAGACATGCTACTGTGTGTCTCGGTTCTCGAAAGTATTTCCCCAGAGTTTTTCCCTGAGTCCATGGAAAGGAATGCCAGGATACGTGCACCAAGCTATTACTGTAAGATTAGCAGGAGCACGGATAGGAAGTGTGTCCCAGCTAGGTGCAGGGACACTCGTAGCAGTGCAGGTCAGGAAAGTGTCTGTACTGAGTTGCTTACGGGATTATTCCTGTAAGTGGGGCACCTTAATGGGTGGTGCAGCATGAGTTCCCAATAGAGTATAGGGGGGGACAGTGCATAAGGGGGGTGCCGGAGTTGGAAAAAAGGGAGTTAACCAATCCGGGTTTCCGTCGCCGCTGCTGCAGAGCGGTAACGTTTTTTTCCGGTTTTTGTCGTGGACAGGGCCAGAGCTTGACTAAGAGGTCTATGCTGGGCTGGGGCTGTTTTTTGTGTGCGTTTTTTTCGTCCACTGATTGGTCAAATATGTTTTTTCCAGCTCCGATCAATTGTAGCACATAGAACAAGAACTGACAGCAGTTCATGGGGCAATTATACAGATGATAGAATTGCCGTTTACAGAGTGACAGTGTATCAGTACGGTGTTTGCCATGTGACTACCTACCACGTGGGCAGTCAGGGATCTGCATACAGGCATGCGACGCTGATATGCTTAGCCCTGCACCCTGTGTAGTTTAAGTGTTAAATGCTCCTTCCTACAGGGAGGCAGCCATTTTTTTTTTTGCAGTTTAGGTAGTGGCACGGCAAACATTGATCAGAGGGTACAACACACAGAACTTCTAGCAGAGCTGGTATCGCGATGAAGTTCTAGATAAGGTAATGCGAAAATGAGTAAGAGCATTGCAGGCTCACCTGCAAAGCAGCAACAGGTGTGGCATCCGTAATCTGTGCATGCGACAGCCGCGCATGGACAGATAGGGGGGGATGTGGAGTGAGCTGCAATGAGGTGAGAGCTTCCAGAGGTGAAGTCCGCGGGAGCATATTTTAAACAGGTAAGTACTGAGGATAGTACTGAGGTAGGGGGGTGAAGTTTAACTCCAATCTACCAATAAGAGTAAACAGAGTTCATGGGAACCATAAAGCAACGAGATCAATTACGATATATATTGATCAATTTAAAGTGTACAGAGTACAAGCCGCAGGGCGAATCCCAAATCATTAATAAGAATTGATTTGTTTGTATTGTGATTTCAGGAGTTGGGCAATATGGAATCGAGACAGCTGCAGTGCTGGCAGCAAAGATGGAGATGTCAGTCGGATAAGCGAAAGGTTCCAGATGCCAATCTAAGTTTGGAGAAACACGAGATTCCTGAAATTGGAAAGAGACTAAAACACGAGATTCCTGAAATTGGAAAGAGACTAAAAACCGAGGTTCCTGAGATCGGAAAACGTCTAAAAAAACTGACTGAGCAAAGCATAGTGCAAATTGCTAATGTTTTTCTTTCCCAAGGTGGTGCTTTTATAATGAAGAGTACTGTGCTGATGGTGATCCTAGGTTGCCATTCCGTCCTAGGAGAACGAAGAGAGGACAGTCTCATGTATAATAAGGGGTTAATGAGAATGCAAGGCCCAAGCATGTTAATGTTGGGTGACAAAGGTACTAATCCTTTCACACCTCCCTCCGCTTGGCACAGATGGACCATGCAGGGACGGAGGAAAAGAGCACTTGTGCCAGGAGAAAACAAATTTCAGGGCACAATGTGGTTGAAAGGGCTGAAAGGTCAGGTGTGCTGGAAGGGTGACGTGAACGGCAGTGTAAACCTGCTATTGAATGTCACACTCCCAGAATCATTGCACCGATCCAAAGGTTTGTTAAAAGGTACATTGCAGTACAATGGGTACGTGCAAAAGGTGGAGTGTGTGATTCAGGGGTACCTTGTCTTGGTTATGCAGAGTGAGATGGTTCCAGATTGGAGAGGAACGAGCAGGAGGCGTCAATTCTCCTGCCGGAGAGACGCGGGGGACAACATCACACTCTGGAACTACCAACAGAGAGCGCCTCTGAACCAACTATGCACGCGTAAAGGCTGGAAAGCCGAGGGTTGGTGGTTCTCGAAACAAGAAGTAAAAATCGAGATCAAGCCACATTTACAGGTGACAAAGAGGGTGGGGAGAGCGGTCCCGGGGGAGGGAAAGCCAACACAGGGAACCCCATTCACACCACACGGGTCACCACAGGGGACGATATTACACAGTCCATATGCAGCCACTTATCCTCATGCTAGTTGGGTAAGTGAAGAGGTACTCTTAATTGAAAGATTGCAGAGAGTACAGTCTTCCCGACCTCAGGTACATATTGTGCCTCAGGACATAAGGGGGGAAGAGGTCCAATCAGAACAGTTGGGGGCATATTTTGTCAGGGAGAGGCTTAAAGATCCTGTGCAACTGAGATTGGACAAGGGGAGGTATAGTAATTTTTCTGGAGAAGGATCTTTTGCATGGCAGCTTCGAGATGTTTGGGTGAACAAAGGGAAACGGTGCAACATTCCTTTAGGCACCGCCACTTCCTTAGTTCCCACCTCAACCCGTGTCTCACACCAGGACCTGAGAGGTCAACCTTTTTTGGTGCTAGATGGGGAGGTGAAGCAAGTAGAGTTGTCCTCATGCGGGCAATTCTTGCAGAAGTACCTGCGTTGGCCGGGGCAAGTCAAATTTAGTGAAGAAGCCTGCGGGCTCCATAACGCAGAATGCGAGGCTACTATTCAAAAGATCCACCCTGAAGCCCAACCGATAGTTCCGGTGGCTGAAGGAAAGGTTTGTTTTTTTAACATAGTGTCTAAGGATACATTCAAGGGATATTCTCATAATTGTTCCGATAAGGGGGAGTTTCCAAGGGGAACATATTGGGCGAGCAGAGATCCCATATGGATCCAGTCATCCAGGTTGGATGACGTTATTTCTCAAAGTGTTAAGAGAACTCTAAAGTGCAAAGTTTCACGGGTAGTTCCTGAAAGAGAACACGACATGGGACAAAGGGGAACAGGGTTTGATCCAAGACGACCACATTTTGTTACAAAGGTTAAACAAACAGTACACTAAGTTAGAGGTAAGATTTCACCATGATACAGGTGATCTTAACGAGGTAGAACACAAAAATGAGCAGGTGAGTGCCAGTCTGACCTGGTGGACAAAGGTTCCGGTGATGTTCCAGGGACACTCGGACTGGGCCTCTGCAGTTCCAAAGTTCTTTCTACACCCACTGGTCGTCTGGATGGGGATGACAACGTTAGGCATCATTATCCAGGTGAGGTTGCGTGTTAAAATTACGTAAAACAAATTAACCTGGTCCAGAGATTGGTGCCTCATAAACAATCTCCTGAACCGATATTTTCAAATTAAGGGATATACAGGGTTACGGGTATAGGTTTAGTAGTACCGGTGATGGAGTTGATTGTATAAAGGCGTTCTTTTAGAAGGCACCTGGCACTGCTCCATTGAGTAACAAACAAACGAGTTTCACTTTTCTGTGGTCATGCAAGTTTGTGAGTGATACGTAAGTGACGCAAATGCTGAGCATGTGGTATAGAGGGATTTAGAAGTAGGGCCTCCCCAGAGAGCCTGGTTACAGGAAGACCAAGAGGTCTTGCTCTCTCTCTTCCAGGGGTAACCGCCTAGAGCAGAGAAGTTGTGTGAGCACGAACATCGAAAAGTGAAACATAAAGGAAAGAAACCAGGTACGGTTAGTGTGCTGTCTGTCTACAGCCAGATTCTATTAATCAGTATAATTGAACTCTACTCCCTCTAGTGGACACTTTCAAAATAGCATTTGTTCCTTGCTGTATTATCCAGAAGTCATGTGACAGGGAGGAAGTAGATGCTCTGTGAACAGGAAGCAGTTTGTTGTAAGGCCCAGCCAGATTCCCACTGTGCTGTTGCAATCCACATCCATCTATCCTTCATCCACGCCAATCCAAGCATCGTTGGTATGTCAAACCTCATCTTTTAGCTATATCTGCAATGTAGAATGGATATTTGTTGTATACATGCATTTGTTAGAGCTTTATAGCTAGGCCATAGCTCATGTATGTTGGGAGATGCCTGTCACATGCTCTGAGATCTGTGTATTTCTACTGCACTCAGATCCATTCATCATGCTGTTATACATGTTCTGATCTATAGTTCATGATGTGATAGTTTCCTCATCTGCAGCAGCATTCTATGTTGTACAGTGTATTCTCATGCATATGATGTTTGATAGATGCTGTATTGTATGAATCCACACCTTTGCATTGCATGCATGGTCTGATATTATGCTTTTGTTTGCATTTACAGTTTTACCTTCTTTTGATCATTTACATTAAACAAGTTACCGGAACTTACACAGTGTGATGATTGAAGGGCGAGTAAACTACCTGTCGAATTATTCTTCACAATAAGGGGAACAGGACAGTAAAACAACGGCTTCCACGGAGAAGGCCCTTGAATGAGATAGAGCACGTCAAGCAGAATAAGCGCTTCATCCGGGTGCAGCAACACTGCGCAGCAACACTGCGCAGCAACACCGTGCAGCCACAGCTTCTACTTCAGAGTGACTGAAGGTACTCTCATAGACCCACCTCTAGAAATACAAAGATGTCTGAAGTTTCACACAAGACTAGATCCAGAGTGTCACTCTCATCCAGACTCTCACATCGATCCCGTGCTTCTGAAGCTGCAGCACTAGCCAGAGCCGAAGCAGAGGCCATGAAAGCACAGATAGCATTTGCAGAACAAGAAGCAAAGATAAAGCAAGCATTTGCAGAACAAGAAGCAAAGATAAAGCAAGAAAAGGCATGTCTAGAAGCTTCACTAGAAGTACTCAGCTTGAAAAAGTCAGCAGCTGCAGCAACTGCAAAAGCACAAGTATTAGAGGCTGCATTAGAAACTGACAACCACTTTAACGACAAACAAGACATCCAGTCTGACTTACAGCAAGAAGCTGCAATACGGCGTACTGAGGAATACGTGAGAGAACATTCACAGATACTCCATCAATCTGATCCAATCGCAGAAGATGGAAACGAGTACCCACACAGCAATGCAAGCTTTCCACTTCAGCAAAGTTCCCATCAGCAGAACGCTTCTTGCCAAGACCCTCCCTTTACTGCAGACGCATCATGTTATGCCCCTCCAATGAGAAACTCCAGAGGTCAGATCTTCCAGGAAGATCCTGCGATGGACAGCAAGCGACGTGACACTCCACGCTACTGCTCAGATCCACCTGAAGGCTACAGTTATCCTAGACCTCCAGTGAAAAAAGGGACTTGTACTCATTCATCAGATGCGAGAATTATACCACCAGCTAATCACTATACAGACTCACTAGCTCATAACCAAGTCACATCAGATCTGGTAAGATATATGGCAAGACGAGAAATCATTTCTAAGGGACTTGTGCAGTTTGACGATTTGCCAGAGAACTTTAGGGCTTGGCGGGCTTCATTCAGAAATGCTATAGCAGATCTTAATCTCTCTTACAAAGAAGAAATAGATCTTTTGGTGAGATGGTTAGGCACTGACTCATGCAAGCAGGTAAAACGCATACAAGCTGTACATGTGAACGACTCCAGAAAGGGTTTGCGGATGGCATGGCAGAGACTTGATGAGTGCTATGGGGCTCCTGAGATTATAGAGGACTCTCTGTGGAATAGAGTAGACAGCTTTGGGAAAATCTCCAGTAAAGACCACATCAGGCTCAGAGAGTTAGGAGACCTGCTAATGGAAATGCAAGCTGCAAAGGAAGAAGGTGACTTTCCAGGTTTAGCCATTCTTGATACAGCTAGAGGTATAAGTAACATTGTTCAAAAATTGCCAATTTCCCTACAAGAGAGGTGGATGACTCAGGGTTCCAGATACAAAGAACTGCACCGAGTGCTTTTTCCACCATTCTCTTTCTTTGTGAGTTTTATTACACAACAAGCAAAGATGCGCAATGACTCAGGGTTCATCCTGTCCCCTCAAAGCTCTGAGGGTCAGAGACTAGAGAAACACTATCACAAGAATGCTACTCATAGAACTTCCGTCTCAGTGCACAAGACTGAGACTTCTCCAAATATACAATCACAGAAAGAGCCTACCCATGCCAAGTCAGTGGACCTTGCCCAAGGTTGCCCCATTCATCGCAAGCCCCATCCTTTGCATGAATGTCGTGGTTTCAGGGTAAAGCCTTTAGTCCAAAGAAAGGCCTTCCTGAAACAAAATAACATTTGTTACCATTGTTGTGCATCTACTTCACATTTTTCAAAAGACTGTGATAAGACTATTTGTTGTACAGAATGTGATAGCAGTAAGCATGTGTCTGCTATGCATCCCGGTCCCGCTCCATGGACTGTGAAGGCTGAAACAGAGGGGGAGCATGGCGGGGAGGGACAGGAAAGTAGCTCACCACTAGATGTGTCAGCCATGTGTACTGAAGTTTGTAGAGAGAATCCACAAGGCAGGTCATGTTCAAAAATTTGTTTGGTCAATGTGTATCCTACAGGGCATAGGGAAAGAGCTATCAAAGTTTATGCAATCTTAGATGACCAGAGCAATAGATCTTTGGCAAGACCAGAGTTATTTGAGCTTTTTGGGTCAAAAGGTCACCAATTTTCCTATTCCCTCAGAACATGTGCAGGAGTGATTAACACTACTGGGAGAATGGTACATGGCTTTCAGTTGGAATCCCTTGACAGAAAGGTGTCCATTCCACTACCCACGCTGATAGAATGTGATGAAATCCCAGATGTTCGATCAGAGATCCCAACTCCAGAGGTTGCACTTCATCATACACATCTGAGACAGTTAGCCACTCAGATACCTGAGCTTGATCCTAATGCCTCCATTCTCCTGTTGCTAGGCAGAGATATTATTAGGATCCACAAGGTCAGGGACCACATTAACGGGCCACACGACTCTCCTTACGCCCAAAGATTAGACCTGGGGTGGGTTATCGTGGGCAATGTATGTCTAGGTGGGGTCCACAGACCAGAGACAGTGCATAGCCTCTATACCAACACCTTAGACAATGGCAGGAGGTCGCTGTTCACACCTTGTCCAAACTACTTTGCTGTGAAGGAAAGCTTCAATACAAGCACACCCCTGACCCTGCAGGCCTCATCTGTCTGGAATTCCTCTTGTATGGAAGACTGTCTTGGACACAAAGCCCTTGAAATTACCAAAGAAGATGACAGAATGGCTCCTTCCCACAGTGAGCTTGCTTTCATGGAGATTATGAAGAGAGGTTTCTACAGGGATGAAGACAACAGTTGGGTTGCTCCACTACCTTTTAAAGCACAGAGACAACGGTTGCCAAATAACAAGACACAGGTTTTGCACCGATTCAGGTCTCTTCAAAAATCCTTCAAGCAGAAGCCTGACATGAAACAACATTTCTTTGCCTTCATGGAGAAAACGATACAGAATGGCCATTGTGAAGTAGCGCCACCACTTGATACAGAAGAGGAATGCTGGTATCTGCCTCTGTTTGGGGTATACCACCCGAAGAAACCCTTGCAAATCAGGGTGGTCTTTGATTCAAGTGCCCAGTGTGGTGGGATATCTTTGAACGACATCCTTTTGAAAGGTCCAGACCTCAACAACAATCTTTTAGGAGTATTACTTCGCTTTCGAAAGGACGCCATTGCCTTTGTGGCTGACATTGGCCAAATGTTCCATTGTTTCCTGGTTAGACCCGAAGATAGGAACTTTTTAAGATTCTTCTGGCATAAGGATAATAACCCAGCAGAAGACATCATCGAATGGCGGATGAAAGTGCATATTTTTGGCAACAGCCCCTCACCAGCAGTAGCCATTTTTGGCCTCAAACTCGCAGCACGTGAAGCAGAAAGACAGTTTGGTGCAGATGCAAGAGAATTTGTGGAAAGAGACTTTTACGTTGATGATGGGCTAAAATCTCTTCCGACTGCAACACAAGCCATCAACCTTTTGAAGAGAACTAGAGAGATGCTGGCATGTTCCAACTAGTGTTGGGCGAACAGTGTTCGCCACTGTTCGGATTCTGCAGAACATCACCCTGTTCGGGTGATGTTCGAGTTCGGCCGAACACCTGACGGTGCTCGGCCAAACCGTTCGGCCATATGGCCGAACTAAGAGCGCATGGCCGAACGTTCCCCGAACGTTCGGCTAGCGCTGTGATTGGCCGAACGGGTCACGTGGTTCGGACCCGAACGCGCTCTGATTGGCCGAACTGTCACGTGGTTCGGGTAAATAAATACCCGAACCACGTCATATCTCCGCCATTTGTCTGTGGGTTTAGCTTTGGGTAGGCAGGCAGGGTAGTTCGCGCTCCAGCCACGCTAGCCAGGGTCCCCCCCAGTCATTGTGTGTCGCTGCTGGGAATAGTAGTACACCGCTCGCTCAGCATTCTGTTTACTGCCACTCTGTGTACCTCGCTCAGCCACACTATATAGCATTCTGTTTACTGCCACTCTGTGTCTGCTGGGAATAGTAGTACACCGCTTGCACAGCCACACTATATAGCATTCTGTTTACTGCCACTCTGTGTACCTCGCTCAGCCACACTATATAGCATTCTGTTTACTGCCACTCTGTGTCTGCTGGGAATAGTGGTACACCGCTCGCTCAGCCACACTATATAGCATTCTGTTCACTGTTCTGTGTCTGCTTGGAATAGTGGTACACCGCTCGTTCAGCCACACTATATAGCATTCTGTGTACTGTTCTGTGTCTGCTGGGAACAGTAGTACACCGCTCGTTCAGCCACACTATATAGCATTCTGTGTACTGTTCTGTGTCTGCTGGGAACAGTAGTACACCGCTCGCTCAGCCACACTATATAGCATTCTGTTCACTGTTCTGTGTCTGCTGGGAATAGTGGTACACCGCTCGCTCAGCCACACTATATAGCATTCTGTTCACTGTTCTGTGTCTGCTGGGAATAGTGGTACACCGCTCGCTCAGCCACACTATATAGCATTCTGTTTACTGTTCTGTGTCTGCTGGGAATAGTGGTACACCGCTCGCTCATCCACACTATATAGCATTCTGTTCACTGTTCTGTGTCTGCTGGGAATAGTGGTACACCGCTCGCTCAGCCACACTATATAGCATTCTGTTCACTGTTCTGTGTCTGCTGGGAATAGTGGTACACCGCTCGCTCAGCCACACTATATAGCATTCTGTTCACTGTTCTGTGTCTGCTGGGAATAGTGGTACACCGCTCGCTCAGCCACACTATATAGCATTCTGTTCACTGTTCTGTGTCTGCTGGGAATAGTGGTACACCGCTCGCTCAGCCACACTATATAGCATTCTGTTCACTGTTCTGTGTCTGCTGGGAATAGTGGTACACCGCTCGCTCAGCCACACTATATAGCATTCTGTTTACTGTTCTGTGTCTGCTGGGAATAGTGGTACACCGCTCGCTCATCCACACTATATAGCATTCTGTTCACTGTTCTGTGTCTGCTGGGAATAGTGGTACACCGCTCGCTCAGCCACACTATATAGCATTCTGTTCACTGTTCTGTGTCTGCTGGGAATAGTGGTACACCGCTCGCTCAGCCACACTATATAGCATTCTGTTCACTGTTCTGTGTCTGCTGGGAACAGTGGTACACCGCTCGTTCAGCCACACTATATAGCATTCTGTGTACTGTTCTGTGTCTGCTGGGAACAGTAGTACACCGCTCGTTCAGCCACACTATATAGCATTCTGTGTACTGTTCTGTGTCTGCTGGGAACAGTAGTACACCGCTCGTTCAGCCACACTATATAGCATTCTGTTCACTGTTCTGTGTCTGCTGGGAATAGTGGTACACCGCTCGCTCAGCCACACTATATAGCATTCTGTTCACTGTTCTGTGTCTGCTGGGAACAGTAGTACACCGCTCGTTCAGCCACACTATATAGCATTCTGTGTACTGTTCTGTGTCTGCTGGGAACAGTAGTACACCGCTCGTTCAGCCACACTATATAGCATTCTGTTCACTGTTCTGTGTCTGCTGGGAATAGTGGTACACCGCTCGCTCAGCCACACTATATAGCATTCTGTGTACTGTTCTGTGTCTGCTGGGAACAGTAGTACACCGCTCGTTCAGCCACACTATATAGCATTCTGTTCACTGTTCTGTGTCTGCTGGGAATAGTGGTACACCGCTCGCTCAGCCACACTATATAGCATTCTGTTCACTGTTCTGTGTCTGCTGGGAATAGTGGTACACCGCTCACCCGTCACTGTATAGCATTGTGCTCTGTGTCGCTGCTGGGAATAGTGGTACTGTATAGCATTTCTGTACTGCCACTGTACTGCTGCCAGTCAGCGTGTACTGTAAGGATAAGTGAAATGAGGAAGAAATCCGGTGAAAGAGGGAGGGGCAAGGGAAGAGGTGTTTCCCCTGACGGTTCACGTACAGGCCACAGGGGAGCACCCAAGAAAACCCACTCAATACCACCCATGTTGTCCAGGACAACAACCCTCACAAATCCAAAAGAACAGGACCAGATAATTACTTGGATGACCTCTCAAGCGTCCAGCAGTGGGTTAAGCAGCACCAGCACATCACGCACGAGGTCCGAGTCCTCAGCCAGTTACAAGGAGCCAGTGGGCACAAAGCTGACACAACCGGCAGCGACACCACGCACACAACTGCCAGATAACCAGTCCGATGAATTACCTCAGGACACAATGGGGTATTCGCAGGAGCTATTCCCAGCCCAACAAACTTCCACCTTTCAAAGGTCAATGGAGGAACAGCCAGAAATGTTGTGCCTGGATTCACAACCGTTAACTGTGGGAAATGTACCGCGCACTGAAATACGAGGCGAGTCCGAAGAGGACTCGGAAACCCAAATCCCAGAGCAATTTGGGCAGGAGGGGTTGCAATTGCAGGAGGTCGGCCGACAAGATCTGGAAGACGACGTTGGAGTGTGCTGCGCAGAGGTTGTTGTGGGGAGCTCTACTCCACGGCGGTGGCCCACAATGACATATGACGAGTTTGAGGAGATGGAAGAGGAGGGTATGGACAATGTGGACAGAGACCCAGATTTTGTTTGTGAACGAGAACATCGCCGTCGTAGCAGCAGCACAGATGAGTCTGTTGAAGAACACACTGCTGCACGAGTTCGCCTTGTGCCACAAGGTAGGCGGCGCGCAATTTCAGGCACCACAAGCGTGGAAGTTCAAGTGAGAGGCAAAAGAGGAGCAAACAGAAATCGCCAGCAAGGAGGCAGGTGCTCCAAAGTCTGGGCTTTCTTTGAAGACTGCACTGAGGATGTTACCATGGCGATTTGCAAGGTGTGCAAGACCCGCCTGAGCAGGGGGAAAAATATTAACAACCTCTCCACCACCAGCATGAGCCGTCACATGCTATCCAAACATCCCACTCTTTGGGCAAACGCGTCAGGACAGGGTACCAGAAACAACACTGCCTCCCTTGGGTTCACCAGACCCGCCTCAGCAGCAGCAGTAGCCCAGCCATTGCGTGGTTCACAACATTCACAAACATCAGACGACGCTGACACTGTCACTTTCCGGAGTAGTGCTCTTGAGGTCTCCCAGTGTTCATCAAACACAACAACCAACAGCCCTTCCGTGTGCAGCGCTACGGTTCAGTTGTCTGTGTCGGAGATGTTTGAGCGCAAGAGGAAATTGCCAGCAAATGACCCCCGGGCCGTGGCAGTAACAGCCAGCATAGCCAAGCTTCTGGCCTGCGAAATGCTGCCATATCGATTGGTGGAGACAAACAGCTTCAAGGGCATGATGTCAGTGGCCATCCCACGTTACGTGGTTCCCAGCCGCTACCACTTTGCACGCTCTGCAGTGCCTGAGTTGCATGAGCACGTGGTCAGCAAAATAACCCGAAGCTTGAAGAATGCCGTTGCCTGCAAGGTTCACCTCACCACTGACACCTGGACGAGTGCGTTCGGCCAGGGTAGATACATCTCCCTTACCGCGCACTGGGTGAACCTTGTGGAGCCTGGCAGCGATTCCTCACCTGCTACGGCACGGGTGTTGCCCACGCCACAAACAGCTGCACCGCCGTCCCTCCCACTGGATAACAGCAGCACCTACCTCTCTGACTCCTTCTCCTCCAACGCATCTCAAAGCTGTACCTCATCCGGAAACGCTAACCCAGCAGCAGTAGGATCGTGGAAGCAGTGCAGCACAGCTGTTGGCATGCGTCAGCAAGCGTTGCTGAAGCTAATCTGCCTTGGGGATAAGCAGCACACAGGGGAGGAAATTTGGAGGGGAATAAAGGAACAGACGGATTTGTGGCTGGCACCGCTGGACCTGAAACCGGGCATGGTTGTGTGTGATAATGGGAGTAATCTCATTCGCGCTTTAAGGTTGGCTAAGCTGACACACATCCCTTGCCTGGCGCACGTGATGAACCTAGTAGTTCAGCGGTTCCTGAGGACATACCCAGGCGTGCCCGATCTGCTGTTGAAGGTGCGTCGAGTGTCCAAACATTGTAGAAATTCCAGTACTGCTTCGGGGGCACTCGCCAAGATGCAGGAGCGCTTCAATCTCCCCCACCATCGCTTGCTGTGTGATGTCCCTACGCGCTGGAATTCTACGCTGCACATGCTAGCCCGCTTTTGCGAGCAGAAGAGTGCAGTGGTCCAGTACATGACGGCGCAGTACCGAGGCGCATCCGGCCAGCTGCCAAGCTTCTGTGGATCCGATTGGGCCAACATGTTGGACCTCTGCCAAGTCCTCCAAAATTTTGAGCAATCCACGTTGCTTGTGAGCAGTGACAACTCTTCAGTCAGCATTACCATACCACTGCTGTGTTTACTGAAGAGGTCGATGTTAAAAATCAAGGAAACAGCTGTCATGATGCAACTGGGGGAATCTGAAGGAGAAAACGATCAGCGTGATGGTACCAACATCAGGCCATCCGCCTCAGGGAACGCTGGCCCCAGCAGCTATGACGAAGAAGAGGAGGAGGAACAGCTGGAGTTGGAGCAGGAATTTCATGCCACCACTGACGAGGGCCAGAGCGGTGCACGTTGGACTTCCACAATTCAACGCGAATGGTCAGCAGAAGCAGACCAGGAGGAAGGTGACGACTATGATGCATCACAACAACTATCACAACGCTCACAAGAGGATGATGAGGATTCTGGTAGGACTCTGGCACACATGGCTCAATTCATGCTAGACTGCATTGAACGTGACCCACGCATTGTGCGCATTCTGGACAACACCAATTACTGGGTTTATACCCTTCTGGATCCACGGTACAAACACAATGTTCCAAAACTGCTTGAAGAAAGAGTCAGACAGGTCAAAATGGAAGAATACCAGCAGGCCCTTGTGGAGACTTTAGAGAGGAGATTGACATCCTCCCCCTCCTCTAGCCAGTTGTACGCAGACAGACTGACTTCCGCAAACCCAGGACGACCAGGAGGGCAGCAAACAACGCAAGCCGCAGCTAGTACCCAAAAGGGAATGGTATCGGCAGTGTCCTTGGAGTGGGAAAATTTTCTGACACCCATGCAGCCGCAGCCCACTGAACAGCAAGCGTGCAGATCCACCTCCAACACCGATCGCCTGGAGAAGATGGTCAAGGACTACATGTCAGATGGCGTAGCTGTGTCGAACCATCCATCTGCACCCTTCAACTATTGGGTATCGAAGCTAGACACCTGGCACGAACTGGCAATGTACGCAATAGAGGTGCTGGCTTGCCCGGCAGCCAGCGTTATGTCGGAACGCTGTTTCAGTGCTGCCGGAGGCATCGTCACAGATCGGCGTATCCGCCTCTCTACAGACAATGCAGACCGTCTGACTCAAATTAAAATGAATCAATCCTGGATTGGAAATGACTACGCAACACTCCAGGACCCCAACCAAGTAACATGACCAATGAACATCTGGGATGGTGTTGCGTTTCCGGGCCCTGTTTATTGAACCTCTCATCTGTATTACATTTATGACTGCATGGCGGCAAAAAGCATTGCTGCTATATCCGCACGCTTTTTGTCCACATGCAAGGCCTGGGTTGTTGTGTCTCACAAAGCGTGGCCTTCTCCTCCTGCGCCTGCTCCTGTTCCATCACGTCTGCTGCTGCTGGGTTAGCGTTGCCGCGTGGTCCCTGTTTATTGAACCACTTATCTTTATTACATTTATGACTGCATGGCGGTACAAAGCATGCTATCCGCACGCTTCTTGCCCTCATGCAAGGCCTGGGTTGTTGTGTCTCACAAAGCGTGGCCTTCTCCTCCTGCGCCTCCTCCTGTTCCATCACGTCTGCTGCTGCTGGGTTAGCGTTGCCGCGTGGTCCCTGTTTATTGAACCACTTATCTTTATTACATTTATGACTGCATGGCGGTACAAAGCCTGCTATCCGCACGCTTCTTGCCCTCATGCAAGGCCGGGGTTGTTGTGTCTCACAAAGCGTGGCCTTCTTCTCCTCCTGCGCCACCCTCCTCCTGTTCCATCACGTGTGCTGCTGCTGGGTTAGCGTTACCGGTCCCTTTTCCTGGAACCTCTTATATGTATTACATTTATGACTGCATGCCGACAAAAAACATGTTACCTGTGCAAAGAAAACAGACATTTCCCGCATTTAAAAGACAGTTTTCCCTTTGAAACTTTAAAATCGATTTTCTCAAAAACTATAAGCTCTTTTTGCTAATTTTTTTTTCCTCTTGTACCCACTCCCAAGGTGCACATACCCTGCAAATTTGGGGTATGTAGCATGTAAGGAGGCTTTACAAACCACAAAAGTTCGGGTCCCCATTGACTTCCATTATGTTCGGAGTTCGGGTCGAACACCCGAACATCGCGGCCATGTTCGGCCTGTTCGGCCCGAACCCGAACATCTAGATGTTCGCCCAACACTAGTTCCAACCTACACCTACATAAGCTAGCATCAAACAGCAGAGAAGTCATGATGGCCTTCCCTTTAGAAGATCGGGCAAGTGACCTAAGGGATCTTGATTTCAGTGCTGATGCATTACCCATTCAAAGAAGCCTTGGCATTAGCTGGGACCTCAAAAAAGATGTTTTGACATTCCAAGTATCACAAGAAAAAAGACCTTTCACTCGTCGAGGAGTCCTCTCTACTGTGAACAGTGTATATGATCCTCTAGGTATACCCGCACCAGTCATCATAAGAGGAAAACTTCTTCTTCGTAATCTCACTGCAGATACTCAAGATTGGGATGCACCCCTACCTGAAGAGAAGAAACAGCAGTGGGAAGATTGGAGAGAATCCCTACAGCAGTTGAGACACGTTGAGGTATCCAGACCTTATGGATCGGTTTCCTGCTCTAATGCTCAGCATAAGGAACTTTGTGTATTCTCAGATGCCTCTGTCCAGGCAATAGCAGCAGTAGCCTACTTAAAGGTTGTCGATGCTCAAGGAGAAGCTCACATTGGGTTCGTCTTAGGAAAGGCAAAGCTAACCCCACGTCCAGAACTCACCATCCCACGGCTGGAGCTTAGCGCAGCTGTCCTTGCTGTGGACATTGCTGAATTCATCACCACAGAAATCGACTTGAACATAGACACTGTTAGCTATTTCACTGATAGTAAAATCGTTCTGGGCTACATTTACAATGAGAAAAGAAGATTTTATGTGTTTGTCAGTAATCGAGTCCAGAGGATAAGAAGATGTTCGATCCCAAAGCAATGGCATTATGTGCCTACAAAGGATAATCCAGCAGATCTCGCCACCAGATCTGTCTCAACAGCACATCTACAAGACTCAATGTGGCTTACAGGTCCAACATTCCTACTCCAGTCAAATTCACCATTCAAAGAGACTGAGGCCTTCGACCTTGTGGATCCAACGACAGATACAGACATCCGTCCTGAGGTGATAGCATTAAGTACTGTATATAGAGAGAAGAGACTAGGATCTGAACGTTTTTGCCGCTTCTCTAGCTGGAATACTTTGACACGAGCTGTCGCTCGTCTCATTCACATTACCCAACTTTACAAGGCGAAGGCAGAAGAACGTCCTGAAAACTGCAATGGTTGGCACCTCTGCACAGGACCACATCTTATCGAGTTCCTCAAGAAAGCCAGAATAACCATCATCAAAAATGTGCAAGAAGAAACATTTCCTAGGGAGATCCTCTGCATTCAAGAGAAAAAGAGTATCCCCAATGACAGTCCACTTAGAGCTTTAGATCCCTTCATAGATGAAGATGGGCTATTAAGAGTAGGCGGACGTCTACGCAACGCAAATCTTGGACATGATGAGAAAAATCCAGTCATTATCCCCGGTCGACACCACATTGCCACCCTCATAATCCGTTACTATCATACCCAGTCACAGCACCAAGGACGGCACATTACAGAAGGAGCTATTCGTTCAGCAGGGTATTGGGTACTGGGAGTTAAGAGGAATGTTTCCAGTCTCATCTTCAAATGTGTTACCTGCCGGAAGCTCAGAAGGACCTGCGAAACACAGAAAATGGCAGACTTACCACCTGAGAGACTTAGCACAGATCCTCCATTCACTCATATTGGCCTAGATGTATTTGGTCCTTGGTCAATTTGCTCCAGGCACACCCGTGGAGGTAAAGCCAACAGCAAAAGGTGGGCAGTTCTTTTCACCTGTCTCAACATCCGTGCCATCCACATAGAGATCTTAGAATCCATGGATGCCTCAAGTTTCATAAATGCCTTGAGAAGGTTCTTTGCTATACGTGGCCCAGTCAAAACCATCAGATCAGACAGAGGAACAAACTTCGTAGGTGCTTGCCATGAACTCAAAATCTCCTCTAACCTCGATGACAAAGTAGAGAGTTTTCTTTCAAAGCAAGAAGTGGTTTGGATTTTCAACCCCCCTCATGCTTCCCACATGGGAGGAGTGTGGGAAAGGATGATCGGAATCACCAGGAGGATTCTAGATTCCATGTTTTTGCAACAACCTTCAAGGCTTACTCATGAAGTCCTAGTCACTTTGATGGCAGAAGTGACTGCTATTGTGAACTCGAGACCGTTGATACCAGTCTCAACAGATCCTGAGGATCCCCAAGTCCTTACTCCAGCAACCCTAATAACTCAAAAGATTGTATCTTATCCAGCGCTCTCTGAAACATTTGACAGCAAAGACCTCTACAAACGACAGTGGAGACAGGTTCAGAGCCTGGCTAAAGACTTTTGGCACAGATGGTACAAACAGTATCTGTCTACTCTTCAGGTACGAAAGAAGTGGCAGTCAGACAGGCCAAATGTTCAGCAGGGTGACATTGTGCTTCTGAAAAATCACCAAACCAAGCAGATTAAGTGGCCTATGGGTCGAGTGACTAAGACCTTCACCCATGATGATGGTAGGGTCCGTAAGGTAGAGGTGAAAGTAAATACAGAAGGCAGTTCAGGTTTGTTTATTAGACCAGTAACAGAACTTGTCTTGCTCTTATCTCCTGCAGAATAACTTTCAGTGGTTTGTTAAAGTGTGGTATCTTATAGATACCAGGCGGGGAGTGTGCTGTCTGTCTACAGCCAGATTCTATTAATCAGTATAATTGAACTCTACTCCCTCTAGTGGACACTTTCAAAATAGCATTTGTTCCTTGCTGTATTATCCAGAAGTCATGTGACAGGGAGGAAGTAGATGCTCTGTGAACAGGAAGCAGTTTGTTGTAAGGCCCAGCCAGATTCCCACTGTGCTGTTGCAATCCACATCCATCTATCCTTCATCCACGCCAATCCAAGCATCGTTGGTATGTCAAACCTCATCTTTTAGCTATATCTGCAATGTAGAATGGATATTTGTTGTATACATGCATTTGTTAGAGCTTTATAGCTAGGCCATAGCTCATGTATGTTGGGAGATGCCTGTCACATGCTCTGAGATCTGTGTATTTCTACTGCACTCAGATCCATTCATCATGCTGTTATACATGTTCTGATCTATAGTTCATGATGTGATAGTTTCCTCATCTGCAGCAGCATTCTATGTTGTACAGTGTATTCTCATGCATATGATGTTTGATAGATGCTGTATTGTATGAATCCACACCTTTGCATTGCATGCATGGTCTGATATTATGCTTTTGTTTGCATTTACAGTTTTACCTTCTTTTGATCATTTACATTAAACAAGTTACCGGAACTTACACAGTGTGATGATTGAAGGGCGAGTAAACTACCTGTCGAATTATTCTTCACAATAAGGGGAACAGGACAGTTAGGTTCAGAAGTGGGGATCTGCGGATCAAGCCTTTTTAGGGGGGATTGTTATAATTTAAGTAGGCCTCAGTTATTTGGACTGAGTTAGTCAAAAAGGCTTGGAGTGCAGATCGGCCCTTTAAGGGGATTTTCTCTGAGAGAGAAAATCTGCAGTTCTGTCAGCAGAACTAGAACATACCAAGAAGCTGTTCTAGTACAAGGCCGCAGATCTCCCTGACCTGGGCATGTACCGCCACTAGAACAATAGACATCAGCCATGTTATGTAAATATCCACATTCCTGCATATAGGTCAGAAGCCTCATTGATTATTAATCAAGTAGGTGTGTATGATGACACCACGAGTGGGTCCACCAATAGTCTGATCTAGGGGGTGGCGAAGATGATGTCATATTTAACTCTTTCCTAGTCAGTATTAAAGGCTGAGGGAGCTATGGGAGCTCATTCTGCTCTTTACTTTCGCAATAGCTCGCAAGGCTGACTGGGACCTCTAAGTATGTGCTTACTTTCTGTAATATGATATAATGTATGCTGTACATAGGTAGTCTAGATGTAACATAGAGTAGATACAAGAAGACCTGGGTACTTTCAGCAGGAAGGTACTCACGCAGCTGTAACGCAACATGGAAGTCTGCTTTGCCAGGAGATGATAAACTGTATCTATCTGTATTTCTGTTACTTGAATAAATAACGTAAACATTGAAGAAGCCTGAGGAAGTCTATCTCCTACTTGCTGTGTGGAGAGTCAAGTGATCTCACAGTCTGTGAGACGTAACTGTAAGAAGTTACTGGTGTCGAAGCAAGGTGATATAGAAGCAGGTTCTAACAGTTTTCATCTTTATTGGCTGTTGTACTGCTGATATTTGGCTTCAGTGGTGTCTGAAACAAGCATACAACCAGTAATGTCTGACTTGGCTTGAGTCAGAACTCCCGATCTTCATACTTAGGCTGGATAAGAGATTCAAAACAAATTAGAGGCAGAGGATTACCTTAACAGCCATTGAATAGCTTTGTTTTTGAAAGGAATAATTATGGCAGCCTTCATATCCTTGTACCTGCAAGCTTTATTTAAAAGCAGATGTTTGTATTGTACTCATAAAATCTTATAAACCCTGAAAACAAATGTTTAAGCACCTAGCTGTGATCAGGGCCAGATTTATACTTTTTACTTCCCTAGACCAACTGTTAACAAGCCTTACCTGTCCTTAATTGGCAGACATCCGAGTCACTGCCTTTGTCAGACCACCAATAACTGTTAAAGCACATCCCAAGAGAGCTGCAGCTGGCATGGGTGACATTTTTCCACCCGGTGGAAAGCACGCCGCTGTTGTCACTTCTGTCCAGTGATGGGTTTTGTGTCATATCTGGGGGAACACAGCGGCGGCAAGAACACCAACTTCTCCCAATCGCATTACCTAAGTGATGCAAACCACGTCACCCTTTCGCAAATACACTCCTCTTCAGACAGAGGAGGAAGAAAGACGAGCGCCTCCCAAGTCTTCCCATACGTGCAATTATGATTTCCAATAGATTTCATGCTGAAATCTACTGAAAATCGCTGCTCTAGACTTAAGGTGGCCATACACTTATAGATTTGCAGCAGATTCGACCATCAGATAGATTTCTGGCAGATGCCTGTCAAATCCAATCTGGCAGGAATCTATCTGATGTGTGCCACACACCAGGAACAGATTTACCAAAAATCGATCTGAATGCATTATTGGACCATTAGATTCAATGCAACTCTATGGGCCATCAATCTGCTGCCAGCAGCAGATCGAGCAGATCGACCAAGATTTTCCATCCTGTCAGATAGATCAAATCAATCAAAATCGACTGCAAATCGATCAAACTGGGAAATTGATAGAATCGATTTCTGATCGATCAATGGCTGAAAACGACCAGTGTATGGGCCCCTTTACTTTCCAGTGTAATCTGTCAGTGAAGGTAGCCATACACTGGTCGATTTGCCAT
Source organism: Hyperolius riggenbachi (assembly GCF_040937935.1). Taxonomy (NCBI): domain Eukaryota; kingdom Metazoa; phylum Chordata; class Amphibia; order Anura; family Hyperoliidae; genus Hyperolius; species Hyperolius riggenbachi. Next base: position 425,670,706 of record NC_090646.1, read on the forward strand.
CAGATTCGACCAACAGATAGATCCCTCTCTGATCGAATCTGATCAGAGAGGGATCGTATGGCTACCTTTACTGCAAACAGATTGTGAACCGATTTCAGCCTGAAACCGTTCACAATCTGTTGTGGTGGTGGTGCTGCTGCTGCCGCCGCTCCCCCCACCTGCATATATTACCTGCTCCGCCGGCGCGAGTCCTCCCGGTCACCGCTGCTCTGTCTGCGCTCTGGTCTCCAGGTCCGGCATGCTTTGCTTCTTCCTGCCCGGCAGGAAGTTTAAACAGTAGAGCGCCCTCTACTGTTTAAACTTCCTGCCGGGCAGGAGGAACTGAAGCATGCCGGAGACCAGCGCAGACACCGAGCAGCGGTGACCGGGGGTAGTCGCGCCGGCGGAGCAGGTAATGTATTGCCGCTCTATTGCGTCGGTCATCGGGCACTCGAACGCCGCTAGCGACGCGCTCCCTACCCACGCGCGATCGACGGTAATTTTCCGCATGGAGCGATCGACGGGATCGGACGAAATGGATCGAAATTTGGCGTGTAGAACGAACGATTGGCAGCAGATTCGATCCCAGTGATCGAATCTGCTGTCGAAACGGCGGCAAATCGGGCCAGTGTATGGCCAGCTTAAGTCTTTTATTTAAGTAATATGGGATTAAAACTAACAAAAATTTCCTGTATGCAAAGCTCTGCCAACCCCTTACTGTATACATCCCAGATTTTTACAGTCTCAAATGCAACATAAAGAAAATACTCGGCTCACTTACAGTCACAACACCAAGTCAACAATAATACTTTTCTTTAATTGTTATCAAAGAAAGAGATATAATATGCATATCAGAAATATAATATGTGAAAGACGCAGCACCCTCTGCATTCCATACCATAACGCCATCGCTGTTACAAAGCATGCACTTCCAACTTCGCATACCTGAACCCATCTGCAAATAGATAACCAACTTGTTGACTGACAGAAGACTAGGGAAACACACCTTAGACTCTTTGACAGTCAGCACAGGAGCACCCCAGGGCTGCGTGCTTTCCCCAATGCTCTATTCACTGTACAAAAAAGACTGCATCTCCACAGGTCCATCTGTAAAGGTTCTGAAGATTGCAGATGACATTACAGTAGTTGGTCTAATACAAAATAGGAATGAGTCTGCACACAGACATGTAGTAGGACAGTGGAACTCAATGCTCTTAAGACTATGGAGATGATAATAGACTTTAGGAGAACTCCCCCTAGCACCGCCATCTAATCATAAATGGATCTACAGTAACCCTGAGTAGAGCCAATCAAATCTCTTGGCCCCATAATCTCTTAAACTTCAAATGCATAATAATACTGTCACCATCATCAAGAAAGCTCAACAGAGGAAGTTTCATCTACGAGAGCCGCTTACCACAAAAAGTAATGGTGCAGTTTTATACTGCAATCATTGAATTCATCATGACATAATCTATGACTGTCTGGTTCAGCTCATGTTCCATATGAGAAAAGGTGAGACTGCAGCGTATCATCCAAGTAGTAGAAAGAATTGGCTGCAGCTTACCTTCCCTGCAGAATCTTTATGCTAGCAGGAGCAGAAAGAGACAAGCAAGATTGCCTTTGACCCCTCTCACCCTGCTCACTCCATCTTCCAGCTTATGCCTTCAGGAGTGAGATACCGGTCAGTCTCAACAAAAACATTCAGGCAAAGGAATAGCATCTTCCCTTTGGTAGTAGCCACGTTTAATGCAGAGCTACACTAGAACTGCTAGGACTTGAAAGCATTACAGCACAAAACTGAAAATGAATGCTTCTCACACCAATTTACTACCACTTTAACTTATATACTGTCCTTGACTTCTAATATTTATATAGTCTGTCCTTGTACTGTTTTGTCTGTGTCCATTAAGTAACTGCAAAGTGAAATTCCTTCTAAGTGCAAACTTATTTGACCAAATTAAATTGAATCTGATTCTGAACAAAGCTATGTACATTTGCTAAACTTTTGTCACCTTGGGCTTGATTCACAAATGAGTGCTAACTGATAGCATGGCCGTTTTCGCGTGAATTTTTGCATTTCACGCGATCGCAAATTTTTGTGCGAACCGTTAACGTTTTTGCATGCAAACGTGAAAACGATACCTTTTGCGTGTTTGAGCGTGAAAACGTTATCATTTCACACAAAAATTCACGATCGTGTGAAATGCGAAAATTCACGCAAAAACGGACGGGCTATCAGTTAGCACTCTTTTGTGAATCAAGCCCCTTGAGCAGGGACGGATCAAGGCCAAATTGCGCCTTGGGCAAGGTCAGGTTTTGGAGCCTAAAGTTTAGGATTTGGCGCCTAAACTGCCATTCATTTTGCCGCCTTCTTAAGAATTCAACAAACTGTGCCTGGGGCAAGATACCCGCTTGCCCCCCCCCCCCCTAGATCCGTCCCTGCCCTTGAGTGCTAAGTGATTGTTAAGGCGATAGCTTTCATAATGGCTTCCATACACAGACGCTTCCTGGTTATAGCCAAGTAGCCTTTCTGTTATCTGGACATGTTGGGTGGGAGGAGTGGGCAAACAACAGGAAGAACACCATAAAAACAATAGCTCTTGAATGCAATGCCTCAAACACTTTTATGGCTAATCTGGCATCTCATGTACATCTTGTAAGTATGCACATACATTTACAACCAACACACTTAAATGGTCTTAAAAACCCCTCCCTGACAGCTCTTATTTATTTATTTATTTATTTATTTATTTATAAAGCGCCAACATATTACGCAGCTTGATGTTGTTTGTTTGTGTTGGTTTCAGTATTGTGTTTAGCATTCCAGTTGTTTCTGATTCACATTGTGATTCAGTTTGTCAAATTACTCTTGACCTGATCTAATCTTTATTTGGTTCGACCTTGGCTAGTGACCCAACTCTGCTTGTTCTCAATCTGCCTCAACCTTAAATTCTGACCTTGATTTTCCCTGAATGCTGCCTGCCTCAACCTCAGCCTGTATGCTGTCCTCCAGTTGTCATTTCAATTTGTATCATCTAACTTTGCAGTGGGACTTGTACTTACTATCACAAGTAGGACAATCTCAGGGACCATGACCTCATAGCCTCTTACAGCAAAGTAATCCACTGCCCACTAGATGTACCATGGCTCAGTATGCTAGCTAGTAAACAGTATTATTCATAACAGTGCTTAATTATAAAAACCCTTTTCACAAATGATCAACAGTTGTAAGTGATGCTTGACTATCAGGCATTTTTGATGCAAATCATATATTAAAATATAAAACAATAACATCAGTTATGTTGTGATTTTTGCAATGCACACTAAAACCAGCTGGGCAAATTGTTAAAAGGAGAACAAAATACATATTTTGCACTTTTTCCTCATTCAGAGCACATATGGTTGTTTACATAAATGAATGTTTGATGTCAAGCAAGAAATGTTTTCATATTATTAATTAAGAGAATTTTGCTCTCTTTAATAAATAAATAGGTTGCAATTTGTGCTCATCTTAGTGCTAGTCATTATGAAAAGATCATCAAAGCATGAAAATGATAATTCTTTCAATTAATTACTCTTGTGTAGCATGTTCTGGAAAATGAAACAATAAGCCTGGTTGGTAGGGATGAACAAGAACGCCTCTGGCAATTTCACACAGACACAGAACATTTATATTGCACTTTTCTCCTGGCGGACTCAAAGCTCATGCTGCAAAAATTTCCCGGAACTTCACATTTTTGGCCAGGTTATTTTGCTATGCGTCAGATACGGTTGTGCTATGTGTCAACTTAGCCCACTATCAGTAGTCTCTGCCATCAAAACGGCAGGAGACTGCATCGCTAGCTCGTATCATGACCTGGGTGACAACTGGAATGAATGACTTCTATAAAGGGGCCTAGGTGTAGTGCAGTGACATAAATCCCAAGGATGGAGGACCTGAGATGGAGCTTCTTTCAGCAAGAGCAGTTGCAGATAGTTGGCCTCTGGCCAACTATCACCGGGAGACTGCATTGCCGGCTCCAGGATCTGGGTGGAATTCATCATCAGCAATGCCGCCCAAAAGTGGACATACTAGTTGTATCAATGAAGTAATGAAAAGTGGCAGTACCAGGAAGAGGAAGTGGTGGGCCCTGGGATGGAGCATGAACCACATTGATAGCTGGCAGCATGAGCTGGATGGAGTGTATCAGCAATGCCTCCCAGAAGTGTATATACATGTTGCATCAATGGAATACTGAAAGGTGGCAGCAGCAGGAGGTGGCTGTGGGCTCTGAGATGGAGCACAGACTGCATTGCTAGTGTGCAGCAGGAGCTGGGTAGACGGCATAAGCAATGTCACCCAGAAATGTAAATACAAGTTTTGTCAGTGGTGTAGTGGAAGTCGTCAGGAGTTGGAGGAGGCAGTGGGCCTTGAAACGGAGCATGGACCACACTGCTAGGTGGCAGACAGTATTAGATGGGTGGAGTGCATCAGCAATGCTACCCAAAAGTATGAACTGTGGAGGTTCAATAACAATAACAATACGTTTTATTGAAAACATTTCAAGAGTTACTTAAGCAGTAAAAAGTATAAGTATAGGGGTATGCAAAAAGGAGACCACAAATAACAAATAACAGCAAAGAACAGTTATTAACAGTTAATTGTTCTGAAGGAACTGTCACAAGCATATAGTAGAAAGCTCGGTGGTGTAGTGGTTAGCTCTCTCGCCTTGCAGCGATGGGTCCCTGGTTCGCATCCCAGCCAGGGCACTATCTGCAAAGAGTTTGTATGTTCTCTCTGTGTCTGCGTGCGTTTTCTCCGGGCACTCCGGTTTCCTCCCACATTCCAAAAACATACAGTTAATTGGCTCCCCCTAAAAATTGGCCCTAGACTACAGTACTTACACTACATAATATAGACATATGGCAATGGTAGGGATTAGATTGTGAGCTCCTTTGAGGGACAGTTAGTGACAAGACAATATATATATATATATATACACTGTACTGCACTGCGTAATATGTCGGCGCTATATAAATACTAAATAATAATAATAAAATAATAATAATAATATATATTTAACCACCTATCTGGTGTGATCTGTGGTGGTTCAAATCTGTGCAACAACAGCTCACTCAATTAAACTGTGAGTAGAAATAATTGTAAACATACATTATAACCACCTATCAAGTGTGATCTTTGGTAGTTCAAATCTGTGCAACAGATTGCTCAATTACTGTGAGTAGAAAAAACCATACAATCTGTGTGGCTTCCAGCAATGTATGAGACCACCCATTCAACACAAGTTGCTAGTGAGAAGCTTATTAGGCACCTGTGTAAAAAAAAGTCTCATGCAGGAATCATAATGTTTAACTCCTGCAGTTAAAAACATTTGGTGTGCAATTTGTTTTTCTTTTAGTTATACTGTACATTACTCTTATTCAATGTGCAATCCTCTGGAATGTCATGGAGTTCTCCTTTAACTATAATGCATGATGATTTATTATTTCATATATATCTATTTTTTGGGCTTTCAGCAAAGATATATTAAATTGTATTTATTAGGCATAGCTTTGAGAAATGATGAATCATAAGCTATTATATTAGGATTTCCAGAGGGAGCAATATCAAAATAAAAATGATATGAAGCACTGAGTACAATGCCCTTAGTCAAGAAACTGCTCAATAAGTAAAAGTTAGATTTTTTAATATAAGAAGAGATTATTCAGTATGGGTTTTGTTCCAGATTTAGTGTCTCTTCCTTTAAAGTATTCTAATTATACAGTTAGAAGGGAAGAAAGAAAAAAAAAGAGAGAGAGAGAGAGAGAGAGAGAGAGAGAGAGAGAGAAAGAAAGAAAGAAAGAAAGAAAGAAAGAAAGAAAGAAAGAAAGAAAGAAAGAAAGAAAGAAAGAAAGAAGAAAGAAAGAAAGAAAGAAAGAAAGAAAGAAAGAAAGAAAGAAAGAAAGAAAGAAAGAAAGAAAGAAAGAAAGAAAGAAAGAAAGGAAGGAAGGAAGGAAGGAAGGAAGGAAGGAAGAAAGAAAGAAAGAAAGAAGGACTCAATAGAAATACTGGTATACAAAAATTCATTTGTAATATATGGTAAGCAATATTAGCATTCTCTTCAAAGCTCATTGCTTCTTCATGTTTCTCCTTTGCTCCATTACTCTATCTTCTCCTCTTAATATGCAATGCATTATTTTATTTGATAATGCAATGCAAACAATAATAGCAAGTTAATTGTGCTAACACTGAGTAGATTGATATTGGAAATCCTTAAAATAAATATCCTGTTTGTGTTGCTGCCCATGCAGATTATAAATGTAATCTATCTATCTATCTATCTATCTATCTATCTATCTGTCTATCTATCTATCTATCATCTATCTATCTATCATCTATGTATCTATCTATCTATCTATCTATCTATCTATCTATCTATCTATCTATATATATATATATATATATATATATATATATATATATATATATATATATACACATACAGGGCTGTATTTAGGGTTCAGGCTGCCCTAGGCACCTCAAACCTATGACCCCCCCCCAAAAGGACATTGGTGGAGTGCAACACGCATGGCCACAATGGGCCAGAATGGGTGTGGCCACAAAATGCAGTGGACATGCCAAAAACGTGCAGTAGGCCTGGCCAATGAAAATTTCCTAGTAAGAGTGCAACCCAAAGTCAGTGGGCCAATGTTTCCTCCCCAGATCTGACCTTTACACAAGCAAGTAGGAAATGTTCCCACCATAAAAACACATGAGCCAGGGTTCTCGCCCACAAAATGGTGGTCGGTATTAGATTGTGAGCTCCTCTGAGGACAGTCAGTAATATGACTATATTGAACTATGATAACAGAGGCGCCAAGTAGAATAAAATTAGTTAAAATTGTTAAAAAGGGGGAAGTGGGTGGACTTACCTCCCTTCTGAAAAAAAGGCTGGACAATGGACAGGTTACTTACAGTCTAAAGTAACATTTATTAGTAACTCCAAAAGTGCAACACGTTTCACGGGTAACAGTCCTGCTTCTTCAGGCAAACGATTTTTGGAGGGTGCAAAATCAGGTAATGAACCAGGTAGAGCGCCTCTGTCAACAGTTATTCTACTTGGCGCCTCTGTTATCATATTTCAATATTATCTATTCCACCCTTGGTGGAGGGGTGTATCCCCATTTTCTCCTATCTACAGAGAGCGACTTTTTAAACCTGAGCGGGGTCAGGTTACAATTCTCCCCGCCGGCCTGTCCAATGGTTACCTTTGTGACGACCCACCCTTGTGAGTATAATCATCACATTTATTCACAACAGATCTCTCCATATTAACATACTGCACCATATTGGGCTCTCGGTTTCTCCCCCATTTTTCAAGTAATATGACTATGTTCTTTGTAAAGTGCTGCAGAAGATGTCAGTGCTATATGAATACATCATAATATGGTAGAACATTAGACTAGGATTAGATTGTGAGCTCCTCAGAGGACAGTCAGTGACAAGACTATGTACTCTGTAAAGCTCTGTAGAAGATGTCAGTGCTATTTAACTACATATTGACACACAGTTCACTTTTGGCACAGTTTTGATGGGAGCTTTCAGAGAGATCGGAGTCCCAGCACTCAGTATGGGCAAAAGTTAAAAACAGAAGAATCTCCCAGCGCTAAGCAGTACCCCCAAAATATACATAATGTGGCAGCAATTCCATAGAAAAGACTAAGGGCCTATTTCCACTACACGCAGATTGGATGCAGAATGGTTGCAGAAAAACTGACTCCAATGAAAGCCTATGGGCCTGTTTCCACTAAACTCAATTTTTATGATGCAGATTTTCCCTTAGGCAGGGGACACACTTGGTTGTTTTCGTGCGCGTTTTCTGCACAGAAAAACTGACAACTCTTGTTAATTAATGGGCTAGTACACACTTAATATGTTGTTCGCGTGCAGAAAAAAAACTGACATTCTGCATCATGATCCTGCACATTTTGTCAGTTTTCTCTATCAATTACATCAGCTGCTGTGAAAAAACGTGCACGTTCTCCTGCATAGAAACACACTTGGTGTGCAGAAAAAGTATGCAGAAAAACGCGCGCAGAAAACTGAAAGACAAGTGTGTTCCCTGCCTTAGGCATTCATTGGAGTCAGTTTTTCTGCATCCATTCTGCATCCAATCTGCATGTAGTGGAAATAGGCCCTTACTGTATAATGTGGCAGATTGGCCCCAAAATAAAAATAACATGGCAGTAATTCCCTACAAAATTCACATAATGTAGCTAGCATCTCCAAAATAAACACAATGTGGCAGAGTATCCCCCAAAATACTCACAATCCAGCAGTGTATCCCCCAAAATAGACATAATGCAGCAGCGTATCCCTCAAAATACACACAATTCGGCAGTGTATCTCACAAAATACACACAATGCAGCAACGCATCCCCCAAAATACACACAGTGTGCCTTTTTTGTCCCCGTGCCATGTCTGTTTTCCCTGTACCTCATCTGTTGCCCCTGTGTGCTACCTCTGTTTCCCTTGTGTGTCAACCTTGTCCCCCTTGCGCCACCTTTGCTCCCAGTGTGTCACCTCTGTCTCCCTTGTGCCACCTGTTTTCCCCCATGTTTCACCTCTGTCACCCGTGTGTGTCTCCCCCATGTCTGTTCCACCCTGTGTGTCGCCTCTGTCACCCTTATGCCACCTTTGTTCCCCCATGTGTCACCTCTGTCACCCTTGTGTGTCTGTTCCCCCCATGTCTTTTCCACCCTGTGTGTCACTGCTGTCACCTTTCTGCCACCTGTGTTCCCCCATGTGTCACCTCTGTCACCCTTGTGTGTCTGTTCCCCCTGTGTGTCACCTCTGTCACTCTTGTGTGTCTGTTCCCCCATGTTTGTTCCACCCTGTGTGTCACCTCTGTCACCCTTCTGCCACCTGTGTTCCCCCATGTGTCACCTCTGTCACCCTTGTGTGTCTGTTCCAGGGCTGTGGAGTCGGTACAAAAATCATTCGACTCCAACTCCGACTCCTCAGTTTATGAAACCTCTGACTACGGGTACCCAAAATAGCTCTGACTCCAACTCCTCAACTCCAACTCCTTAGTCTAATATCTACCAGGGTTGTGAATGTGGTGCAAAAATCACCTGACTCCGACTCCTCAGTTTATGAAACAATCGACTCCTACTACAACTCCAGGTACCCAAAATTGCTCTGACTCCGACTCCTCAACTTCGACTCCAACTCCGACTCCACAGCCCTGGTCTTTTCCCCCTGTCTGTCACCTCTGTTACTCTTGTGCCGCCTGTGGTCCCCCGAGTGTTACCTCTGTTACCCTTGTGTGTCTGTTCCCTCCATGTCTGTTCCACCTTGTGTGTCACCTCTGTCACCCTTCTGCTGCCTGTGTTCCCCATGTGTCATCTCTGTCACCCTTGTGTGTCTGTTCCACCTGTGTTTGTTCCCCCCTGTGTGTCACCTCTGTCACTCTTGTGCTGCCTGCGTTCCCCCGAACATCACCTCTGTCACCCTTGTGTGTCTGTCCGTCTCCCCCGTGTGTCACCTCTGTCATCTTGTGCGCTGTCTATTACCTCCGGCGCCAGTCCCCTGGGAGTCCAGTAGCAGCACTTCTCCCCTCTCCCTCCCTCGCTGCTTCCTCCTAGTGCTGGGGACTTTATCACATGACGCGTTGCGTAATGATTACACGTCATTAGTAATGATGTAAAAAAAGATGGAAGCAGGGAGTCTGTAAGGGAGGGATAAAATGATGTCCCCTAGCCAGTCCAGCAGTGAATCTTGCGCTGCTCACGTCACGCTGCCCAGAACAGTCACCATGGTAACTGGACACTAAGCGGCTCTTGCCGCTTAGCATCCAGTTACCATGGTGACTCCCAGGCAGCAGAGGAGAGTAGCGAGACTCGCCGCTGGATAGAGGACACGTAAGGAACCACAACCCCCCTGTCCACAGCCGCTAACCCCTCTGCCCTTGTCCCCATTAGAGATGGCTCGAACCTCCGATTTTCGGTTCGCGAACCTCGAACTCGAGCTTCCGAAAAAGTTCACAAACCTGCAAACTTTTCGAATAGCAATAGACTTCAATGGGTAGGCGAACTTGAAAAACTACAAACACTGTTTCTGGCCACAAAAGTGATGGAAAAGATGTTTCAAGGGGTCTAACACCTGGAGGGGAGCATGGCGTAGTGGGGTACATGCAAAAAGTCCAGGGGAAAATTACGGATTTGATGCACAGCAGGGATATAATCCCTAAAAGGCAGAAAATCCCATTGCATTGCTAAATTGGAGGCCTAAAGTGCTTGAAAACATCTTGCGTGTGTATACATGGATCAGCAGTTAGTGTAAGTAGTGTACTGCTTCACACTGACAGACCAAACTCACTGTGTAATGCACCGCAAACAGCTGTATGTGTAGTGATGGCCGTGCTGGACTGGTGCGCACGTTGGCGGTTTTCAAGCCCATATGGTCGGGCGGAGGTAGCTCAATAACAGAACAACAGTAACTGTCCAGCTGTTCGAATTTGGTCTGTCTACAATGAAGCAACGACCTTATTATCTTGGGTGTGCCCTCCCCAACACACTCATATAGGTCATTGCTTCATTGTGATACGCAAGCCCTTCACCGCGGCAAGGTAACGATCACGAAGGGGAATTGACACATGTACATGCCTTTTGTATTATTGTTGCAGCTGCAGTGCAGCCAGAACAATTAGGCAAGTACACGCACCAGAAAAAATATTATTATGTTTGGTAGCAGCGGCTGCTGGCAGCAGCGGCCATAAAAATTCAGGAATCCACCTGGAGTCCTGGACCCCATTGGTGGTGGCAGAGAAGGCAGTCAAGCGGCCTGCAGGTAGAGATGCTGTGTGGGGACTGACCTTTTCTTGGGGCAGGCAGTCACACGGCGTGCAGGCAGAGATGCTGTGTGTGGGGCCTGACTTAGTCTTCGGGCAGGCAGTAGCCCTCCGGGATCCATGCCTCATTCATTTTGATAAAGGTGAGGTACTGAACACTTTTTTGACCTGACTGCTGGTGGTATAATACAATGCGCAGTTACACAGGTGCAGTGAAAAGGTATGCACTGATTGCCACTATAATACAATTGTGCAGTCACACAGGTGTAGTGTTGGGCGAACACCTGGATGTTCGGGTTCAGGAAAGTTCGGCGAACATGGCCGCGATGTTCAGCATGTTCGGGCCGAACCCTACACTCCCAGAACATCCCGCTTTTTGGGGCCCTATGGGGTCGCAGACATAAGGGGGGAGCATGCCCTGATCGCGGGGGGGGGGGGGTCGGAAATTCCCCCCACCCCCTCCGCTAGCGCTCCCCCCTCTGCCCGCTTCCCCATACAAAAGTTTAAGGAAGTAAAACAGTACCGGTGGTAGTGGGTGGCTGGCAGTGGGCGGCACTATGAAGTGAGTGACTGAGGAGGAGGAGTCCGGAGAGTGACGCGTTGAGGGAGGCCGGGCAGCGGGCGGTTCAGCAGTAGTACCGTACTACTGCTGAACCGCCCGCTGCCCGGCCTCCCTCAACGCGTCACTCTCCGGACTCCTCCTCCTCAGTCACTCACTTCATAGTGCCGCCCACTGCCAGCCACCCACTACCACCGGTACTGTTTTACTTCCTTAAACTTTTGTATGGGGAAGCGGGCAGAGGGGGGAGCGCTAGCGGAGGGGGTGGGGGGAATTTCCGACCCCCCCCCCCCCCCCGCGATCAGGGCATGCTCCCCCCTTATGCCTGCGACCCCATAGGGGGGCAGTATTTGGCCGAACAGGGCCCTGTTCGGCCGAACAGGGACCCTGTTCGGCCCTGTTCGGCGGCCACTTAGTAGTTCGGGGCGAACACGAACTTAAAAGGCCGAACACCATCAGGTGTTCGGCCGAACGCGAACATCACCCGAACAGGGTGATGTTCTGCAGAACCCGAACAGTGGCGAACACTGTTCGCCCAACACTACACAGGTGCAGTGAAAAGGTATGCAGAGACTGCTGGTATACAATGTGCAGTCAAACAGGTGCAGTAAAAAGGTATACAGTGACTGCTGGTGGTATAATACAATGTGCAGTTACACAGGTGCAGTGAAAAGGTATGCAGTGACTGCTGCTATAATACAATTGTGCAGTCACACAGGTGCAGGGAAAAGGTATGCAGTGACTGCTGATATAATACAATTGTGCAGTCACACAGGTGCAGAGAAAGGGTATGCAATGACTGCTGCTATAATACAATTGTGCAGTCACACAGGTGCAGAGAAAAGGTATGCACTGACTGGTGGTGGTATTGTACATAGCCCCCAACCGTCCCGTTTTCAGGCGGGACAGTCCTGATTTGGGGGGGCTGTCCCGCTATCCCGTTATGACCTCCCAGTGTCACGGACGGCTGGGGGGTCAGATGTGCAAAAAAAATGATCGAGGACCAAGCCGGCGGATGCGGTGTGTGGGATGCGGGTTTTGGATAATATTGTCCCTCCCTCCCTCCGAATGTGCCCCCCAGTGTCCCCCTGTATATAGAAATTAGGAGCGCAGCGGAGAGCGGGCAGTCTTACCATTCCTCCTCGTACCGGGCATCTCTTGCTTCCATCTACTTCCTGTGACGTCACAGGAAGCAGGAAGCGGAGAAGACCAGATGCCCGGTACGCGATAAGGAATGGTGAGTGCCTGCCCGCTCCGCTGCGCTCCTAATTTCTACATACAGGGGGACACTGGGGGGCACATTCGGAGGGAGGGAGAGAGGGACAATATTATCCCAGACCCGCATCCCACACACCGCATCCTCGATCATTTTTTACCTCCTCACCTTGGGCACCCTCCCCCTTCTCCCCACCCACAATTATTTTTTTAATAAAGGAGATATATATATATATATATATATATGTATATATAAAATGATTGACTAGGGGTGTGTCAGGGGGTGTGGTTGGGGGGGGGGTGTCAGGGGTGTGGCTTAAGTGTCCCGCTGTCTCATCTCAAAAAGTTGGGAGGTATGTTGTATAATACATAGTGCAGTCACACAGAGGCAGTTAAAGGTATGCACTGAATGTGCTGGGCCTGGCACAGTACAGCAATTAGCAAGGGACAGCTGTGACAGACAGGGCTGTATATGCAGTGCCAGTGGCACACACACACACAAAAAAGAAGAACATTAGCTCTCAAAAGAGCTGTTTTGGGGTGCTTTTCATCAACAAACATCAGCAAGGAGCAAGCTAACAGACCCCCTAACTATCGCTTTCCCTATCTCTCCAATGTCTCTCCCTTCTCTCACTAATATAGCAGCACACAGAGTGAGAACATGGCCGACGCTGCTGCCTTTTATGAGGGGGGCTCCAGGAGGGAGTGCAGCCTGATTGGCTGCCATGTGTCTGCTGACTGTGATGTAGAGGGTCAAAGTTTAGCTCAATGATGTAGTATAGGGGGTTGATCAAACTTGCTAAGTGTTCGCGGTTCACCGCAAACTCGAACCAGCTAAGTTTGCGTGAACAAGTTCCCCTGTGAACCGTTCTGGCCATCTCTAGCTCCCATAACAAAATAAAAAATAAAAAAAAAACGACAGTGTAGCCACCCCCTTTAAAGAGCCGCTTGGGGCACATGCCAAGAAGTGCCTCTTAAGAGATACAGGCATATATATATATATATATATATATATATATATATATATATATATATATATATATAAAACGTACTAATTTGTGATGATGTATCATTTTGTGTGATTATAATATTCTTGTTCCCAAAGACTCTTAAGTATTTATATAAAATTGCATTTTCTTATGCTCCATACACTTAAATGCATTTATGTGAAAGTGTGTTTTCTTGTTAATTGACATACACTGTGTGCAATATGTACCTGTTCTGTTATGACTTTGCCATCTCTTTCAGATGGGTGGAGGTTTTTTTCCACACACCTATAAAGATGCCACCTTTTCTTCAGGTTCATTGTAACTATGACTAAAGGCACATCTTAGGTAGAGATGGCTCAAACCTCCGATTTTAGTTTCGCGAACCTTGAACGCGAACTTCCGCAAAAGTTTGGGTTCGCGTGAACTTTGCGAACTGCAATAGACTTCAATGGGCAGGCGAACTTTCAAAACTTCAAACATTAATTCTGGCCAGAAAAGTGATGGAAAAGATGTTTCAAGGGTTCTAACACCTGGAGGGGGGCATGGCAGAGTGGGATACATGCCAAAAGTCCCGGGGAAAAAAATCAGGATTTGACGCACAGTCGCGATTTAAGAGCAGACATCACATTGCATGCTAAATTGGAGGCATAAAGTGCTTTAAAACATCTTGCATGTGTATACATCAATTAGGTAGTATAATTAGTGTACTGCTTCACACTGACACACCAAACTCACTGTGTAACGCACCGCAAACAGCTGTTTGTGTAGTGACAGCCGTGCTGGACTGGTGCTCACCATGGTCAGAATGCAGGCGATAGCTGTTTTCAAGCCCAATTGGTCGCCGGGCTGAGGTAGCTCAATGATAGAACAACAGTGACTGTCCAGCTGATCGAATTTGGTCTGTCCACAATGAAGCAACGACCTTATTATCTTGGGTGTGCCCCCCAACACTTTCATATAGCCGGCGGTTATTGCTTCATTGTGATATGCAAGCCCCTTCACCGCTGCAAGGTAACGATCACGAAAGGGAATTGACACATATACATGCCTTTTGTGTTGTTGTTGCAGCCGCAGTGCAACCAGAAAAATTAGGCACTGTAAAGAAGACTGCTGCGCTCTCCAGACCTGCAATAACATATAAGCTCCACATAGGGTAATATTGTTCAATTTATGCAACTCCTCCACACCACCAGTGGCTTGTGCTCCCCAGGTGACAGTCTCTTCAATACATCCGCATCCCCTATCTCTAAATGCTCACCAGATATGAGCCACCCCAGCTCTCAGGTGGAACTTAAACAGTAATTGATAGGCAGCTCTGTTAGCTCTGTAAGGGGAAAAGAGGAACTCCACATAGGGTAATACAGTTCAGATATAAACACAGCTCGTGCATCACTCCCATCAAACTCCACAGTGTCAACCAAGTGAATGTGTCACTCCACAACTACAAGCCACACTTATCACCAGATTCAGCCCACCTCTAGATTCAGGTGGAGACTGCGTTTGAATTACTTCCAATCAAGCCACGAAGGATGGCTCTTTAAAGATGGGCAAACACTCTGGATGCGTAAGATATGCACTGACTTGACTAATACAATGTGGAGGCACGGCCCCCATTCTATGTGGAACCACCACAGGAAAAACCGAGAGAGACCATAACTGTGCTTGATATAAAAAATTCTGAGGCACAGAAATCCCGCTGGATAGAAGCTGAGCAGCAACAGCGCTTTAAGTCGTATATAATTTGCCAGTGAGCGTTGGTGAGTTGTTTGGGAAACATACCAGCTTCCACCAGCCATCTACTCACTTGGGCAACAGCAACACTAGTATTATAATATATACATAGTTATAATAAAATAACAAAAACAAAAATATATTTTGACTTGTCTTTTTGCATTAAATTCTGAGATTGTAATTTAATGTATACAAGATAAAATTTAGCAACAACAAATGGAAGGGCAGCTCCCACCAATAAGAAGTAGCAGACACGCTTGTGGTCCTACATCTCTTTGCCCAAAGAGGAATGAAGTACCAGTGTCAGGGCAGCCATCAGGGGGGGGACAACTGACACTGCAGTGAGGGGCCCAGAGCATCTTAGGTAACACAGGGGGATAAAAGAGGCAAATTGGGAACAGAGGCAGACAAAAGAGGCACAGGGAGATAAGAGAGGCACAGGGGGAACAGAGGCAGACAAAAGAGGCACAGGGAGATGAAAGAGGCACAGGGGGAACAGAGGCAGACAAAAGAGGCACAGGGAGAAAAGAGATGAGATAGGAACATGAGGTCACACAGAAGGACACAAAAGAGGCACAAACTGAGGTGAGACAGAGGTGGACAAAAGAGGCACAGGAAGAAAAGAGGGGGACAAAAGAGAATGGATAAAGGATAAGAACGGACCTACAAGTCCCTATCTCATTTGTTAACCGGGGACTACCTTTATTTTGCCAGTATTTGGCTCCACCCAAAACATGCCATGGTCACACCCACTTTCTGCCACATCACGCTGTGCATACTGCTTTCTTCAGTGTCGGAGCCATGCACATTTTTTGCCGCAGCGCACTTCGCGCACGGACACGGGGGTGGGGTGGCTGGTGGGCGGGCACAGCAACCAGTGGGTGGGCCCAAAATTTCTGGTGGCGGCCCAGACCAGTGTTATAGAAGGGACTCAGTCTTAAAATCAACAACCAACTTTTATTTTGAAAGTGTATAGTTGTGTAGTTGTAGACAGACAAAACATCTGAAGGCTGACTTCACCCTCGGGCACTTTTGGCCTGCGATTTGCGCTTTGGTGACTGCAGGTGATCAGCAAAGTGCTGCTGTATGAATAATCCTGTGGGATTACTCACACTGCTGTGATTACGGCATGCTTGTGATTTCTGACGATCGCAAATGTGCTGCATGTTTTCCTAGTGATTGTGTTGTGATTCTCATTCACTAAAATGAGAATCACAAAATGTATTTACCAAAAAATTGCAGAATACTGCAATGCAAAATTGCAAGCGGTAAGCAGGCTAGGAAGTTTACTAAAAGCACCAAGCAAATCGATAGTGCAATAGATCTGTCTGTATAGTATGCAGGGGCATAGCAATAGGGGATTCAGAGGTTGCAACCGCATCAGGGCCCTTGGGCCAGAGGGGCCCCAAGGGGCCCTCCCTCAACTGCAGTATTTGCTTTCTAATGGTCCTGTGGTCATAACAATCACTTCTATAGATACTTTTTTTTTTGTCATACTTGTTTTTATTTTGTTTTGCAAATACAAAGAAAAAAAAGGGAACTGGTTTCACAGGTATAACAATCAAGATAGTAGTACAACGGATATGGGGATACAAAGGAGGGACAATTGGGGCCATAGATCGAGTCCTAGAGGTAAATATGGAGGAGTCCCAATCAGTGTCCAACCTTGAAACTTTTGAGGAAACAACAAAATGAATCGGGGGGAAAAGAATCTTGACTCGAAGACAAAGAGTTCCAGTTGGAGGTGTGGCGAGTGTCTGAAGTCCATGAGAAATGGATAACAGGAAGTTTTCAAGCCACATTCTGAAGAGTGGGGGGAGCATAGGGAGGAGGGGGATGGGAAGAGATAGTAAGCTTCGAGATATAAAAGTGAGAAGAAGGAGTCACACCACTGCCTTAACGGCCTGTATTATGTATGGAAAATATAAGCTACTTGGGAAGGGCCTAGCAAAATCTAGCAAGGATGGATGTCCAATGGTGGGGATGTAGCTTATTAGGTCAGCTCAGAAATGAGATAGTGGAGGGTAGAGGAGGTGGATATATGTTCAGGGGGGGGTGAAAAATGGGAGAAGAGTACGGCCAGGATTCCCAGATTTTGTGGAAATTCAATTCTGTGTCTCTTAGTGAAGCCGTAAGCTGTTCCATATTTTTTGTCAAAAATCTACAAGTTGTGGCGCTGAAATGTCTAATAATTCTAGTAGGCTGCAGTGGTAATCAGGAGGTTAACTCTCATCCCCAACAAGGAAAAACTATGCAAAATTTAGATACCTGCGCCTTCAATAGTGAGTACTATAATGTTTTAATGATTCCACATTTAAAATTGTTAATTACAACAATAAAATGCATACAAATTCATAAAATGCATATAACTTCATAAAAATGACCCTTCATGCACACACACATACAAGTCTTATTTACCACTCAGAGTTCCACACTCTATCTTGCTTGCTCCCCTCAAATGGAAAACGACCTGTCTATCAATAGTGCACTATTGAGCCATCACAATAAAAACCAAGCTGAGAAAAATATATATAAGGGCTGAGAAAAAATATATGCAGACTTAAATTGGTCCCACAATCGTTCCTAGGACATTAGCAGCGTTTTACTGACATTCATAGAACTTAGCAGCATTTGATAGACGTTTTCACAGATAAGTAACAGTAGATTGGTCCCAATATCGTTCCTAGGACATTAGTAGCGTTCATAGACCTTTAGCAGCTTTAGATAAGCGTTTTATAGGCATTTGGCAGCTTTTGATAAGCGTTTTATAAGCATTCACAAAGTCCCAGCAGTAAGAAGAGCACCACAAACAGGCAGCTAGCAGGCTCCAAAGGACACCTTGTTCCACATAAGTAAACAGTAGCAGTAATGTGATTTTCTTCACACCAACAAAGTCCCACAGCCGTATCAACTGAATTTTATAAGGATCAGCACCATCCCAAGATGCACTCGTATCCCGCAGCTGCGGATAGCCTACAATGGCAGCAGTTTCAACAATTTCCTTCCCTCACCTGCGTTCAGCGTCAGGATGATCTTAACAAACAGTGTAATCATAAACACTCACGGTACTTCTCGGTTTGTGGAGGAAGGCAGTAGTTTTCAAAAGTTCATACGATCTTTCATAAGGCAACGAGTCCCGGCCGGTGACTCTCCAAGATGTTCCAAGTTTGGTTGCCAAACAGACCCAAGAGCATACAGGAACCTCGGCGCTGTCTGCCAGAAGTTCAGGTCACGTCACCACAAGTATTACAGCCAATCAGCTTACTAGTTTCGGTAGGTCCGCCTACCTTCTTCAGAGCTGGCTCTCATTGGGTCTCACTTCCTTTTAGTACTGAGTACTGAGTTTGAACTTTTGAAAACTACTGCCTTCCTCCACAAACCGAGAAGTACCGTGAGTGTTTATGATTACACTGTTTGTTAAGATCATCCTGACGCTGAACGCAGGTGAGGGAAGGAAATTGTTGAAACTGCTGCCATTGTAGGCTATCCGCAGCTGCGGGATACGAGTGCATCTTGGGATGGTGCTGATCCTTATAAAATTCAGTTGATACGGCTGTGGGACTTTGTTGGTGTGAAGAAAATCACATTACTGCTACTGTTTACTTATGTGGAACAAGGTGTCCTTTGGAGCCTGCTAGCTGCCTGTTTGTGGTGCTCTTCTTACTGCTGGGACTTTGTGAATGCTTATAAAACGCTTATCAAAAGCTGCCAAATGCCTATAAAACGCTTATCTAAAGCTGCTAAAGGTCTATGAACGCTACTAATGTCCTAGGAACGATATTGGGACCAATCTACTGTTACTTATCTGTGAAAACGTCTATCAAATGCTGCTAAGTTCTATGAATGTCAGTAAAACGCTGCTAATGTCCTAGGAACGATTGTGGGACCAATTTAAGTCTGCATATATTTTTTCTCAGCCCTTATATATATTTTTCTCAGCTTGGTTTTTATTGTGATGGCTCAATAGTGCACTATTGATAGACAGGTCGTTTTCCATTTGAGGGGAGCAAGCAAGATAGAGTGTGGAACTCTGAGTGGTAAATAAGACTTGTATGTGTGTGTGCATGAAGGGTCATTTTTATGAAGTTATATGCATTTTATGAATTTGTATGCATTTTATTGTTGTAATTAACAATTTTAAATGTGGAATCATTAAAACATTATAGTACTCACTATTGAAGGCGCAGGTATCTAAATTTTGCATAGTTGTTCCATATTTTTTGTCCAGTTGATTTTGTGGATAACTTCTGATAATAATGGGGGGGCTATGTTCTTCCAGTTGGAAGCAATAGCTAGCCTAGTAGCAGTTAAGATATGGGTTATTAGCCGATTGGTATATTTATTAGTGTTATTTTGTGGTGATTTGCCCAGGATCATGTATAAGGGGTCCATGGGGACTGTAATATCAGTGGATGACTTAATAAGGTTTTGGATATCCGACCAAAGGGGGGAAATCAGAGGACAAGACCAAAAGACGTGTTCAATAGTACCTTTGTTACTACAGCCTCTCCAACAGAGGTCCGATGAACCTGAGTAAATTCTTGCTAGCTTGTCGGGTGTGAGATACCAGTGGAAAAGTATTTTATATATGTTTTCTCTAATTTGGATACATTGTGAGGAATGTTTTGCGTTATCCCAAATATCATACCAGTCTTCTATTGAAATAGAGGTTGATAAAAGGCTATCCCATTTAGCCATATAAGAATGGTTGGGAGTTATTGAGCCCGATTTTGTATGTAGGATAGAGTAGATCTGGGAGATTAGACCCTTCTGTTGAGCCGACCTATTACATAGTCTCTCAAAAGGGGACATTGTAGGAGTTGTTTGGGGATTTTTCAATAGAGATTGGAGAAAGTGGGATATCTGATTGTATTGCATGAGAAGTTGAGGTGTAAATGTGATTTTATCTTCTAGGTGAGATTTATGAAAAACTTTACCTGTAAGTGGGTTAAGCCAGTCTTTAAGGTTGAAATAGCCCAGGCTGAACCATTCAGTCATAAAAGGCTTAGAGAGACTTGGTGGAAAGTGTGGATTGCCTAGGATTGGGCATAGAGGTGAGGGTGATGACCTCAACTTGGCTGAATGGACAGTAGATCTCCAGATGTGGAGTGTAAATTTGATAGTAGGGAGAAAGTCTTGATGGGAGACTTTGGGTTGGGGGTGGGTCCATATAAGGGATGCTAAGGATATAGGGAGGATACTAGTTGCTTCGAATGAGGCCCCATTTAGTAGAGACTTTAAAGTTGGACCATTCGGGTAGTTGGCGAAGATGCGAGGCCTGGTAGTAATATCTAAGGTGAGGGAGGCCCAGGCCGCCTTGATCTCTGGGGGCAAGGAGGGTCGACTTAAGAACTCTAGGGTGTTTGTGGTTCCAGATAAATTTGAAGAAAGCGGATTGTAGGCTTGATAGTTGAGAGTTACAAGGTGTGGGACTAGGATATCGGAGAAATTTTTGTAGTAAGAGTAAGGGAGACCATCTGGGCCTGGGGATTTCGAGGAGGGAAGAGTTTTGAGTACCTCGGATATCTCTTCTGTAGTAAATGGAGAATTAAGTAAAAGGCGTTCTTGGTCTGTGAGTTTTGGGAGATTGAGATCTGTGAGGAAAGAGAGGACTTTTGTGTTATAGTTTGGAGAAGAGGAGGGGTCTGGTAGGTTGTAGAGTTGTTCATAGAAAGATGTGAATATTTGGGCTATTTTTAAAGGGTCATGATGTAAGGTATTTTGTGTATCTTTCAGTGAGTGGACCACCTGGTAAGAGCCCCTGGGATTGAGCTTGCGGGCAAGGATAGTGTGTGGTTTATTACCTCTTTCAAAGAAGAGCTGCCTTGTCCATTTTAGGCTTTTCTCTAAATGAGATGACTGGAGGGCTCTGATGTCTAGTTTGATTCGCTGAATGTTTGAGAAATTGTCTTGAGTAGGGCAACTTTTGTAAGCGGAGTAGGCCTTAACGAGGGAGGAGTTTAGATGTGTCAGTTTTTCAGTAGAAAAGCGCTTTCGTTTGGAGCTCTCTGCGATAAAGAACCCTCTTATAAAAGCCTTGTGAGATTCCCACAGCAGGCCGAAAGAGGAAACTGTGTCTAAATTAGTGGCGAAGAATGATTGCAGTTCGTCAGAGCATTTGTTGATTAGTGCTTTATCCCTGAAAAGTGACTCATTCAGCCTCCAGTGCAAGGGAGGACTGGCCAGGGGGGAAGGGGGGAGATTTCCCCCCAGGCTGCCTCTCATTTAATGATTTAGGGCTGGCACTGTGCCTGGTGAATTCAGGTTTTTGTATAAGGCAATGTGAAACACTAGGCTGAATGAGGGAAATAAACGCCCAATTACAGAGCAATTGCAGGGCAGGCAATGTAGTAAATATACACAGCATGATACAGAGCAGAGGCTTGCCTGCAGGGTCCGTGGTAAAAAATCTGTCTGGTCTCTCACCATTGTTAACTGCATGTGCACAGCTACATAAGATATTGTCTAAGTTGAAAAGTTTTTGACAGTCCTTAGACTCCAGAAGGGCTGCTTGCAGACAGACCCTAGACTCCAGAAGGGCTGCTTGTAGGACTTGTGTAAGAGATAGAAACCCCGACCGTTGTAACTCAAAATGTATTATGTGCCCCTGGTGCCAGTGCATTTATAGTTTACCTATCACGCTGTTCCTCGAGTGTCCTTGCTGTATTTCCCACGTGACTACCGGCATATAGCACGTGGGACACATGTGTGATGTCATTTGGGCTGGGGCTGCCGTGAAAACGGGCCTCCAGTTTGTGTTTTCCCCCCAGGCCAAAAGCTCCCAGTCCTCCCCTGCTCCAGTGGATGGGTTTGTGTGGGAAGGATAGCCAGTCTAGATCAACTGTGACCGCTTGATGGTCAGACCAAGCTGTAGGAATAATGGATGAGGTGACTAAAATGGGTAAGACTGGTGTATTGGCAAAAAAGTAATCTAATCTTGAGTGGGAGGCATGGGGAGGAGAATAGAAGGTATATTCTGTGCTTGTGGGATTAGCTATGCGCCAGAGATCAAACAGTTTGTGTTTTCTTAGGAGTATCCTAAATTTGCGTGAATTTCTATCGTGTGAGGCTTGGGAAAGGGTAGAGGACAATTTGCTTCTGTCTCTTATAGAAGAGTAAGCCAAGTTAAAGTCACCACCCAAAAGGAGAGAACCTTTCAATACTTTGCTCAGTTTTGTGAGGAAAGTGGATAAAAAGTCAATCTGGTGTGTGTTAGGGACATAAGTGTTAGCTATAGTGACTGGCTTTCCTGCCAGAGTACCCACCAAGATTAGGAAGTGGCCCTGTGGATCCGCAATAGTTTTGTCAACCTGTAAAGGTAGGTCTTTTTTGTATAGAATTGCCACTCCAGCACGTTTTTTCGGACCGGAGGCCAGGTGGACATTAGGGTAGAATTTATTAGTAAGGCGTGTAGAGCTACTGGATGCTAGGTGGGTTTCCTGCAGGAAGACCAAGTCACTGTCTAATCTTCTGAGATCTTTTAGTAGGGACATCCTTTTTTGGGGGATATTTAGGCCCTTAGTATTAAGTGTGTATAGGTTAACCATTATTCATGTGGAAAGTGTAGGTGTATAGGAGGCCAGGAAGGCTGTGGTGTGAGCAGTCAATGAGTAAGGATGGAGAGAGGGAGGTGGGGAACCAGGGGGGGTGAGTTGTATTCGACAGCAATTGGTAAACATTGTTGAAGATATAGCCACTGCAAAAATTGTGGCAACAGTATAGGGCAACTGAAAAAAGTTGCCAGGGAAAGAGTCGCCAAAAATAGCACGGTCCCTGAGAAGAACGGTGGGACAATGTGGCGACTCTCCGGAGGTACATGCGGGTGAGCCAAGAGGGTCGCCCAGATCTCCCCCAACGATCTCCCTTAGATATAAACAAATCATAAGGACTAACATTAAGTTTAAAGCTAACTAGAGCACAGATGGCAATACGTCCTTTAACCTGAAAAGGAAGATAGCATAGTAAAATGAGCAGTTATAGGTATATATATATTTGCGTGCAGCCTGGAGCAGGAACAAGCTGAGACTCTAGGGAGGTGGAAGTGTGAAGATCTGCTATGAAGGCAGTAAGATCAGGTAGGTAAGGCTTCCATGTCCTCAGGTGTTTCCGGAAAGGTAAGGTTTCTCAAGGGGCCTCTGAAGCGGTCAGCCACATGTCGTATCTTTCTTGGGGGTGAGCTCGGGGAAAGGGTTAAACTCTGCTGAGTGTTGTGTGACGGAGGAAGACGGAGACCCATTTGCTTGAGGAACATTGGTGCATCATCTAAGTCCGATACTGTAAAGCGTGCACCATTTCTATTGACAGATAGGCGGAAGGGGAAACCCCATTGGTATTGGATTTTTGCATCTCTTAGGAGTTGAGTAATCGGCTTAAAGGCCCTTCTCTTGGCCAGAGTAATGAGTGAAAGATCATTGTAGATTGAAAGTTCATCTCCTTTAAAGGAAACTGTGGAGGTATTTCGAATGGCTTTCAAGAGGGCCTCTTTTGCCTCATAATAGTGGAGTCGCACTATGACATCTTTAGGGCGCTGGGCTGTAGGTCTGCGTTCGCCTAATGAGCGGTGAGCCCTGTCCATTCGCCACATTTCATCAGTAAAGTCAGGTACTAGTGATTTGTAGAGTTCTAGCAGGTGTGTGGGGAGCTTGTCGGCTGTGACAATCATGGACATACCTTTGATGCGTATATTTTGACGCCGCTCGCGATTCTCAAAGTCCTCCTGCGCAGACCTGATTTCCTTAAGGTCGGTTTGAATGAGGCGTTGTTCGTCCTCCATGTCTTGTTGCTTTAGAGAAATAGTGTCCATCCTATCTTCCAGAGCTTTGGAGCGTTCGTTCAGGGAAGTAATGTCGTTTCTGAGATCTTTTACTGCGGATAGGATCACCTGTTGCAGTGAATCATGGAGGGCTCTGTAGTGTTTGTCCAGAGCTATTTCGAGTGTGGCAGCAGTCAGCGGTGTGTGGTCCATAAGTGTGGAGCCCAGGTCTGGCTGAGTTGGGGCCTGCTGCGTGAGCTGGGAGAGGTGGGTGTTGTCTGTGCCTGCGGCGCAGTCGGCGCCATCTTGTGACGGCGGCGGGCGTTCAAAACGGTCCATGGAGCCGGCCTGTGATGCTGCTCTCTGGCTGCTTTTTGTGGCCATCTGTGCTCGGGAGCTTCCTGTGCAAGTGTCCAATGTAGCCGCGCGGTAAAAGCGGAGTGGGAGCTAATTGCGGCGAGAAAGAGGAGCGGGGTAGATCGGAGCCGAGAGTCTAAGCGGCCATCTTGTCACCGCCGCGCATGCGCCTTCCTTCTATAGATACTTTTTATAGTGGTAATCATTAGCAAACAGTTCCCCATTCCTTTTTTGAACTGCTCTGACACTGTAAATGCCATTGGCAGGTTTTGGTGCACTGTACCAAATGTTATGTATAGAATGCTTGGAGGGCCCCATTGTAAAACTTGCATCGGGGCCCACAGCTCCTTAACTACGCCAGTGATAGCATGTGCCATTGATCTATTTTGGGGTGCCCTGGATGTCCCCCCCCCCCCCCCCTGCCCGCAGAGTTGTATAGCAGGCTGCGATACTCCGCTGTTCCGGCTGCTTGGTCCCCGGAGTCTGTAGACATCTTTTCTTGCAGGCCTCTCCCTCTAGTGTCTGAGAATGAATCAGACACTAGAAATCCTATAATTCTCAGATGCTAGGGGAGAAGCCTGGAAGAGAAGATGTTTCCGGACTTGGAGAGTGGACGCTGGAGATGGTGAGTAATTCTGCATGCTGCGTTACTCTGCCGTGGAGGGTCTGGGGAGACACCTGGGTGTACTCTGCCGATCCTTGGTGTCTGAGCACCTACATCTCTGCACCACGCACCAATCCAGTATTAATGCGTATGTATGACAGAGAATTGCATTGGACTTTTCAATAAATGACCTGCATTTGGACTGTGCTTGGCGAATGTTGTTCATGTATGCTTCACTGTCCAGCCTGGATCTCCTTGTAGCTGTGAGCACATCCTGGAGAGATGGTTTTGTCTCACACGTTGGAGCAGTGAGCGCACATTCTGTTTGCTGAAGTACCAAAGACAGGGCAGGCACAAGATGGATAAAAAGACACCTCTTTACTTGTGATTCTTCAAAAGACCCTATTCCATATACTGTGAACATATTCAGGTATATCGCAAAGCATGCTGACATGGAGTGGTGCTGTGCAGTGCAAGCCTCCACAGTATACTTGCATCTCTTAGATGTGGATTGGCGGTGTGTAGGGATGGCATCTACTTAGTCCGTGCCAGGGGCGAAGCAACCTAACAGCCATTTTGTCCAAGGGAGTGAAGTGCTCACTTGCTGTGTTATTATTATTATTATTATTATTATTTATATAGCGCCAACATACTCCGCAGCGCTTCACAAAGCACAATAAGACCACAAGGGGAACATAGGTACAACCCAAAAAAATGTACAGCAGAGTCTCAAGCAGCACAAATATTGCAACAAAAACAGTAAACATTAGGAGGATGACCCTGCCCTTACAAGCTTACAATCTAAAGGGTTGCGGGGGACACACTAGGTGGGGGGGGGGGTTTGGATGGATGAGGCAGTGAGCCTTTGCCTATCATTACATTGTGAACAGTAAGTAAATAGGGGGCTGTAAAATGTTGTAAGCTTGTCTGAAAAGGTGTGTTTTAAGAGTGCGTTTGAAGATGTCCAGGTTTGGAGCATGACGTACAGGCTGTGGAAGAGAGTTCCAGATGAGGGCCCCCATACCAGCGTGTCATTGGATTCCAGTGTGGCGTGGGCTGGTGACTTCTGTCTGTTTGGCGTATCCTCGCCTCCCTGCCCACTCCCAATGTGCTGTGTTTCAGGCCTCTGTCTCATGTGGTAGTTGCCAAGCAACGATGTGCAACAAAACTTCCTTATTTTGGCCTGTATGTTGGTTTGCACCATTGCCATCTTGTGGCCAAATAAGGGTTTTGTATACAGAGAAGTGGGCTCCTTTGATTTACTATAAACTAAATCAAGGGATAGAGAAAGGAGGAGAGAGAGACCACGTGAGTCCAAAAATATCTAAACACCCTTTTTTTTAAAGGGGGAACTCTACAAATAGGGTAACTTGCGTCAAGTCTAATATCTTTTTTAACCCATATGAGCAAACAACTAAAAACAGCAGTGACGCAAGCATTTTCTCTTTCAATTTATTTATTTATTATATTTATAATGCGCCAACATATTACGCAGCGCTGGACATTAGTTAAGGTTACAGACAATATTTAGGGGAGACATACAGCAATAAGACAATACAGGAATACAAGAAAAACCAGATCATGCAGCACATGATGAGTACAAGGTACAAGGTCAGTCGCTGGATGGGAGCATGGAGATTAGGCAAGTTGAGTTCACTTAAGAGTTTACTCAGATCCATAGGAAGGGTGTACAGTAATGGAGGTGCATGAACAGGTAGCAGACTAAAGAGGAGGACCCTGACGAAGGCTTACAATCTAGAGGGAGAGGTAGGAACACAAAAGGTAGGGGACCAAAGTTCAGCTGAGGTTTAAGATGTGTATAGGCAGGACAGTAGGGGGCCAAGGGGGACTCCCACCGAGAGGTGGTTGGAGGTGGAGGAGGACTCATTGAAGGAGGTCATAAAAGAGCGGTTGGAGAGGTAAGATGAGAGCCAGGCCATGGAGAGGTCCATGGACTGGAGAGATAGGGGATGGTCCACTGTGTCAAAAGCTGCTGAAAGGTCAAGGAGGAGGAGAATGGATTAACTAATTACCTAATATTACCTAATGGCATATTGGTTAGCGCTCTTGCCTTGCAACGCTGGGTCCCCGGTTCAAATCCCAGCCAGGTCAACATCTGCAAGGAGTTTGTATGTTCTCCCCGTGTCTGTGTGGGTTTTCTCCGGGCACCCCGGTTTCCTCCCACATCCCAAAAACATACAGGTAAGTTAATTGGCTTTCCCTTAAAATTGGCCCTAGACTATGATACATACACTATATGATACATACATAGACTTATGACTATGATAGGGACTACATTGTGAGCCCCTCTGAGGGACAGTTAGTGACAAGACAATAAACTTTGTACAGCGCTGCGTAATATGTCGGCGCTATATAAATACTTGATTAAATAAATAAATAAATAATGTTGTAACTAATTACATCTTAAACTTCTGTGAAAAATGTGCATGTTTTCACACATACAGACACACATGGTGTGCAGAAAACGCATACAGAAAAAATGCACACATGAAATTGTCCAATTGGTCTATTGTGAATAATCCTGTCTGAGTGTAAACAAAATACAGCAAGTGAGCCAAATGATATTCAAAACTGCCATGGATATATAGTATCAAGATCAGTACAAAAGAAAAAGCATCCATATAGCATGGTATAATACAGGATCTTCTAAAAAAAATTAGCATATTGTGATACAGTTCATTATTTTCTGTAATGTACTGATAAACATTAGACTTTCATATATTTTAGATTCAAATACACACAACTGAAGTAGTTCAAGCCTTTTATTGTTTTAATATTGATGATTTTGGCATACAGCTCATGAAAACCCAAATTTCCTATCTCAAAAAATTAGCATATTTCATCCGACCAATAAAAGAAAAGTGTTTTTAAAACAAAAAAAGTCAACCTTCAAATAATTATGTTCAGTTATACACTCAATACTTGGTCGGGAATCCTTTTGCAGAAATGACTGCTTCAATGCGGCATGGCATGGAGGCAATCAGCCTGTGGCACTGCTCAGGTGTTATGGAGGCCCAGGATGCTTCGATAGCAGACTTAAACTCATCCAGAGTGTTGGGTCTTGCATCTCTCAACTTTCTCTTCACAATATCCCACAGATTCTCTATGGGGTTCAGGTCAGGAGAGTTGGCAGGCTAATTGAGCACAGTAATACCATGGTCAGTAAACCATTTATCAGTGGTTTTGGCACTGTGAGCAGGTGCCAGGTCGTGCTGAAAAATGAAATCTTCATCTCCATAAAGCTTTTCAGCAGATGGAAGCATGAACCCACTTTTGAACCAGAAACAGCGGCAGAAGCGCCTGACCTGGGCTACAGAGAAGCAGCACTGGACTATTGCTCAGTGGTCTAAAGTACTTTTTTCGGATTAAAGCAACTTTTACATGTCATTCGGAAATCAAGGTGCCAGAGTCTGGAGGAAGACTGGGGAGAGGGAAATGCCAAAATGCCTGAAGTCCAGTGTCAAGTACCCACAGTCAGTGAAGGTCTGGGGTTCCATGTCAGCTGCTGGTGTTGGTCCACTGTGTTTTATCAAGGGCAGGGTTAATGCAGCTAGCTATCAGGAGATTTTGGAGCACTTCATGCTTCCATCTGCTGAAAAGCTTTGTGGAGATGAAGATTTCATTTTTCAGCATGACCTGGCACCTGCTCACAAAAATCAAACAGCACTGTAAATGGTAAACAAATTTATTAGGGACTTGTCCCATTAAAAACAATTAAAACATAGCTGGGGGTACAGGTAAGGTGTCACAGAAGAATGACACATGTAATAATGGTCATCAACTGAACAATAGCATGATACAGTATATAATATACAATACAGGGAAAAAGCTGGTAAATCAATAATAATTATACCTATCTTCTAATAATAGTATGCCAGTCTCCTATATAAACACGTTACAGGTATAAAGCCCACCCAGGTAAAGAAATGGTGTGCGAAGAAGATAGAGCTTACCACCAAGATCCCCGTAATGACAGCCTGTCCAGTGCCCCCGCTAGATCTCACATGTATCACAGACCTCTCTGCTTCCTCGGAGATAAGAAAATAAAGGTTGAAAAGTCACCTTATAAACAGCGTGTGGTAACGCTGTATCCGCTCAGTCCATTTCCGGAAGTGCAATAATTTATCTGTACATATACAACGTATTTATTGATTATAACTTACTGCATTATATACTTTTTAGTTTACACTTGGACACCTTATTCTCAAGACTTCATACAGTCAAGGGATCCGACCATCTGCACAAAGCACTTTCTTCATATATATTTGTTCATATACTTTTCCAATTTTTATAAATGTATAGTTTAGTATATGTATTTTTATTGTAATACACTTGATTAGCACTAGGGGGCATTGTAACTGATTATTTATGTATGTGCGATAGTGGACGTTTTTCTTACTGTTTTGCAAAGGTTCATGGGCAGTTGCTCTTAAACCCAATCTACTAATTGTCTACAGGTCCGTTTATGAATAGGGGTTCATTTCTTATAAATTAAATTTTAATATCTACCTTCATTTTATATTCTTACTATCAGCCTACATTTTAGGTAAATATTCCGCTCGCAAAAATATACTTTTATGGCATCGATGCGTCATTTGAGACGCATCGTATGCATAGGACATACTATGTCATGGCGCCGGTGCGTCGGCTGGAACGCACAGCGCGATGACATCAAGGGGCGTGGCCACGCCCATCCGGAAATGGATTGAGCGGATACAGCGTTACCACACGCTGTTTATAAGGCGACTTTTCAACCTTTATTTTCCTATCTCCGAGGAAGCAGAGAGGTCTGCGATACATGTGAGATCTAGCGGGGGCACCGGACAGGCTGTCATTACGAGGATCTTGGTGGTAAGCTCTATCTTCTTCGCACACCATTTCTTTACCTGGGTGGGCTTTATACCTGTAACGTGTTTATATAGGAGACTGGCATACTATTATTAGAAGATAGGTATACTTATTATTGATTTACCAGCTTTTTCCCTGTATTGTATATTATATACTGTATCATGCTATTGTTCAGTTGATGACCATTATTACATGTGTCATTCTTCTGTGACACCTTAACTGTACCCCCAGCTATGTTTTAATTGTTTTTAATGGGATAAGTCCCTAATAAATTTGTTTATTATTTACAGTGCTGTTTGATTTTTGTATATTATACCATGCTATATGGATGCTTTTTCTTTTGTACTGATCTTAATCCTGTCTGAGTGGTCCAATGGATTGCTTCCATCTGATTGGCAGAGATGTTCGCAAACTTGCCGCAAACTTGCAAACTGGTGAAGCACCATAGACTTTAATGGGCAGGCAAATACTAAAACCTACAGGGACTGTTTCTGGCCACAAAAGTGATGGAAAAGTTGTTTCAAGGGGCCTAACACCTGGACCGTGGCATAATGCCGGAGGGGGAGCCATGGCAAAAGTCACACCAAAAATTACATAGTTGACGCAGAGTCGTGTTTTAATTTCTAAAGAGCAGAAATCACATTACATTCCTACATTTGAGGACTAAAGTCCTGTTTTAAAACATCTGGCTTTTTTACACATCGAGGAGGTAGTGTAAGGGTTAGGCCCACTTCACACCGACAGACCAAATGCCGTGTTTACCGCACTGCAAACAACTGCAAAGAGTTTTAGTTTATGAAGTGCACATAGGACTGCAACATCTTCAACAATCACTTCCCAATACAGGGCCTACTACTACTAGATGATGCCAGTGTCACTCCATGCAGGTCAGGCGACAGATGGATTTATATACTATCTGCAAAAATCAATTCACAATATAGGCCCTATACTGGGGGAAGTGGTGGTCAGATACTAGATGATGCTAGTAGTGGAGGTGAAGTATCATTGGGTTACATATAACCACCCGCAGTCCGGTCTCCAACCGCTAACGTGTGCACTGGATACAGAGAATTGCAAAATAACAATATCAAGAGAGAAAAAAAGCACTTATAATGTGTGGTATTGTGCAAGGTACTGTGCCACCACTAACAGCAGTGAGCGCACCTGTGTCCAACAGCTCAGTGATGCATTGTGCACAGTCAGACAACACAGAACTGCAACATAATAACAATATCATGGGGTTGATTCACTGCGGGTCCAATCCCTTTAAAGGACATTATCCTCGCACTTTGATTGGCCCAATAGGCTCCCTGTCAAGTTTCCTGTCAAGTGACAGGCAGCCTATTGGGCCAATCAAAGTGCGGGGAAAGTGATTGGACCCGCATGGGCTGAGGGCAGGACGAGTGGAGCTCTCCTCATTGCCAATTAGCAGGCATAAGTTTGTAGCGCTCGCTATGCTACTCTAATAAGGAATATTAACTCTGATAAGGTGTGTTAACTCTGATAAGATGCGTTAACTCTGATAAGGCATGCTATTTGTTACAGTGAATCAACCCCCAAGAGAGGAAAAAAAGCACTTATAATGAGAGGTATAGTGCAATTTACTGTACCCAGTGGCGTTCCTACCATTGGGCGCAGGGACGCAGGGGGGCGTGGCGCACCATGGGATTGACAACCAGGAGGGTGTCGCAACGACCCTCGTGGTAGGCCAAGCAGGAGGTAGAGCAGCGCTATAAGGAGGAGCAGCGGAGAGGGGGGAAATATCCCCCCCTCCCTCACCTGGGTCCCCTCCTTCAGCGCTCTCTACCTCCAAAATGCGGCAAACAGGCAGGGCGGGCGGGCAGGAGGAGGAGAATAACTCACCTCACTTCTGCGTTCCAGCTGCTGGAATGCTGCGCCGCCGTCACGTTCTACTTCTCCGGCTTCAATGCCGCCCACTGTGCTTCCTTATGAGCGTAAGCACAGTGACGTCATTGAAGGCGGAGATGTGGTACGTGTCGGCGATGCAGCGTTCCAGCAACTGAAACGCAGAAGTGAGGTGAGTTATTCTCCTCCTCCTGCCTGCCCGCCCTGCCTGTTTGCCTCATTTTGGAGGTAGAGAGCGCTGAAGGAGGGGACCCAGGTGAGGGAGGGGGAGATATTTCCCCCTCTCCCTGCTGCCCCCGCTGCCCCTCCTTATAGCGCTGCCCACCCCTCCTTGGCCACTATTCCGGGGACCACTATACTACCTACACTGGGGGCAGAAATATTGGGGGCCACTATACTGGATATACTGGGGGCCACTATACTAGCTACACTGGAGGCAGAAATACTGGGGGCCACTATACTGGCTATACTGACTGGGGGCCACTATACTAGCTATGCTGGGGACCACTATACTACCTACACTGGGGGCAGCTATACTGACACTACCTAACCTGGGGGGCTCCTGTCACTACATACACAGGGGGTCCCTGTCACTAGATACACAGGGGGGTCCCTTTCCCTACCTGAACTGGGGGGCATCTGTCACTACATACACTGGGGGTCACCAGTCACTAACTGAACTGGGGGGCTCCTGTAACTACCTAAACTGGGCAGCTCCTGTCACTACCTAAACTAGAGGGAACCTCTCACTACCTAAACTATCTAGGCCAGCCAGCCCAACATCACCACCAGCCAACCAGCCCAGAATCACTGGCAAAAAGGCCACAGCATCACCACCAGTCAGGCCAGCATTTACTTCAACCAGCCAAGCACAGCCCAGCATCACCGCCAGCCAGCCAAGCCACAGCATCACCGCCAGCCCAGCCCAGCCACGCCATAGCAACACCGCCAGTCAGGCCACAGCATCACCGCCAGCCAGGCCACAGCATCACTGCCAAGCATTTCAGCCCACACATCATCCCCAATCCAGCCAAATACAGTATTACCAGCCAGGCACAGCAGCTAGTAGAGGAGAATTCAGAAGCCAGGTGAGAGGTGTCTACCATATTAAGGGGGCA
Organism: Hyperolius riggenbachi; assembly: GCF_040937935.1. Classification (NCBI taxonomy): domain Eukaryota; kingdom Metazoa; phylum Chordata; class Amphibia; order Anura; family Hyperoliidae; genus Hyperolius; species Hyperolius riggenbachi. The sequence continues at coordinate 425,703,581 of NC_090646.1, forward strand.
TTCTGCCCATTTATGTGAAATGCTGTCTATTTATGTGCCTCATGACTGCTAAATGTGTCTTGTTGGGGGCCTCATGATTGCTGAATTTGTCTTGTTGGGGGCCTCATGATTACTGAATTTGTCATGTTGGGGGCCTCATGATTTGTTGGGGGCCTCAAGATTGCTGAATTTGTCTTGTTAGTGGCCTCATGATCGCTGACTTTGTCTTGTTGGGGGCCTCATGATTGCTAACTGCGAGACTATGGGAAAAGCTGAATCATCATCATATGAGAAAATAGCATTAAACCTACTTTTTTTTTTAGATTTTTAAACAGAAAATTAAAACTGAGGGGGGGGGGGGGGGGTTCTTTATCTTCACAGTTTATTTTCAACTTGGATTTTCCATAATGCTCATGTATGAGTTAAAATGTTTGTATTTAGTTTAAATTGCTGTTGGCACTTTGCGATAGTAAAGTGACTTTTGGGATGCAGTTTGGGCACTCGGCCTCCAAAAGGTTTGCACCACTGTCATAATCTAATGTCCCACCATTGCTAAATTCATGTAAATTTGTCTCCACCTGTGACCACACCCACATTTTGTTCCATGACCACACCGATTTTTCAGTGCGGCCACACAACATAGCCCCATTTTTCGCCGCATGTCGTCTTCCTGATTACGGGGGGAGGGGGGGTGTCTGTGGATAATCAGCACCGGGTGCCAAATACGCCACTGACTGTACCACCACCAGCAGCAGTGTGCACACCTGTGTCCAACAGCTAAAGTCAGTGGTGCACTGTGCACAGCCAGACACACAGAACTGCAATACAACAATCAAGAGAGAGAGAAAAAAAAAGCTTTGTTGAAATAAAAGCAAAGTAGTAGATCGGCACTAGATTTCACGATGGCTATGAGTGTATCCAGTGCAGTAGTTGTGCCTCCAGAAAGCAGATGCATGTATGTACACACAAAGGCAGAAAGAATCCGGGCACCATTTACAGTGGAATGCGATTAACTGTCACCTTTATTTCATCCCGACAGACATTGCAGTGTAAATAGCCTGACAGCCGTTTCGCTAAGCAAAAGACCTGCTTCGTCAGAGGCAAAGTTACTGTAGTTGGTGCCCGGATTCTTCCTGCCTTTGTGTGTACAGAGAAAAAAAGCACTTAGGAGGGTGTTGTGCAAGGTACTGCACTAGCAGCATTGTGTGCACACCTGTGTAAAACAGCTAAAGTCAGTGGTGCACTGTGCACAGTCAGACACACAGAATTACAATATAACAATACTGAGTAAACCAATGTACCAGCCCTTATAAGGGCTCTTTGGTGCTCAGGACGCTGTACTAACAGCAAGAAACTCAGTGGGGACACAGAACAGAGGCCTAACTAATGCTTTCCCTAAAAGCAGTACAGCTCTGTCCCTAGTCTCCTTCACAACAGCTACAGGCAGGCTGTAAAATGGCTGCCATGCTGGTGTTTTCTAGGGTAGGGGGTGTGGTCCAGGAGGGAGGGATAGCTGATTGGTGGCCATGTGCCTGCTGGCTCTGGAGTGAGGGGTCAAGGTCTGGCTCCATGATGATGTTTAGGGGTTGGGTGAAACGCACCATGTGTTCGCCTGCCTGATGTGATCGCAAGCACGCATTCTTCGCCGGCGAACAGTTCTGGCCACCTCTACTGATTAGCTAAGTCATGCAATGTGACTGTTCCAATCTGATTGGTCAAATCATGCAATACAATAGATCCAATCTGATTTGTCCAATCATGCAATTCAATTAGTCCAATGAAATTGCTCCAAAAGCACAGTTTTATTGGTCCAATCGTGCAATGTAATTGGTCCAATCTGATTGGTCCAATCTAATTGGTGCAACCATTTTTAAACAATGCTGTTAGCCTGATACATGTTAAAATTCTTACACATGACCCTTTCATTATCAATTAGAACAACAGAACATAATTAGCTTTTTAATTTATGAAACAAGGATTAGCTTGCTGATCTGAAATTAGCAGGATATCCACTTGTATTAATTAGGAAGTAATTAGCAAATATATCATCTACTTTAAAAAAAAAGTGCAGATTACCCAATTAGTTCATAATCAGCTGTGTATCTTTAGTACACATTGCAGTTTGCCAAATTACGCTGTAATTAGCCATTAACATTTTCACATTAATATCCCATTTCCCATCTTGAAAAATTGTGTATCTCTTAATATTTTCAAAACACAGATTAATGAAAGGATATTGGATTGGTGTTTAAATACAAAGCCCACCAATTTAATACTTATGGAGGTATAGCAAAAGATTTAATCACTGACCCACTTGGGTAAAATGACATAATGAGTACACACTTCTTGTACAGCATGCCACGTTGCAAATATGTGTCACTAAACAATTTTCAGCTAGGCATACGTGGGCCTTGATTCACTAATGGGTGCTAAGTGTTAGCACCCTAGTGAAGAGGCACTTAGGACATGAAAACAGCCGCTTCCCGTGTTAATATGCGCGCGCAAAGTTTAGTGCCGCGCGATGTGTGGATAACGTCACACCGGTTCGACATTTCACGTGCACCGGTGCACCGTGCGGCACTAAACTTTGCACGCGATCAGTAACAGCTTTAGACGTGCAAACTACTTAGCACCATCGTTTGCATGTCCAAAGCTGTTAGGCGTGCTAACTAGGTTAGCACGCCTTTGTGAATCAAGACCCTTGTGCCATTTGGGGGAGAAAAGAAAAACAATCAATATCATCCTGATACAGCCCATTTAGCTGGCCTTTCACCCTTCACAAGAAGGAATTAGTAGAAAGCATTTGAAATATCACTTGCACTGCTACAGCTGCTAGTTTTGTAGGATGCAGAGCAAAGATAAGTAAATGTCAATCACAGCCTCCCAAAATTCCACCCACATCAGTTAAGTTAAAATGGGAGTGTAAATCAAAATAAGGTTGCTATTTTGATAAAAAATACAATAGCTTTTTGATTGACTGATTGATTGATTGATTGATTGATTGATTGATTGATTGATTGATCGATCGATTGATTGATATATAGGTAGGTAGGTAGATCGATACATAGATATAGAGTGTTTTTTGTTGTTGTATAATTATGTTATAGCTAGTTTTCTTATTAAATCTAAAGTCCAGGGAGGCTCTCTTGAAATGACAATGCCCGACAGAATTTTTTTTGTTTTGTTTTGGTTTTTTTTTGTTACCGGATCTGAGACGTTATAATCTAGTATGCCTTACAAGGCATGATAGAGAAAGGATAAATGGCACTTGTATCTTTTCTAATTCTTTGTTGGAATCCTCATTCTCAGAACCCTGAACTCTGACTGGTATTCTACACACCAAAGGATCAGACCTTCCTTTGAATTTCAAGGAGTATAGAATCACTTAAGATAAAATTATCACCCGCAGGTAAATATTTAAATAGTTTTCTGTACCTTCCCAAATCACTAAATATATGCCATTGTGGAGGCACCCTAGCTTTCCTGCAAGCTTGGTGCAGAAGGTTTCTTGCATTGTCTTGAATTGGTGGTTCATTTAGGTCGATTGCAGGACTTGCATCATGGCTCCTTCCTACCATTTAATGAGATAGAATCCAAATTTTCCTAGCCCAAACATCACTTCTTGTATTATTGACAGCTTCACACTCATTTATTGATTTATTTATTGTATTTGTAAAGCGCCAATGTAATATTACTAGTTACGTAAGGATCCTGACTGCTATGGCTAAGATGGGAACTTTTAATGAGTTTTTGGCCCCTCATGTATCCAGTCTTTTCCTTTACACCATTCAAGCAGCATCTACATATAGAGAAGATGGCAGTGCAGAATCTGAGGTCTTGAACTAAGGTAATTGAAGGTGAGGAGATTGAAACAAACATTTTGGAGGGAGACAGGCTGGTTAGAAAACTGACTCGGGGGGTGGGGGGGAAATGGAAGAAATCACAATTCAAACTGATCCAAACGGCAGAGTATGCATCTAATTTATAAAATCAATCCTCTGTGAGTGTTAGGTAAGACATTGCTTTTACACTTGGGCACCAAAAAGAGTGTTTGGCATACCACATTAAAATTTAGGCAACTGAACAGATTGTAGCAGGGCCACCTATTGGGAATAACTTAAAAGTACAGTATATGACCAAAGGCTACATACTATAGCCACTATTTGGCATGCCATCCTTGCTCTACCTATATAATTTGCTGAATATATTTTGAAGCCAAAAGAAGAATAATCACTTTTCCTTATGTCACTATGCCTCACATTATCCTTCCTAAGTAAGAAATATATACAATTTAAATGAAAAAAAAAAACACTAAAATGCCTAGCAAGTAGTAACTTATAGTGTTGGGCGAACAGTGTTCGCCACTGTTCGGGTTCTGCAGAAAATCACCCTGTTCGGGCGATGTTCGAGTTCGGTTGAACACCTGATGGTGTTCGGCCAAACTGTTCGGCCATATGGCCGAACTAAGAGCGCATGGCCGAACGTTACCCGAACGTTCGGCTAGCGCTGTGATTGGCCGAACGGGTCACGTGGTTCGGACCCGAACGCGCTCTGATTGGCCGAACGGGTCACGTGGTTCGGGTAAATAAATACCGATCCACGTCATTTCTCCGCCATTTGTCTGTGGGTTTAGCTTTGGGTAGGCAGGCAGGGTAGTTCTCTCTCCAGCCAGGCTAGCCAGGGTCCCCCGGTCATTGTGTCGCTGCTGGGAATAGTAGTACACCGCTCACCCACACTATATAGCATTGTGTTTACTGCCACTCTGTGTGTCTGCTGGGAACAGTAGTACACCGCTCACCCTGTATAGCATTGTGCTCTGTGTCGCTGCTGGGAATAGTAGTACACCGCTCACCCACACTATATAGCATTGTGTTTACTGCCACTCTGTGTCTCTGCTGGGAACAGTAGTACACCGCTCACCCTGTATAGCATTGTGCTCTGTGTCGCTGCTGGGAATAGTAGTACACCGCTCACCCACACTATATAGCATTGTGTTTACTGCCACTCTGTGTCTCTGCTGGGAACAGTAGTACACCGCTCAGCCACCACTGTATAGCATTGTGTTTACTGCCACTCTGTGTCTCTGCTGGGAACAGTAGTACACCGCTCACCCACCACTGTATAGCATTGTGCTCTGTGTCGCTGCTGGGAACATTAGTACACCGCTCAGCCACAATATATAGCATTGTGTTTACTGCCACTCTGTGTCTCTGCTGGGAACAGTAGTACACCGCTCACCCACCACTGTATAGCATTGTGCTCTGTGTCGCTGCTGGGAACAGTAGTACACCGCTCACCCACCACTGTATAGCATTGTGCTCTGTGTCGCTGCTGGGAATAGTAGTACACCGCTCACCCACCACTGTATAGCATTGTGCTCTGTGTCGCTGCTGGGAACAGTAGTACACCGCTCAGCCACCACTGTATAGCATTGTGTTTACTGCCACTCTGTGTCTCTGCTGGAAACAGTAGTACACCGCTCACCCACCACTGTATAGCATTGTGCTCTGTGTCGCTGCTGGGAACAGTAGTACACCGCTCAGCCACACTATATAGCATTGTGTTTACTGCCACTCTGTGTCTCTGCTGGGAACAGTAGTACACCGCTCACCCACCACTGTATAGCATTGTGCTCTGTGTCGCTGCTGGGAATAGTAGTACACCGCTCACCCACCACTGTATAGCATTGTGCTCTGTGTCGCTGGTGGGAACAGTAGTACACCGCTCAGCCACACTATATAGCATTGTGTTTACTGCCACTCTGTGTCGCTGCTGGGAACAGTAGTACACCGCTCACCCACCACTGTATAGCATTGTGTTTACTGCCACTCTGTGTCTCTGCTGGGAACAGTAGTACACCGCTCACCCACCACTGTATAGCATTGTGCTCTGTGTCGCTGCTGGGAACAGTAGTACACCGCTCAGCCACACTATATAGCCTTGTGTTTACTGCCACTCTGTGTCTCTGCTGGGAACAGTAGTACACCGCTCACCCACCACTGTATAGCATTGTGTTTACTGCCACTCTGTGTCTCTGCTGGGAACAGTAGTACACCGCTCACCCACCACTGTATAGCATTGTGCTCTGTGTCGCTGCTGGGAACAGTAGTACACCGCTCAGCCACACTATATAGCATTGTGTTTACTGCCACTCTGTGTCTCTGCTGGGAACAGTAGTACACCGCTCACCCACCACTGTATAGCATTGTGCTCTGTGTCGCTGCTAGGAATAGTAGTACACCGCTCACCCACCACTGTATAGCATTGTGCTCTGTGTCGCTGCTGGGAACAGTAGTACACTGCTCAGCCACACTATATAGCATTGCGTTTACTGCCACTCTGTGTCTCTGCTGGGAAGAGTAGTACACTGCTCACCCACCACTGTATAGCATTGTGCTCTGTGTCGCTGCTGGGAATAGTAGTACACCGCTCACCCACCACTGTATAGCATTGTGCTCTGTGTCGCTGCTGGGAATAGTAGTACACCGCTCACCCACCACTGTATAGCATTGTGCTCTGTGTCGCTGCTGGGAATAGTAGTACACTGGCAATCTATGTGGTTTCTGCCCGCCTCTGGGATCAATATGGTATATATGTTGGGGAGTCCTATCCGGGTTAGAGGTCCATCACTCCTCAGTGTATAGTCATCCAGATAAAGAATCAATCCCGGCAGATCTCAACCCTCTAAAGTGCATACAGGTGCTTTTATTGCATCTCAATGGTAGCTGTACATAAGCATTACAACAGCATGACGTTTCGGGCAAAGGCCTTTGCCCGAAACGTCATGCTGTTGTAATGCTTATGTACAGCTGCCATTGAGATGCAATAAAAGCACCTGTATGCACTTTAGAGGGTTGAGTTCTGCCGGGATTGATTCTTTATCTGAATAGTAGTACACTGCTCACCCACTACTGTATAGCATTGTGCTCTGTGTCGCTGCTGGGAATAGTAGTACACCGCTCACCCGCCACTGTATAGCACTTCTGTACTGCCACTGTACTGCTGCCAGTCAGCGTGTACTTTAAGGATAAGTGAAATGAAGAAGAAATCCTGTGAAAGAGGGAGGGGCAAGGGAAGAGGTGTTCCCCCTGACGGTTCACGTACAGGCCACAGTGGAGCACCGAAGAAAACCCACTCAATACCGCCCATGTTGTCCAGGAAATCAACCCTCACAAATCCAAAAGAACAGGACCAGATAATTAATTGGATGACCTCTCAAGCGTCCAGCAGTGGGTTAAGCAGCACCAGCACATCACGCACGAGGTCCGAGTCCTCACCCAGTTACAAGGAGCCAGTGGGCACAAAGCTGACACAACCGGCAGCGACACCACGCACACAACTGCCAAATAACCAGTCCGAAGAATTTCCTCAGGACACAATGGGGTATTCGCAGGAGCTATTCCCAGCCCAACAAACTTCCACCTTTCAAAGGTCAATGGAACAGCCAGAAATTTTGTGCCCGGATTCACAACCATTGACTGTGGGAAATGCACCGCGCACTGAAATGCAAGGCGAGTCCGAGTAGGACTTTGAAACCCAAATCCCAAAGCAAGTTGGGCAGGAGGGGTTTCAATTGCAGGAGGTCGGCCGAGAAGATCTTGAAGACGACGTTGGAGTGTGGGAGCTCTACTCCACGGCGGCGGCCCACAATCACATATGACGAGTTTGAGGAGATGGAAGAGGAGGAGGGTATGGACAATGTTGACAGAGACCCAGATTTTGGATGTGAAGGAGAACATCGCCGTCGTAGCAGCAGCACAGATGAGTCTGTTGAAGAACCCACTGCTGCACGAGTTCGCCTTGTGCCACAAGGTAGGCGGCGCGAAATTTCAGGCACCACAAGCGTGGAAGTTCAAGTGAGACGCAAAAGAGGCGCAAACAGAAATCACCAGCAAGGCAGGTGCTCCAAAGTCTGGCCTTTCTTTGAAGACTGCAGTGAGGATGGTACCATGGTGATTTGCAAGGTGTGCAAGACCCACCTGAGCAGGGGGAAACATATTAACAACCTCTCCACCACCAGCATGACCCGCCACATGGTATCCAAACATCCCACTCTGTGGCCGCCAGGACAGGGTACCAGCAACACTGCCTCCCTTGGGGTCACCAGACTCACCACCAGACCCGCCTCAGCAGCAGCAGTAGCCCAGCCATTGCGTGGTTCACAACAACATTCACAGACGACGCTGACACTGTCACTTTCCGGAATAGTGCTCTTGAGGTCTCCCAGTCATCAAACACAACAACCAACAGCCGTTCAGTGTGCAGCCCTACGGTTCAGTTGTCTGTCTCGGAGATGCTTGAGCGCAAGAGGAAATTGCCAGAAAATGACCCCCGGGCCGTGGCACTAACAGCCAGCATAGCCAAGCTTCTGGCCTGTGAAATGCTGCCATATCGAGTGGTGGAGACAAACAGCTTCAAGGGCATGATGTCAGTGGCCATCCCACGTTATGTGGTTCCCAGCCGCTACCACTTTGCGCGCTCTGCAGTGCCTGAGTTGCATGAGCACGTGGTCAGCAAAATAACCCGAAGCTTGAAGAATGCCGTTGCCTGCAAGGTTCACCTCACCACTGACACCTGGACGGGTGCGTTCGGCCAGGGTCGATACATCTCCCTTACCGTGCACTGGGTGTACCTTGTGGAGCCTGGCAGCGATTCCTCACCTGCTACGGCGCGGGTGTTGCCCACGCCGCAAACAGCTGCACCGCCGTCCCTCCCACTGGATAACAACAGCAGCACCTACCTCTCTGACTCCTTCTCCTCCAACGCATCTCAAAGCTGTACCTCATCCGGAAACGCTAACCCAGCAGCAGTAGGATCGTGGAAGCAGTGCAGCACAGCTGTTGGCATGCGTCAGCAAACATTGCTGAAGCTGATCTGCCTTGGGGATAAGCAGCACACAGGGGAGGAAATTTGGAGGGGAATAAAGGAACAGACGGATTTGTGGCTGGCACCGCTGGACCTGAAACCGGGCATGGTTGTGTGTGATAATGGGAGTAATCTCATTCGCGCTTTAAGGTTGGCTAAGCTGACACACATCCCTTGCCTGGCGCACGTGATGAACCTAGTAGTTCAGCGGTTCCTGAGGACATACCCAGGTGTGGCCGATCTTCTGTTGAAGGTGCGACGAGTGGCCAAACATTGTAGAAATTCCAGTACTGCTTCGGGGGCACTCGCCAAGATGCAGGAGCGCTTCAATCTCCCCCACCATCGCTTGCTGTGTGATGTCCCTACGCGCTGGAATACTACGCTGCACATGCTAGCCCGCTTTTGCGAGCAGAAGAGTGCAGTGGTCCAGTACATGACGGCGCAGTACCGAGGCGCATCCGGACAACTGCCAACCAAGCTTCTGTGGATCCGATTGGGCCAACATGTTGGACCTCTGCCAAGTCCTCCAAAATTTTGAGCAATCCACGTTGCTTGTGAGCAGTGACAACTCTTCAGTCAGCATTACCATACCACTGCTGTGTTTACTGAAGAAGTCAATGTTGAAAATCAAGGAAACAGCTGTCATGATGCAACTGGGGGAATCTGAAGGAGAAAACGATCAGCGTGATGATACCAACATCAGGCCATCTGCCTCAGGAAACGCTGGCCCCAGCAGCTATGACGAAGAAGAGGAGGAGGAACAGCTGGAGTTGGAGCAGGAATTTCATGCCACCACTGACGAGGGCCAGAGCGGTGCACATTGGACTTCCACAATTCAGCGCGAATGGTCAGCAGAAGCAGACCAGGAAGAAGGTGACGACTATGATGCATCACAACAACTATCACAACGCTCACAAGAGGATGATGAGGATTCTGGCAGGACTCTAGCACACATGGCTCAATTCATGCTAGACTGCATTGAACGCGACCCACGCATTGTGCGCATTCTGGACAACACCAATTACTGGGTTTATACCCTTCTGGATCCACGGTACAAACACAATGTTCCAAAACTGCTTGAAGAAAGAGTCAGACAGGTCAAAATGGAAGAATACCAGCAGGCCCTTGTGGAGACTTTAGAGAGGAGATTGACATCCTCCCCCTCCTCTAGCCAGTTGTACGCCGACAGACTGACTTCCGCAAACTCAGGGCGACCAGGAGGGCAGCAAACAACACAAGCCGCAGCTAGTGCCCAAAAGGGAATGGTATCGGCACTGTCCTTGGAGTGGGAAAATTTTCTGACATCCATGCAGCAGCCCACAGAACAGCAAGCGTGCAGATCCACCTCCAACACCGATCGCCTGGAGAAGATGGTCAAGGACTACATGTCAGATGGCGTAGCTGTGTTGAACAATCCATCTGCACCCTTCAACTATTGGGTATCGAAGCTAGACACCTGGCACGAACTGGCAATCTACGCAATAGAGGTGCTGGCTTGCCCGGCAGCCAGCGTTATGTCGGAACGCCGTTTCAGTGCTGCCAGAGGCATCGTCACAGATCGGCGTATCCGCCTCTCCACAGAAAATGCAGACCGTCTGACTCAAATTAAAATGAATCAATCCTGGATTGGAAACGACTATGCAACACTCCTGGACCCCAACCAAGTAACATGAACAATGACCATCTGTGATGGGTTAGCGTTTCCGGTCCCTGTTTATTGAACCTCTTATCTGTATTACATTTATGACTGCATGGCGGCAAAAAGCATGCTATCCGCACGCTTCTTGTCCTCATGCAAGGCCTGGGTTGTTGTGTCTGAAAGCGTGGCCTTCTCCTCCTGCGCCTCCTCCTGTTCCATCACGTGTGCTGCTGCTGGATTAGCGTTGCCGGTCCCTGTTTATGGAACCTCTTATCTTTATTACATTTATGACTGCATGGCGGCAAAATGCATGCTACCTGTGCTAAGAAAACAGACATTTCCCGCATTTAAAAGACAGTTTTCCCTTTGAAACTTTAAAATCGATTTTCTCAAAAACTATAAGCTCTTTTTGCTAAAAAATTTTTCCTCTTGTACCCACTCCCAAGGTGCACATACCCTGTAAATTTGGGGTATGTAGCATGTAAGGAGGCTTAACAAAGCACGAAAGTTCGGGTCCCCATTGACTTCCATTATGTTCGGAGTTCGGCGCGAACACCCGAACATCGTGGCCATGTTCGGCGAACGTTCGCGAACCCGAACATCCAGGTGTTCGCCCAACACTAGTAACTTACTATGCAAAATGTCCAAAAAGGAGGCACTCAGTGTGATTTTTTGCTATTGAAGACCGTATGTGGACGTGTTGACCCATGAAGGAGCTGTATAAACAACCAGATTCATATACAGTATATCTGTTAGGCTGGATTTGGTAATCGCTTTTATCGTAATTTACTAAGCAAGCGTAACTTGATAAAAACAAGTATACTACAGTATATATTCAGGAACACATTTAGGATTGCTGCAGGTGATTTGGGTGCGAGATACAGTATTACCAATACCCATTCCAATCATCTCACACTAACATTCTAGCCTTGCCGCTATACACTGTAGCTGACCTCATTATCATTTGTTACACCATCAACACGGCTATATGAGTTTGGCTACAGTGTAGCCATTGTCATTCTCATTCTGTGCACTTGGCTATATCATAGCCAAGCATCCATGCCCAAAGTAACTCCTCAATGCACCATAGCCAGAAATTTGCATTTTCCTCTATGGTGGTTCTGAGTTGCAATAGCCGACACTCACCCCTAATTACTTGCTTTGTATATTCAGTGTATAATTCAATATATACACAGAATCTTGCCCACAATAACATCTTAATAGCTTGAATTAAACACAAAATAGTTATATTAATAGTAAAAAATGAATATAATAATTACAGCCATCATATTCACCCCTGTAGTGTGGACAGACAATATACCTTCCACCTTCAAATCCACCCATTAATACTTTGCATCAATAGAAACAACTTAACGTGGGCACCAGTTCATAAAGCTTCATTTATTCCAGGAGTAACATAAAGATGTTTAAGATGGTATAAGATTAATACATCACCGCAAGTTGACAAGTTGCAGAGTAGATGGTACTGTCGACAATTGTTTCGCGCTTTTCACAGACAAGACTCCATGGCGGGGAGGAGTACAGGGTATAGAGACCTAAGAAATTTTATTTTCCTTTTTTTTGTGGGGGGGGGGGGGGGTTGGACAAAAAATTGGAAACACCTAACATTTTGGCATCAGAAACTTTGAACAAGTTTTACGCAATCAAAACTTAACAAACGTTAATGTTTTTTTGTTTATTATTTTTGTTACTTGATATGTTTAATTAAAATAATTGTTTTTTTTTACAAAAGTTGGTTATAATTTATAAAAATGGCAGATCTCTCAGACTTTCAAAGAGGCCAAATTGTTGGTGTCCGTTAGAGATGGCCCGAACCTCCGATTTTCGGTTCGCGAACCGAGTTCGCAAACCTACCACGAAAGAACTTTCACGAACTGCAATAGACTTCAATGGGGAGGCGAACTTTAACCTCTTGCCGACCGCGTCACGCCAGTAGGCGTGGCCGCGGCGGCAGCCCCAGGACCGCCTAACGCTAATTGGCGTAAAGTCCTGGGGCTCTGTTTTGCAGGAGATCGCGCGCAGGCTGCGCGCGCATCTCCTTCTTGGGGGGCGGAGCTCCGCCCCGCCTTCAGTCTCCGAGCGGCTATTGCCGCTCGGGAGACTGTTAGACGGCGTGATCGCCGTCTATTTACTCTGTGCAGCGCTGCGATCAGCAGCAGCGCTGCACTGGGGACAGCCGTGTGACACGGCTGTCCCCCTGGGGGACAAGAGAGCGATCGGCTCTCATAGGCAGAAGCCTATGACAGTCGATCGCCGTAATTGGCCGGCTGTGGGGAGGGAGGGAGCGAGGGAGGGAAGGGATTTAAAGGAAGAGGTTTTTTTTTTTAAAAAAACAGCAACACAAATATTTATTTAAAAAAAATTAAACATGGGGGCAGCGATCAGACCCCACCAACAGAGAGCTCTGTTGGTGGGGAGAAAAGGGGGGGGGAATCACTCGTGTGCTATGTTGTGCGGCCCTGCAGCTTGGCCTTAAAGCTGCAGTGGCCTTTTAAACTAAAAATTGCCTGGTCACTAGGGGGGTTTAGCCCTGCAGTCCTCAAGAGGTTAAAAACTAGAAAAATGTATGCTGACCACAAAAGTGATGGAAAAGATGTTTCAAGGGGTCTAACCCCGGAAGGGGCATGGCGGAGTGGGATACACGCCAAAAGTCCCTGGGGAAAAATCTGGATTGGACGCAAAACAGCGTTTTAAGGGCAGAAATCACATTGAATGCTAAATTGCCATCCTAAAGTGTTTTAAAACATCTTGCATGTGTATACATCAATCAGGGAGTGTAATTAGAGTACTGCTTCACACTGACACACCAAACTCACTGTGTAACGCACCGCAAACAGCTGTTTGCGTAGTGACGGCCATGCTGTCCTGGTGCGCACCATGGCCAGAGTGCAGGCCATGGTCGGTTTTCAAGCCCATATGGTCACCGGGCTGTGGTAGCTCAATGATAGAACAACAGTGACTGTCCAGCTGCTCAAATTTGGTCTGTCCACAATGAAGCAACGACCTTATTATCTTGGGTGTGCCCCCCCTCCCCCCCCGAGACACTCATATAGCGGTCATTGCTTCATTGTGATACGCAAGCTCCTTCACCACGGCAAGGGAATGATCACAAAGGGGAATGGGCACATGTACATGCCTTTTGTTTTGTTGTTGCAGCCGCAGTGCAGCCAGAAAAATTAGGCAGGCATGTACACACACCAGAAAAAATATTATAAGTGTCCTTAAAAATTCAGGAATCCGCCTGGAGTCCTGGACCCTGTTGGTGGTGGCGGAGAAGGCAGTCAAGTGGCCTGCGGGCAGATATGCTGTGTGGAGAACAACTTAGTCTTGGGGCAGGCAGTCACATGGCATGCAGGCAGAGATGCTGTGTGTGGGGACTAACTTAGTCTTCAGGCAGGCCTGAGCATGATTTGCAGACCAGGCATCTGTGGTCAGATGGACCCTTGACCCAACGCTGTGTGCCAGAGATGTCACCACTTGCCTTTCAACATCACGGTACAGTTTAGGTATTGCCTCTTTTGAGAAAAAATTGCGGCCTGGTATCTACCACTGCGGTGTATGGCTTTGCTTTTGTGTGATGCTTTTCCTCAGGTGGTCATCCCATTGCAGTTTGTGCTTTGTCATCATGTGCCTTCATTAGGTAGTTGTCCCTACGCGGGTCTTGGTCTTTCCACAGCTCAATTTTTGGTGGCAGAGAGTACAGATGGCATTGCTCTCATCTGAGGCAGACACACCAAAAAATGTCCACACCGCTGAGCCCTAGGGTGATGGCACTTTGGTGGTGGCGGCCGACTGAGTGTTAAGTGGGGTGCCAGAGCAGGAGGAGGAAGATATGTCACGCTTCCGTGCAGAAGCTGAGAAAGATGAGGTGTTCTGTGTTAAAAAGTCAACTATGTCAATATTGGGGGTTGATGGCACGTGCCTCCTTCTGAACACTGCACTTTGGTCGAGGGCCGCACAAAATCACGACAGCGCGACCTCGGACAGACCTGCCAGGTGACCTGCCTCTGCCTTTTGTTTGTCCATATTGGGGGGGATAAAGTGAAAGGTATGCACTGACTTGACTAATACAATGTGCAGTCACACAGGTGCAGTTAACAGGTATGCACGTAGTGGTATATCAATCACACTGCATGCACTCACGTAGGTAGGTGGGTGCACTGAACACAACAGGTAGGTATATGCAGTGATGAGGTGGGTGCACTGAACACAACAGGTAGGTATATGCAGTGATGGGTATTTCAATGTGCACCTGTCACACAAAGACAGGTAGCGGACAGGCACAGAGACACTGCATGCACTCAGCTCACATAGGTAGGTGGGTGCACTGTGAACAACAGGTAGGTAGGTATATGCAGTAATGGGTATTACAATGTGCATCTGTCACACACACAGGTAGTCAGTGAATGTGCTGGGCCTGGCAGTGGCACACACACACAGTATGAATTATCAAGGCTGTCTATGCAATGCAAGTGTCAGTGGGACACAGAAAAAAAATAGATCACAAGAACAAGATTAGCTCTCAAAAGAAGCAGCAAGGAGCAAGCTAAGAAGCCTACAAGAGCCTAACTAATCTTCCCCTATGAGAGTCTGCAGCAGCGGCAGCTGTCCCTTCTCTATTTACTGCAGGCACACAAGTGATTAAAATGGCCGGCGATGCCTGCCTTTTATAAGGGGGGAGTGGCTCCAGGAGGAAGTGTAGCCTGATTGGCTACAATGTGCCTGCTGACTGTGATGTAGAGGGTCAAAGTTGACCCTAATGGTGCATTATGGGGGCAAACCGAACTACCAGAAAAGTTTGCGTTCGCTGGCGAACGCAAACCACCGAAGTTTGCCAGGAACCGTTCGCCGGCGAACCGTTCGGGCCATCTCTAGTGCTCGTATGGCAGGTGCTACTCTAACAGAAACTGCCTGAATGCTTGGCATTTCAAGAGGTACTGTCTCAAAAATAATGACTGCCTTTGAAAGAGAAGGAAAAATGTCATCAGCAAAGCACAGTTGTGGCCGAAAGTCGAAGTTATCTGAGAGAGACTGTAGGACTCTAAATCAAATTGTTAGAAAAGCTCGCAAGACCACGGCTCCTAAAATAAATGCAGAGCTGAATGAACACCTACAGAATCCAGTTTCCACAAAAACTGTTCGTCGGGAGCTGCACAAATCTGGATTCCACGGAAGAACTCCAATTAGAAAACCTCTGCTCTCAAAGACAAATGTTTCAAAGCATTTAGCGTGGTGTAGAAACCACCAGAATTGATCCCTTGAGCAGTGGAAAAATGTGATTTTCTCTGACGAATCATCGTTTACCTTATTTCCGACCTCTGGCCGAGTGTACATTTGGAGACAGCCGAAAGAAGCATTTCATCCAGACTGCCTTCTCCCAACCGTAAAAAATGGCGGGGGTTCTGTGATGATCTGGGGTGCTATTTCTTGGAAATCCGCCGGGCCAAAGATTTCCCTTCATGGAAGAATTAACAGCCGAGACAATCTAGGAATTTTGCCGACCAAGTTCATCCTTTGGTTCAAGAACTTTTTCCAGAGGGGAATGCCATCTTTCAAGATGATAATGCCCAATCCATACAGCTAAAATTGTTAAAGAAACCCACTTTAATGACGCTATATAATTTAATTACAATGTGGCATAATAAGACAGGACTGTCCCCCATGACGTCCTTGAGAAGTAATCCGGACTTCCTCCCCGCATCTGCCCTGACTTGGTTCTTTACAGCCAATTTAGATCAAGACGTTCGTATAATAAACTTTTTTGGTAACAAAAAATTGGGTATTGTAAACAAATTAGACGAACCTAACAACAAAAAAACTTGGTGGAAGCTCCAAGTGAACACCTATCTTAATAAAAATAACACAATCAGGATAGAACCTAATACAATTGAAAAATTAATGGTCTCTAACCAAAACCCCACCATATGGTCTCGGCCATGTATGATTTCTTGTTGGCTTCAAATCAAGATAACCCTCCTACTTATTGTAAAAAATGGGATCAACTGATCAACACTAATATGACAGATATGTGGCCACAGATTTGGGAATATATATGGAAAATCCCTGACTGTAATCTTCAACTCGTGCAATACAAAGTAATATCAAGATGGTATCTTACTCCGGCACGTAACAATAAGTATTCTGCATCAGTTAATAACATATGTTGGAAGTGTGGAGAGATAGGAGGCAATGAAGTGCATATGTGGTGGGGCTGTCAGTGGGCAGAAAAACTATGGGAGGATTACATTGAATTCTGCCGAGCTAGGACCGAGAGTGGCTTTGATATTTCTCCAATCACAGCTATTTTCGGTGTCAACACACTACCAGGAACGCCGAATATCACATTCTTAAAGTGAACCAGAGACAAAGCACCCTCATGTATTTTACCATATATAAATCAGTGGGAACATTAGAGAAAACACCTACCCTGCTCTCCTTTTCATCCTCACTGCTAAAAGTGTCTGTTATCAGCTGTGATAAGAATCCCTGACTAAGCATTCAGTCTGGCTTTGCCGGGAATGATAATAGCTAGATAGAGTCATTATAGCAGAGTCACAAGGGGGCAGGTTTGGGCTTGAAAAGACACCAGAGAAGACAGACTCGGCTATAATCATTCCATAGCAAAGCCAGACTGAATGCTCAGTCAGGGATTCTTATCAGAGGTGATAACAGTCAGATTAAACAGAGAACAATGAAACGAAGAGCAGATTAGGTGTTTACTGTCATGTTCCCACTGATTTATAAGGTAAAATACATGAGGGTGCTTGTCTCTGGTTCTCTTTAAAAAAAATAGGTTCCCTAATTATCCGTCAAATAATAGTAAGACATTGGAAGGAATCGACACCTATAAACCTTGCTGAGTGGGTAAAAGGAATGGATGATTTATGCAAAATCACATTGCATTGCTAAATTGGAGGCATAAAGTGCTTTAAAACATCTTGCGTGTGTATACATCAATCAGGTAGTGAAATTAGTTTACTGTTTCACACTGACAGACCAAACTCACTGTGTAACGCACCGCAAACAGCTGTTTGTGTAGTGAAGGCCGTGCTGGACTGGCGAGAGTGCAGTCGATGGCGGTTTTCAAGCCCATATGGTCGGGCTAAGGTAGCTCAATGACAGAACAACAGTGACTGTCCTGCTGATCGAATTTGGTCTGTCCACAATGAAGCAACAACCTTATTATCTTGGGTCAGGTGTGCCCCCAACACACTCATATAGCCGGTCACTGCTGTATTGTGATACGCAAGCCCCTTCCCCGTGGCAAGGTAACGATCACGAAGGGGAATTGACACATGTACATGCCTTTTGTTTTGTTGTTGCAGCTGCAGTGCAGCCAGACTAATTAGGCAGGCTTGTACACGCACCAGAAAAATTATTACAGTTTTTGATAGCAGCCGCTGCTAGCAGTGGCCTTAAAAATTCAGGAATCCACCTGTAGTCCTGGACCCTGTTGCTGGTGGCGTAGAAGGCAGTCAAGCGGCCCGCGGGCAGAGGTGCTGTGTGGGGAGTGACTTAGTCTTGGGGCAGGTAGTCACACGGCGTGCAGGCAGAGATTCTGTGTGTGGGGACTGACTTAGTCTTCTGGCAGGCCTGACCATGCCTTGCAGACCAGGCGTCCGAGGTCAGATGGACCCTTGACCCAACACTGTGTGCCAGAGATGACACCACTTGTCTTTCAACATCACGGTACAGTTTGAGTATCGCCTTTGTTGAGAAATAATTGCAGCCTGGTATCTTCCACTGCGGTGTATGGCTTTGCTTTTGTGTGATGCTTTTCCTTGCAGTTTGTGCTTTGTAATCATATGCCTTCGTAAGGCAGTTGTCCCTACACGGGTCTTGGTCTTTCCATGGCTCAATTTTCAGTGATGATGGCACTTTGTTGGTGGCTGCCGACTGAGTGTTAAGTGGGGTGCCAGAATCAGAGCAGGAGGAGGAATATATGTCACGGTTCCATGCGGAAGCTGAGGAAGATGAGGTGTTCTGAGTTAAATAGTCAACTACATCCTGACAATCTTGGGAGTTGATGGCACGTGCCTTCTGAACACTGTACTTTAATCCAGGGCCGCACAAAATAACGACAGCATGACCTTAAACAGACCTGCCGGAAGGCCTGCCTCTGGCTCTGCCTCTGCCTGTTGTTTTGTCCATATTGGGGGGGATGAAGTGAAAGGTATGCACTGACTTGACTAATACACTGTGCAGTCACATAGGTGCAGTGAAAGGTATGCAGTGACTGCTGGTAGAACAATGTGCAGTCACACAGGTGCAGTGAAAATGGACGCACTGACTGCTAGTATATAAAACAGCGTGTGGTCTCACAGATGCAGTGAAAGATATGCAGTGACTGCTGGCATAGCAATGTGCAGTCACACAGGTCCAGTGAAATGGTATGCAGTGACTGCTGGTATAACAATTTGCAGTCACACAGATGCAGTGAAAGTTATGCAGTGACTGCTGGTATAGCAATGTGCAGTCACACAGGTCCAGTGAAAAGGTATGCAGTGACTGCTGGTATAACAATTTGCAGTCACACAGGTGCAGTGAAAATGGTATGCAGTGACTGCTGGTATAACAATGTGCAGTCATACAGGTGCAGTGAAAATGGATGCACTGACTGCTGGTAGAACAATGTGCAGTCACACAGGTGCAGTGAAAATGGTATGCAGTGACTGGTATATAAAACAACGTGCAGTCACACAGATGCAGTGAAAGGTATGCAGTGACTAGTATATAAAATAGCGTGCGGTCACACAGATGCAGTGAAAGGTATGCAGTGACTGGTATATAAAACAGTGTGCGGTCACACAGGTACAGTGAAAAGGTATGCACGGACTGGTATATAAAGTAAAACAGCGTGCGGTCACACAGATGCAGTGAAAGGTATGCAGTGAAAGGTATGCAGTGACTGGAATATAAAACAGCGTGTGGTCACACAGGTGCAGTGAAAAAGTATGCAAGGACTGGTATATAAAACAGCGTGCTGTTACACAGATGCAGTAAAAGGTATGCAGTGACTCGTATATAAAACAGCGTGCGGTCACACAGGTGCAGTGAAAAGGTATGCAGTGACTGGTATTAAAATACAATGTGCAGCAGTCACACTAGGCACTGAATGTGCTGGGCTTGGCACAGTATAGCAATTAGCCAGGGCCAGCTGCGACAGACAGGGCTGTATATGCAGTGTCAGTAGGCCCCACAAAAAAACACATCACAAGAACATTAGCTCTCAAAAGAGCTGTTTTGGGGTGCTTTTCATCAACAAATATCAGCAAGGAGGAAGCTAACAGACCTCCTAACTATCGCTTTCCCTATCTCTCCAATGTCTTTCCCTAATGTCTCGCTACAGGCAGCAGACTGAGAGAGAAAATGGCTGACGCTGCTGCCTGTTATAAGGAGGGGGGCTTCAGGAGGGAGTGCAGCCTGATTGGCTGCCATGTGTCTGCTGACTGTGATGTAGAGGGTCAAAGTTTAGCCCAATGATGTAGTATAGGGGGTGGGTCAAACTCGCATAAAGTTAGCGTTCAGCCGCGAACTCACGTTGTTCGCGCAAACAAGTTCACGTTCAAACTGTTAGGGCCATGCACTGGTGGGGTGGGTTCACATAGCTAATCAGCCTATGCTAAATATCACTGGGGGGCAGGGCTATATTTAATATGCAACAATATATAGCTAAAGTGTTTCTGATGCTGAAACCAGGAAAGTGGGTATTCTTTCCATGAGTAGATGTAAACTTCTGGCTGTCCACTCCACTTGTCGGGGAGAGATGCAACAGCTCCTGATGACTCATCTGGTGTGGAACATTGGCGCAACATTCCAATAGACAAGCTGCTGCCGCTCTCAACTGCTCTGCATAGAAGGACAGAGCAGGAGATGTGACTGCTATCCATGCTAGACAAAGAGGATGTTACGGTATGCAGCAGCCTAGCATATCATAATGGAGATGAGGGAAACAGTTTTGGGGCAGAGACTAATACATGTATTGGGCATAAAACAATAAAAAGACAACGTGTTTCACAGAAATTGCACTTTCCGTTTCACCAGGTCCATTAGAAAATATTAGGAAAGTGGGTATACTGAATAATTTACTGAATTCTACTATATGTCCTTACAGTGCCTCTTTAACGTATAAGGTGAACATAATTTATCATGACTAAATTTTGAATTTACACAGTCGTGTTACTACACATACACCAAAAGCACACATGCTCAGCTTAGTCTGAGGGTCACAGGGATTGTCTGTGGTGGCAAATGTCTCTTATACTGTACTTCCAAAGTCCTTGCCAGCTCTACAGTACAAATGGCAAATCACTTTTCTGGCATGACACCTACCACATGAGATAGTGCAGTCAAAGGACTTTGGATAGATCACTGGTGCATTTACAGCCTCACAGGGACACATTTGTACATGTACAGTATGTACCAAAAGTCTGGTACTAAACCTCCCCTATGAAAGATATTCTCTATTTTTTTAATAAATATTTATTTAGTTCTCCTTTTGCTTATTCAAAGTGGTTCTCTTTTAGCAATTTACAATTACGCTGTCATTTTTTCTTACTGAGGCTGTGTTTGCCAATTAGGATTCTACTAATTATGTAGTAGCAAAAAAGTTTCTGTACCGCGTTACAAATTACAATGACAGCATGTGATGTACATGTGCTATGAGCAATATCTAGGTAATCTACAGATGCAAATATGTTAGTATTGTTAGGAAATATTTTACCACATGCTAACATTCAGACACATATCTGACTGACTGCACTATCTCATGTGGTAGGTGTCATGCCAGAAAAGTGATTTGCCATGTGTACTGTAGAGCTGGCAAGGACTTTGGAAGTACAGTACATTTGCCACCACAGACAATCCCTGTGACCCTCAGACTAAGCTGAGCATGTGTGCTTTTGGTGTATGTTTAGTAACACGACTGTGTAAATTCAAAATTTAGTCATGATAAATTATGTTCACCTTGTACGTTAAAGAGGCACTGTAAGGCCATATAGTAGAATGCAGTACATTTTTTCAAATGGACCTGATGAAACAGAAAGTGCCATTTCTGTGAAATGCGTTGTCTTTTTATTGTTTTATGCCCAATACATGCATTAGTCTCTGCCCCAAAGCGGTTTCCCTCATCTCCATTATGATATGCTAGGCTGCTGCATACCGCAACAATCTCTCTGTCTAGCATGGATAGCAGTCATGTCTCCTGTTCTGCCCTTCTATGCAGAGCGGTTGAGAGCGGCAGCAGCTTGTCTATTGGAACGTTGCACCAATGCCCCACACCGGATGAGTCATCAGGAGTCGTTGCATCTCTCCCCGACAAGTGGAGCGGACAGCCAGAAGTTTACTGGTTGACAGCGGGACAGACGCGCTCACAGGCTGATCTAGTCAGACAGCCACATACATTCAGGTGAGACCTGTCCTGGCTAGGGCAGTCACTTATTGGCTTATCACTAGAAAGCTGCTGTATTTATAAAATAAAAATCTATTAACCTCTTGAGGACCGCAGTGTTAGACCCCACTAAAGACCAGGCCATTTTTCACAAAAAGGGCCACTGCAGCTTTAAGGCCTCGCTGCAGGGCCACACAACACAACACACAAGTTATCCCTCCCCCTTTCTCCCCACCAACAGAGCTCTCAGTTGGTGGGATCTGATTGCTCCCTCAGTGGTTTTTTTTTTAATATAAATATTTATTTGTTTTATTTTTAAATAAAAAAGTGTCTTTATTTTTCCACTGGCCCCTCCCTCCCCCCGCCAGCCTATCACTGTGATCGGCTGTCAAAGGCTTCAGCCTATGAGAGTGGATCACCCCTGTACCAAGGCCTTAGATCGCAGCGCTGTACAGGTCTATTAGACGGCAGTTTTGCCGTCTAACAGTCTCCCAGTGACGATCGCGATTGAATTGTTGTTACAAATAATGGTTGTTGCATATCTTACTTAGCCATCTGTATATGCTTAATCTTATTGCCTGAGGAAGCTGGTCACTTCCACGAAACGCATTGTATTTTATTGGAGTATGTAAATAAATTGTTTTGCTGAAAATTGGTCGGCATTTTTTTATGTCTGCCAGGAGGAGGTAAGTCCACCACTACTTCTTCATTTTTAAACATTTTAGATCTTTTTATCACTCTGGTACCTCTGTATCCATAATACTTTAGAGCAAATAAACTGTGCTTTGGGACCTCGTAATTTGAAAACAGGCAATATTACGGATAATAAAAAGTAGCAAAACTTCTTTTTTTTTTTTTTTTTGCAGTTGTATACCACTTTAACCAAACATTACGCAGACATCACATTTGTGATAAATGTCAGAATGCAAATTAGGTAGAGGGAAGATTTTACAATGGGCAAAAACTAACTAAATAATCTTTAATTGAATATTACACAAAATATGCATTTTTATTTATTATTTTATTTTCATTACAGTTCATCTTTAGTCCCACTGTAGTAGATTAGACTGGTACCATTTGCTTCTGTCTTATTTTATCTGTGCTTTGAGCTACTGAATCCTAACGTATACATTTATCTGCAACAGATGTATGAATAATTCACATCTCCAGCCTTTCAGTGAAGACAAAACACATTTGAAAATTAGATCCCATAATGATCCGCAAGTGCTAATATCACATTGGCGCCATTTGTTAACGTATTCATTCCTACATCTTGCAATATTGAAAATGCAATTAACTTGCTTATTTTGAAAAAAAATAATATTACGTGTAGAAATGATATAGGGGCTATAGTCTTACATGTATACATTTATGTCCTGTATTTATAGCAAGTGCCCGTTTATGTGAGGATACACAGCAGGTATTAGATTATTCAATTATACAAGCATGTTTTTAAATTGAATGTAACATAGAAACACAAATTCCGCAGACATTAACACCAATGCTGACTGAGTGTGTAATGAGAACTGCGAAAGTGATGAAAAAACATAACTTGATGACAGCTAAGGGCCATTGGGTTTTTCTACTTGACTCAATTTGCTTGCTTGTTACAAAATCATAGACTTTAGCAAGATAATGCTGTGTTTTGGTATATTCGACCCCACTGGGTGTTTTCAGCATGTTCACTTTTAAATTGCGCTTTCCTGTATTTCGCAGAGTGTTCTATGCACCATTTGCTGAAATTATTTTTGTATTACTAGAAATTGTCTTCATATTTCAAATGACTCCATTACATTAAGTCTTCGAGGCATGATGATCACTTGCATATATCTCGCTTTGTAATATACTTCCCGTTGTGCCTTATTAATATTTGCAAGGTTTACAAATGTATGATGCATCTTGTTTCCAAAGAGTTCTGTTTATATAGGTAAGGCTGTACTTCTGTTATAAGCAACCAAAGCAAATCATTTTTTTTTCGATGTTCCGTTTTCCATGCTGAGTAACTGAAAATGAAATCTTATTTTTTCCAGAGCTATTTAACAAAACAGCACAAAAATAAAATGCAGCTATTTATTTAAAGTTGTAACAGACAGTCAGATTTAACCTTTCTCATCTACTGCAGTCTAAAGCAACAAAGGTGATTGCAGTTTAGCTAATATAATTTACTGCACTTTGCCCACCGCCTTATTGAATAAGTGTTAGGATGGTAAAATGAGTGTTGCTGGTAAATATGGGGACGGGGTTGGGGGCAGAAGAGATTGATGAGCTTTTTATTTATATGTATAGGATTTTTTTGTGATGTACTATTAAATTTGTCCACTAGATACCTCCATCTTACTTAAAATGCAAAATCACAGTATTCTAAGCTAAAAATAAAAGTGAGAGTTTGCATGTTTTTTTACAGACTTTCAATGAATTATCACTGCTGTTAGTTAAAGCAGTGATTATTCATGAATCAGGCACGTTGATTGGCTTTGGGGACACATGTTCCCATTCACCAATCAGTGCTCTAATAGCCAGCGATGAGGGCATGAGTGCACTCAGATAGGAAGCAGAAAATAAATGGGTATCTACACCCCCCAGGGGGTATAGATATACTGTCACTCCAGTAGTAAGCAGTTAAATAAGAGAAGGACAAGGATCCATTAGTAATAACCACACCAACAACTATTATTATTGCTTTATGTAGAGAAAATATATTCTGTGGCACTGTACAGATAAATACAGTATATTAAAAACAAGTTACATAGACGTATGATGGCAATACAGATTAAAATATAGTCATGAACATAAATGGGTCAATCAGCAAATATGACAATACCAAGAGTCGATAGGAAAGAGGGCCCTTTCCATTTAAGCTTATTGTATGAGTTGGGGGGTTGACAAATTGTAAATTATTTAGAACTATGTGGTATAGTTTAGTTAGATTATCCAGATTATGCGATGTATATTAAATGTACTTTTATTCCTAAGCAATTGCATAAGCCACGGCAACATTTAACCACTACGGTCTATCTGGACAGATATATCCGTCCAGATAGCCTGCACAGCTGCTGCGGGGCTGCGCGTATTCCGGCGTGTGCTTTGCTTCCCCTGAGATCAATCAATGGGACAACAGATCCCATTCATTGATCTATGTCCCCCTAAGAAAAAACTATGGCTTTCTCTGAAAAGCCGCGATTTTTCTGTGTCTCACGTCACCCCATCTGTTCCTGTAAGCGAGAGCTCTCGCTTGCAGGACGAATAATCAAAAACTCACTGTATAGTAAAACTAAATCTACATAATTTTTTTTAAAATATACACAATAAATTTCATTTAAAATCCCCTGTTTACCTCCGCACTCCGAAAAACCCCAAGTAAAATTTTTAATAAAAAAAAAATTACAATAAAAAAAAAACAACATAAATAGTTACATAAGGGTCTGAACTTTTTTAATATGCAAGTCAAGTGAGTATATTACTATACTTTTTTTTAATTATAAGCATGTAAATAGTGATGGACGCAAAATGAAAAAATGCACCTTTATTTCCAAATAAAATATTGGCACCATACATTGTGATAGGGACATCATTTAAATGGTGTAATAACCAGGGCAAATAAAATAAGTGGGTTTTAATTATGGTAGCATGTATTATTTTAAAGCTATAATGGCTGAAAACTGAGAAATAATGATTTTTTTTCCATTTTTTTAATATTCCTACAAAAATGCATTTAGAAAAAAATTATTCTTAGCAAAATGTACCATCCAAAGAAAGCCTAATTGGTGGCGGAAAAAACAAGATATAGATCAATTAATTGTGATAATAGTAGTAATGGATGAGAGGTGAACATTGTTCGGATACATAAGGTGAAACAACACTGTAGGCTGAAGTGGTTAGCCCAAGACCAGAGTACAAAACAACAATCTCTGGTTATTAATGCAGTACAAAGTCTGTAGTTCCTTGTAATGAACATCATTAGGGCAATTACAGACATAAGCACATTGGTATAAGAAGGAAGTGAGCTAGACAATATAAACAATACTGTTATTATGATTATCTGAAAAGCTGACAACATATAAGTCCAATCATTTTAGCAACTCAAACAGGTAATCACAGCAACATGCCAAATGTACAGAGAAGTGAACCTTAACTATACATCTTTAGACATTTCCCATCCCTCAACGCCATGGTCACATTCATCCAGAGTTGATAAACCTGGCTGTAATGAGTACAACAGGTTACTGAAATAAGCCATGTCAATAAGTAACAGCTCATCTTGGCTGGGCAAACAGGAAACTGACTTGAGTGGCAGAAGTAGTATAATAACCAGACAATAACTACGCTGTTACCAGACAACGTAGAGACGTAGAGAGCAAAATATTCTTTAAGTTCTGCCAATAACTAAAAAATAAAATAAGTTAAACATATTTAAATTTGCTTGGGCACTGTCCCTGTGGGACGGGGTGAGATCTTTGCCTTTTTGCCACTAGCACTCTGCTTGTTATAGCTTGTGCATGACCATGTCAGGGCCGGCGCTATAATACAGGCAAAGGGGGCAACTGCCCTAGGGCCTCAGGGTCTGAAGGGGCCCCGCAGGTATCCCCCTTTGCCTCTTTAAATTATTCCCCACTCAGACCTCAAGATCAGCGCAGCGACCGGACTAACAAACCTCAGAGACGGACCCGAGGCAAATAGAGCAGCACACAGCACCGCCTGACTTCATATGCGGAAGTGACGTCACCCGTCTTCCTGCATTTGAAGTTATGCGCGCGGCTGCTGTGCCCGCTCTGCCTCGGGTCCTGCTCTGAGCATGAGGTCTGTAAGTCAAGTCGCCGCGCTGATCTGGAGGCCTGTTTTGCCGCGCTGATCTGGAGGTCGTGTTGCGTGATGATCTTGAGGTCTGTTTTCGCCACGCTGATCTGGAGGTCTGAGACAAGGTGAGGGGCACTGGGGGCAGTCTTATTCCTATACTGGGGGCAGAGCCATATATATATATATATACATCACAAACATCTTGCATGTGTATACATCAATCAGGGATTGTAATTAGAGTACTGCTTCACACTGACAAACCAAACTCACTGTGTAACGCACCGCAAACAGCTGTTTGTGTAGTGACGGCCATGCTGGACTGGTGCGCACCAGGGCGAGACTGCAGGCCGTGGCGGTTTTCAAGCCCATATGGTTGCCGGGCTGTGGTAGCTCAGTGATAGAACAACAGTGACTGTCCTGCTGATCAAATTTGGCCTGTCCACAATGAAGCATCGACCTTATTATTTTGAGTCAGGTGTGCCCCCAACACACTCATATAGCCGGTCACTGCTGTGTTGTGATACGCAAGTCCCTTCACCGTGGCAAGGTAACGATCACGAAGGGGAATTGACACATGTACATGCCTTTTGTTTTGTTGTTGCAGCCGCAGTGCAGCCAGACTAATTAAGCAGGCTTGTACACGCACCATAAAAATTATTATTGTTTTTGTTAGTAGCCGCTGCTAGCAGTGGCCTTAAAAATTCAGGAATCCACCTGGAGTCCTGGACCCTGTTGGTGGTGGCGGAGAAGGCAGTCAAGCAGCCTGCGGGCAGAGGTGCTGTGTGGGAAGCAACTTAGTCTTGGGGCAGGCAGGCACAGGGTGTGCAGGCAGAGATGCTGTGTGTGGGGACTGGCTTAGTCTTCGGGCGGGCAGTAGACCTCCGGGATCCATGCTTCATTCATTTTGATAAAGGTGAGGTGCTGAACACTTTTGTGACTTAGGCGACTTCTCTTCTCAGTGACAATGCCTCCAGCTGCGCTGAAGGTCCTTTCTGACAGGATGCTTGAGGCAGGGCAAGACAGAAGTTGGATAGCAAATTGGGACAGCTCTGGCCACAGGTCAAGCCTGCGCACCCAGCAGTCCAAGAGTTGATCGCTTCTCGCAGTGTCTACATCCACACTTAAGGCCAGGTAGTCGGCTACCTGCTGGTCCACGCGTTGGTGGAGGGTGGATCCGGAAGGGCTAAGGCGAGGTGTTGTCCGCATGTCTGACATCACCATGAGATCGCTGGATAGTCCTGTCCTTGCCTGCGTGGGCATGGGAGAAGGATTACTGGCAGTGGTACCTTTATTGCGTTGTGCTGTGACACCACCCTTAAACGCATTGTAAAGCATAGTTGCCAGCTTGTTCTGCAAGTGCTGCATCCTTTCTGCCTTCTGGTGATTTGGAAACATCTCCGCCACTATACCGAGAGTCTAGTAGCGTGGCCACCCAGTAATTGTCATTCTACTTGAGTTTTTTTATACTGGGGTCCCTCAACAGGCTGGACAGCATAAAAGATGCAATCTGCACAAAGTTGGATGCAGACGTACTATCCATCTCCTCTTGCTCTTTCTCAGTTATGTCAGGTAAGTCCTCCTCCTCCCCCCAGCCACGAACAATACCACGGGAACGTTGAGCAGCACAAGCCCACTGCGACACCTGCTGCGGTTGTTCTTCTGCCGCCGCCTCCTCCGCCAAAGAAACACCTTCCTCATCATCCGAGTCTGACTCCTCTTCCCCACACGACTCTTCCTCCTCCTCCCCCTCTGTGCTGCCGCAGGTGTTGAGGAAACATCTGTTTCTGATGAAAATTTTTCCCACAACACTTCCTCCCATAACTGTTCCTCTTCACGCTCCTCCACAGCTTGATCCACCACTCTACGCACGGCATGCTCCAGGAAGTAAGCGTACGGGATCAAGTCGCTGATGGTGCCTTCACTGCGACTCACCAGGTTGGTCACCTCCTCAAACGGCCGCATGAGCCTGCATGCATTTCGCATGAGTGTCCAGTTTTTGGGCCAGAACATCCCCATCTCCCCAGAGTGTGTCCTTCTACTGTAGTTGTAGAGGTACTGGGTGATGGTTTTCTCCTGTTCTAGCAGGTGAGAGAACATAAGGAGGGTCAAATTCCAGCGAGTTGGGATATCGCAAATCAGGCGTCTCATTGGCAACTTGTTTTTCCGCTGAATATCGGCAAAGCGTGCCATGGCTGTGTAAGACCACCTGAAATGCCCACACAACTTCCTGGGCTGCTTCAGGACGTCCTCTAAGCCTATGTATTTTGACACAAATCTTTGACTGCATGCGGCCGCGTCATACGTACAGGTGTTTTGGATTGGCCGGCGGGATCACATGAGCGCACCCGAAAGTGACATATAAGGAAGCGCTGTCTTGTCGGCGTGGAGCCTCTTTCCTCGCTGCCAAGATTACTACTGGTCCGTGAAGATGCATCCTTGATGCAAAACAATTGTTGACCGAGGGGTCTCTATGCGGGGTGCACCTGGATGGGGTGAAGTATTGCCTGTATTGTTACATCTGTTGGAAGAGTTTGCTGTTATGCAACATTAAACACAGAGATGTGCATTTTACTGGTGCCCACGTTTTCTTTCTTATGTGAACAAATATTTGAATGACTAGATTCAGCACATGTGCCATGCAGGGTACATGTGTCAGCTTTCCCAAATTCAAAGCGGAAAGGAGATTGGTGCCGTTGTCACACACCACGTTGCCGATCTCCAGCTGGTGTGGGGTCAGCCACTGATCCACCTGTTTGTTAAGAACAGCCAGGGGAGCTGGTCCAGTGTGACTCTCCGCTTTGAGGCAAGACATGTCTAAGATGGCATGAAACCATTGTACCTGGCATACAGCATAGGCCCTGGGGAGATGGGGCTCTGTAGCTGGATAGGAGATCGCAGCACTAGTACAGTTGAACTGCCACTCAGGCAAGGAGGAAGAGGAGGACGACAGCGAAGAGGATGTAGCAGGAGGAGAGGAGTTGGCAGGAGGCCTGCCTGCAAGCCGTGGAGGTGTCACAACAAGTTGGTCAGCTGCACAGCCACGTACTCCCTGCTTGCCATCGGTCACCAGGTTGACCCAATGGGCTGTGTAAGTAATGTAGCAGCCCTGACCGTGCTTGGCAGACCAGGCATCCGTGGTCAGGTGGACCCTTGACGCAACTCTGTGTGCCAGAGATGACACCACTTGCCTCTCCACTTCACGGAACAGTTTGGCTATCGCCTTTTTAGAGAAATAATTGCGGCCTGGTATCTTCCACTGTGGTGTCCCAATGGCCACAAATTTACGGAAGGCCTCAGTGTCCACCAGCTGGTATGGTAACAGCTGGCGAGCTAACAGTTCTGCCAAGCCAGCTGTCAGACGCCGGGCAAAGGGGTGACTGGCAGAAATTGGCTTCTTCCATTTAAAGATTTCCTTCACAGACACCTGGCTGCTGTGGGCAGAGGAGCAGGAACCACTCAAGGGCAGAGGCGGAGTGGAGGAGGGTGGCTGTGAAGGTGCAAGGGAGAAAGCGGCTGAAGATGCTGCACCTGAAGGAGGAAGAGGAGAAGGAGGGTGGATTTTCTTTTGTGTGCTGCTTTTGCTCAGATGGTCTTGCCATTGCAGTTTGTGCCTTTTCTACATGTGCCTTCATAAGGCAGTTGTCCCTACGTGGGTGTTGGCCTTTCCACGGCTCAATTTTTGGAGGCAGAGAGACTAGATGGCATTGCTCTGATCTGAGGCAGACACATTAAAAAATTTCCAAACCGCTGAGCCCCCCTGGGGTGATGGCACTATGTTGGCATCTGCAGCTGACGTTGAAGGGCATGTTGGCTGGCTGTCCATAGGTGGCGATACATAGCGCCGGACACTGCCACCAGCCTTTTCTGATGATGAGCTCCCCCTGCTTCTTTCAGCAACTCGTCTCCTTCTCCTTCTACTCCTCTCTGACTCCCCCTCTGAACTGTCCCCCTTTTCATCTCCTCTATTGGAAACACACGTGGAATCCGTATCATCTTCATCATCATAATCATCCTGCCCAGCTTCGCTTGCCTCAAACACCTCTAAAACTGCACCAACAGTAGGTACTTCATCATCCTCCTCCTCACACGTTACGTCCATAGTGTCGCCTAACTCAGACATATGAGGTGGTGTAACTTGCTTAGTGCCTTCATCTGGTTGTAACAATAATGGCTGTGCATCAGTGATTTCCCCACCAAATAACTCCTGCGAACTGTCAAATGCAGCGGATGTGGTGCTTGTAGTAGTACTGGTGGCTGTGGAAGATGAGGTGTTATGTGTTAAATAGTCAACCACGTCCTGACAATCTTGGGAGTTGATGGGACATGCCTTCTTCTGAGCACTGTACTTTGGTCCAGGGCCGCACAAAATCACATCAGCAGGACCTCGCACAGACCTGCCAGGTGGCCTTCCTCTGGGTCTGCCTCTACCTCTGCCTCTACCTGTTTTGTCCGTTTTCTCCATATCAGGGGGGTGGGGATGAAGTGAAGTGTATGCACTGACTTGACTAATACAATGTGCAGTCACACAGGTGCAGTTAACAGGTATGCACAGAGTGGTATATCACACTGCGTGCACGCAGGTAGGTAGGTGGGTGCACTGAACACAACAGGTAGGTATATGCAGTGATGGGTATTACAAATGTGCACCTGTCACACACACATACCGTGAACAGGTACAGTGACTGGTGGTATTAAATATCACACTGCGTGTGCTCATTTAGGTAGGTGGGTGCACTAAAGTGAACAACAGGAAGGTTTATGCAGTGATGGGTATTACAATGTGCTCCTGTCACACACAGACAGATACCGGACAGGCACAGTGACACTGCGTGCGCTCACGTAGGTAGGTGGGTGCACTGAAGTGAGCAACAGGTAGGTATATGCGGTGATGGGTATTATAACGTGCACCTGTCACACACAGACAAATACCGGACAGGCACAGTGACACTGCGTGCACTCACATAGGTAGGTGGTTGCATTGAAGTGAACAACAGGTAGGTATATGCAGTGATGGGTATTACAATGTGCACCTGTCACACACAGACAAGTACCGGACAGGCACAGTGACACTGCGTGCTCTCACATAGGTAGGTGGGTGCACTGAAGTGAACAACAGGTAGGTATATGCAGTGATGGGTATTACAATGTGCACCTGTCACACACAGACAGGTACAGGCAAAGTGATACTGCGTGCGCTCACGTAGGTAGGTGGGTGCACTGTGAACAAAAAGTAGGTATATGCAGTGATGGGTATTATAATGTGCACCTGTCACACACAGACAGGTATTGGACAGGCACAGTGACACTGTGTGCACTCACGTAGGTAGGTGAGTGCACTGTGAACAACAGGTAGGTATATGCAGTGATGGATATTATAATGTGCAACTGGCACAGTAGTAATTATACCACCAAGGGGCCAAAGGCCAGCTGCGACTGACTGACAGGGCTGTATATAATGCAAGTGGGCCACACACACACAAAAAAAAAAGGATGCTGTCATCATTCCATCAATTGCTTACTACAGCTGAGCTGCGGCCAGATAGCCCTGGATTTCCTGCAGGCATGTTGTTACATAATACTGCATGTATTTCCTATGGGAGTCCTTTGCATTCACAACCAGACAGCTAGCAAATGGTAATCAAGCCAGCTCAGGATTGAATGATTACCATTCAGCTGTGTGGAGATTTGCATGCTTGCATCCATTGGTCGATGCCGGCATAAAATCTGTCTCCCCATTTAGACCTCTCCCATCATAGCGATCACTATGCTGGTCTGCTGGGCACTGTGTTACTCTGTATAGTTCTGTTATTGTAGTTCTATGCAACCTTATTACTTGTGCTTTAGCTAGTTCTTGATAAATATATATGCAGACTTGCTAATATATATTTATCCGTTAGTTGAGCCGTATTTTATTTTTCTTATCATTGTGTATTGCCTAGTGCCATGCTTAATGGACGTTCGCTGCACCCGTGGTGGATCAGTGAAGTCCATTATCCTGATAGCTTGGATTCTGCCATCACCACGTTGGTGACTGGTAGTATTCCTGCTACTCTAGTTTCTGGGAATGTAACTATAGGCTGCAATTGCTATTGGTTACGTTCTATCCTGTAGTCTTGCCTGGGTGGATGCTTGCTGGTGACTATTGTTAGCCAGCTTGCTCTGCTTCTGTGGACGTGACTGTGAGCTGTGGTTGCTACTAGTTACGCTCCAATCTAGTCCTGACTTGTACCTGTCTGAATGCGTGCTATCGCTAAGGCAGTGCAACATCGCACTGCGCTGCCATTGTGTCTTACTTGTCTAGTTACACTCCAATCTATAGTCCTGTCTTGTACCTGTATGAGTGTTTGCTATCGCAAGAGCAGCGCAACATCGCACTGCGCTGCCATTGTGTCTTATTTGTGGTGATATCGGAAGTCCAGAGCTGCAGTTGCTCTGGGCATCCTGTGTAGCCTCTTCCATTAATCAGCTATCAGTCTTGTTGCTCTGGGTGGTCAAGGTTTAACCCCCAAGCATTACACTTGTGATTTGTAAACAGACAGTATTGCTTATGCACACAAGCATTACAAATATATACAAAAGTCATCCAGAAAGTAACAGCCGTTTGCTTTTATCTGCCATGCAAAGTATTCTTTCTGGATAATTTAACTTGCATCTGTCAGGGTAATCTCTTCTCTCTCTGCACCGCTTGTCAGATAACTTGCAGAACACCAGTGACCCACCTCTATTCCTCCAACCCATAGGTGAGGAGTGGGATGTTACTACAACAAAAGGATTGAAAGCCTTGCACAAGGATATGACTATAATAATAGCCAGGGTCTACATATTGACCCCTTCTTTTATTCCAAGAAACTAAAATCATCAACCAGGGCACCGATTATGAATGGAGCGTTTTCTTTTCTTTCAGGTTTTCTGTGGGTAGTCACTTATGCTAGGCAGGGATGAGCAGAAACTACGCCAGTGCGAATTTACGCATCGTAGTTCGCAGCTATGCATTGTAGTTTGTAGGTGAAGTTTCAAAACTACGCGTAGTTCCAGCATAGCGAAGTCGGCTGACTACGACCATCCCTGATGCTAGGTACACATGATGCAGTTTTCTGACAGATTTACTGTCAGATCGATTATTTCCAACACGTCCGATCTGATTTCTGATCGATTTTTTGAATAGCAGTGAACGAAAAATCGATCAAAAAGTTGATTGGAAATCAGATCGGACATGGTGGAATTAATCGATCTGACAGTAAATCTGTCAAAAAAAATTGCATAGTGTGTACCTAGCATTAGGACTTTATTCAATTTCACTTTGTCGCCTACGTTTTCTCCTAGGTGATGTTTCACGCTTTGTCAATATAATGCCTTTTGAGCAACTAGAAAGCAAGAAAATACTCAAAATATTTTCATATTACTTTTACACCTACTTTTTGTTACTTTTTGTGCTAAAACAGTTGAAAAATGATCTAGGAGAAAACACAGGAGATATTTGTGTATAAATGCTTTTCAAACATTCCTTCATGCTTTTAATTAACTATAAAGCATTATTTGGGCTCGCTGTTACAGCATTTATATTCTTTGCATTTCAGAACTCATTTCAGCTGACTGATTGCAAAAAGTTCAAGTACCCCCTGAACCCAGCTCAAGTACCCCCAGGGGTGCACGTACCACATGTTGAGAACCTATATAACCACTACAGTCTACAAATTTGAAGAAAAATACAATGATAAGAATATGAAGTAGCAAAATTAGTGAAAAATTACTTACAAAATCAATTAAGTTATAAAGTAAAATGTGTGTATGCATTAAGCTGGTGTTTAAGATAAAACATCATTTGCAACTTTCATAATTTGCGATTTGAAACTTTGCAATGCAGTCTGGCTTTAATTGTGCAATACATTCTATTACACGAAGATTACTAAGTATTTCATTTTGATTATTATCACTTATAAATATTGCTTTGTTGAGATGGAATGACATATCATGAATTGTAGTTATTACTTTAATAACATGTCGGTTAGCTTAATATATGTAAATTTACTTGGCACTAATTTATTTGTAGATATGCCAGGATATTAAATGAAGATCTACTGAAAATGAAACACAACCTGCATATTAAAATGACTTGCCAAATAACCTACTTGTGTTAATTGCTAGAGTGCCTCAGAGGAGCAAGCCCTCATCCTTTAGAAGCATATAATTTCAATGCAACACCTGATTATTCATTTAGAAAAAGAACAATCCGCCCATATCTTAAAGTGATGATCGATTAAGAGTTCTGAAGTTCACTTGTATGAATTATGAAACTCTTCTAATTGCTGTAATGTCTAAATGATTGGGAAGCTTCACATTGAGATATTAGCCATAAACATTAATTTAATTTTAAATGTAATAAGTGTTTTCATAGAGTGATAAGTGATTAATGTTAATTATCAGTTTATCATGTGTGTTCTGCAGGGCATCATGATCTAATGCATGTGGAATGTACAGGGTTGTACTTTTTTCTCTTTTTATGTGTGTGTGTGTGTGGGGGGGGGGGGGGGGGGGAGGAGAGAGGAAGGGATAGATTATTATACATAAATGTTAAGTAAAGGCAGCTCCACCTGCTGGTTTAAGTGGTTGCGTTTGTAAACGAAAGATAATATCCCTTTGCTACTAATGAAAACAAATCTTGAAAGCATTCCTGAAGTAAAATTTTAAATAAGGAGGCTTCCCCGATCCTCCTGCAGCACACCGCTCCAGTGCCACGTATGAGTGCATCTGCAGTGGGCATGAGTGAGGATGGTCTGCACATGCCCAGTAGAACACATCTGCTCATCTATAGAATGTTCCTCCATGCATGAGCAGCTTCATTCTATTGGGCATTCAGAGACCGTACACTTGCATGAACAGTACAGATACACCTACCGGTATTCACAGGCGGGACCTTGGCCAGGAGAAGAAAGGGGTCCTGGGTAGTGTTGGGCGAACAGTGTTCGCCACTGTTCGGGTTCTGCAGAACATCACCCTGTTCGGGTGATGTTCGAGTTCGGCCGAACACCTGACGGTGCTCGGCCAAACCGTTCGGCCACATGGCCGAACTAAGAGCGCATGGCCGAATGTTCCCCGAACGTTCGGCTAGCGCAGTGATTGGCCGAACGGGTCACGTGGTTCGGGCCCGAACGCGCTCTGATTGGCCGAACGGTCACGTGGTTCGGGTAAATAAATACCCGAACCACGTCATATCTCCGCCATTTGTCTGTGGGTTTAGCTTTGGGTAGGCAGGCAGGGTAGTTCGCTCTCCAGCCACGCTAGCCAGGGTCCCCCCCAGTCATTGTGTGTCGCTGCTGGGAACAGTAGTACACCGCTCGCTCAGCCACACTATATATAGCATTGTTTACTGCCACTGTGTACCTCGCTCAGCCACGCTATATATATAGCATTGTGTTTTCTGACACTCTGTGTACACGGCTTAGCCTGACTAATATAGCATTGTGTGTACTGCCACTGTGCACCTCGCTCAGCCACGCTATATATAGCATTGTGTGTACTGCCACTGTGCACCTCGCTCAGTCACGCTATATATAGCATTGTGTGTACTGCCACTGTGCACCTCGCTCAGCCACGCTATATATATAGCATTGTGTTTTCTGACACTCTGTGTACACGGCTTAGCCTGACTAATATAGCATTGTGTGTACTGCCACTGTGCACCTCGCTCAGCCACGCTATATATAGCATTGTGTGTACTGCCACTGTGCACCTCGCTCAGCCACGCTATATATAGCATTGTGTGTACTGCCACTGTGCACCTCGCTCAGCCACGCTATATATATAGCATTGTGTTTTCTGACACTCTGTGTACACGGCTTAGCCTGACTAATATAGCATTGTGTGTACTGCCACTGTGCACCTCGCTCAGCCACGCTATATATAGCATTGTGTGTACTGCCACTGTGCACCTCGCTCAGCCACGCTATATATAGCATTGTGTGTACTGCCACTGTGCACCTCGCTCAGCCACGCTATATATATAGCATTGTGTTTTCTGACACTCTGTGTACACGGCTTAGCCTGACTAATATAGCATTGTGTGTACTGCCACTGTGCACCTCGCTCAGCCACGCTATATATAGCATTGTGTGTACTGCCACTGTGCACCTCGCTCAGCCACGCTATATATAGCATTGTGTGTACTGCCACTGTGCACCTCGCTCAGCCACGCTATATATAGCATTGTGTTTTCTGACACTCTGTGTACACGGCTTAGCCTGACTAATATAGCATTGTGTGTACTGCCACTGTGCACCTCGCTCAGCCACGCTATATATAGCATTGTGTTTTCTGACACTCTGTGTACACGGCTTAGCCTGGCTCTATAGCATTGTGTGTACTGCCACTGTGCACCTCGCTCAGCCACGCTATATATAGCATTGTGTTTACTGCCACTCTGTGTACACCGCTCAGCCAGACTATATACCGTTGTTTACTGACACTCTGTGTACACCGCTCAGCCAGACTATATACCATTGTTTACTGACACTCTGTGTACACGGCTCAGCCTGACTATAAAGCATTGTGTGTACTGCCACTGTGCACCTCGCTCAGCCACGCTATATATAGCATTGTGTTTTCTGACACTCTGTGTACACGGCTTAGCCTGACTATATAGCATTGTGTGTACTGCCACTGTGCACCTCGCTCAGCCACGCTATATATAGCATTGTGTGTACTGCCACTGTGCACCTCGCTCAGCCACGCTATATATAGCATTGTGTGTACTGCCACTGTGCACCTCGCTCAGCCACGCTATATATAGCATTGTGTGTACTGCCACTGTGCACCTCGCTCAGCCACGCTATATATATAGCATTGTGTTTTCTGACACTCTGTGTACACGGCTTAGCCTGACTAATATAGCATTGTGTGTACTGCCACTGTGCACCTCGCTCAGCCACGCTATATATAGCATTGTGTGTACTGCCACTGTGCACCTCGCTCAGCCACGCTATATATAGCATTGTGTGTACTGCCACTGTGCACCTCGCTCAGCCACACTATATATAGCATTGTGTTTTCTGACACTCTGTGTACACGGCTTAGCCTGACTAATATAGCATTGTGTGTACTGCCACTGTGCACCTCGCTCAGCCACGCTATATATAGCATTGTGTTTTCTGACACTCTGTGTACACGGCTTAGCCTGGCTCTATAGCATTGTGTGTACTGCCACTGTGCACCTCGCTCAGCCACGCTATATAGAGCATTGTGTTTACTGCCACTCTGTGTACACCGCTCAGCCAGACTATATACCGTTGTTTACTGACACTCTGTGTACACCGCTCAGCCAGACTATATACCATTGTTTACTGACACTCTGTGTACACGGCTCAGCCTGACTATAAAGCATTGTGTGTACTGCCACTGTGCACCTCGCTCAGCCACGCTATATATAGCATTGTGTTTTCTGACACTCTGTGTACACGGCTTAGCCTGACTATATAGCATTGTGTGTACTGCCACTGTGCACCTCGCTCAGCCACGCTATATATAGCATTGTGCTTTCTGACACTCTGTGTACACGGCTTAGCCTGACTAATATAGCATTGTGTGTACTGCCACTGTGCACCTCGCTCAGCCACGCTATATATAGCATTGTGTTTTCTGACACTCTGTGTACACGGCTTAGCCAGACTATATAGCATTGTGTGTACTGCCACTCTGTGTACACCGCTCAGCCAGACTATATAGCATTGTGTTTACTTCCACTCTGTGTCTGCTGGGCCTGGGAACAGTAGTACACCGCTCACCCGCCACTGTATAGCATTGTGCTCTGTGTCGCTGCTGGGAATAGTGGTACTGTATAGCATTTCTGTACTGCCACTGTACTGCTGCCAGTCAGCGTGTACTGTAAGGATAAGTGAAATGAGGAAGAAATCCGGTGAAAGAGGAAGGGGCAAGGGAAGAGGTGTTTCCCCTGACGGTTCACGTACAGGCCACAGGGGAGCACCCAAGAAAACCCACTCAATACCGCCCATGTTGTCCAGGACAACAACCCTCACAAATCCAAAAGAACAGGACCAGATAATTACTTGGATGACCTCTCAAGCGTCCAGCAGTGGGTTAAGCAGCACCAGCACATCACGCACGAGGTCCGAGTCCTCAGCCAGTTACAAGGAGCCAGTGGGCACAAAGCTGACACAACCGGCAGCGACACCACGCACACAACTGCCAGATAACCAGTCCTATGAATGACCTCAGGACACAATGGGGTATT
Source organism: Hyperolius riggenbachi (assembly GCF_040937935.1). Classification (NCBI taxonomy): domain Eukaryota; kingdom Metazoa; phylum Chordata; class Amphibia; order Anura; family Hyperoliidae; genus Hyperolius; species Hyperolius riggenbachi. Next base: position 425,742,512 of record NC_090646.1, read on the forward strand.
CGCAGGAGCTATTCCCAGCCCAACAAACTTCCACCTATGAAAGGTCAATGGAGGAACAGCCAGAAATGTTGTGCCCGGATTCACAACCATTAACTGTGGGAAATGCACCGCGCACTGAAATACAAGGCGAGTCCGAGGAGGACTCGGAAACCCAAATCCCAGAGCAAGTTGGGCAGGAGGGGTTGCAATTGCAGGAGGTCGGCCGACAAGATCTGGAAGACGACGTTGGAGTGAGCTGCGCAGAGGTTGTTCTGGGGAGCTCTACTCCACGGCGGCGGCCCCCCACAATGACATATGACGAGTTTGAGGAGATGGAAGAGGAGGGTATGGACAATGTGGACAGAGTCCCAGATTTTATTTGTGAACGAGAACATCGCCGTCGTAGCAGCAGCACAGATGAGTCTGTTGAAGAACCCACTGCTGCACGAGTTCGCCTTGTGCCACAAGGTAGGCGGCGCGCAATTTCAGGCACCACAAGCGTGGAAGTTAGAGTGAGAGGCAAAAGAGGAGGAAACAGAAATCGCCAGCAAGGAGGCAGGTGCTCCAAAGTCTGGGCTTTCTTTGAAGACTGCACTGAGGATGTTACCATGGCGATTTGCAAGGTGTGCAAGACTCGCCTGAGCAGGGGGAAAAGTATTAACAACCTCTCCACCACCAGCATGAGCCGCCACATGCTATCCAAACATCCCACTCTGTGGGCAAACGCGGCAGGACAGGGTACCAGCAACACTGACTCCCTTGGGTTCACCAGACTCACCACCAGACCCGCCTCAGCAGCAGCAGTAGCCCAGCCATTGCGTGGTTCACAACATTCACAAACATCAGACGACGCTGACACTGTCACTTTCCGGAGTAGTGCTCTTGAGGTCTCCCAGTGTTCATCAAACACAACAACCAACAGCCCTTCCGTGTGCAGCGCTACGGTTCAGTTGTCTGTGTCGGAGATGTTTGAGCGCAAGAGGAAATTGCCAGCAAATGACCCCCGGGCCGTAGCAGTAACAGCCAGCATAGCCAAGCTTCTGGCCTGCGAAATGCTGCCATATCGAGTGGTGGAGACAAACAGCTTCAAGGGCATGATGTCAGTGGCCATCCCACGTTACGTGGTTCCCAGCCGCTACCACTTTGCGCGCTCTGCAGTGCCTGAGTTGCATGAGCACGTGGTCAGCAAAATAACCCAAAGCTTGAAGAATGCCGTTGCCTGCAAGGTTCACCTCACCACTGACACTTGGACGAGTGCGTTCGGCCAGGGTCGATACATCTCCCTTACCGCGCACTGGGTGAACCTTGTGGAGCCTGGCAGCGATTCCTCACCTGCTACGGCGCGGGTGTTGCCCACGCCGCAAACAGCTGCACCGCCGTCCCTCCCACTGGATAACAACAGCAGCACCTACCTCTCTGACTCCTTCTCCTCCAACGCATCTCAAAGCTGTACCTCATCCGGAAACGCTAACCCAGCAGCAGTAGGATCATGGAAGCAGTGCAGCACAGCTGTTGGCATGCGTCAGCAAGCGTTGCTGAAGCTGATCTGCCTTGGGGATAAGCAGCACACAGGGGAGGAAATTTGGAAGGGAATAAAGGAACAGACGGATTTGTGGCTGGCACCGCTGGACTTGAAACCGGGCATGGTTGTGTGTGATAATGGGAGTAATCTCATTCGCGCTTTAAGGTTGGCTAAGCTGACACACATCCCTTGCCTGGCGCACGTGATGAACCTAGTAGTTCAGCGGTTCCTGAGGACATACCCAGGCGTGGCCGATCTTCTGTTGAAGGTGCGTCGAGTGGCCAAACATTGTAGAAATTCCAGTACTGCTTCGGGGGCACTCGCCAAGATGCAGGAGCGCTTCAATCTCCCCCACCATCGCTTGCTGTGTGATGTCCCTACGCGCTGGAATTCTACGCTGCACATGCTAGCACGCTTTTGTGAGCAGAAGAGTGCAGTGGTCCAGTACATGACGGCGCAGTACCGAGGCGCATCCGGACAGCTGCCAAGCTTCTGTGGATCCGATTGGGCCAACATGTTGGACCTCTGCCAAGTCCTCCAAAATTTTGAGCAATCCACGTTGCTTGTGAGCAGTGACAACTCTTCAGTCAGCATTACCATACCACTGCTGTGTTTACTGAAGAGGTCAATGTTGAAAATCAAGGAAACAGCTGTCATGATGCAACTGGGGGAATCTGAAGGAGAAAACGATCAGCGTGATGGTACCAACATCAGGCCATCCGCCTCAGGGAACGCTGGCCCCAGCAGCTATGACGAAGAAGAGGAGGAGGAACAGCTGGAGTTGGAGCAGGAATTTCATGCCACCACTGACGAGGGCCAGAGCGGTGCACGTTGGACTTCCACAATTCAGCGCGAATGGTCAGCAGAAGCAGACCAGGAGGAAGGTGACGACTATGATGCATCACAACAACTATCACAACGCTCACAAGAGGATGATGAGGATTCTGGTAGGACTCTTGCACACATGGCTCAATTCATGCTAGACTGCATTGAACGCGACCCACGCATTGTGCACATTCTGGACAACACCAATTACTGGGTTTATACCCTTCTGGATCCACGGTACAAACACAATGTTCCAAAACTGCTTGAAGAAAGAGTCAGACAGGTCAAAATGGAAGAATACCAGCAGGCCCTTGTGGAGACTTTAGAGAGGAGATTGACATCCTCCCCCTCCTCTAGCCAGCTGTACGCCGACAGACTGACTTCCGCAAACCCAGGACGACCAGGAGGGCAGCAAACAACGCAAGCCGCAGCTAGTGCCCAAAAGGGAATGGTATCGGCAGTGTCCTTGGAGTGGGAAAATTTTCTGACACCCATGCAGCAGCAGCCCACTGAACAGGAAGCGTGCAGATCCACCTCCAACACCGATCGCCTGGAGAAGATGGTCAAGGACTACATGTCAGATGACGTAGCTGTGTCGAACAATCCATCTGCACCCTTCAACTATTGGGTATCGAAGCTAGACACCTGGCACGAACTGGCAATGTACGCAATAGAGGTGCTGGCTTGCCCGGCAGCCAGCGTTATGTCGGAACGCTGTTTCAGTGCTGCAGGAGGCATCGTCACAGATCGGCGTATCCGCCTCTCCACAGAAAATGCAGACCGTCTGACTCAAATTAAAATGAATCAATCCTGGATTGGAAACGACTACGCAACACTCCAGGACCCCAACCAAGTAACATGACCAATGAACATCTGGGATGGTGTAGCGTTACCGGTCCCTGTTTATTGAACCTCTCATCTGTATTACATTTATGACTGCATGGCGGCAAAAAGCATTGCTGCTATATCCGCACGCTTTTTGTCCTCATGCAAGGCCTGGGTTGTTGTGTCTCAAAAAGCATGGCCTTCTCCTCCTGCGCCTGCTCCTGTTCCATCACGTGTGCTGCTGCTGCTGCTGGGTTAGCGTTGCCGGTCCCTGTTTATTGAACCACTTATCTTTATTACATTTATGACTGCATGGAGGTACAAAGCATGCTATCCGCACGCTTCTTGTCCTCATGCAAGGCCTGGGTTGTTGTGTCTCACAAAGCGTGGCCTTCTCCTCCTGCGCCTCCTCCTGTTCCATCACATCTGCTGCTGCTGGGTTAGCGTTGCCGCGTGGTCCCTGTTTATTGAACCACTTATCTTTATTACATTTATGACTGCATGGCGGTACAAAGCATGCTATCCGCACGCTTCTTGTCCTCATGCAAGGCCTGGGTTGTTGTGTCTCACAAAGTGTGGCCTTCTCCTCCTGCGCCTCCTCCTGTTCCATCACGTCTGCTGCTGCTGGGTTAGCGTTGCAGCGTGGTCCCTGTTTATTGAACCACTTATCTTTATTACATTTATGACTGCATGGCGGTACAAAGCATGCTATCCGCACGCTTCTTGTCCTCATGCAAGGCCTGGGTTGTTGTGTCTCACAAAGCGTGGCCTTCTCCTCCTGCGCCTCCTCCTGTTCCATCACGTCTGCTGCTGCTGGGTTAACGTTGCCGCGTGGTCCCTGTTTATTGAACCACTTATCTTTATTACATTTATGACTGCATGGCGGTACAAAGCATGCTATCCGCACCCTTCTTGTCCTCATGCAAGGCCTGGGTTGTTGTGTCTCACAAAGCGTGGCCTTCTCCTCCTGCGCCTCCTCCTGTTCCATCACGTCTGCTGCTGCTGGGTTAGCGTTGCCGCGTGGTCCCTGTTTATTGAACCACTTATCTTTATTACATTTATGACTGCATGGCGGTACCTCATGCAAGGCCTGGGTTGTTGTGTCTCACAAAGCGTGGCCTTCTCCTCCTGCGCCTGCTCCTGTTCCATCACGTGTGCTGCTGCTGCTGCTGGGTTAGCGTTGCCGGTCCCTGTTTATGGAACCTCTTATCTTTATTACATTTATGACTGCATGGCGGTACAAAGCATGCTATCTGCACGCTTCTTGTCCTCATGCAAGGCCTGGGTTGTTGTGTCTCACAAAGCGTGGCCTTCTCCTCCTGCGCCTCCTCCTGTTCCATCACGTCTGCTGCTGCTGGGTTAGCGTTGCCGCGTGGTCCCTGTTTATTGAACCACTTATCTTTATTACATTTATGACTGCATGGCGGTACAAAGCATGCTATCCGCACGCTTCTTGTCCTCATGCAAGGCCTGGGTTGTTGTGTCTCACAAAGCGTGGCCTTCTCCTCCTGCGCCACCCTCCTCCTGTTCCATCACGTGTGCTGCTGCTGGGTTAGCGTTACCGGTCCTTTTTCCTGGAACCTCTTATATGTATTACATTTATGACTGCATGCCGACAAAAAGCATGTTACCTGTGCAAAGAAAACAGACATTTCCCGCATTTAAAAGACAGTTTTCCCTTTGAAACTTTAAAATCGATTTTCTCAAAAACTATAACCTCTTTTTGCTAAAAAAAATTTTTCTCTTGTACCCACTCCCAAGGTGCACATACCCTGTAAATTTGGGGTATGTAGCATGTAAGGAGGCTTTACAAAGCACAAAAGTTCGGGTCCCCATTGACTTCCATTATGTTCGGAGTTCGGGTCGAACACCCGAACATCGCGGCCATGTTCGGGCTGTTCGGCCCGAACCCGAACATCTAGATGTTCGCCCAACACTAGTCCTGGGCAGCAGTGGTGAGTCCAAGGAGGATTTAGAAAGCCTTTGTACTATCTAGGGGCTTCCCGTTTCTTATCTAAATCTTATCCTCTTTTCCCCTTCCTTTTCCTATGCTTTAATATTATAAAAGCAAAGTCTCCAGTTCTGATGACTACCAATTAGGAAATATTGGCCCATATGCAATTCACTTTTTCTCCTGAGTTTTCTCTTAGGTGTTTTTCACAACTTGTCAATTGTCATAAAATGCATTTGAAGCCACTAGCAAGCAAGAAAATAGTTTTGTAAAGAAGATGAAAATTATCTCCTAGGAGATAACGCAGGTGAAAAATTTAATTGCATATGGGCATAGGGCTCATATACAATTCCCTGTTTCTCCTAAGTTTTCTCCACCTTGTCAATAAAATACCTTTTAAACCATTTACAAACAAGAAAATGCTCAAAATAATTTAAGTACTTTTTTTATCTACTTTATGGTACTTTTTTAATTGCAAAATGCTGAAAATTATTTTAAACAAAAGATGAAAAATTGTCTCCTAGTAGAAAACTCAGGAAAAATAAGTTAATTGCATATGGGCCATTGTTCTCAATATTTTCTTTATGATTCAGTAGAAAATAAGGCGTTTGAGCTTACAACAGCTTTTGATCTAAACCCTTAGGTGGAGCCCTAACCAGTAGAGATGGCCCAAACTGTTCACTCAGTGAACAACGTGTGTTTGCATTTGCGTCTGTTCGCAAAGATATGGCAACCGCCCCCTATACATTATGATGGAGCCAAACATTTAACCCTCACAACAGAGTCAGCAGACACATGGCAGCCAATCAGCTATCCCTCCCATCTGGACCAACCCCGACCAATCAAAAAGCCAGCACATCAGCCATTTTACACTCTGACTATGTGCTATGGGAAGCAGTCTAGGGAGAGAGCTTTACTGCAGATATGGAAAGCGTTAGTTAGGCCTGTGTTCTGTGTCCCCAGTGGAGTTTGTTGCTGCTTTAGTACCAAATTCACCATCTACATAACTCCCAGAGCCCTTCTAAAGGCTGTGTTTTTATCTTGTGATATTGCTGTTCATTGTGTCCACACAGTGCACTTTATCTGTTGCAGACAGGTGCAGTCAGTGCTTAGGGCTACCCTTCTAAGGGCTGTTTTTCTTTTTCTTGATATTGTTATATTGCAATTCTATGTATTCATTGCACCCATTAGCTGTTGGAGACAAGTCTCCTAGTAGTGCACCAACTTGATAAATCAATCGCCCTCCTAAGGGCTGTTTTTCTTTTTCTTGCTATTGTTATATTGCAATTCTGTGTGTCCAGTACACACGTTAGCTGTCAGAGATAGGTATGCTAGTCCTAGTAGTGCACCGACCATAACCCAATAATCCTTCACCTCCACTACTGGCATCTAGTATCCTCTACTGCTCCCTGTATAAGGCCTCAGTGCATAATCAGCGATTTTTTGTCACTTAACTGTCATTGAACTACCTCAGTCCGACCACAGAGGCTGGAAAACTGCGATCGCCTGCACTCCTGCGAACGTGTGCACAAGCACAGCGGCCACTACACTACACTACTGTGGATATCGACACTCTAAGGAGTGATGAACCCCTGGACTACTGGACCTGTGTGGCCTGAGCTCTCACAATTTGCCATCGAACTTCTGTCTTGTCCCGCCTCAAGCGTCCTGTCAGAAAGGACATTCAGTGCAGCAGGAGGGATTGTCACTGTGAAGAGATGTCGCCTTGATCAAAAAAGTGTTGACTACATGACCTTTAATTAAAATGAATGAGGCATGGATCCTGAAGGGTTACTGCCTCAGGCGATACTAGGCCAACACTGGGCCCACACTGCAGAACCAGTGTTTTTCTGGTCACTTTACTGTCATTGAACTACCTCAGCCCGACAATAGGGGCTGGAAAACCGACATCACCTGCACTCTTGCCAAAGTGCGCACAACTACACAAAGATTGTCACTGAGAGGGCTAATATTTATGTCCTGGAGGTGTCAACTAGTAAAAAATAATGATTTGCTCACCTAATGTTATCACTAAATCTCTTTGCGGTTGTTTGCGGTGCATTAACCACTTGAGGACCCACCCTTTACCCCCCCCTTAAGGACCAGCGTTATTTTTTGTGATCTGTGCTGGGTGGGCTCTGCAGCCCCCAGTACAGATCAGGTTTCATGCAGAGTGATCAGATTGCCCCCCTTTTTTCCCCCCTATGGGGATGGTGTGCAGGGGAGGTCTGATCGCTCTGGTGGGCAGGCTAGTTGCGGGGGGGGGCACCTAAAAGCCCCCCTCCGCGGCAAAATTCCCCCCTCCCTCTCCTACCTGCTCATCCCCGGTGATCGGGGCTGCACAGGACGCTATCCGTCCTGTGCAGCCAGTGACAGGACGTCCCCTGTCACATGGCGGCGATCCCCGGCTGCTGATTGGCCGGGGATCGCCGATCTGCCTTATGGCGCTGCTGCGCAGCGGCGCCGTACAATGTAAACAAAGCGGATTATTTCCGCTTGTGTTTACATTTAGCCTGCGAGCCGCCATCGGCGGCCCGCAGGCTATTCACGGAGCCCCCCGCCGTGAATTGACAGGAAGCAGCCGCTCGCGCAAGCGGCTGCTTCCTGATTAATCAGCCTGCAGCTGGCGACGCAGTACTGCGTCGCTGGTCCTGCAGCTGCCACTTTGCCAACGCACGGTATAAGCGTGCGGTCGCAAAGTGGTTAAACGCAGCGTTTTGTCTGTCAGTGTGAACCGGACCCTACCCTTACACTACCTTATCACCGTGTATGCACGTTGGACGTTTTAAAGCACTTAATTTCACAAATTTGGGAATGTAATGTGATTTATCCCCTTTAGAAATTAAAACACGACTCTGTGTCAACTATGTAATTTTTGGTGGGACTTTTGCCATGGATTCCTCTCTGGGATGCCGTGATCCAGGTGTTAGACCCCTTGAAACAACTTTTCCATCACTTTTGTGGCCAGAAACAGTCCCTCTAGGTTTTCAAAATTCACCTGCCCATTGAAGTCTATGGCGGTTCGCCTGTTCGCAAACTTTTGCGGAAAATTTGTGAAAATTTCCTGTTTTCTATATCACAACTAACCAGATGTCATAGTTTAATTTTGACATTACTTTTCCTAATTAAAATTGTATATATATATATATATATATATATATATATATATATATATATATATATAACCTAATAAACAAAATAAAACCTAAACAACCCATCCCCAAACAAAATGAAAAACAAGAAACCAAAAAAAAACTAAACAACAACTATATTCTGTCTGGTATAGTTGTAAGCATTTTGCACAATAATCGTACAAGAAGATACAGAGGTTCTTAAATTTCACATTGAAAATCTATTATAAATAAAAAATATTACATATAAAGAGCTTGATTTACTAAACTTAACAGTGTCACCTATGCTTTACTTAAAATCAATGTTGCTTGATTGTGAAAGTGTACTCATTAGAGTTGATGAATGAAAAGCAATTAATTCCAGCTTGCATGTAAATTTAATGCAAATTGGCAAAATTATGCAGCTTGCAAATGGGCCACTCAAAAATGACTTTAAGTTCATTTGATTGGCCCATTTCTAAGCTGCAAACAAGCTGAATGAAATTTACATGCAAGCTGGAATTATTTACATCTTATAGTCCTCCTTTATTGCCCATACTGGGGCACAGGGTTCAAGCCACAGCAATCTGCTAAAGTTCTAGCACTTCATCTCTGGAAAAAAAACAACAACTATCTATTATCCTGTAGAAAAAAAAGGATATAGCACAAGAAAAAGGTGAACCACTTGGTTTTGTGAATGCTAAATATAAAGCTTAAAGGGAACCTTAACTGAACGGGGGGTAAAGAGTTTCACTTACCTGGGGCTATTACCAGCCCCCTGCAGCAGTCCTGTGCCCTCGGAGCCGCTCTGGAATCCTCCGGTCCCCCGCTGTCACTTAGTTTCATTTTTGGCGACTCACCAGTCGGCCGGCCGCCATGCGTTTTATTGGACGCATTCCCTACTGCAATTAGCGCTGTTGTGGACCGCAACGCGTACAAAGATACGCGTTGCACATATCTACGCGTATTTTTGTATACGTTGCGGTCCGCTACAGCGCTAATTGCAGTAGGGAATGCAGTTCAGTGAAACTCTTTAACCCCCATTCAGTTAAGGTTCCCTTTAATGATTTGTTGGATCCATCAATGTATTAATCAGTGAATGAATTTTAGATTTTTTTACCCCAAAACGTACATTGGGACTTTCTAGGTGTGCGTAAAGTCTGTTGCTTTTTATTGGCGCTAGTAGTAATCATTTTGTAGCCTCTCAGCATGACTTTACATACTGTATACAGTGGGATGCGAAAGTTTGGGCAACCATGATTTTCCTGTATAAATCGTTGGTTGTTACGATAAAAAATTTCAGTTAAATATATCATATAGGAGACACACACAGCAATATTTGAGAAGTGAAATGAAGTTTATTAGATTTACAGAAAAGTGTGCAATAATTGTTTAAACAAAATTAGGCAGGTGCATAAAAAAAGCAAAGAAATGAAATCAATATTTAGTAGATCCTCCTTTTACAGAAATTACCGCCTCTATACGCTTCCTGAGAGTCTGGATTCTGCTTGAAGGTATTTCGGACCATTCCTCTTTACAAAACACCTCTAGTTCATTCAGGTTTGATAGCTTCCGAGCATGTACAGCTCTCTTTAACTCACACCACAAATTTTCAATTATAGTCAGGTCTAGGGACTGAGATGGCCATTCCAGAATGTTGTACTTGTTCCTCTGCATGAATGCCTTAGGCCTCGTTCAGACTATACGCGCTGCCATGCGCATTTTGGCAGTGTGTATAGTGTGCGACGCGCAAGAACGGTAGAATGGCATAGACAGCCCTTCTACCGTTCCCATCATATGCGCTGCGTGGCAGCGCGATTGCGCTATCGCATGCTGCACGCATTTTTGGGAATCGCAGCGCAGATCCCATTCATTGTAATGAATGGGATCTGCAGCGCAGCGCATAGTAGCGCAGATGGCGTGCGATCGGACGCGTTGCGTTCTGATCACACATCCATCTGCGCTAAATGATGTGAACGAGGTCTTAGTGGATTTTGAGCAGCGTTTAGGGTCGTTGTCTTGTTGAAAGATCCAGCGCCGGTGCAGCTTCAGCTTAGTCACTGATACCTGGAAATTGGTCTCCAGAATCTACTGATTCTGAGTGGAATCCATGCATCCCTAAACTTTGACAAGATTTCCAGTCCCTGCACTGGCCACACAGCCTCACAGCATGATGGAACCATCACCATATTTTACTGTAGGTAGAAGGTGCTTTTCTTGCACTGCTGTGTTGTTTTTCCGCCATGCTTAACGCCCCTTGTTATGCCCAAATAACTCAATTTTAGTTTCATCAGTCCACAGTACCTTATTCCAAAATGAAGCTGACTTGTCCAAATGTTCTTTAGCATATCTCAGGTGGCACTGTTTGTGCTGTGGGCGGAGAAAAGGCTTCCTCGGCATCACTCTTGCATACAGCATCTCCTTGTGTAAAGTGCGCCGATTGTTTGAACGATGCACAGTGACTCCATCTGCAGCAAGATGATGTTAATGGTCTTTGGTTGCTGGTCTGTGCGTTGACTTTGACTGTTCTCACCATTTGTCACTTCCGTCTATCCGAGATTTTTCTTGGTCTGCCACTTCAAGCTTTAACTTGAACTGAGCGTGTGGTCTTCAATTTCCTCAATATGTTTCTAACTGTGGAAACAGACAGCTGAAATCTCTGAGACAGCTTTCTGTATCCTTCCCCTAAACAATGATGGTGAACAATCTTTGTCTTCAGGTAATTTGAGAGTTGTTTTGAGACCCCCATGTTGATACTCTTCAGAGAAAATTAAAAGAGGAGGGAAACTTACAATTGACCCCCTTAAATACCTTTCTTATAATTCACCTGTGTATGTAATTCACCTGTGTATGTAGGTGAGGGGTCACTGAGCTTACCAAGCCAATTTGAGTTCCAATAATTAGTTCTAATGGTTTTGGAATCAATAAAATGCCCAAATGTATGCACCTGCCTAATTTTATTTAAACAATTATTGCACACTTTCTCTAAATTCAATAAACTTCATTTCACTTCTCAAATATCAGTGTGTGTGTGTGTCTCCTATATACATTTAATTGACATTTTTTATTGTAACAGCCAACGATTTATACAGGAAATTCATGATGATTAACAAGGTTGCCCAAACTTTCGCATCTCACTTCATACATTCACTGAGCACTTTCTTCTTCACATTCTTCTGTACATATTTTATTCATGTAGTGGCCTAGATAACTGATTCTGTGAGCACAGTGCAATCCATGGAATCATGGAGATACACAACTGACGTGTAAGTCACACATTCATATCACACCAACTTGGGGGAAAACCATGTATTATTCCTCTTGACAGATGTTAGAAGGATCAATTTTATTTGCACACAGTCCTGCATGACAATAAGCAGGCTGTATCTTTCACATGAAGCCACACAGATGTTAGTCTCTGCACAAATGTATCTGTACACAGGTGAAACATGGAGTACAACAAATTCCAATATTTATGTTGAGGTGAAGAAATTAAATGCTTAACTACCTGCGGACCGAGCGAGTATAAATCTACGGCGGGCAGGGGGCGCTGCGGTCCTGACCGGACGTAAACTCTACGTCCCATTGACCTTGCGCCCCAGCCCGGCCCCGTCGCTCGGTCCGCTCTGCCCCCGCTGCAATGTGATGCCCTGCCGCCTCTATGACGGCAGAGCACTGTGAGCCGGGCAGGAGCCGTTTTCATTGGCTCCTGGCCCTGTCATTTCTGTAAGCCGTTCCCATTGGCTTACATGGAATGACAGGGTCAGGAGCCAATGAAAGCGGCTCCTGACCGGCGCACAGCGCTCTGCCGTCATAGCGACAGCAGAGAGAGCAGCATACGGCGGGGACAGAGCGGCGTGTATGGCGGGAGCGACTGTAACTTGTGGCGATTCGTCGGGAAGCGGCGGTTTGCTGGACCAGCACCCTCTGGTCCTTAAGGGGGCAGAGGGTGCTGGTCCAGAAAGGGTTAAACATTGATGTACAATTGTATACAAACACAAGCTATATAGACAACAGCTGTTTTCATGCATGTATTGTTAAAATGTCATCCCCTATTCCCCTCCTGGCCAAGTTCAACAGGATACGGGACTTCAACATATCACTAGAAACCAGGCCATGAAGCCAGGCAAGTTAGAATGAGAATCAGAATCAATTTTATTTGGCCAAATAAGTTTACACTTCCAAGGAATTTACAAGTCAAGGACAGTATATAATTGAAAGTGGTAGTAAACAGGATTAAAAGTGTTCATTTTCAGTTCTGTGCTGTAATGCTTTCCAGTCCTAGCAGCTCTAGAGTGATTCCTTATTAAGCATGGCTGCCACCTGAGGAACATAGCTGTTCCTATGCCTGGAAGTTTTTGTTGCAACTGATCGGTACGGAATATCACTCCCAAAGAAATGAGTTGGAAAATGGAGTGAGCAAAGTGAGAGGCAATCTTGGACACTCTCTTTCTGCACCTGCTAGCATAAGGATCCTGCAGGAAAAGTAAGTTACACACCCCTCTTAAACATGAGAATGTAAATCTTTTTTTGAAGATGCGTTTTAAAAATAGCAAAAATGCAGAAACACAAATACGTAAAAACAATGTAGCTACTGCATGTAATTGCATAATACACATTACGTAGTTTGTGTAAATGCAGCTAAAAATTAAATATACTGCCTTTAAATGTAAAATTCCCTGGCATATAGTGAATATACCGCAATATAAGTCCTACTCCAATTCTGGAAAAAACAAAAATCCTCATTAGATCTTTTGATTAATCCCATAATTAGTCTTTTGCAGGATGCCTTTGGTATATGAAACAAATCACTGGTGGGCAGAATTTTTAAAAGTCTAATCATTTCAGGACCCTACTGTTAACTTCTTTTCATTTCAATTGATAATGTAGAAAAGTATCAATATGTTCTTTTTATATGAGGCAGAAAACTGATGGCTAGCATAGTACAATACTCTAGTGCTCTTTTTTTACATGCTGATAAAACCAATACCATATGCAGCATACACTGAGAAGTGCCCAACTGAATAGCTGAGCAATGGTAACCAAAGTATCACACCAAGAAATTTCAATAATTAAAGCATTACTTAGCTCAATCAAATACACCTAAAATCAGTCCGGAGAATAAGTGGGAGATTTCTGCTAGAATCAATAGCAATCTAGTGAAAGCCCTGGGACTCAGCACTCCCTTAATTACATATTGTGCTGCCTCATGGTGTGTGCGTGGGCTATTGCTAAGTGGAGTGGAAATTAGAGAATTTTTCATTGGCCTTGTTTTGTTCTTATGAATATGTGTAAAAGACTGCAATTTAGGTCAGAATCAAAGTATATGAGAAACGAAAAGACCTCACCTAGCTGCAACACTTAATTACAGATGGTGAAACTGTGCAGTATAATTTATTAGGACATTGCTTAAAAGGGAGGGTTTGCGTTCAATCCAAACATTATACGTATTATATATGCCTTTAATTATATATTTAGGATTTTATTATTGCTTTCTACGCAAAGGATTATAACAACGTGCTATTTCTGTGTGGCAAGATACTGTACTGTAGATGAACCCATAAGGTTCAGAGCAGAATAAAATTTGCTATAAAATAATGATAAGCCTTTAACTCAATATACTGAAGGCGCAACCCCAAAAGCTATGTAGCTTGCAGTAAATATACAGCATGTGCTGGCAAGTGGAAGGCATTCATATGGACTGAAAACCATAAATCTCAGCTCTTAGTCACGCGCGTTGTGCAGTCACTTGTTTTGTAATATGTATATCCTTATTTGCATTTTATGACTGATTGTATCGCTCTCTGTTTAATAGCTATCATTTAATAAACTAAGCTTGTACATTACGAAATATGATGCTACGGCAACCATGTTTATACTGTTTAATGACACATTGATTTAATGTGCTCACAAACACAACTCCAATTTTAGGGGGGGGGGGGGTCAATATTTTTAATTTCTGGATGTAGCTAGACAAACAGAAACAAAACAGGTTATAGGAAACACTTCTATAAATAATAGGAAAACTTGTCAAACTTATTAAAATGGCTCTTATTCAATTCCTTTTTCTCTCCTAAGTTTTCTCCTTGGATGCATATTTTATTCATATTCTGTTTAACATAACTTGTCAGCACTCTGGAATTGAAGAAGGCCAGTGCTCTCTTCACTGGTCTTCCAAAAAAGGACTTGTACCGCCTACAGCTGATACAGAATACTGCTGCCAGACTGCTAACCAACTAACCCCGTCACTGCCACATAACGCCAGTCCTGCACTCCCTCCACTGGCTACTTATAGAATGGAGGGTCCTATTCAAGATCAGCCTACTGACATTTAAATCCCTGAATAATCTAGGCTCTGGATACATGAAAGAAATGTTGCAGCTGCGTAGCAATCCCCGCATTCTCAGATCCACAGGTTCTAATAATCTAGTCATACCCAGAGTTCACTTGGAAACTTTTGGTCCCAGAGCCTTCTGTCATGCTGCTGCTATGTATTGGAACTCCTTACCTCAACAGATTAGGACAGCTCCATCCCTGGACGTGTTTAAATCCAGACTGAAAACCCACCTGTTCAATTTGGCATTTGCAGAAATATAACTTTTGTTGGGTGAATACTTCATCCTACTACCAATTACTGAATCTGAGAGAGCCTAAGTGCTTTGAGTCCTATGGGAGAAAAGTGTTATAGAAATGTTATTGTATTATTGTATTGTATAAGTACCAAAAGGTAGGTGAAAAGGTACTGTCAAGTATTTTCTTCTTTGCTGGTGGCTTAAAGGGCATTTTATTGATAAGGTGTAAAAATATCACCAGGAGGAAACTTGAGGAGAAAAAGTGAATTAAATAAGGGCAATTGAGTGCAGTACAGGGGCATAACTAGAGAGGAGCAACCCCTGTGATCACAGGGAGGCCCAGAGCTGTGGAGGGCCCCCAGCTACTAGCAATCCTTCCACTGATAAAAGGGACTATACATAAGATAATGTGGTTTTGTGGCTACTCTTGTTATGTGTGTATATCATGAAGGCCAAACTTGTTTTATGACCCTTGTGAGATGGGCCGTGAACGGCACCAAGGGGAGGCAAGGGAAGAGGTGTGAAAATTGAGGGGGCAACATCAAAGTTTCCTGGGGGGCCCATGATTTGCAGTTACACCACTGATGCAGTATATACAGAGCATAGCCCTAATTCAATTTACTTTTTCTCCTAAGTTTTCTCCTAGGTGATATTTTCACACTTTGTGAATAAAATACCCTTTAAACCACTAGCAAACAAGAAAATACTCAAAACTATTTTGATAGTACTTTTCACCTACTGTTTGATACTTTTTAAATTGCAAAGAGCTTCAAAAGTATTATAAAGAGAAGATGAAAAAATATCTGTAAGGAGAAAACTCGGGAGGAAAGGTTAATTGCAATTTGCAAGGTCATGGGCCAATATGCAAATTGCCTTTTCACCTGAATTTTCTCCTAAGTGATATTTTCACATGTCGGTAAAAAACCAGTTAAACTACCAGCAAGCCAGAAAATACTCAGAATAATTTTGACAGTACTTTTTCAACTACTTTTTAGTACTTTTCCAATTGTAAAGTACTGAAAACTTATTTTAAATATACGATGAAGAGACAACTCAGGAGAAAAAGTGAATTACATATGTCAAAAAGATCTAGAGCCCATCTCTAGGTTTATTTTAGTAGGGTTACAGTTATAATTCCTTTGTAGAGGTGGCCCGAACCTCCGATTTTAGGTTTGTGGTTCGTAAACCTCCAGTGAAAGCTCAGTTCACGCGAAATTTCGCGAACCGCAATAGACTTCAATGGGGAGGCGAACTTGGAAAACTAGAAAAATGTATGCTGGTCACAAAAGTGATGGAAAAGATGTTTCAAGGGGTCTAACACCTGGAGGGGGGCATGGCGGAGTGGGATAGACGCCAAAAGTCCCGGGGAAAAATCTGGATTTGACACAAAGCAGCGTTTTAAGGGCTAAAATTACATTGAATGCTAAATTGCAGGCCTAAAGTGCTTAAAAACATCTTGCATGTTTATACCTCAATCAGGGAGTTTAATTAGAGTACTGCTTCACACTGACACAAAAACTCACTGTGTAACGCACTGCAAACAGCTGTTTGTGTAGTGACGGCCGTGCTGGACTGGTGCGCAGTGCAGGTCGTGGCAGTTTTTAAGCCCATATGGTCGCCGGGCTGAGGTAGCTGAATGACAGAACAGTGACTGTCCAGCTGATCAAATTTGGTCTGTCCACAATAAAGCAACGACCTTATTATCTTGTGTATGTGCCCCCCCTGAGACACTCATATAGTCGGCGGTCATTGCTTCATTGTGATACGCAAGCCCCTTCACCGTGGCAAGGTAATGATCATGAAGGGGAATTGGCACATGTAAATGCCTTTTGTTTTGTTGTTGCAGCCGCAGTGCAGCCAGAAAAATTAGGCAGGCATGTACATGCACCAGAAAAAATATTATAGAGGCTGCTGTTAGCAGCGGCCTTAAAAATTCAGGAATCCGCCTGGAGTCCTGGACCCTGTTGGTGGTGGCCGGAGAAGGCAGTCAAGTGGCCTGCAGGCAGAGATGCTGTGTGGGGATTGATTTAGTCTTCGGGCAGACCTGACCGTGCTTTGCAGACCACGTGGTCAGATGTTCGCTTGACCCAACACTGTGTGCCAGAGATGACACCACTTGCCTTTCAACATAACGGTACAGTTTGGGTATCGCCTTTTTTGAGAAATAATTGCATATCTTCCACTGCGTTGTGTGGATCTGCTTTTGTGTGCTGCTTTCTCTCAGGTGGTCATCTCAATGCAGTTTGTGCTTTGTAATCATGTGCCTTCGTAAGATAGTTGTCCCTATGCGGGTCTTGGTCTTTCCACTGCTCAATTTTCGGTGGCAGAGGGTACAGATGGCATTGCTCTTATTTGAGGCAGACACACAAGAAAATGTCCACACCGCTGAGCTCTGAGGTGATGGCACTTTGGTGGTGGCAGCTGACTGAGTGTTAAGTGGGGTTCCAGAATCAGAGCAGGAGGAGGAAGATATGTCACGCTTCCATGCGGAAGCTGAGAAAGATGAGGTGTTCTGTATTAAATAGTCAACTACGTCCTGACAATATTGGGGGTTGATAGCACATGCCTTCTTCTGAACACTGTACTTTGGTCGCGGGCCGCACGAAAGCGCGACCTCGAACAGACCTGCCTGGCCCTTTGCCTTTTGTTTTGTCCATATTAGGGTGATGAAGTGAAAGGTATGCACTGACTTGACTAATACAATGTGCAGTCAGTCACACAGGTGCAGTTAACAGGTGTGCACTGCGTGCGCTCACGTTGGTAGGTGGGTGCACTGAAGTGAACAACAGGTAGTAGGTATATGCAGTGATGGGTATTACATGTGCACCTGTCACACACAGACAGGTACCGGATAGGAACAATGACACTGCGTGCATTCACGTAGGTAGGTGGGTGCACTGAAGTGAACACAACAGGTAGTAGGTATATGCAGTGATGGGTATTACATGTGCACCTGTCACACACAGACAGGCACAGTGACACTGACTGACAGAGCTTTATATAATGCAAGTGGGCCACACAGAAAAAAAAATAGATCATAAGAACAATATTAGATTTCAAAGGAGCTGTTGAGGGGTGCTTTTTTAGCAATAACAATCAGCCAGGAGCAAGCTAACAAGCCTACAAGAGCCTAACTAAGCTTTCCCTATGAGAGTCTGCAGCAGCTATCCCTTCACTAATTACTGCAGGCACACGAGTGAGTCCACTGCCTGATGCTGCCTGCCTTTTATAAGGGGGGGTGGGTCTCCAGGAGGGAGTGTAGCCTAATTGGCTACAATGTGCCTGCTGACTGTGATGTAGAGGGTCAAAGTTGACCCTCATGATGCACTATGGGGGCGAACTGAACTTCCGGAAAAGTTTCCGGTTCGCCACGATCGCGAACCATGGAAGTTCACCGGGAACCATTCACCAGCGAATCGATCGGGCCATCTCTATTCCTTTGTAGAGCTGAATCTTCTAGTGATCTTGTTGTCTACAGACTGAGAAATAGATTCCGGATGAAGACTTTAAAACAAAGAGTGTGGAAAATGAAAGAGTCAATCTAGTGTAGCACGTAGAGGAATGTATATGAATCTTTATCATATGGAGAGATACTCATAAATAAGGGTCTCCTTACAAGTCCACCACCAGATAATGGCATTGACCCCATCATCATTAGGGTATTTGACGGTAGACTGAAGGAGGGGCGGAGTTCCGCCCCCAAACAGGAGATGCACGCGCAGCTTGGGCACAATTTTCTGCACTGCGAGCCCCAAGGACTTTATGCTGACCAGTGTTAGGCAGTTAGGCAGCGTTAGGCCACCCATCGGCGTGACGCAGCCGGCAAGCAGTTAATAAGGAATTTAAGTGGTGAACTTATTTAAATAAAAGACCACCGATATAGCCAAGGATTTATTAAACACTCTGACAAATCATTTAGCGGGATTCACTCACTTCTTTGGTAAGTACACTGCCTATACTGCCTGTACTGAACTGCACAATGTGCTAGCCATAGGATAGCTAAAAAAATCCCTAAGCATGTGTATATAATTCCTATGAAGATTTCTCTTTAAAAAAAAAGTAAAAAAAAGTGTAGTGTAAAAATATAAATTAGACTGAAATATATAATATTTACAAAACCTGTAAAAGCATCAAAGAAGATCACTATCTTACATGTATAAATCAAGAGGTATAAATTAAAAAGATTTTGTTATCAACATCAAAATGTATTCACTCCCTTGGGCATATCAATTGCTCCATTATTAAAGTGATATACAAAGTATTTCCTTAAAATACCCCATGTGATAAATACCCACAGGAAGTCCCATATATTTATAAAATGCTTGCATGATACTGTTTTGTTTTAACTTTTCAGACTGCATAATAGTATGCAGTACACAAGTCAAATCCTTGTTCTCACTCGTGCTGTTAACCACTTGACCACCAGAGCAATTTTCACCTTTCAGCGCTCCTTCCATTCGTTTGTCTATAACTTTACCACTACTTAACACAATGAACTAATCTATATCTTGTTTTTTCTGCCACCAATTAGGCTTTCATTGGGGGGTACATTTTGTTAAGAGCTACTTTACCGTAAATGCATTTTAACAGGAAGAATAAGAAAAAAACAGAAAAAAATAATTATTTCTCAGTTTTCAGCCATTATAGTTTTAAAATAATACATGCCTCCATAATTAAAATCCACGTATTGTATTTGCCCATTTGTCCCGGTTATTACACCGTTTAAATTATGTCCCTATCACAATGTTTGGCGCCAATATTTTATTTGGAGATTAAGGTGCATTTTTTTCAGTTTTGCATCCATGCCTAATTACAAGCCAATAGTTTATAAAGTAACAGTGTTATACCCTCTTGACATAAATATTTAAAGAGTTCAGTCCCTAAAGTAACTATATATGTATTTTTTTAATTGTAATTTTTTTTTTTTACAAAAAAAAATTGGGGTGTGTGGGAGGTAATGAGTTAATTTATAATGTAAAACTAGGTTTTTATTTATGAAAAATGTTTTTGGATGTAGTTTTACTATTTGGCCACAAGATGGCCACAGTCATTTGTGGTGGGAATGGAGCTGCCATCAATATATATATTATAGTTATTATTAGAGACCACAATCGTCACTACGAAACACACTGACCTGGTGGGGCAAAACAGACCAACAAAAACTCTTATTATATACAGACTGCTACAGGAACAGGTAATGAACAGGTAATGAACAGGTAATGGAGTTCCAACAAACACTATGACATATTTTGCAACACAGACCTCCTATAGGCAGTCTAAGGGCCCGTTTCCACTTGTGCGGTGTGGAATCCCCGCGGATCCCCCGCTGACGAACTCGCATTCGGGTATTTTACCACGATTTCGCATGCGATTTCGCATAGGTTAGTATTGATGCGATTTTAACCATGTCACTGCCTGTGTGATTTAACATTACTTTCTATGTGAAATCGCATGCAAAATCGCGGTAAAATACGCATGCCAAAACCGCATGCAATTTCCCTATTAAATACATTAGCGGCGATTTGCATAGAGGTGTGTGGGAAGCGACTTCTGATGGCTCTTCCATGCAAATTTCTCCCGCACAGAAAACCGCTCAGGATTACTGACAAGTGGAAACAGGGCCATCCACTTGTATTGGCTATGCGAATCCGCATGCGGACAACGCATGCAGATTCGCGATAGTGGAAACGGGCCCTAAGTAAAGTGAGGTTCAGTGTAAAAATGAAGAATCTGCTTACCCCAGAGTCCAACAAGCTCCAAATTTACTGACAGGACAGCTCATGTCATTCCCTTACTGCCTGCGTATGTTGACCTTCCTTCATTTTGGAAGGTGATCAAAAATAATCTGTCCTTCACTACCATACATACAATATCAAATATCTGGACATCCTTTTAAACATTAAAACAATAAAGAAAATTGAAACATCTTTTGTAAAACACATGAATGCCAATAATTATGTTGATTTCAAGAGTAACCATCACAAACCCTAGCCTTTTGTGCTGAAAATTGGTCTAACAAATTAACAAAAAATGGCAAGGATAGAACATGAGTAGTGATGATCATAATGTGCTAATTATGGTTTCACGAAATTGGGTGTAATTTTCATTCCATAACATTTTGTGTAATTATGAATGAAAATGACATTTTTGGAATTGCCATAATTTTCCTAATTATGATTATTTTCATGACAAAATGTTCATAATTATTAACATTTTTCGTAATTACAGTCATTTTTTTTGTGATGAATTTTGTGTAAAACACAAAATTACTTTTTCGTGTTACTCATATTTTTGTAATTTTGAGTAATTTTTCACAATTATGCTAAATTATGAAATTATGAATGAAACACAAAATTACGATTTCATGCAAAATTCAGACAAGAATTTACAAACTTTAGGATAATTTAGAATTACAATTTTGTTCCGTAAAATGTGAAATTTAGGCTCATCATCACTAGACATGAGCAGCACAAACTCACCAGTTAAAGAAACAACTTTACCAGTGATAGATAGTTGTCTTAGGTTTCAAGTAGGGACTCTGTCATAAAGATGATTGGTCATGGTTAGATGGTCAACCAAGAAAATGCCAAACCGGTAATGTACACAATATCAAAGCAGAATTTGAGTGTTCATATTACAGATACTCTCTTTCTCATGGACTCACACTGAATCCTCCATTGCCAAAATAAAATATACATCCTTAAATTTCCATAGCTCTACTAACATGTTAAACTAAAAAAGGAGTATTTTAAGATTCTTAAGGATTCACTCTCTGGTTAAATGATTTGCAGAAAGAGACCTTATTTTTAAAGTGCAGGGAATATTAAACCAAACAACGTGAACTAATCTGACAGGGTTAGATGTATTGGGATATGAACAATCTTTATCATTTCATTAAAACCATATCTATCTGCTGTCAGAGAGCACCTCTGACAAACACTGTACATTTCAGAAAGGTTGAAATTTTAATTCAAGTCTTTGAGGCTATGAAAATCTTTCCATTCTCCTTCCATGTCGGTGCACCCTGATTCCAGGAAATTGTTCTCATCAATGTGGAGACTATGAAGATCAGCATGAGCGAAGATGTGTTACAGAAATTGTAACTGAGAGGGCCTCCACCTCTTTGTATTGTGGTACGACTTTTTTTTCTTGCAGAGAAAAACTATATCAACAAATGAGAGATATTTTAGCATTTCAAGAATAGATGCAATAGCTGACAGACACAGTAAACGCACACAACGATCATTGAAATTTAGAGCATTGCTAATATGCCCAGACACCCTGGATCTGATGCAATAAAAACTGAAAATTAAATTTTACCTATGTTTATATTAAATTTACATTCAGATTCACATTTAATTAAATTATTTTAGTCACAAGTAGTCACAAGTATTTGTAAATTCTGACAGCATTAAGCCAACAT
This sequence comes from Hyperolius riggenbachi, assembly GCF_040937935.1. Taxonomy (NCBI): domain Eukaryota; kingdom Metazoa; phylum Chordata; class Amphibia; order Anura; family Hyperoliidae; genus Hyperolius; species Hyperolius riggenbachi. Next base: position 425,764,719 of record NC_090646.1, read on the forward strand.
CATTGATGCATTAAAAAGTGCATATATCAGTTTTTGCATCTTCACATGGGAATGGTGAAAATCCCTCATCACTTATACTGTAATTCAGGTATTCTCAGAGCTAGATTTATACTTTTTACCACCCAAGACCAACTTTCACCAACCACCCCTTCCCAAATCTAGTGGTGTGTTATACACAATATCTGTCACCTGCAGTCCAGCGTACAAGTACTGTGCTATGTGGAATGCGCTACAGTAGTACTGAAGAACGGATCAGCTGATTTTGGCACGCGGCTCTGTGAGCCGAGCGCCAAAACTGGGCACCCCATAGCACCAATGTTATGCTGCGCGGGCGTGTAACGGTAATTCGGGGCTCTGGTGGCTGTCAGACCCCGAATTACATCTCCCTCCGAGTTGCGACAACTCAGAGGGAAAATAGTATTTAACGCTGCCTCGGAATTTAGCGGCAGCGGTTAGAGCCGTCATTCGGCTCTCACCGCGCCGAACTGAGCGGCGCCGAAATAAGATGCACCCCTGAAGAAAACTTAATTTTTATCTAAATTCACTGTAACAAAATGTGCAATTTCACTAGTATTTTGCAGCAAAGAAATATGGTAAAACAACTATCAAACTCCTCTAACAGTTTTGAATAGTACTGCTTGTGCGACTACATATACATTACTCAACTTTTGTCATCAGTCAATGTACAGCACAAATTGAACTATTGAGACTTTTTTTATTTAGAAGATGGGGAGCAATCCTAGGTGAACCAACTTCTGATTGGCCACAACTATGTTTACAGTTGTGTTGAATGACTAGAAAACCTTTGTACATAATGGCAGCAATTGGTTAAATCACTACTAGTTGAAGGGCAGTGATAAAATGTTGCGCTCTTTCTGATCCCACTGAGCGCACTTAGGGGTGTAACTACAATTCATGCCCCCCAGTGAAACTTTGATGCCCCCCCCCCAATGTTCATACATCTTCCCTTGCCTTTTCTTGGTGCCCTTCACGACCTTGGGGCCCATATCACAAGGGTCCTAAAACAAGTATGGCCATCATGTTTGTCACACTCATAACAAGTGTAGCCACAAAAACATCTGATCTGAAATATAGTCCCATGTAAATAAGGAAGGGAAGGTTAGTAGTCGGGGCTCCCCTCTAGTTACGGCCCTGCATGCACTACTAAGCACCCATTACAATGGACTCTCATAGATCTAATTAACAATGCAGATTTTACATTTCCACAATATTTTAATTGTTTAAAAGTGTATCAAGAATAGTAAATATTACACACACGCTGATGCATGAAGCCCAAGTGGAAAGGAATGATGAAAGTAGAGTTCTATGTGGTCAGAATGATGAAAGTAGAGATATATTACTGTGATTTGTTTTAATTGTTGTAAAACATGAACATTCCCTCTTACAAAACGTGTTTTTACAGAAGAATACTTTGTTATGGTAGACAGGGTCTCTTCTGTTCTGAATGATAACTGTATTAGTCTAACTGTAAAAAAGTAAATCAATTACTTTATTAATGCATCAATTTATTGCTATTTTTTCAATACAACGAATTACATTAAAATGTAATTTTATTTAGAATGGATGTTCCTATGTCGTTATGGTAGAAATATGCATATAAATCTACAGCAAAAATAGTGACAGAATTATACTGATATTTAAAAATGATACTTTTTTGTACTTTGCATAAGATACTGTATATTCTCTTAGAAAAGTTGCTACAATATTGACTTTCTATCTGTGATATATACGGTGAGCATTTCTAATGAATTTGCTTGAAGTGGCTGGAATAATATGATTTATAGCACCTTCCAACTCTGTATCATAGCATTTTACTAGATGGATGGGAAGCTGGTTGTAATGAGTTTAGGAATAAGAATACATCCATCAAGTCCTACTACATCATCTTAGGAAAGACAACACACTATCTCATATGTCACAGGCAGGGATCTAGGTCATGATGACATAAACTACATGATTAAAATAAAAAAAAAATGACACAATTGTTAAACTCTCCTCTTATGCAAATGAACAAAAATATAATGTTGTAAATGTCTAATTACATTAATTTCATAAATATGTAAATTGACAATCAATAAACAAAAGGTTTCACTTCCATGTATAAAATGTTTATTAAACAGTTAAACAGTTAATATTTATTATATCATTTTGAACTAGGAGTATGTTAATTGTGCTGCAGCTATATAGTGATTGTTAGTTGAGCTGCATAATAGCCCATGGCTGAACAGTCCTTAAAAAAATACTATAACCAATGATTGAACTTCATCCCAATCAGTAGCTGATACCCCGGTTCCCATGAAAAATCTTTACCTTTTCTAGAATAGATCATCATGGGGGTCTGTATGGCTGATATTGTGGTGAAACCCCTCCCACAGAACCTAGGTCATGACAGTTTCCTGTCTGTGAACTTTGTTGCATTGTGGGAAATAACAGCTATTTCCAACTGCTAAGCAAACAGTATCTCCCTGTTTGCATGTGTACTGTATATCTATAGAAAAAACAACCTTTTAGACTAATGCATCATTAGGGGGTGTGGTTATAGATAATGGCAGATGGTGCTGTCTAGTTTTTGTCTTGTCTGTCAGTAGTAAAGACGATGATGCAGGCTGATTGTACATCAAACAAAATGAACATATTACATGGCGTATATCAAACATTTTTTGATCTCTATTCTATTTTTTAACTTCTCACTTTGCAATATATTGATTTATTCCCCCCCCCTTTTTGCTAAAGTTCCTCTTTAAGTTTAATATACTGCATGTCATTATTTAGTTTGTGGCCACATCAGTCATGTTTCTTAGCAGAAGGTCTGTAGCTGTCAGTGTCTCCCATAGTACCAGATACAACTGCTACAAGTTTATTTTCCTTTGGCTCTGCTTTTGTTAGTGGAAAATGATTGCCCTTATCCAATTAACTTTTTCTCATGAGATTTCTGCCAGGAGATAATTTTCATCTTATCTAAAAAGTAACCTTTCAACACTTAGCAATTGATAAAGTACTAAAAAGTAGGTAAAGTAGGTAAAAGTATTTCCTTGCATCCCGGCGTCCTCTAAATTTTGATTTTTTTTCTATATTCTACGCCTCGGACGCTAACTGTACTTATCACCTTGGTAAGGTGAGCCAATACTGGACATGGATATGTTTTTTTCTTGTCGTATGTCACAATCCAAAGGGTCTGTTGCAACATTATGGGGATCGATAGTGCCTTCCTGTGATTGGATAATAATTGATTGACAGTGGTCTTCACCAATGACAGTTCATGGTTATTGGGGGAGTGCATCACTCCCACCCCATGTGACCTCTACTGACTATAAAAGGAAGGCGAAGCCAACCATCTTGTTTAGGCTGCTGCCATAGGCCTATACGCTCTGTTACTAAATATGATTTTATTTTAATTTATTGCTTTGTAATGCATCCTAACACTATATGCACTTATAGCACTACACTTTGTTCCCTTGATAAAGCTTCCAAATAGGAAGTGAAACATGTTGGGTGGTTTTTATATGGTGGGGGGTTTTGTTTAAGCAGTAACAGATTATTTCAAGTTGAAGTAGGAGGAGGGTATTTACCCCATTTACAATAATCTACTGTATCAACTTGAAATGAAAGTAACGATTATGACAGTTTAACCTCAATATTTTTGAATGTAAACAATTAAATGTTAAGTTTTATCCCCTTGTGAGGGAAAATTTTGTTGTTGAGTATCCTAATCAGGTTCTGTGTTTAGATAGTGATTTTGTTTGGTGCCCTGACACCATTTACCTCGATAGGGGACTTGTTACATCTCCATTATGGCTGGCTTTTTAGATTCAATACCTGATGCTAACAAGCTGATAGCAGAAGCAAAGGAGCTTTTCTCTAATCTGGAGGGGATTGATAACCCCGATCCTGTCAATGTCCCAACCCCTGACTCTGAAATCAATGAAGCCTTTAAAAAGATCTTTAATATATATAAGGATCACAATCGTAGTTGGTGGGAGATCTCCAGTTTTAACACGTACTTAAAAGAAAAAATTACAGTACGTGGCTTACGGAATTTAGTTATACCACACAAACATACTGAGAATGCAGAATTTATGAGGGGATGGAACAAATTAAAAACAAAACAAACCCTGGAGCTTATGACATATCTCAAGGACTTTGAGTTAAAGTCCCTGGAAACTATCAATAGTAGGCTAGCAGAGGAACATAAAAGAGTCATGAATTTTAAAACCAACCCTTCATTTAAAGAACTGGAACAAAAATTACAAAATAAAGTACACTCTCACAAAGAAATGATTAAAACCAAGAAACATAGTAAATATGTAAGAGACGTGAATGACTTTAAACATGACAAGGTATATAACTGGAAACGGAGTCCCAAACAACCTAAAAATCCACCGCATAGGCCTAATAGTGGAGAAACTGAAACAGAGTCTGAGAACGAACAAAGTACAGGATCAGAATCAGGGGATCCAGATGTGGCTCCTACAAAACCAAAGGGGAGGGGGAAACCGAGGGGTCAAAAACCACGCTCTGGAGATACCCCCAGGAATTTAAGGAACAGGAACAGATGGGGGTATAAACCCCACCGGACGGTGCAGAGGGAGGAGGAGTGGTAGAAAGTAGGATTCAGGAGGAGAAAATGTCAATCATCAACCTCACTGACTATGTACTTGATCAGACCAAGATTTCAGTACTTTCAAAGGGCTTGTCCTTTGTACCCACCCCTAACTTTGACCTCTTCGAAACCATAAAATATATAAACCTCTTTGCCAGAAAACTTGCCATTCATAAATTTATGAATACACCGACCATGATGAATAAAAAAGCCAATGAGAGAGATGAACTCGCATTAAGAACCTTGAACTCCCTGCTGGATGAAAATAGTACAGGGGTTGTACAGTTGGACACACTAACAAGCGATTTACCCACAAAAAGTAAATTTTGTCCAAGCATTAGCACCTATCCCTCCATTCAATGCTTCCTGGATGTTGTTGTTAAAGATCTGGAAGACTTGGCCAGAAATCCTGGGACACACTTACATAAAAGACAATCGAATTTAAAGGAGTACTATCGATTGAAACGACTTTTTTTTTTAATACTCTTTATTAGTGTACACATTACCACTAGTGCTAGGGGCACTTTATTTATTCACCCAGGTCTCTCTCTCACTATCCCTGCTTAAAAATTCATTTCTCACACAGCTCATAGTAGTTTGGGTCACCCTGAGCTGCTTGGTTACTCTGTCACACAGCTCACAAATATATTTCACTGTGTCACTCACAGCATGCAGCAGACATGAGGAGAAATAGGGTCTGAGGTGATCTGAGGTGGTAACAGGTAACTAAATGAGCTGGAATATTGCTGGAATATAACTAGCTATACCAGGAGTCTGTGTTTACACTCAGACTGGCTGCCTGCTTGAGGCGATTCACTCCAGGCTGCATCCACTTTACAAGCTGCTGAGAGGGGCAGACCACTGTCTACAAATAGCATTATTAGTATCTTTATCAGTAAAGAGAAGCAAAGATAATAAACACACATTGCTAGAATCTTTAACCCCTTACCACCATATCAACAAGATTCTTTCAGCAAGGTGATAATTAAACTATAAACTAAGGAGTTGATAGCATCTCCCCTTTGCAGAGACATGGTCTAGCCCTCTGGGAGCTCAGTATTAGATACATTTTGTATCCAACACTGACGCCAAAACTGACGGAGGATTTTACAGCTGAGAGGAACAGCTGTGTGAGGAATCAAATTGCTCCTAGTACTTGCCCTAATGTGTGCTACAACATACAGCATTTAAAAATAAATGCATACATCGATAGTATTCCTTTAAGTGCAAGAGAGGAAAGAGCCCTAGAGAACTTGATGAAAAATGATCAAATTGTAATAAAAAAAAAGGGGGCAACATTGTACTCATGGCACGAGATAAATATGTACAGATGTGTCAAAAACTATTGAAGGATGTTAAACAATACAGGAAACTAGGGACAAATCCCACTGACACCTTCCAGAAAGAACTGGAGGATCGTCTTATAACAGCAAGAGATAGGGGCATTCTTGACAGGAGGGACTTCGAGAATATTTGGAATAAATGTCCAACAGTACCCACCTTTTACGCACTCCCCAAGGTACACAAAAATATTATCAATCCCCCAGGATGACCAATAGTGTCCGGGAACGAAAGCATAACAGAGACAGCAAGTAAATACATTGACTGCTTTCTTCGCCCCTTTGTGGAGACTCTACCTTCCTACCTAAGGGACACAATGGACCTACTCAACAAGCTAAGTGATATAAAAATTACCCAGAATACATGGTTGGCCAGTCTTGATGTGGAGGCCTTATACAACAACATTGGGCACAATCTTGGCCTTGAGGCCGTAGATTATTTTTTGAAAACAAGAAGTATACATATGAGGGAACATTCTATCTTTATCCTACAATTATTACAATTCATATTGACACACAACTACTTTTTGTTCCAGAATCAATTTTATCTACAGGAGAGGGGCTGTGCGATGGGCACAGCCTGTGCCCCCTCCTATGCCAACCTGTTTCTGGGGTGGTGGGAGGATACCATCGTGTTTGGAGAAACGTTAGCAGTTTATGCCTCCCATATTGTCTTCTGGGGCCGTTTCATAGATGACGTGTTCATCCTTTGGGACGGCCCCAGAGACATGTTTGTTGAGTTTGTGACCCTGCTAAATAGGAATGAAATCGGCATGTTCTTTACCCATGAAATTGATAATAACACTCTAAATTTCTTGGATGTACAGATTTCCAAAAACCAGGAGGGAGGACTTGATACAAAAATGTATAGAAAAATAACCTCTATGAATTCGCTCTTGTCATGGGACAGTTATCATCCTGAACCCCTAAAATGAGGCACTCCGAAGGGGCAATTTTTGAGAGCGAAAAGAAATTGCTCAAGTGAAAAGGATTTTGATAGTGAGTGCCGTACTCTGAAGAGAAGGTTTAAGGCAAGGGGATATCCCTATAGTGTACTATATACAGCAGAGGAAAAAGCGAGAAACATGGATAGACGTGAACTTCTTACACCAAAAGTAAGAGAGAGGACAGATCTGGGCAAAACTAGAATCATTAATACATATACTAACCAATCACCAAGTATCAAAAAAATAATGGAGAAACATTGGTCCCTATTACAGCTAGAGCCTCAATTGAAAGAGATTCTACCGACCTACCCACAATTCACATATAGGAGGGGTAGAAATTTAGGTGACTCCCTCACACACTCCTTCCTGCCATCAACAAAGAAAGACACAAAAGGAAAGAAGAAGACCTGGTTAAGTAAGGATTTAAACAGAATGCATAAGTGTGGAAACTGCAAGGCGTGCAATTATGTGGAAAAATGTAAAAAATTTGAGGCTCCCAGAAATGGGAGGATCTTCGATATTTGGGACTTCTATAATTGTGAAACAGAGGAGGTGGTCTATGCATTAAGATGTCCCTGTCCATATGTATATGTAGGTGAAACAACAAGATCAGTTAAAACACGTATTCTGGAACATATAGGGGACATTAAGCACAAACGCAACACATCTGTCGCAAGACCTTTTCTGGAATGTCATGATGGGGACCCCTCTGGATTGAGATACTGGGTGATTCAGCAATGGAAGATGGGCCCAAGGGGTGGCAATTTGGACTTGAAATTGCGACAAATAGAAGCCCGTTGGATATATAGGATGGGCACTCTCTCCCCTGGTGGCTTGAATGAGGGTTTTACATATACTCCCTTTTTATAGACCCCCTTCGTCTCATGTGTATATATGTGCCCTACTGTACCTCTCCTGGTGGACTAATTAATGTACATTGGCAAATTATATCATTATGGATGTTATCTGTGTTTTTACCCTGTGTTGACAACTAACATTGTGAAAGGTGATGTTGATATCAGATTACCCCCGAGACAGTGTGATTTGCTTTTGGATTAATTATAAAGTATAACATGCGAACAACATACATATCCCCTTAATACTTACCTATGTATGTCCACCGCCGAGCAATTATATCTCCCATGTGGGATCTGTAAGATCAGAATTATTTAAGAGGGTGTCAGCAGATGCAGAATTAGAGGGACAAATCAGTAGGCTTGAGATATTGTGCAACTATAGGATATCTGGGCATGCATATTGAGGGTATGTAATGTCCAGGTACATCATTCACCATTATTTTATTTTCTAGTGCTCTCAGCAGGCACACTTTAATCATGGTTTATTCTTGCACACTGTCCTCAAAGTATATATGCACGCATCCGTTGCATGATTGGCATATGGGTTGTGTCAATGTGAATGAGCGGGGTTTGTTTACATTCAGGCTGCACGCCCCCCTTGCGCCGTGTGGACCTATGGCGTGAGGCGTGGCGTAACTTCGGCAAGCCTCTCGACCCCGCCTCCGATCGTAACGCTGTGGACAATGACGCCGCGGGCTGTGCCGCTTGCTCCGCCTACCGCCATGTCACTGACCAATGATGGGATGGCGGACGGAGCTATCATGCGAATGATTGGTCGCATATGTACGGGCGAATCAGAAGCTCCATATGGAGCAGTAACCTCTTGAGCCTTCCTCTAATTGGTGAAACCTATACACGCCATGTGACCCTGGGGGACCAATAGGAACGCAGGATTACCGGCGTCCTTTCTCATGAGATTTCTGCCAGGAGATAATTTTCATCTTATTTAAAAAGTAACCTTTCAACACTTAGCAATTGATAAAGTACTAAAAAGTAGGTAAAGTAGGTAAAAGTATTTCCTTGCATCCCGGCGTCCTCTAAATTTTGATTTTTTTCTATATTCTACGCCTCGGACGCTAACTGTACTTATCACCTTGGTAAGGTGAGCCAATACTGGACATGGATATGTTTTTTTCTTGTCGTATGTCACAATCCAAAGGGTCTGTTGCAACATTATGGGGATCGATAGTGCCTTCCTGTGATTGGATAATAATTGATTGACAGTGGTCTTCACCAATGACAGTTCATGGTTATTGGGGGAGTGCATCACTCCCACCCCATGTGACCTCTACTGACTATAAAAGGAAGGCGAAGCCAACCATCTTGTTTAGGCTGCTGCCATAGGCCTATACGCTCTGTTACTAAATATGATTTTATTTTAATTTATTGCTTTGTAATGCATCCTAACACTATATGCACTTATAGCACTACACTTTGTTCCCTTGATAAAGCTTCCAAATAGGAAGTGAAACATGTTGGGTGGTTTTGATATGGTGGGGGGTTTTGTTTAAGCAGTAACAGATTATTTCAAGTTGAAGTAGGAGGAGGGTATTTACCCCATTTACAATAATCTACTGTATCAACTTGAATTGAAAGTAACGATTATGACAGTTTAACCTCAATATTTTTTAATGTAAACAACTAAATGTTAAGTTTTATCCCCTTGTGAGGGAAAATTTTGTTGTTGAGTATCCTAATCAGGTTCTGTGTTTAAAAAGTATTTCCTTGCAAGGTGTGAGGTATTCTACTGGTAAGGTTTGAAAATATCTCCTTGGAGAAATCTCTGAAGAAAAGGTAATAAGATATGGGCATATGTCTCAGATCAGTAACATAGCACTGCCATAGGTTCTCTTTTAGAGTGAGAGGTGATGGTGAAAAGCAGGCAGACAAATCATGACTGTAATATACCATATATACTCGAGTATAAGCCGATTCGAGTATAGGCTGACCCCCCAACTTTTACCTAAAAAAACCTGGAAAAAATGATTGATCCGAGTATAGGCCGAGGGTAGGAAATGCAGCAGCATTAATAATAAAAATAATATTTTCTCCTCCTCATCTGTCTAATCACAAATTGTAATTTGATCTCTCCTGTGTCACCTGACTGTCAAGGCAAATAAGCTCATTTGAAAGCACAGATTGTTAATCTGTATGCTTCCATGAAAGCAGGAAGTAGATGCACTGCAGATGTATTGCAGGATTTTGTATCAGCTGTAACAAAGAAATGTTTTTCTTTAATATCTTAGGTTGCATATCTTATAGAGCAGAGAGAAAGTACTGAGTTTAGTTCCGCTTTAAAAGATTTCACTAATGGCAGCGTGCCCCCCTGCACTCCCCCACTGCAATGTGTAAAAATAGGAAAAAAAAGCTGAACAGCACTAATGATCACATAACTCCCCCCTCCCCTTCTGCTCGTGGCTATGTGTACTGTAATCTGTGCCCCCCTTTCCCTGTTTGCAGGCTCGTTGCTATGACTCAATCACGTGCACCACGTGCGGCGTCATAGCAATGAGCCTGCGACAGGCAGGAAGAGGCATCCCAACACAGCGCGGGTCACTGTGAGTTACTCAAAGCCGCGCTGCATATGGTGACACTCGGGGGACACGGAGGACAATTTCAAGATTGGCCACACACTCCAGTCTGCCGGGGAGAGAATGTCACGCAGATTACTGCCCTTTACACATAGCGGGGAGAGGGGCGCGCGGGTTACTGTACACATAGTGGCGAGCGGAAGGGGGAAGTTACTGGACCATTAGCGCTGCTCAGCTTTTTTTTTTTTTTTTTTTTTTTTTTTTTACACTCTGTGGAATGAAGGTGCACTTGGGGAGGTGGGCGCTCGAGTATAAGCTGAGACCCCCACTTTTGGGTCACTTTTTTGCCTCAAAAACTCGGCTTATACTCGAGGATATACGGTATTACAAAATACAATACAAAACCTTTTTCAGGTCATTTTAAAATATCAAACCACTATCAACCGAGCAGTGTCAATAGGGCTTACAGTATATTATCTGTGCCTAGAGTCCAGCTTTAATGCATTTACAATGCAGGGCTGATTTATTAGTTAGGTTAATATTTAAAGTTCATTTTAAGTAAGCTAGAACACAGTTTCCCCTAGGCACATGTATATCTGATGGTGGTTTTGGTTGTCCTGACCTAGACTTGACTTGTCCTTGGCTAAGGTCAATATTGTTATGTGTCTGATATGCAAAACAAAACCGGATTTCCCTTTATCATAGACACACCAAAGTCTTGGGTTTCCTTAACCCAAAGTCATAAAAACAGCATTTATTTTAAAACCAGGGGTTGGCATTCTAGCAGGTACAGTTTATGAAAACAAATCCAAATATAGTAATAATTAACATCAATAAAAACTGGATCCAGCAAGCTTCAAATAATAACTGGACATGTCTGATAGCAGAAAATACTCCCCTTGGATACACAACCACTGGGGTCAGTAGAAGGGTACAGCTATATCTGTAGCTATCCAGCTAGATAGCCAGAAACATTCATATATTTAACATTTCAGGACTTTACAGTTTTAGACAAAAACATCTGTACATGAACATACTGATCATCATCAGGTGGATTTAATCTGGCCAGGGCAGAGACTTTTAATATTTTAGAGAACATAAGCATGTCTGGTATCTACACAAATGGTAGAGCTAGTAGAATTTTGTCAACCCACTTTTATGTTCATCCAAACCACCCAATTGAAATGCCACAAAGTACACCGAGTATTATGCTGGACTGGCTAAAAAAAAATCTCTACTCCTTTGGCTCTACCTGGAAATCCATCCTTTGGCTACCATAATTGCTTTACAATTACAATATTATCAAATCATGCTTGTATACAGGGGCTAAAGTAGGATTCAAAAGGATTGATGCTCACAAGATTCTACTGTATGTTCAAAATACTGGAATAGGCTCTTGGAAATTTAAAGAGAGTCTGAAGCGAGAATAAATCTCGCTTCAGACGTCATAGTCAGCAGGGGCATGTGTGCCCCTGCTAAACCGCCACTATCCCGAGGCTAAACGGGGGTCCCTTACCCCCCGAAATCCTCTCCGAACAGCGCATCCCCTCTTCCACATAGAGGCAGGGCTAACCGCCGCAGCCCTGCCTCTTGCGCGTCTGTCAGCGCGTATCTCCGCCTCTCCCCTGCCCCTCTCAGTCTTCCTTCGCTGAGAGGGGCGGGGGAGAGGCGGCGATGAGAGGCAGGGTTGCAGCCATTAGCCCTGCCTGAAGAGCAGCAAAATCTACGACCAAGTTGGTAGTTGATTTTGCAGGGGGGTTGGGGGGGGGTTGGGGGGTCAGGGACCCTCGTTTAGCCGCGGGATAGCGGCGCTTTAGCAGGGGCACACATGCCTCTGCTGACTATGAGACAAGAAGCGAGATTTATTCTCGCTTCAGTGTCTCTTTAAGCATTGCTTTCTCATTTACACATTTTTAATTATTGTGGACTATATTGTTTATTTCATAGTTACATAATTACATAGTTATATGGGTTGAAACAAGACATGCATTCATTGAGTTCAACCAGAGAACAAAGTACAACAGCCTACTCCCTCACATATCCCTGTTGATCCAGAGAAAGGCGAAAAACCCTTACAAGGCATGGTCCAATTAGCCCCAAAAGGGAAACAGTTCCTTCCCGACTCCAGATGGCAATCAGATAAAATCCCTGGATCAACACCACTGGGCATTACCTAGTAATTGTAGCCATGGATGTCTTTTAACGCAAGGAAAGCATCTAAGCCCCCTTTAAATGAAGGTATAGAATTTGCCATAACTACTTCCTGTGGCAATGCATTCCACATCTTAATCACAATTACTGTAAAGAACCCTTTCCTAAATAAATGGCTAAACGTTTTTCCTCCATGCGCAGATCATGTCCTCTAGTCCTTTGAGAAGGTCTAGGGACAAAAAGCTCATCTGCCAAGCTTTTATATTGCCCTCTGATGTATTTATACATGCTAATTAGATCTTTTCTGAGGCGTCTTTTCTCTAGAATAAATAAACCCAGTTTATCTAACCTTTCTTGGTAAGTGAGACCTTCCATCCCTCATATCAATGTTGTTGCTCATCTCTGCACCTGCTCTAAAACTGCAATATCTTTCCTGTAATGTGGTGCCCAGAAATGAATTCCATATTCCAGGTGCGGCCTTACTAGAGAGTTAAAAAGCGGCAATATTATGGTAGCATCTCAAGTTTTTATTTTCCTATTAATGCATCCCAAAATTTTATTAGCTTTAACTGCATCGGCTTGGCATTGGATACGATTATTTAACTTGTTGTCGATGAGTACTCCTAAGTCCTTCTCCAAGTTTGATGTCCCCAACTGTATCACATTTATTTTGTATGGTGCTAGACCATTGGTACAACCTAAATGCATGACTTCCCGTCCCGGTGCACGCGCGGACGAGCGGGGAGTCGGGGACGTGGTGGGAGTCGATCCGGCGGCTAATCGCCCGCCAGATCGACCCGTGTATGCCCACCATTAGTAACCCCTCAAATAGTTTGCATACAACTGATGTTAAGCTTACTGGTCTATAATTTCCTGGATCTAATTTTTTGCCCTTCTTAAATAATGGGAAAGCATGGGCTGTACACCAATCTACTGGGACTCTGCCAGTTGAAAGAGAGTCACAAAAGATAAGATAAAGGGGTTTATCTATAACTGAACTTAATTCCCTTAGGACCCGAGGATGCATGCCATCCGGGCCAGGTGCCTTGTCCATTTTTAATTTATTTTGTCTTGCCTTCACTTCTTCCCGTGCTAAGTATCTAATATTACAATTGGAAGATTGAGACTCTTCTGCATCTGTAATTTGCAATACTGATGTTTCCCTTGTGAAGACAGACAAAGAAAGCATTTAATAACTCTGCCTTACCTTGGTCATCCACAATTGAGTTCCCACCCTCATCCTTTAGGAGTCCAATACAGTCAACCTTTCTTTTTTTTGAGTTGATGTACTTGTAAAACCTCCTTGGGTTAGATTTGATATCCTTAGTGATTTGATTTTCAGCTTCAATCTTTTGCCAGCCTAAAGGTGCATACACACGCACTACGGCCGCCAACAACGAGTCCGTCAGACCCTCCCGCTGGGCAGAATTTCAGGCGACAGTAGCACGTGTGTACGCACTGTCGGCGGACTGATAAGGCTGTTTCTGAGCAATCCGCCTTATCAGTCCGCCGACAGTGCGTACCCACGCGCTACTGTTGCCTGAAAGTCCGCCCAGCAGGAGGGTCTGACGGACCCATTGTTGGCGGCTGTAGTGCGTGTGTACGCACCTTAATTTATTTTTTACAACTTTTATTGCACTCCTTATAATTGCTTTATGCAGCCTCTGTCCCCTCCTGTTTTATGACCTTATAGGCATTCTTTTTCCACTTAATTTTTATCTCTAACCTTTCTATTCATCCATAGAGACCTTTTTTTATTCCTAGATGTTTTGTTTCCATATGGGATATACAGTATATACTACAATATTGATTGAGAATAAGTTTAAAAGCTTGCCATTTCCCTTCACTGTTTATCCCTTGTAGTACATTATTCCAGTTCACCTGCCTGCCTGAGTTGATTGAACTTTGATTTTCTAAAATTCATAGTTTTAGTGGTCCCGGCTTATCAGTCACCAGATCAAACGTTATCATGATGTGATCACTATTTTCCAAATGTTCTTGAACCTGCACATTTGATAAACTATCTGGTCTATTTGAAATGATCAAATACAGTAATGCATTACCACTAGTTGGTTCCGTTACCATTTGAGTCAGGCAACTGTCCTGTAGTGTTGCCAGAAATATGCTGCTTTTACCAGAATGGGTAGCCTCAATACTCCAGTCAATGTCTGGAAAGTTGAAGTCACCCATAACTATGACCTCATTTTTACTTGCAGCTTTTTCAATCTGCTGTAGTAATTGCAGTTCTGCAGCATCATGAATATGTGGTGGCCTGTAGCATACCCCAATAAGCAATTGGCAACCTTTATTTCCACCATGAATATTTACCAAAACGAACTCCACATCTTCACAACAGGGTTGCCAACCTAATTTCTAATTTTTGACGGACAAAAGGCCCAAAAAAGCAGGACACCCAAAATTTTGGAAGGACAGGGGGCGGAGTCAGAAGCGCACTTTTAAGTAGAGTTTTGGGTGGGGCTAAGCTCTGGAAATTAGTATTTTTTTGTTTAGTATTTATATAGCATTGACATCTTGCACAGCACTTTACAGAGTACATAGTCATGTCACTGACTAATCTCACAGGAGCTCAGAATCCAATCCTACCATATTATTATTATGTATTTATATAGCACTGACATCTTCTGCAGCACTTTATAGAGTACATAGTCATGCCACTGTCTTCAGAGGAGCTGACAATATAATGCTACCACAGTCATAGTCTAATGTCCTACCATATTATTCTGTATTTATATAGGACCACTGACATCTTCTGCAGCACTGCACTGTCATGTCACTGGCTGTCCTCAGAGGAGCTCACAATGTAATCCCTGTCACAAGTGTAAACAGAGCCCAGCTAGCCTGATAGTGAGAACCTTTTGCTCAATTTAGTATTATTAAGCCTCAATTGGCCTCTTCGTAGACAGCCAGGAATTCACCATCACAGGGCCAGCATACAGCAACAATCACGCAAAAAGTCCTGCCATTTTTTTTCTTTTTACCTCCTAATATATATCTCTTAAATGTATATGTAATATATGTATGTAATATATATCTCTTCTTTATGTGCCACACAACTGCAGCTCAAAATCAGTTGCAGTGATGTATTGCAGTTCTGCAGTACACAATTATTAAGCAACATGGAAGCACCTGTGTAGACCTGGGGTGGCTAGAGATCATCCCCCTCCATAAGTAAATGCTCTTGGCTCCCCCTAAAAACACACACACCATATACTATACTTACTAAAATGATGGTAATCAGGTCCCTAAGCTCCTGCAGTGTGCTCACTGTGATTGTAGTAGGGGGAGCACTGTAAGTGACCAGAGGATAGGATCAGAAAGAGCTGCCTGCCATGTGCAGATTCCAGCAGGAGAGGTGATCTGCTTTCAATCAGAGCTCTGCACTCTTTTTTCACTTTCAGTTTGGAATCGGCAATAGGGCAGAGGAAAGACAAGCTGAGCTGTGCAGGGGAGTGACAGACATCATACTGTGTGTGTCTCTCTCTCTTCTGCTCTATTGCGGATTCCGAGCTGATAGTGAAAAAAAAAGTGCAGAGCTGAAATGACCTCTCCTGCTGTGTGTATCCCCACAGCTGGCCGCTTCATGGATACCTGCTGCCCCGGGGAACAAATAGAAGAGGAGGAGAAGAATGAACAAACTGTTCCTTAGCAGTCACTCCTGCACGCTGTGTGTGCCCTGCTCACTCCAACAATTAGCTGTAGTCTGGACGGAGTTTCTATGTGGGCAGGCTCACTGGGCAGCTCTCTCTCGCTCTACTTCATTGGCTGGAGAGAGGTTCCTGAGCAAAGAAGAGACTTACTGATTGGATGGAGGGCAGGACAAAAGAGAAAGAGGAGACCTGATCATTTCCCAACCCCCCGGGGACAAATTTTGCAGTACCGCGGTGCGCACGTGCACATTGACTGCAACAAGAGTTTGTTTGGACGGACGCCTGTCCCAAAATGACGGACACTACGGACAGGGATTTTTAAGTGTTATTTGGACGGACTGTCCGTCCAAATACGGACGCTTGGCAACCCTGCTTTACAATCTTCATCAATCTCATAATTCAGGACAGCTGTAAAAGAGTTCTTAACAAAGAGACAAACCCATCCACCTTTTTTCTCTGTTCTATCCTTCCTAAACACATTGTATCCCTCTAAACTCGCTATCCATTGTTTTTTTTTTTTGTCATTTTGTATCATCTTTAATGTGCCATTTTTCCTTTTCTTGAATAAATCATACTCAATCTCCAGATTCAGTAATTGGTAATAAGATGAAGTATTAACACACAAAAAAAATTATATTTCCGCAAATGCCAAACTGAACAGTTGGGTTTTCAGTCTGGATTTAAACACGTCTAGAAATGGAGCTGTCCTGATCTGCTGAGGTAAGGAGTTCCATAATGTAGGAGTGGCACGACAGAAGGTTCTAGGCCCAACAGTTTTCAGGTGGACTCTGGGTATGACTAGATTATTAGAACCTGTGCATCTGAGATTATAGAGATTGCTAAAAAGCTGCAACATTTCTTTCATGTGTCTAGGCCCAGATTATGTAGTGACTTAAATGTCCGTAGAACAATCTTAAATAGGATCCTACCTCTTATAGGTAGCCAGTAAAGGGAGTGCAGGGCTGGTGTTATGTGGCAGTGATGGGGTTGGTTGGTTAACAGTCTGGCAGCAGTATTCTGTATCAGTCGTAGGCGGTACAAGTCCTTTTTTTGGAAGGCCGGTATAGAGAGCATTATTTACAATAGTCCCGTTGGGATGTAATGACGGCATGAACTAACAATAACAACAATAACATTTCTATAGCGCTTTTCTCCCATAGGACTCAAAGCGGTTAGGCTATCTCAAATTCATTAGTTGGTAGTAGGATGAAGTATTCACACAACAACAAAAATTATATTTCTGCAAATGCCAAACTAAACAGGTGGGTTTTCAGTCTGGATTTAAACATGTCCAGAAATGGAGCTGTCCTAATCTGCTGAGGTAAGGAGTTCCATAACATGGGAGCAGCATGACAGAAGGCTCTGGGACCATAAGTTTCTTGGTGGACTCTGGGAATGACAAGATTATTAGAACCTGTGGATCTGAGATTGCAGGGATAAGGTTGGCAGCTCTTCTGTGGGGATGAGGTACTTGATTTTTGCAATGTTCTTCAGGTGAAAATAGGATGATTTCACCACAGCAGAGATTTGAGTTCTGAAGTTTAAATCCCCATCAATTAGAACTCCCAGGCTACGCACATGATCGGAGCTGCGTAGATCCGTGCCTCCTATTCCCAGTGGTGAAGACTGCAAGTTAAGTTGTTTTGTTATCATGCTCTGCCCTCCAATCAGAAGGAATTCAGGACTGAGTCAGCCACTTATATACCAGATATTTAACTCTTTCAGGCTGAGAAATAAAAAAAGGAACACAGCATAGTTATTTGTGTGCTAGGCACTGTACAAACACATGTCTATCTCATCATGTCACATGTCACTTCAGGTATCCTTTAACAGCTACAGTATTTGAAAAACACTGCAGGCATCAACATTTTAGATTGCTTTGTGTATTTTTTTTGTACTCAATTGATGACGTGTGATATTTATGTGACCGTTTTGCCGAGTCATGTGTCTATGCATCCAGTTTGACGCACGGGACGTTTTTATTAACATTTATTCTTTATTATGCAACGTAATGGTCGCATAGTATGTGCGACACGGATATGACGCAGACTATGCCGGAAATGCGCTCCACATCGGAGGAAATTAACCGAACCTCATGTTTGGTGTGCTTTCCAATGGGTGGAGTGACTGAGCGGCCGGACTTGTGTGGGTTACCTGCCTCAATAGGTAAGATTCTATTAAAGGGGAGGCAGGGGATGGGGCGAGTTGTCCTGATGATGCGCCGCACTCTGCATGGCACGAAACGGCTGTAGACCTCTCACTGCCTGTACCTCTCTCTGCTTTGCTGGATTATGCTTTGTGGATAATATGATTTCTAAATGAAGAAATAAAAGTGATTTTTTTTTAGCTGTGCTCCACCGCTTTTGCTTCACTTCTTGTTAGATTGCTAGTCAGAGTGATCAAGAATTATTGTTTCAGCCAACAGAAATCTAAAGAGTGCGTGTAGCTTTATCCGCATGCAAGTTCAGCAGTTTTAAATGTAATAAACCGCTTAAGGCAAGTGCACTGTATTGGACAAAGTCATCACAACTAGAGATGGGCCGAACGGTTCGCCGGCGAACGGTTCCCGGCGAACTTCGGTGGTTCGCGTTCGCCTCCCGCAGGCGAACGTTTCCGGAAGTTCGGTTCGCCCCACAATGCACTATGAGGGTCAACTTTGACCCTCTACATCACAGTCAGCAGGCCCAGTGTAGCCAATTAGGCTACACTAGCCCCTGGAGCCCCACCCCCCTTATATAAGGCAGGCAGCGGCGGCCATTACAGCCACTCGTGTGCCTGCATTAGAGAGAGTAGGGCGAGCTGCTGTCTGTCTCTCATAGGGAAAGATTAGTTAGGCTTAGCTTTTCCTGGCTGCATACCTGTTCAGTGATCCTGCCACTGCATACCTGTTCTGTGAACCCACCCACCACTGCATACCTGTTCAGTGATCCTGCCACTGCATTCCTGTTCTGTGAACCCACCCACCACTGCATACCTGTTCAGTGATCCTGCCACTGCATACCTGTTCTGTGAACCCACCCACCACTGCATACCTGTTCTGTGATCCTGCCACTGCATACCTGTTCTGTGAACCCACCCACCACTGCATACCTGTTCTGTGATCCTGCCACTGCATACCTGTTCTGTGAACCCACCCACCACTGCATACCTGTTCAGTGATCCTGCCACTGCATACCTGTTCTGTGAACCCACCACTGCATACCTGTTCTGTGAACCCACCCACCACTGCATACCTGTTCAGTGATCCTGCCACTGCATACCTGTTCTGTGAACCCACCACTGCATACCTGTTCTGTGAACCCACCCACCACTGCATACCTGTTCAGTGATCCTGCCACTGCATACCTGTTCTGTGAACCCACCCACCACTGCATACCTGTTCAGTGATCCTGCCACTGCATTCCTGTTCTGTGAACCCACCACTGCATACCTGTTCTGTGAACCCACCACTTCATACCTGTTCTGTTCAGTGGACCCGCCACTGCATACCTGTTCTGTTCAGTGGACCCGCCACTGTATACCTGTTTAGTGAACCCGCCACTGCATACCTGTTCTGTTCAGTGAACAGTTTGGTGTGTCAGTGTGAAGCAGTACCTTAATTACACTACCTGATTGATGTATACACATGCAAGATGTTTTAAAGCACTTTAGGCCTGTCATTTAGCATTCAATATGATTTCTGTCCTTAAAACGCTGCTTTGCGTCAAATCCAGATTTTTCCTGGGGACTTTTGGCGTATATCCCACTCCGCCATGCCCCCCTCCAGGTGTTAGACCCCTTGAAACATCTTTTCCATCACTTTTGTGGCCAGCATAATTATTTTTTTTTTCAAAGTTCGCATCCCCATTGAAGTCTATTGCGGTTCGCGAACTTTAACGCGAACCGAACCTTCCGCGGAAGTTCGCGAACCCGGTTCGCGAACCTAAAATCGGAGGTTCGGCCCAACTCTAATCACAACTACTGAAAGCATTTAACTGGCCAGTTAAACGTCTAATAAGAGCAGTCAGTCCAGTAATTCCATGCACATCATGGCAGTTACACTTTACATTCTGCTGGAAGCACACATTTGGAATATCTGGGCATGTGCCTTACATTTTAACCACAGGTTACTGAAAGAAAGAGGCACATGATGTTACTCACAGATTAGAGAAATCATAGGTATCTGAAATGGATGATATCATTCCCCTGTTGCCAGCATAGCAGATTGGTTCATGTTTATGCGTGGGAAAACATTAATTATACATGTAATGTGATAATGGGTGTGTGCATTCAACCCTAAAATTATTGGCTAGGTTTATGTGTCTCTATTACCATTCCCAGTACAACAAATTAATACAAAAATAATTATAGTGATAACTGCACCTAAAGTCATTTACTAATAAAAGGTTGCCATGGATATTACTTTAAGGATGTGTGAGAAGGTAATTATACTGTAAATGGTTGTTGAAAATAGGTCAAATGTCTAAACTGAAAAGAATGAAATCTCTTTTGCCCTTTTAGTTTTGACTGTTTCTTTAATTATAATTGTAATTATTTTAGCATAGGAATTATAGCTTTTATATCTTACTCACTTCCTGATCCTGAATATTAGGGATCAAACATATAATCACAAACTTTTTTTCTCTTAGAATGTTTTACTTAATTTGACAAGGCTGATTTTTAATTTTAGTAACTGCTTTAGACACCTCAGTGTTGTTATGCAGAAAGATCTGCTTTTTGCAAAAAGTTTATGGTTTTTGTCACTAAAGATAATCAATACCATTGTTAATCAGGTTTGGGTTAATTCAACCTGAGTTTTGCCCATTCAGTTCAGGTGGATCCAAATATTGTGGTATTCGGATCAGAAATTGGCCTTATAATGGCCTGGTGCAGAGATTGACCATTTGTTGCCAGGGATGATCGGAGAAGTGTGGGTATTGTATTAAACATCTTTGAGTCGTGTTGCGTCACCTCCTCCTACCACAGCTCACCGCAATGGCCATTAAAGTCAATGCAACATGTTACACTTTGTGCACTGCGATGCGCCAGAAGTGGTCCGGCGGACGCAGAAGCTGCAGTGCTTTGTCGTGCACCACGTGAGGTACCAGAAGCATTGCAAGTCAATGTTAACATGAAATTATTTGATGTTTCCCATGGTGCGGTGCGCATTCACTGATGCAGATTTTCAGTTAGCGTATTTCCTGCTCGGCAGTGTACGTGACCGAGGGGTGGGGCTTTTAGGGAGCGGGTTGCCTCCGGTCTCCCTGTCAGCGCCGTCTGCCGTATGTAACAAAGTGAGTGTATTGGTGCAGTAAGATGCTTTGTGGGCTCCATTTTGCCATGCGCAAATCACCACGCACAAAGTGTAAAAGGACCTCTTAACCACAGTGGTATTTGCTCCAGCCAGGGTATCGGATGTCTGACCTCTGAAAATCCATTTTCGAGTAACACTAAACATACGGTAAGTAGTTTGATAGGATTTCTCCTTAGAGATAGTTATTTAAGTAATTGAATATTTGTGGACTGATCTGTACTTCTGGGTGAACCTTATGCCTCGTACACAAATAGGTGGACTGTTGCCCACAAATCGCATACAGCACGTGTACATTTTAGCGTTAATGCAGACTACATAATGGGGTTTGCGCAAGCTGCAAAACTCGCATTATGTTCACAACACGTTACTTGTATGACGTGTTAAGCAAATCATGATGCATGTTATACAAGTAACCTCCATTTTGTAGTTTGGGTAAATCCCAGTAAAATTTGCATGTGCTGTCCGTGCATGGAAATGTTACTGTTTTTCCAAGAATCTGCCCCAGTTTGACCAAAGACCCAAATCCAAACCATGTTATTAATCACTGTCCAAATAATAATACTCTGCTTTTTAGCTTAGATAACCTTTTATGGCCCATCCAGTCCTTAAGAATTTACTGACATATTCTCTTTAACGCTTTAGTTTCTCTACACCATCTGAATTCCTGAGGTGCCCTGCAGGGGAAAATTGTTTTTCTCCACTTTATAATGTTTGTCTACATGGTGTGCCGAACAGATTACTTTTTCTTATTTATTTAATGATCACCCTTATAGTAGTCAACCTGCCCATCCAGAAACTGTTGTCAGAACAATTACTGATGCTATCAAAAACTCAGCATGATACTCAAACAGGCATGAAGTAGAAAGTAGAGGTGACAGTGATGCTTGTGCATCACAATAATAGAGATGAATCTGCACCGATACTTTGAAATATGGCAGCACCAGAAGAAAAATGTTATTATATTAGGGGCCGTATATTATTATATTAGAGGCAGCCCAGGGTGCTGGCATTGTAGTCTGCATAGTTATGCATTTTATGTAACACATCAAGAGGTATCATGCACTTGTCTTGTACAAATACAATTGTGACTGCAATCATCTGCAGAGGATGTGTGCTGACATTTTAGATAGATAATCTTGTAACAGTCTCTAGGGCACTTATTATTTTAGGCACTAGATGGCAGAAGGGTAAGATTTACTCTCAGGCAGGGGTCATACTGAAATGAAAGGGTTCGCAGGTTCTATACTTACCTGGGGCTTCCTTAAGGCCCTCGCCATCTCCCCGGGTGGCTCCTGTCCCCCGCAATACAGCCCAAAAGCCTTGCTGAGTCACGCTTCATCGCACATGCGCAACCCAGCCAGACACGCTCCCCCGTCAGGCTACCATTCCTGGGAGTGTTTAGCATCTGCACAGAACTACTGCACAAGTGCAGAACACTCCCAGCCTGGCCGGAATGCACGTGTTCAACAAAGTGCAACTCAGTGAGGCTTTCAGGCTATATTGTGGGAAGCCACCAGGGAAGAAGGTGAGGGACCCCCCTCAAGGGGGCTTAAAGAAGCCCCAGGTAAGTAAAGTACCTGAGATGTCTTTCATCTCAGGTACACTTTAAAACAGAGGTCCCCATCCTGGGGGTCGCGGCCCCCTGGTGGTCCGTGGGCAAGTTTCTGGGGGGCCTCGGCGGATCTGGCCTTTCTTCCTCTCCCCCCTGCGGCCGCTGCTCCTGTTACCTTAAGAGCGGCGGCCGCTTCCTCCCTTATATTCCCCATAGCCCCTCTCCTATCTCGTATTACAGCAGCGCTTCCTGTGTGGCTGCTGTAAGGAGGCGGGGAAGCGGTTCTCATGGTAACGGCGATCGCCGCTACAGGAAGCCGCTGCTCTGCTTCCTTCCCTTCTTTACAGCAGCCGCGCGGGAAGCGCTGCTGTATTATGAGATGCTGCAACCGAGGAGAGGGGTGACTGGGGGAATATAAGGAAGGAAGCGACCGCCCGCTCATAAGGTAACAGGAGCGGCGGCTGCGGGGGGGGGGGGGGGAGGGCACCTATCCTAGCTACACTGGGGACCTATACTGGCGTAACAACTGGCTACACTGGGCTAACTGTACTGGCGACACTGGGTCAGCTATACTCGGCTAACTATACTTGCTATACTGGGGTAACTGTACTTGCTATACTGGGGTAACTACTGGCTACACTGGGCTAACTGTACTTGCTATACTGTGGTAACTGTACTTGCTATACTGGGCTAACTGTACTTGCTATACTGGGCTAACTGTACTTGCTATACTGGGGTAACTACTGGCTATACTGGGGTAACTGTACTTGCTATACTGGGCTAACTATACTTGCTATACTGGGCTAACTATACTTGCTATACTGGGCTAACTATACTTGCTATACCGGGCTAACTGTACTAGCTATACTGGGCTAACTGTACTTGCTATACTGGGGTAACTACTGGCTATACTGGGGTAACTGTACTTGCTATACTGTGGTAACTACTGGCTACACTGGGCTAACTGTACTTGCTATACTGTGGTAACTATATTTGCTATACTGTGGTAACTGTACTTGCTATACTGGGCTAACTGTACTTGCTATACTGAGGTAACTACTGGCTATACTGGGGTAACTGTACTTGCTATACTGGGCTAACTATACTTGCTATACTGGGCTAACTATACTTGCTATACTGGGCTAACTGTACTAGCTATACTGGGTTAACTGTACTTGCTATACTGTGGTAACTGCCGCCGCCACTAGCCACGCCCCTCCCACCCGACCAACCCCCCCCCCCCCCCTCGGGGGGGGCCCGGAGAAAATTTTGGTCGGGACAGTGGGCCCCGGGCTCAAAAAGGTTGGGGACCCCTGCTTTAAAACATACATAAATGATTACAATGTTCTGCCGCATTGGGAAAATGATTGCCTATAAAGACGCTGCATTTTCAAGAGGCCTCTGCAATTCTGCTTAGTGTTCAGCCCTCTCCTCCCCCCCCCCCCCCCCAAAAAAAGAACAAAAAAACAAAGAAATATTTATCTGCACAACAGATGGGTTTTCTATTGAAATCAATGGCTACTGTAAAAAAAAAAAAAAAAAATAATGCATTCAAACAACCACAATATGTGCAGGAAATCATCTAAGGGTTCCTGCAGACACAATCGTGATCCCTCCCTGAGAATTAGACTGATGGGTATATTAAACATATTGCACTTTTCTCTGTGCTTTCAGTGTGTGTTGTGATTTGATAGACCTGCCTCAGTTTGTCTCTACAAGTCTCAACTAATATTTGTGAAGCTCTTGCTCCACCATAGAATGAGCAAGCATGCTTGGCCAACAATAATTAAAGATCAAGTATGTGATAAAATGATCATAAAATCTGTCTTAAAACAATCATACCATAAGTGGAGAAGCACAAATACACTAATAAAACTATGGATATGCTTAGGTTCACCGGTATCCGGACCAAAAGTTATAAACTTTCAGAAAGGTAGAAAGTGTGTTTAGTGCTAACAGGGGTAGCAATAGGGGGTGCAGAGGTTGCGACCGCATCGGGGCCCTTGGGCCAGAGGGACCCCAAGGGGGGTAATCATTAACAAGCTGTTCCCTATCCCCTTCTTCTACCTCTGACACTGTGGTTGTCCTTGGCAGGTTTTGGCGCGCCGTATCAATTGTTATGAATAGTGTGCTTGGGGGCCCCAATAAAAAACTTGCATCGGGGCCCACAGCTCCATAGCTACGCCACTAAGTGCTAATAACCTTTTCTAGTGACAAAATCAACTTAGAAGAAACTTTCCTCATTAAACTAATAGGGATATTACAGCACTAAACCTTCAGTAGAGATGGCTCGAACCTCCTATTTTTGGTTCGCGAACTTGGAACGCGATCCTCCGCCTCCGCCTGGCGCCGCTCACCCGCCGCAACATCCCGCCGGCCATACGGAAGCGCCGGCGGGATGTTAACCCGACGATCGCCGCATACAAAGTGTA
This sequence comes from Hyperolius riggenbachi, assembly GCF_040937935.1. Lineage (NCBI taxonomy): Eukaryota > Metazoa > Chordata > Amphibia > Anura > Hyperoliidae > Hyperolius > Hyperolius riggenbachi. The sequence goes on from NC_090646.1 coordinate 425,790,111, forward strand.
TAATACACTTTGTAATGTTTACAAAGTGTATTATACAGGCTGCCTCCTGCCCTGGTGGTCCCAATGTCCGAGGGACCACCAGGGCAGGCTGCAGCCACCCTAGTCTGCACCAAGCACACTGATTTCCCCCCCCTGCCCCAGATCGCCCACAGCACCCATCAGACCCCCCCCTGCCCACCCCCCAGACCCCTGTTTGCACCCAATCACCCCCCTAATCACCCATCAATCACTCCCTGTCACTATCTGTCAACGCTATTTTTTTTTTATCCCCCCCCCCTGCCCCCCGCTCCCTCCTGATCACCCCCCACCCCTCAGATTCTCCCCAGACCCCCCCCCCCCATGTACTGTATGCATCTATCCCCCCTGATCACCTGTCAATCACCTGTCAATCACCTGTCAATCACCCGTCAATCACGCGTCAATCACCCCCTGTCACTGCCACCCATCAATCAGCCCCTAACCTGCCCCTTGCGGGCAATCTGATCACCCCCCCACACCAATAGATCGCCCGCAGATCCGACATCAGATCACCTCCCAAATCCATTGTTTACATCTATTCTCTCCTCTAAACACCCAATATGAAGAATGACCGGCACCATCCGTATTCTTTGCTCTTTTATTGCATAAATGAATCAGCCATCAGCAAAATATAGCCATCAGCAACGTTTCGGAGGAAGACCTCCTTTGTCAAGCAAGGCATAGTATAAATACACAAGTGACTGGCATCATTTATATACTGACATGTATGGTAGAACGGCCTATCAAGAGCAGTTACACTACTGCCCAATCACTCAAGTCTATGTTACTCACGGACCTGATAGGGAACTCTGTGTCCGTTCATCCATTGGACGTTAGACCTCTCTCCTCCCTCCCTCTCCACATCACCATGTAGTGACGATCTCCGCTGTCCAGCGCCTGCGCAATGATCCTCGTACAGCGTCACCGCAGCCCGCCCAAGGCGGACCTGACGGGGAACTGTATCGAGTGACGTGGTGCGTAGGCGGCAATTATGCCGCATACACCTCCACCATTCCGCAACCAGTGAGAGCAGCGCCGGACATCGAAGCTCCGCCCCTAGAGGCCGCGCTCCACGTCCTGCCGCTCCCACCTCGTTGTAACTATGGCAATGGGCACGCGGAGACGCCACCCGCACTAGGAAGTGCACCCATAAGTATATTTTTGCTAAGCAAAATAAATAACCATCCATAGAAGCCATCTAATATACAGGGGAGTTGTAACATAAGGTAGGATCCACACAGGCACCTACAGTTGATCATCCACCAAAACATAAAAATAAAAAACAAAAATAAATAATAAAATAAAATAAAACAAGATAACAACTAAAAATAAAATATAAATAATAAAAAAAAATAAAAAAATGTATCGTATGCTAGAGTCAGCAGCAAGACCACTAGATGGAGCAGGTAGGCAACAATTTATATAAAGGGGATCAGATCCAATTCCCTATTAAGTCCCCTGGGTTCCATAGAGTCCAATTTTTTAATCCAATATGCCTCCCTATATAAAAGTTTTTTTACCCTATTCCCACCACGCCTGGGTGGTAATACCTGCTCAAGAATCATATATCTCAATTGACTAACAGTGTGTGAGGCGTGGACAAAATGATATGCCACTGCCTGGTCCACAAGTTTTTCTCGTATAGCATGTTTGTGTGAAGAGAGTCTAACCTTCATTTTTTGTGTAGTCTGGCCAACATAGACTAACCCGCAGGGGCACTTTAAAGCGTATACCACAAACATGGAGTCACAAGAGTGACAACCCTTAATCCTAAATTTAGTGCCCCTATGCGGGTGTACAATAGTGTCGCCCTTGATGACAGAGCTACAATGCACACAATTCAAGCATGGATAAGTGCCCCTGCGGGTCAGCCCACATCGGCCAGTCTCAATTTTTCCTATATCTGTGTGTACCAATTTGTCCCGCAGGGACGGTGCCTTTTTATAGGAGAAAATGGGGACATTCTTAAATTCACTAATGTGTGGGAAACTATCTGACAGTAAGTGCCAATGCTGCTTAATAATTTTAGCTATATTATAGCTTTCTGTATTAAATTTAGATACAAAGGGCACTCTATCTACAAGTCTCCCACGTTGTCTACCTCCCATTCCACCATTGAGTCTTGCCGCTGCTCCTTCCACTATATCACCTGGATACCCTCTCCTCAAAAATTTATTAGACATCTCCTCTATCCTCACTTGCCTCTGTCTCTGATCCGACACTATGGTATGTACTCTCTTAAACTGACTCAGAGGAATTGCTTTTTTAGTAGCCTGGGGATGAAAACTCCCAAATTGCAAGAGAGAGTTGACATCCGTTGGCTTAGTATATAGGTCAGTAATTAACCCCTCACCTTCCCTAATGACCATCACATCTAGGAAGGGTATCTGGTTTTCAGAACTATGGACTGTAAATCGAATGTCTCTATTACAAGACATTATCTCTGCTACAAAAGCATCCAGGGTCGAACGCGGCCCCGCCCACATGCAAAACACATCATCTATATATCTAAGCCACTGAGTGGCGTGCCGTTTAAATAGTAAATTTGTGTATATGTACATCTCTTCATACACACCCATGAAAATGTTTGCATAGGTTGGGGCCACGTTCGACCCCATAGCCGTTCCCTTAATTTGCATAAAGAAATCATCTTCAAAACGAAAATAATTATTGCTCAAAACTAATTCCAATAAATCACAGATAAATGTAATATGCTGCTGATTAAAATCAGAGGCCACCTCCAACATATATTTGACAGCCTCTACACCCCCATCATGAGGGATGGAGGTGTAGAGGCTCTCCACATCCATTGTGACCAATAAGCAATCTCCCTGTATAGGCTCAATATTCCTGATCACATTTAAGAACATCTGAGTGTCTCTCAGGTAAGACTTCTGTCCTACCACATAGGGTCTCAAAACCTTATCAAGGTATTTTGCTATGGGTGAAAATACTGACTCAACCCCGGCCACAATGGGGCGGCCAGGGGGATTGTCCAATGTTTTGTGGATTTTAGGACACGTATATAAGACGGGAGTGATAGGATCTGCCTGTATTAGATAATTGGCCAACTTCACATCAATAAGACCATGTTCCGATGCTCTGGACACAATATCCTGTATCCTACTCTGGATGTCTCTTAAGGGGTCTCCATTAAGTGAACAATACGTTCCCTGATCAGCAAGTTGTCTCCTAATCTCATTTTTATAAGTAGTGGTATCCATAACGACGACTCCTTTGTCCGCTGGCTTTATAGTCAACTGTGAATTATCCATCAATTCTTTAAGGGCGTCATTCTCTTTCTTAGTCAAATTATGAGGTGCTCTCCTTGTCACCCTATCCGTCCTCCGTAACAGGGTGTCTATTTCCCCCTGTACTTTTCGTATAAATAGATCTATAATCTGGCAGGAGGGTGGTTGAAAACTCGATTTAGACCTTAGCCCCAAATTATCCAGACTAAGCATTTCCTCTCCACTTCGTGAGGCAGCCGCCGTCATGTACTCCCTAGGTATAGCAAAATAATATTTCAACTTAATATTCCTAAAAAAACGCTGTAACTCTACATCAATCTCCAAGGGATCCGGCCAATTTGTTGGTGAAAATGATAGTCCATGGTTGAGAGCAGCCATTTGTGTCGGTGTCAGTTGAACAGAAGATATGTTCACTACTACATTCTCCTCTGGTATGGACGTGTCTGTCTGGATCTTAATCTGGCCTTTATGGTTCCTCCTCCTGCGCCCTCCCCTGCGTTTCCTGGAACGTCTGACAGAGCTTCCTGGGAGGAACTGGTCAAAAAATCAGTAGATTGAGATTGCTGTTCTTCTTGGCCAGTGGCGGGGACTTTGCCTACTCTAGGTCTACGTGGAACCCTTGGTTTACCTCCAGGTCGTTGCCAAGCATATACATAACCGACTGTGTAATCAAATTCATCCCTCTGATATTTATCACGTTTGATGGTTTCCACGTTCTTTTGATGTGCATCAAGGTAGGTCACTAGTTCATCCTCGAATTGGGCATAGGCTTCCACTGAGATTGCCTTTTTCAATTTATCTTTTAATTCAATTCTCGTTTGTGTTAGCTTTGGTAGCTCCTCTTGGATTCTCTGAATAGTGAGGACCATAGCATCAAACGATGCCCTATTCCAGATGTGTGACCAGGTGTCGCAAAAGTTTTTATCAGATGGGAACATTATCGGGGCCACATGTGCCCGCATACCTCTCGGTATGCGTCCAACTCTGTGATATTCCGCCAAGGTTTTGGCATGCAGCTCAAATGTAATATGTAGTTTGGCAACTTTTTGTATCTGTCGACGTATAGCTTTATCATCAGATGCATTCAAAAAGGCAACTTCATGTGAGACTTGCGAAATGATCTTAGAAGTTTCCTCAGGTGTATAGGAGAAGGTGAGAGTATCAAGATCTGCGTCTTCCATGTTGATTTCAGCTGAAGGTGCAAGCACGTTGTGCTGTCAATCTATCAAGTTGAAAGTAGTAGTGCAGCACTCTCCTTTTGCTTCCAGTAGGATGTGCCTCGGTCTGTCTGCCAGCACTGCAGAGATGTCTATACGATATGAAGAATGACCGGCACCATCCGTATTCTTTGCTCTTTTATTGCATAAATAAATCAGCCATCAGCAAAATATAGCCATCAGCAACGTTTCGGAGGAAGACCTCCTTTGTCAAGCAAGGCATAGTATAAATACACAAGTGACTGGCATCATTTATCCATGCTATACGAGAAAAACTTGTGGACCAGGCAGTGGCATATCATTTTGTCCACGCCTCACACACTGTTAGTCAATTGAGATATATGATTCTTGAGCAGGTATTACCACCCAGGCGTATAAAACTTTTATATAGGGAGGCATATTGGATTAAAAAATTGGACTCTATGGAACCCAGGGGACTTAATAGGGAATTGGATCTGATCCCCTTTATATAAATTGTTGCCTACCTGCTCCATCTAGTGGTCTAGCTGCTGACTCTAGCATACGATACATTTTTTTATTTTTTTTTTATTATTTATATTTTATTTTTAGTTGTTATCTTGTTTTATTTTATTTTATTATTTATTTTTGTTTTTTATTTTTATGTTTTGGTGGATGATCAACTGTAGGTGCCTGTGTGGATCCTACCTTATGTTACAACTCCCCTGTATATTAGATGGCTTCTATGGATGGTTATTTATTTTGCTTAGCAAAAATATACTTATGGGTGCACTTCCTAGTGCGGGTGGCGTCTCCGCGTGCCCATTGCCATAGTTACAACGAGGTGGGAGCGGCAGGACGTGGAGCGCGGCCTCTAGGGGCGGAGCTTCGATGTCCGGCGCTGCTCTCACTGGTTGCGGAATGGTGGAGGTGTATGCGGCATAATTGCCACCTACGCACCACGTCACTCGATACAGTTCCCCGTCAGGTCCGCCTTGGGCGGGCTGCGGTGACGCTGTACGAGGATCATTGCGCAGGCGCTGGACAGCGGAGATCGTCACTACATGGTGATGTGGAGAGGGAGGGAGGAGAGAGGTCTAACGTCCAATGGATGAACGGACACAGAGTTCCCTATCAGGTCCGTGAGTAACATAGACTTGAGTGATTGGGCAGTAGTGTAACTGCTCTTGATAGGCCGTTCTACCATACATGTCAGTATATAAATGATGCCAGTCACTTGTGTATTTATACTATGCCTTGCTTGACAAAGGAGGTCTTCCTCCGAAACGTTGCTGATGGCTATATTTTGCTGATGGCTGATTTATTTATGCAATAAAAGAGCAAAGAATACGGATGGTGCCGGTCATTCTTCATATCGTATAGACATCTCTGCAGTGCTGGCAGACAGACCGAGGCACATCCTACTGGAAGCAAAAGGAGAGTGCTGCACTACTACTTTCAACTCCTCTAAACACCCACTAATTACCCATCAATCACCCCCTATCACCACCTGTCACTTTTACCTATCAGATCAGACCCTAATCTGCCCCTTGCGGGCACCCAATCACCCGCCCACACGCTCAGATTGCCCTCTGACCCCCCCTTATCAATTCACCAGTGCATTAATTACATCTGGCCTTCCCTGTAATAACCCACTGATCACCTGTCAATCACCTGCCAATCACCTATCACCCATCATTCACCCCCTGTCACTGCCACCCAACAATCAGCCCCTAACCTGCCCCTTGCAGGCAAACTGATCACCCACCCACACCAATAGATCGCCCGCAGATCCGACATCAGATCACCACCCAAGCGCAGTGTTTCCATCTATACTCTCCTCTAAACACCCACTAATTACCCATCAATCACCCATCAATCACCCCCTATCACCACCTGTCACTGTTACCCATCAGATCAGACCCTAATCTGCCCCTTGCGGGCACCCAATCGCCCGCCTACACGCTCAGATTGCCCTCAGACCCCCCCTTATCAATTCGCCAGTGCAATATTTACATTCTGTTCTCCCCTGTAATAACCCACTGATTACCTGTCAATCACCTATCAATCACCCATCAATCACCCCCTGTCACTGCCACCCATCAATCACCCCCTGTCACTGCCACCCATCAATCACCCGCTGTCACTGCCACCCATCAATCAGCCCCTAACCTGCCCCTTGCGTCAATCTGATCACCCACCCACACCAATAGATCGCCCGCAGATCCGACGTCCGATCACCTCCCAAGTGCAGTGTTTACATCTGTTCTCTACCCTAAACACCCACTAATTACTCATCAATCACCCCCTGTCACTGCTACCTATCAGATTAGACCCCTATCTGCCCCTAGGGCACTCAATCACCCGCCCACACCCTCAGAATGCCCTCAGACCCCAGCCCTGATCACCTCGCCAGTGCATTGCTTGCATCTATTCCCCCCTCTAATCACACCTTGAGACACCCATCAATCACCTCCTGTCACCCCCTAGCACACCTACCCATCAGATCAGGCCCCAATTTGCCCCGTGTGGGCTCCTGATCACTCGGCCAAACCCTCAGATCCCCCTCAGACCCCCTTCCGATCACCTCCCCAGTGCATTGATTGCATCTATTTTCCCCTCTAACCACCCCCTGAGACACCCATCAATCACCTCCTGTCACCCCCCTAGCACTCCTATCCATCAGATCAGGCCCAATACAACCTGTCATCTAAAAGGCCACCCTGCTTATGACCGGTTCCACAAAATTCGCCCCCTCATAGACCACCTGTCATCAAAATTTGCAGATGCTTATACCCCTGAACAGTCATTTTGAGACATTTGGTTTCCAGACTACTCACGGTTTTGGGGCTGTAAAATGCCAGGGCGGTATAGGAACCCCACAAGTGACCCCATTTTAGAAAAAAAGACACCCCAAGGTATTCTGTTAGGTGTATGACGAGTTCATAGAAGATTTTATTTTTTGTCAAAAGTTAGCGGAAATTGATTTTTATTGTTTTTTTTTCACAAAGTGTCATTTTTCACTAACTTGTGACAAAAAATAAAATCTTCTATGAACTCGCCATACACCTAACGGAATACCTTGGGGTGTCTTCTTTCTAAAATGGGGTCACTTGTGGGGTTTCTATACTGCCCTTGCATTTTAGGGGCCCTAAACCGCGAGGAGTAGTCTAGAAAACAAATGCCTCAAAATGACCTGTGAATAGGACGTTGGGCCCCTTAGCGCACCTAGGCTGCAAAAAAGTGTCACACATGTGGTACCGCCGTACTCAGGAAAAGTAGTATAATGTGTTTTGGGGTGTATTTTTACACATACCCATGCTGGGTGGGAGAAATTTCTATGTAAATGGACAATTGTGTGTAAAAAAATCAAACAATTGTCATTTACAGAGATATTTCTCCCACTTAGCATGGGTATGTGTAAAAATACACCCCAAAACGCATTATACTACTTCTCCTGAGTACGGCGGTACCACATGTGTGGCACTTTTTTTACACCCTAAGTACGCTAAGGGGCCCAAAGTCCAATGAGTACCTTTAGGATTTCGCAGGTCATTTTGCGACATTTGGTTTCAAGACTACTCCTCACGGTTTAGGGCCCCTAAAATGCCAGGGCAGTAAAGGAACCCCACAAATGACCCCATTCTAGAAAGAAGACACCCAAAGGTATTCCGTACGGAGTATGGTGAGTTCATAGAAGATTTTATTTTTTGTCACAAGTTAGCGGAAAATGACACTTTGTGAAAAAAAACAATTAAAATCAATTTCCGCTAACTTGTGACAAAAAAATAAAAACTTCTATGAACTCACCATACTCCTAACGGAATACCTTGGGGTGTCTTCTTTCTAAAATGGGGTCATTCGTGGGGTTCCTATACTGCCCTGGCATTTTAGGGGCCCTAAACCGTGAGGAGTAGTCTTGAAAAAAAAATGACCTGTGAAATCCTAAAGGTACTCATTGGACTTTGGGCCTCTTAGTGCAGTTAGGGTGCAAAAAAGTGCCACACATGTGGTATCGCCGTACTCGGGAGAAGTAGTATAATGTGTTTTGGGGTGTATTTTTACACATACCCATGCTGGGTGGGAGAAATACTTCTGTAACTGACAATCTTTTGATTTTTTTACACACAATTGTCCATTTACAGAGGTATTTCTCCCCCCCAGCATGGGTATGTGTAAAAATACACCCCAAAACACATTGTACTACTTCTCCCGAGTATGGCGATACCACATGTGTGGCACTTTTTTTGCACCCTAACTGCGCTAAAGGGCCCAAAGTCCAATGAGTACCTTTATGATTTCACAGGTCATTTTGAGAAATTTCGTTTCAAGACTACTCCTCACGGTTTAGGGCCCCTAAAATGCCAGGGCAGTATAGGAACCCCACAAATGACCCCATTTTAGAAAGAAGACACCCCAAGGTATTCCGTTAGTAGTATGGCGAGTTCATAGAAGATTTTATTTTTTGTCACAAGTTAGCGGAAATTGATTTTAATTGTGTTTTTTCACAAAGTGTCATTTTCCGCTAACTTTTGACAAAAAATAAAATCTTCTATGAACTCACCATACTCCTAACGGAATACCTTGGGGTGTCTTCTTTCTAAAATGGGGTCATTTGTGGGGTTCCTATACTGCCCTGGCATTTTAGGGGCCCTAAACCGTGAGGAGTAGTCTTGAAACGAAATTTCTCAAAATGACCTGTGAAATCCTAAAGGTACTCATTGGACTTTGGGCCCTTTAGCGCAGTTAGGGTGCAAAAAAGTGCCACACATGTGGTATCGCCGTACTCAGGAGAAGTAGTATAATGTGTTTTGTGGTGTATTTTTACACATACCCATGCTGAGTGGGAGAAAGATCTCTGTAAATGGACAATTGTGTGTAAAAAAAATTAACAAATTGTCATTTACAGAGATATTTCTCCCACCCAGCATGGGTATGTGTAAAAATACACCCCAAAACACATTATACTACTTCTCCTGAGTACGGCAATACCACATGTGTGGCACTTTTTTGCAGCCTAACTGCGCTAAGGGGTCCAAAGTCCAATGAGCACCTTTAGGCTTTACAGGGGTGCTTACAATTTAGCACCCCCCAAAATGTCAGGACAGTAAACACACCCCACAAATGACCCCATTTTGGAAAGTAGACCCTTCAAGGTATTCAGAGAGGGGCATGGTGAGTCCGTGGCAGATTTCATTTTTTTTGTCGCAAGTTAGAAGAAATGGAAACTTTTTTTTTTTTTGTCACAAAGTGTCATTTTCCGCTTACTTGTGACAAAAAATAATATCTTCTATGAACTCACTATGCCTCTCAGTGAATACTTTGGGATGTCTTCTTTCCAAAATGGGGTAATTTGGGGGGTATTTATACTATCCTGGAATTCTAGCCCCTCATGAAACATGACAGGGGGTCAGAAAAGTCATAGATGCTTGAAAATGAGAAAATTCACTTTTTGCACCATAGTTAGTAAACGCTATAACTTTTACCCAAACCAATAAATATACACTGAATGGGTTTTTTTTTTAAATCAAAAACATGTTTGTCCACATTTTTCGCGCTGCATGTATACAGAAATTTTACTTTATTTGAAAAATGTCAGCACAGAAAGTTAAAAAAATCATTTTTTTGCCAAAATTCATGTCTTTTTTGATGAATATAATAAAAAGTAAAAATCGCAGGAGCAATCAAATAGCACCAAAAGAAAGCTTTATTAGTGACAAGAAAAGGAGCCAAAATTCATTTAGGTGGTAGGTTGTATGAGCGAGCAATAAACCGTGAAAGCTGCAGTGGTCTGAATGGAAAAAAAGTGGCCGGTCCTTAAGGGGTAGAAAGCCCTAGGTCCTCAAGTGGTTAAGGGCAGAAATCACATTGCATGCTAAATTGGAGGCCTAAAGTGCTTTAAAACATCTTGCATGTGTATACATCAATCAGGGAGTGTAATTAGAATACTACTTCACACTGACAGACCCAACTCACTGTGTAACGCACCACACACAGCTGTTTGTGTAGTGACGGCCGTGCTGGACTGGTGCGCACCATGGCGAGAGTGCAGGCCATGGCGGTTTTCAAACCCATATGGTCACTGGGCTGTGGTAGCTCAATGACAGAACAACAGTGACTGTCCATCTGATTGAATTCGGTCTGTCCACAATGAAGCAACAACCTTATTATCTTGGGTGTGCCCCCCCCCCCCTCGAGACACTCATATAGCCGTCGGTCATTGCTTCATTGTGATACGCAAGCCCCTTCACCGCGGCAAGGTAACGATCATGAAGGAGAATCGACACATGTACATGACTTTTGTTTTGTTGTTGCAGCTGCAGTGCAGCCAGAAAAATTAGGCAGGCATGTACACGCACCAGAAAAATTATTATAGCGTCCGCTGCTAGTAGTGGCCTTAAAAATTCAGGTATCTGCCTGGAGTCCTGGACCCTGTTGGTGGTGGCGGAGAAGGCAGTCAAGTGGCCTGCAGGCAGAGATGCTGTGTGGGGAGCGACTTAGTCTTGGGGCAGGCAGTCACACGGCGTGCAGGCAGAGATGCTGTGTATGGGGACTGACTTAGTCTTCGGGCAGGCCTGAGCGTGCTTTGCAGACCAGGCATCCATGGTCAGATGGACCCTTGACCCAATGCTGTGTACCAGAGATGTCACCACTTGCCTTTCAACATCACGGTACAGTTTAGGTATCACCTTTTTTGAGAAATAATTGCAGCCTGGTATATTCCAGTGCGGTGTGTGGCTATGCTTTTGTGTGCTGCTTTTCTCATCCTCAGGTGGTCATCCCATTGCAGTTTGTGCTTTGTAATCATGTGTCTTCATAAGGTAGTTGTCCCTACGCGGGTCTTGGTCTTTCCACGGCTCAATTTTTGGTGGCAGAGAGTACAGATGGCATTGCTCTCATCTGAGGCAGACACACAAAATAATTTCCACACCGCTGAGCCCTGTGATGATGGGACTTTGGTAATGGCTGCCGACGGAGTGTTAAGTGGGGTGCCAGAATCAGAGCAGGAGGAGGAAGATATGTCAAGCTTCCATGCAGAATCTTAGGAAGATGAGGTGTTCTGTGTTAAACAGTCAACTACGTCCTGACAATATTGGGGGTTGATGGCACTTGCCTTCTTCTGAACACTGTACTTTGGTTGAGGGCCACATGAAATCACGACAGCGTGACCTCGAACAGACCTGCCTCTGGCTCTGCCTCTTGTTTTGTCCATATTGAGGGGATGAAGTGAAAGGTATGCACTGCCTCTGCTAATACAATGTACGGTTACACAGGTGCAGTGAACAGGTTGCAGTGACTGCTGGTACAACACTGTGCGGTTACACAGGTGCAGTGAACAGGTTGCAGTGGCTGCTGGTACAACAATGTGTGGTTACACAGGTGCAGTGAACAGGTTGCAGTGACTGCTGGTACAACAATGTGCGGTTACACAGGTGCAGTTAACAAGTATGCATGGACTGGTATATAAAAAAGTGTGCGGTCACACAGGTGCAGTGAACAGGTATGCAGTGACTGGTATTACAAATGTGCAGCTGTCACACACACACAGGTACTGTGAACAGGTGCAGTGACTGGTGGTATTAAATATCAAACTGTGTGCGCTCACGTAGGTAGGTGGGTGCACTGAACAACAGGTAGGTATATGCAGTGATGGTATTACAAATGTGCACCTGTCACACACACACACACACACACACACACACACACACGTACTGTAAACAGGTGCAGTGACACTGCGTGCGGTCACGTAGGTAGGTGGGTGGGTGCACTGAACAACAGGTAGGTATATGCAGTGATGGGTATTACAAATGTGCAGCTATCACACACACAGGTAGTCACTGAATGTGCTGGGCCTGGCAGTGGCACAGTAGGAATTACCAAGGGGCCAAGGTCCAGCAGCTAAGACTGACTGAGAGGGCTGTATATGCAACACAAGTGTCTGGGACACACACACACACACAAAAAATAGATCACAAGAACAACATTAGCTCTCAAAAGAGCTGTTTAGGATGAGGAGTGCTTTTTAGCAATAAGTATCAGCAAGAAAGAGCAACCTAACAAGCCTAACTGTAGCCTAACTAGGCTTTCCCTAATGTCTCTGCAGCACCTGTCCCTTCTCTAATTACTGCAGCCACATGAGTGAGAGAAATGGCTGACGCTGCCTGCTTTTTATAAGCGGGTGGGGCCACAGGAGGGAGTGTAGCCTGATTTCTACCCTGTACCTGCTGACTGTGATGTATAGGGTCAAAGTTGAAGTATAGGGGGCGGGTCGAACAGCCATAAAGTTCGCGTTTGTTTGCGAACGCGAACCACCAAAATTTGCGCGAATAAGTTTGCGGTCGAACCGTTCGGGCCATCTCTAACCTTCAGTCCTAAAGTGAACCCAGATAATAAGAATAGTGTATATTATTAAAAACAACATAATTAAAAAATACTTTATAGTAAAAACTAAGTGTTTGTTACTGTAATCGTTTCAGAGATCTAAGAAGATGTTTTCAAAAGCAAAGCATACCGTAAGTCAATATTGAACTCTCAAGCATCCCTATTGGTCATTAAAGAGACACTGAAGCGAAAAAAAATTATGATATAATGAAATGGTTGTGTAGTACAGCTAAGAAATAAAGCATTAGGAGCAGAGACACAAGTCTAACATTTGTTTCCAGTACAGAAAGAGTTAAGAAACTCCCGTTGTTATCTATGCAAATAGCCAGTGAGCTCTGTGACTTTGAAAGTCACAGAGAGCTCTGACTTCTGATTAGGTTATCTCAGCTGTATTGTGTTTTTCTTTTGCAGAGAACAGTTCAGGACAGGTCAAAAGTTCACTGCCTGTTCTGTAAAAACCTTTAGGGCCTGTAGAATGCTGAGTAATGTGTCAACTGCAAATATTAGAGAATGATGCAATGTTATAAAAAAAAGCAGTATAACTGAAAATAAAAATATGAGACTATTTTTGTTGTTGTTGCTACTAATGTTCTAGTAATTACCCGTACTACACAACCAATTCATGATATCATATTTTTTTTCCGCTTTAGTGTCTCTTTAAAGGGACACTTAAGTCAAACAAAAAATGAGTTTTACTCACTTAGGGCTTCCAATAGCCCCCTGCAGCTGTCCGGTGCCCTCGCCGTCTCCCTCCGATCCTTCTGGCCCTGCCGGCAGCCACTTCCTGTTTCGGTGACAGGAGCTGACAGGCTGGGGACGCGAGTGATTCTTCGCGTTCCCAGACACATTAGCACCCTCTATGCTGCTATATGGTATATGATATATGCTATAGCAGCATAGATGGTGCTATTGTGGCCAGGAACGCGAATAATCACTCGCGTCCCCAGCCTGTCAGCTCCTGTCACCGAAACAGGAAGTGGCTGCCGACGGGGTCAGGAGGATCGGAGGGAGACGGCGAGGGCACCGGACAGCTGCAGGGGGCTATTGGAAGCCCCAGGTGAGTAAAACTCATTTTTTTTTTTACTTAAGTGTCCCTTTAAAGTCATCCAGCATATTTAAGGAGCAACAGGTGAACAAATGGTGGACTAAAAATGTCAAGGGTTGGACCCAGGAGGGGAGGTTAAGGTGACTCCTGGCAGTGTGGAACTACTTTTAACAAACCTCAACCATACAAAAATGTAATTTCCCAGCTTTGTTTATTTATTTCATCAATGCAGTCTTTATGCTGAGGATTTTTTTTAGCATCATTATATGTTTATTTATATATTTATTTAATAAATTCACATAAAAATATAAGCATATGACACACTACTTCCTTTCATTGCAGACACAACACCATCATACACACACAATACTGGACCAAAAATACATATTGTTTAATACGGGTCTATTCAAACTACTCTTTCAGGGTCAGTCCTCTTTCATTATTCTATCCCATTTGATAGTCATGGAGAGAATCCAAAGACACGCCTTTAATGACTAAATGTACAAGATTTCTTTGCAAGCTTTCAACACTTTAAAATTCTTCTTCATGTATGATACAGAACTGGATCAGAACCATACCATATGGTTCTGATCCAATTCTGTATCATGCCTGAAGCAGAAACTTAAAGTTTCGAAAGCTTGGAAAGAAATCTTGTACTGTTAGTCATTAAAGGTATCACCTGAACAACTTTTGTTGTTATTTTATCCCATAATTTCTTCATCCCATCTGGTCCTTTTGTGGCCCTCAAGGCTGACTTATTATATACTTTCTCTCTAGGAAGGAGCTCACTAATGTAGTGTGGATTAGCACCCTTATATAGAGGAGTTGTGGTATGCCACAACCCCCAACCCTGTGCCTCAAGGGGTATACACAGTCCTTAACCTCCCTGGCGTTCTAATAAGATCGCCAGGGCGGCTGCGGGAGGTTTTTTTTTTAAATAAAAAAAAAACTATTCCATGCAGCCAACTGAAAGTTGGATGCATGAAAGCCCACTAGAGGGCGCTCCGGATCCGTAATTCTGATCGCCTCCGGCGACCAGAATAAACAAGGAAGGCCGCAATGAGCAGCCTTCCTTGTTTTGATTACCTCGTCGCCATGGCGACGAGCGGAGTGACGTCATGGACGTCAGCCGACGTCCTGACGTCAGCCGCCTTCGATCCAGCCCTTAGCGCTGGCCGGAACTGTTTGTTCTGGCTACGCTGGGCTCGGGCGGCTAGGGGGACCCTCTTTCGCCACTGCACGCTGCGGCGGCGATCAGGTAGCACACGCGGCTGGCAAAGTGCCGGCTGCGTGTACTGCTTTTTATTTGGAGAAAATCAGCCCAGCAGGGCCTGAGCGGCACCCTCTGGCGGTGATGGACGAGCTGAGCTCGTCCAGACCGCTCAGGAGGTTAATGAAGAAATGGGTTGGCACCACTCAAAATAATAAACTAGCTGCTGCCTTTTACCTCATGGGATAAAAGAGCTTGTTTATTATGTTGAGTGGTGCCAACCCATTTCTTCATAAGAGGAGCTCATCTCATTTCTGCAATATGGGGGCCTCACCATATATTGCTGCATCATTTGCCTTTGGAGTTGATAAGTATAATCTTTTTACTGCTGCCATGGTTTTATGAAGAATTTGATTAAAGTGTTGAAGTTTTTACTAGACAAGTGAGCTGCTCCTGGATTCTATATCTTGCAAATGTAATGCTATGGGTGTGATCCCACTTGAGCAGTATGATTTTATAAAAATCCCCCATAACATTGCATTAGGAAGAGCTTTTTCAATTCAGTAGCGCTTAACAAAGGCTTCTAGTGGGTTTGAGCCCTTAGGGTGCTTTTTCAAGGTGCCTGTCACAAAATGCATCTGCTGGCGAATTTCCTGAACTATTGATGAACTTCCTCCATTACGCCAGCAGATGTCATCTGTGTCCTCAGAGTTTGAAACTGCTTGAAGTATCCTCTGCTACCAGCAGAGGTCTCACTCACAAGAACTGTTATTGCAGATTTAATGAGGGCAGCTCTGTGATCACCTGGACTCTGTCATATGACTTTCTTGGACACTATTTAAGCTGCCTTGACAGACCACTCTGGGCTAGCTCATCAAAGTCTGATCCTGAATCAAAGTCTGATCCTGAATCAAAGTCTGATCCGAATCAAAGTCTGATCCTGATCCTGAGTTCTAGCCTTCTGGTCTTGTTCCTGATCCTGAATCCTAGCCTTGTATCCTGTCTTGAGTCTTAGCCTTGTATCTGCTCTGATCGTGTTTGACCTGTTTTCTGTATCTGACTAACCCTTTGCCTAAGCGATTATATCTTGTTTGTATCTCTGGTTTGACTCTGCATGTATGACGTTCCGTTGCCTGCCGATTATAATTCTGATGCTCTGTCTCTGTATATAATGTATATGATTCTCATGTGTATATATTAGGCAGGTTTGGGGTTCAGTGTGCACACTATATTGTTATGCTTGGATACCTTTGCATATTATCCTATATGCAGGGGGCCCATAGCATCTGCAATACGTGATAGATTCTGCTTATGTGTTAGTTTCCAGTTGCACCATTGCTTATATTACTTGCCTGACGTCTGCATGATTCTCTGCATAAACTTAATACTAATTGTTTATGCATCCTGATAGAGTAATTCTCTGCATAAACTTAATGCTAATTGTGCACGCATTCTGATGGTCAGATTCTCTGCATAAACTTAATCTTGTTTATGTGTCCTGTTTGTTTGATTCTCTGCATGATCTTAATGCTGATTGTTTGTTTGTAAGCTGTGTAACTGTTTAGTTGCATAACTCTGTGCATGAACTTAATGTGCAACATTTATGCTGATTACAATAAATCTTTATGTTTATTCCTTTAATTCCAGTCTCAGTGTTTCTTGCATACTGACAGAGCAATCTTCCTTGCGATTCCCTTGCATTGCTCACCAATGCATCAGAATCATGACAGTGCCTAACCAAGAAAGTCCTCTGCTATTCTATCTTTATTTACTCTTGGCACAATGGAACTTCCTTCTGACACTTCTAGCAGGTCTCATCTACGTATTATTTCCAGACCCTATCTCTGGGCCAAAACAAACAAAAAAGATAGTTTTGTCATGAAGTTATTATTGCAGTTTACTTCATTATGGGGGTTGACTCACAAAACTTTTCTCATACGTTATATCTTCTTATCTTTTTCTCACCTTCTGTATTAAAACCTTTTGATCTCTCAACAAGCAAAAAATTACAAAAAAATAAGGTCAGGAAAATATTCAAATAGATAAATTATTTAATTTGAGAGACTTGTTTCTCCTTGTAACAAGCTAAAAAGTTATTTTTAGACAAGGCGTAAAATAAGTTAGAAGAGATAATTTTTGTGAATCAACCTCTGTGTACTTTAACATCATATGCCTGGTTTATATTAGTTTGGTTGACCACATCACTTTAGGCATTGTGAAGAGCAGCAATGACATGCGCAGTGGAGAAACCCTTAAAAGCCAATCATCAATGTATTTGTTAAAATAGTTCTGGTAGGTTGCTGTCAACTGCATTTAACAGCTTTCTCTATGATAATGTGCTGTGGTTGACTGATGACAGATACCACCTCTATAACAATCACATCTTAACTACCATAGACTTACAAGACATAGACAGTGTGATTACCATTCACTTTTGTTGCCTTGTAACTATTTCTATAAAAAACGGCTAAATATATTAAAAGTGGGTAAGAATGGAAAAGCTTTTTTCTTTTTTTTCCTCCCTCCAGCAGAAGCAAAGATCTTACTAGACCATAATTAGCATTGGTTCAATGAACATGGTAAAATGTTTTGCTTAATTTGAGATTTAATATGGCAAGAGTGCTGGCTGCCAGGAAAGCTTTCAAGATTTAGGAGACAGTCTGATAGAACAAGGGAGGCAAGATGTCTCTAGTCTGTAATCAGACAGCCTAGAGTGAACTGAACCAATAATAATGAATCTTCGTTGCAGAACACAGCACAACAACGAGTAGTATTTATCCTAGACAGACAGAAAAGTAAGTGGGATTATTTAAAGCCTGCCCATACATTAATAATATACGTACATTAATAATATACGTAATCTTGTGAAGGAGGAGACTAGGAGAACTACTCACTGGACGTTGCACTTTCGATAACGTTTTAGTGTATTTCTGAAGAGCTGTATTTTAGTGTGGCAGTAATGGTTGTAAAGGAAAGGAAAGTGACTGTCGCCTTAAAGTGGGAAAAAAGGACCTCATTGAAAGCCTATCTTCATAAACCTGGTTTCTGATTCAATACTGCCAAATGCCCCATTAATATATGTTTAAAGTGGACCTGAACTCAAAACTTCCTCTCTGCTCTAAAAGTTAAGAAACTGTATAATAACCTTTACAGAAAAAACATTACCTTGTTACAGCTTTTAGAGCTGCTACAGAGATGCCGCAGTGTAGCTACTTCCTTGTTTGCTGGGAGCACATGAAGGTTAACCTCCTATGTTTACATATTAGCTCTCAACTTGGCAGACTCGGCAGACAGCTGGGATATCAGATTACACTAGCTCATTACAATTAGACAGGCTGTTCTCTATAAAAGCATGCAGGGTGGAGACAGGGTGGATTTCTCTGTGTTCTCCTTCTCTCCAGTGCAAGAGTTCAGGTCAGCTATAAAAGGAACTTAAAGAGAATCTGTACTCTACAGTTCTTACAATAAAAAGCATACCATTCTATTCATTATGTTCTCCTGAGTCCCTCGTTGCTGTTTCTGCCACTCCCTACTGCAATCCTGGCTTGTAATTGCCAGTTTTAGGCAGTGTTTACAAACAAAAAACATGGCTGCTAACCAGCATGTGATAGGCTGAGAGAAGCTCAGTCTTTGACTCATACAGAGCCTGGAGGGAGCGTGGAGAGGGTGTGTATAACTTCTACCTATCACAGCAGAGCAGCACATTCCTGCCTGAGCTGAGAAAGCTGACAAAGGAAAGAAGATTAGATTATATAACAGAGATAATACAGCCACTGTGCAACTAGGAAAGACTTCAGTAAGACAGACCACATTAGAACAGGTATAGTAACTTATAGGATAGGAGAAATAAGGCTGAAAATTTTGTTACAGAGTCTCTTTAAAGGGATACTCTAGGGGGGTCGGGGGGAAATGAGTTGAATTTACCCGGGGCTTCTAATGGTCCCCCGCAGACATCCTGTGTTGGCGCAGCCACTCACCGATGCTCCGGCCCCGCCTCCAGTTCACTTCTGGAATTTCTGACTTTAAAGTCAGAAAACCACTGCGCCTGCGTTGCCATGTCCTCACTCCCGCTGATGTCACCAGGTGTACTGCGCAGAGACAGACCATACTGGGCCTGTGCTGTGCGCTCTTGGTGACATCAGTGGGATCGAGGACACGGCAACGCAGGCGCAGTGGTTTTCTGACTTTAAAGTCAGAAATTCCATAAGTGAACTCGAGGCGGGGCCGGAGCATCGGTGAGTGGCTGCGCCAACACAGGATGTCTGCGGGGGACCATTAGAAGCCCCGGGTAAGTTCAACTCATTTTCCCCCGACCCCCCTACAGTATCCCTTTAAGTTAAAATCCTCCATAGGACATATAGCACACCTGGGCCTATAGGCAATTCACGTTTTCTCCTAAGTTTTCTCCTAGGCGATATTTTCACACAGGGCAGTTTCTAGGCTAAATTACACCCAGGGTGAGGATGTAAAAATTTGTGAGAGTATAAGCGGCTATGCAGATGCAATCTGCCATGATGGTCATTATCGCTGCGCGTCGCAAAGCGTTGTTCACCTAATTGTGCACTCGTATCTATGCCATGAGATTATGGAAACATTCTCTGGTCACTCAGAAAACCACCAGCTGTCAGAAGAATTGTGCATAAAATTGTGACATGGGTACGAGTCTCAGGGCCCTTTCACACTGAGGCGGTGTGGTAAATTTACCGCAACCCACCACAGCCTAATGTTAATCTATGGGAGAGTTCACACTTAGCACATTCCAATACACTGCGCCAGAAGTGCCCTATCTAACGCACTTCGATATCTACAATACCGTGTGGCTCCTGCAGCGATCTGCATTGGGTTGGGAGTCATGTAAGTCTGTGGTAATGCACGTTCATTTTAAAAACCCACCGCAGTTATCTGCATGCGTAGAAGCGTATTTTAGAAATACGCTTCCACGCATGTCATTGACTGCCGAACAGGAAGCACGCTCTATAGGCAGTAGCAGTGTTAGGGAGACTTGCCTAAGGTCTCCTACTGAATAGGCGCTGGCTTACTGAACAGGCAGAGCCGAGATTTAAACCCTGGTCTCCTGTGTCAGAGGCAGAGCCCTTAACCATTACACTATCCAGCCACTGCAAGAACAACATCACTGACCACATGCAATCCCCCTTTCAAAAGCAGCCCCCCACTCAGGGTCGGACTGGGACACTAAGGGCCCACCAGGAAAGCTTTAGCCTGGGCCCCCCTCCCCCCCGATCCCTTCTCCCCCCCCCATTGTGGGCTCACATACACATGTACTGGGACACTAAGGACCCACCAGGAAAGCTTTAGCCTGGACCCCCTTCCCCCCCGATCTGTTCTCCCCCCCCCCCATTGTGGGCTCACATACGCATGTACTCTAGAAATTTTGCAATATATATATATATATATATATATATATATATATATATATATATATACATATATACATAATTTGGTAGGACATTAGATTATGGTAGGGAATAGATTGTGAGCACTTCTGAAGACAGTCCCCAACAGGGAGATGTCCACATGCGGTGCCGCAGCAAAAATAAATGGGTGTCACCACGCACTGGAGAAGGAGCAGCGGCAGTGTTACGATTCATGTTATATTATCTCCTGCCTGATGGTGGTGGTATTGAGTTGGACTGCCTTCCACTATCCACCAGCAGGTGGCTTATCATTAAATACAAAGACCTGCATTTCTTTGTCTGGCCTGCAGTTGCCTCTAATGGGACTCATGTCAATCACCACCAGCTGATTCCTGTCTCATGGACTATATAAGAAAAACAAAAATTTGCTTTCCTAAAACAGAAAGAATTTGCGATAATTCAGGTTGGAGTGAGCTCGAGATGTCTCCCAGAGCACCACTGCTGAATATATGCAAATTAACCATTGTACCCTTAGAAGCTAAACACACCTCCAGAACCGCTGGAATGCAATGATGTGTCAGCTTGTTAAATTGTACAGAGCCATAATAATCCAACATGCATACAGACTGTTTCGGATTGTTTGATCCTCATCAGTGCATGGCATGGATTAATTTGGCTCTATGGAGTAGGGCTTGTAAACCGAGAGGTACAGACTAACCATGAGCTTGCTGGTTAGTCTGTACCTCTCGGTTTACAAGCCCTACTCCATAGAGCCAAATTAATCCATGCCATGCACTGATGAGGATCAAACAATCCGAAACAGTCTGTATGCATGTTGGATTATTATGGCTCTGTACAATTTAACAAGCTGACACATCATTGCATTCCAGCGGTTCTGGAGGTGTGTTTAGCTTCTAAGGGTACAACGGTTAATTTGCATATATTCAGCAGTGGTGCTCTGGGAGACATCTCAAGCTCACTCCAACCTGAATTATCGCAAATTCTTTCTGTTTTAGGAAAGCAAATTTTTGTTTTTCTTAACATCTTAGTAAGGGGGCTTTTAGGACCATTGTAGTCCCTTACACACTCCAATGAGTTCTGGGTCTCCATGAGCTTGCTGGTTAGTCTGTACCTCATGGACTATATAAGTCTGCCCCTTCCTCCAAGTCATTGCCAGAACTTCCTTTGTTACAAGTCTGAGTCTCTGGTCACCTCTGTTACCTGATTCCTGATTCCTTGTGTTCTGTGATCTGATTACCTGTTGCTGAACCTTTGCTTGTCCTGACTTGCTTCTGACTTGCTTCTGTTTATTCCTCTGTACCCCGTATGTATCTGATTACCCGTTGCTGACTCTGATATTCCGTTTTGACCTGTTTTTGCCGGCTCCCTTTGATACCAAGTTATTGTATATATTTTTGCGTGTACATATTTGTATATATATATATCTCCTGCACGCCGTTTGTAAATAGATAGATAGTTAGTCAGGGCTTTGGTTATATGTGTGCACACTGTTTTGTTTGGTTTGCGGGAGAGTCACTGTATATATTGTTTGCATATGGTTGCATGTTATTTGCATGATTTGGTTCTTAATAAAACGCATTTTTGCACATTCCTGTTTCAGTATCAGTGTTTCTGCAAACTGTGGTCATTCCCTGCAATACCTGTTTAGTGTTCCGTAAGAGGCAGGCACATAGCAGCGGGGAAAGGGGCAGTCTCCCCCCCTCACCTAGGGGCCTCCCCTTTGTCGCTCCCCCCTCCAGGCTAGAATGCGCAGTGGCAGCGAGCGGGCAACAACTTTCTGCTTACTATTTCCTGCATGATCCCGCTCTGCCTGCCACTGCTCTGGTCTTCTCTGCTGTGCTGTCCAATCATGCTCTCACAGGAAGCACAGTAAGAGCGTGATTGGACAGTACAGCAGAGAAGACCAGACCAGAGCAGTGGCACGCAGAGTGGGAGCCAGGAAGTAGTAAGTTGATTGGTTCCCCACTCGCTGCCGCTCTGGTCTGCCGCTGCTGCGCTGCACATTGTAGCTTGGAGGGGGAAGCGTGGAAGGGGGGCCCCCAGGTGAGGGGGGGGAGACTGCCCCCCCTCCCCACTGCTCTGTACCCACCGCTGCTCCTTCTTCCTGTGCTGTGCCCCCTCCTGCAGTGCTCGGGGGCCCCAGGGGCCACTAAAATGTAGGTCTACCGGGCGAAATCCTGAGCTCCTGCCGGCCCTGTCTGAGCATGCCCCCACTGACATACCTTTCACAACGCCTACATGTTTTACTTGCCATGCCTTAAAACTTCAGTACCAATGCCCCCCAAAATTCAGCCAATCCAAATAAACTTACCCTCAAGCTGCTGCCATCTTCATGTTTACTTAGGGCCTCAGATAGGCTTAGATACTCCACCATTGTTTGCCACACAGTGATGATGTATTCTGAGCCTGACTCTCCTACAGGCAGTGCCAGATTTGTACTTTTCACCACCCAAGGCCCACTGTCACCAATCGCCCACACCAGGGATGATGGTGGGGTGTGAGGATTAAACGCTGGGTGCTGGGAGAGTGGGACGGAAAAAAACAGTGTTTATTTTTGGCGGACATGTACAAATTGGCACAGCCCCCAAAACTGCAGGGACGTGGCTAGTGCATCCCTGCAGCTGTAGCAGCTGCCACTGCAGATGTGAGGCTCACGTCCGCACGGCATAAATGGTTAAATATTATCTTCGGTTTACAGCTTCTATAAAGTTTTTTTTTTTTTTAACGAAACTTGTTGGAAACCATGGTAACAGTGAATGGCTTGGAATAAAAAAATACCTATAATGTATTTGTCTTTGTTTTTATAAGTCTGTATAAGGCATGAAGCGAAATGTATTTAAAATGTATTGCTTTGTTCGGTTCACAGCAACAACGTAGGCTCATGTAGAGAAAAATTTAGTCCAGGTTTTAGTCTCCAATGCATATTCAGTAGGCCACATGACTGAGTCATGTGACTGTGATGTCATCATAAAGAATCACCTGCTTGTTTTGAAAGGTTTGACAGGAATAAAAAGAACACTGTAACACACTGAGTAGCATGAAATATAATGAAAACAGGAACTGACAGAAGAGGGCAGGGTCTCGGTCAGTGTCAAGGGAGGTTACAGCATGCTTGAGTCTGTGTGCAGGTAAGTTATTTTAAATAAAACTATGGATATTGTTCCAAAAAGGGTTGAGCTATGCAATTATTTTAGCCTGGACTTGAAATTCAGCACTTAGCAAACACCCCATCACATGAACTGTAACACCCACACACCAGAAAGCAAAGATTTTATTGACACCCCCTTTCCCCCACCTCTCATTGTATTATTACTTATACTTGAAAGGTACACTTAAAGCTTTGCTAAATGAAAAGAAAAAAAAACCTTTTAAGTGTGGAGTTGGCTGTAATAAGCAATGATTCACATTTAGCACCAGGGTATTAATTTTAATTTACTGCAGCATGCATTCCATTAGCTGTAATCACTGGCATTGTTAATGGCTGTACCTGTAATAAGACAAGTTCACATTGTCATCCCTACAGGCAAGAGCGCAATAAAGTTAATGCACATCTAATGTGTCTTCCACCTTGTCTCTTTCTGTGAAGGTTTATCTGTCTTATCGCGCAGCAGTAGTTAATGGAGGTGTTTATAACTCCCTTAGATTCTCATTTGTGTGTTGGGGAGGACTAAATGGACGAGGTATATTGCAGCCAAGTTTAACAAGGATACCTTTATTAGCTTGAAAAGATATGCGAATGTTTGCATGCCTGCTAGATGTTTTTGCTGTAATACATCAACATTTTGCAAATGTATAGAGCTCAAATCATCTGTTAGATATCTGTAGTTATTTGGGTTACAGTCACGGCTGGGGAATATGCCTTCATTAGTGTTCTCTACAGTGGTGCTCACCGCCAGGTCGTGATCACGCTTACGCGTGGATTCACGACCATTTTGACGCATTCCGCCTCGGACACGCTAAGCCGTGAATAGATTTTCAACCACGAAAATCTACTTCGGCTTCGCGTGATTGCGGACAGAAATCCGCATTCACGCTCGTGAAACCCGGTGCTGAAGTCGTGGTTTGCGGAAATGCGTCAAACTATGCGGAAGTGACACATTGCAGGCCAATCAGAGTGCCCCAGCCAGGCCCTAGCAACCAATCACAGGAGGGGAGCTATGCCCTCCCCTCCTGAATATAAAGCGGCGGCCATGATGGAAAAGCTCTGTCCTTGCTAGACTGTGGTGCTGAGAGGATTATCTCCAGGCCATTGTTGTTTGAGCAAGTGCATTTATTGTGTTAAAAACAAAGCGTTTTTTTTGCTAACACTGCTCTTATACTGTACACAGTTAGCTAGTCAGTGAGTGATTGCTGTAGTTAGTTGTAGTCAGTGTAGTGTAGTGGGAGTGTGGGAGTCAGTGATTATTTAACTGTGTGTAGTGCAGGCAGGTTCAGTGCTGCAGTGTAGTCAGTGTAGTGGGAGTGGGGATTATCTGTGTGTAGTGCAGGCAGGCAGGTTAGTGCAGCTGCAGTGTTCACTTGCATATTCCAGTGACAGTTATACACTTGTACTATTTGCAGGCAGCCAGTCACACCGCCGGCGCCGCCACTCTCTGCCAGCGCTGTTCATTCATTCTGTCTGACCTTGTGCCGTGCCCAGTGCCCACTGCTCGCTCGCTGGCATATGAGCATCTCATTACACAGTGTGACATCCTTGTGTGCCCACTGCATCCTTCAGTGACCTAGTTGTATATCCAGTGCCCACTGCTGTGCCCACTGCATCCTTCAGTGACCTTGTACTGTGCCCACTGCATCCTTCAGTGACCTAGTTGTATATCCAGTGCCCACTGCTGTGCCCACTGCATCCTTCAGTGACCTTGTACTGTGCCCACTGCATCCTTCAGTGACCTAGTTGTATATCCAGTGCCCACTGCTGTGCCCACTGCATCCTTCAGTGACCTTGTGCTGTGCCCACTGCATCCTTCAGTGACCTAGTTGTATATCCAGTGCCCACTGCTGTGCCCACTGCATCCTTCAGTGACCTTGTACTGTGCCCACTGCATCCTTCAGTGCCGTTGTACTGTGCCTGGTGCATGCTTCAGTGACCTTGTACTGTGCCCACTGCATCCAGTGATTCATTACTAGCAACATGTCTGGCAGGGTTTTGAGGGGTGAGAGGAAAGGGAGTTCAATTGCCTCAGCCACTTCTGGGACTGCTCCACGTCCAGGGAGAGGACGCCCAGCTGTACGTGGTCGTGATGCAGCAGAAAGGGGGGCAGCAAAGCCTGGGCCGAGTCAGCGGACGCCATTGTCCAAATATTTTAAAGTTTCTGGTCCCCGTGTGGTGGTTGAGCAAATGGAACCTGACGTACTCATGGACATCATGACTTCCTCCCAGACCTCTACTGTGAGCACCACTCCAAGCAGCAGCAGCAGCCAACGTCCCACGCTTGTTGTGACATCCACCCCAGCACCCACTGGTCAGCAGCCCTCCCAGGATGACAGCGTTCTGTCCCTCAGTCCGGCTTCTGGGAACCTGCTGATGCAAGAAGCTCAGGACTTACTGGGGACTGATGTGGCAGAGATTGAGATCGGGCCACAATCACAAGCGTTGTTGAGTTCTGGTGATGAAGAAGAGGGGTCTGTGTCTGGGGATGTAGGGACAGAAGAGTAGGCGGGGGAGTCAGAGGAAGAGCTGGATTATAATGATGCTGCTGATGATGACGACGTTGTGGACCCTAACTATGTGCAGCCTGCTGAGTCCGTGGAAGAATGGTCAGAGGCAGAGCAGGATGACGAGTCACCTCGGCCTAGGCAAGGATATCGCCATATGTCAGGCAGGGGCAGGGGCATCGGCAGCAGTGGGCGTGGAGGAAGTAGACAGGACACTGCTTCAGCCGGCACCACCACCATGCAACCCCCGGCAACTACTACCACACATTGTTCCGCTGCACCCTCTGCTAGTGGGGGCCGCAGTAAATTAAAGTCACCAGTGTGGGATTACTTTGAGGAATGTACTGATGACAAAAGGTATGCGGTGTGCAGGTTATGTAGCAAAAGATTGAGCCGTGGGAAAAGTCTGAGCAAGATGGGTACCTCATCCCTCCAGGGCCACCTGAGAAGCCGCCACTGCCGCGAGTATGCGAACTTTAAGAGGAAGCAGGCACTGCTGGCAGGGGTTCCTGAGAGCAGAAGGCCCACCAGCGCAGCAGCATCATCCCTCCCTCAGGGTCGTGAATCCCCCACAGCAGCAGCAGTAGTAGCACGCAAGCGCTCTTCCACCTCGGCTACTCAGGACACAGACATTGAGGCTGGCAGCCAGTGTTCGTCTCTCTCCTCTGTCTCCCCTGCATCCCAGCATTGCCAGACCCTGCTGAGCGACACCTTTCAGGGTCTGACCAAGCCTCTGCCTCCAAGCCACAGGCGGATCCACAAACTAAATGGCTTGCTGGCCCGGGCCATGGCATCACAGCTGCTTCCCTACTCCCTGGTGCCGGAGGGGAGCGCCATGCGGACGCTGCTCCAATTTGGCATCCCCGAGTGGCAAGTCCCCAGTCGCCACTATTTCAGCAGGAGCGCGATCCCAGCACTCCACAAGTTTGCGGTGGAAAACGTGGCCCGTTCCCTGGACTACTCTGTGGGCAAGCAGGTCCACGTGACCATGGACTCGTGGAGTAGCAGATTTGGGACAGGTCGCTACCTGTCCTTTACGGCCCACTGGGTGACACTGATGGAAGGGAGGGAGGACAAGAGCGCATCAGCCCAGCTAGTGGTGCCACCACGCGGGATCAGGGGGGATGCAGAAGGGTCCTGTCATGACACTCCCTCTGCACCCGGAAAGCAAGCCCGCCTCGGCCGCAGCAGCGCCAAGCCTCGGCACTGCCAAGCCCTTTTAAAATTGGTGACCCTGGGGAAGGAGAGGCTTACGGCCACCAACGTCCTGGCCGCCCTCAGGAAGCAGGAGCGGAGGTGGCTGACCCCCAGAGGCCTGGAAGTGGGGTATGTGGCAGCCGATAACGGGGCCAACCTGGTGGCAGCAGTGCAGCAGGGAAACCTCCAGCACATCCCCTGCTTGGCCCACGTGCTCAATCTTGTGGTGCAGCGCTTCTTGCGCACCTACCAGGGGATGAGCGAGCTGCTGCAGGATGCCCGGGCGGTGGTACGCTTTTTCCGCCTGTCAGCCACTGCCTCTGCACTCTTGTCCACCTTACAGCAGCAGTATGGAAGGCCACAACACCGGATGATCATCGACATGCCAGTTCGCTGGAATTCGACTCTGGCCATGTTGGAGCGGCTGTGTCAGCACAGGCTGGCTCTTAGGGCCTACATGCTAGACCCAAGTGTCCCCAGCAACCAGCAAGTCCCCATGATTACTGCCACTCAGTGGACACTGATGCAGCAAGTATGCCTGGTGCTGAGTCCCTTCCTGGAGGCAACCAAGATGGTCAGTGAGGAGCGGGCCTCTGTGTGCCAGTGGGTGCCCTTGGTTTGTCTACTGGAGCAGGCAATGGACAATTTAATTGAGCGTGGGGATGAAGCCCTGAGGCAGTTGGAAGAACAGGAGCAGATGGCAGCACAGTCCAGCTCAGAGGAGGGCTCACAGCAGGTATTGGAAGAGTTGGAGGTCCCTAACCTGAATGAGGAGGAGGAGGAGGAGCAGAGTGCAGCAGGCGTTGTACGTGGATGGCGGTTTGAGGAGGACAACGACATGGCACAGGAAGAGGACAGGCATGCGTTATGGGACAATGGCGAGGACGAGGGAGATCTTGCTGGCAGGGCCCACTTGTTTCCCATGGCTGTGCACATGTTGCGCTGCCTTCGCAGGGACCCCCGGGTGATCCAGATGCGTTCAAGGGAGGACATCTGGATTACCTTGATGCTTGATGGGGGAAGCTGGGAGACTTAATGACGCCATCCACCACCGAGCAACGCACAAGGGAGATGAAGGAGGCCCTTGTGCGCAGACTACTGGAAGCATTCCCCCAGCCTTCCACCCCCACTGTAACTGCTCTGCCAAGCCAGCAAGAGGTGCCTGCCATTGCCACTAGCAGCACAACAACAACCACCAGCAGCAGCAGCAGCAACTGGCGCCCCGGAGACCTGAAGAGCCTAAGCAAGAGCCTGTATGCAGTGCAGCAGCCCAGAACAGAGGTGCCCGCCACAGCATCCACCACCAACCAGCACAAGCAACAACTGACCACCATGGTGTCTGACTATATGGGGTCATCCAGTGGGCTCAATGACACCGACAGCCCCGTGGACCCCTTGGAGTACTGGGTCAAGAGACTGGACATCTGGAGCGAGCTTTCCCAGTACGCCCTGGAACTCCTATCCTGCCCTCCTTCCAGTGTCCTCTCAGAGAGATGCTTTAGTGCGGCCGGTGGCGTGGTCACAGAGAAGCGCTCTCGGCTCTCCCACGCCTCTGTGGACAAACTCACTGTTTCCTGAAAATCAACCAGGCTTGGGTGGAAGGTGAGTTTCTGGCCCCTATTGTCGGACACAGGGGGACATGAAGTGGCTGCTGCATGTGCTGTTGTTAACTATGCCTGCCTTTATAAAGACAGTTACTACCTGCCTAGTGCCTACCTTGGTTAATTTTTTGGTGTTATGGTACTACTACCAGTAAGTTGCCATGGTCCTCCTTCTGAGCTGCTGAACTGACCGCCCGCTTTGTCCTCCTGACTCAGTCGCTACTACACTCTGCGTTCACACTGCCCGGGTCACTGGGTGCATTTAATTTTTTGGCCAGCACTATGACGCTGTGCTGCTACTACTACCACCAGACCAGTATGTTGCCATGGTCCTTCTGTTCTGTGCTGCTGAACTGACCGCCCGCATTGTCCTCCTCCTCCTGACTCAGTCGCTTCCACCAATGTACTCTGTCTGTGCTCACACTGCCCGGGTCACCGGGTGCATTTAATTTTTTGGCCAGCACTATGATGCTGTGCTGCTACTACTACCACCAGTATGTTGCCATGGTCCTTCTGTGCTGCTGCTGCTGCTGAACTGAACGCCCACTTTGTCCTCCTCCTCCTCCTGACTCAGTCGCTACCACGGTACCACCAATGCACTCTGTCTGCGTTATCACGGCCCGGGTCACCGGGTGCATTTAATTTTTTGGCCAGCACTATGACGCTGTGCTGCTACTACTACCACCAGTATGTTGCCATGGTCCTTCTGTGCTGCTGAATTGACCGCCGGCATTGTCCTCCTCCTCCTGACTCACCCGCTTCCACCAATGTACTCTGTCTGCGTTCACACTGCCCGGGTCACCGGGTGCATTTAATTTTTTGGCCAGCACTATGACGCTGTGCTACTACTACTACCAGTATGTTGCCATGGTCCTTCTGTGCTGCTGAACTGACCGCCCGCATTGTCCTCCTCCTCCTGACTCAATCGCTTCCACCAATGTACTCTGTCTGCGTTATCACTGCCCGGGTCACCGGGTGCATTTAATTTTTTGGCCAGCACTATGACGCTGTGCTGCTACTACTACCACCAGTATGTTGCCATGGTCCTTCTGTGCTGCTGCTGCTGAACTGACCGCCCGCATTGTCCTCCTCCTCCTGACTCAGTCGCCTTCCCGCTGCTGCACTCTGCGTTCACACTGCCCGGGTCACTGGGTGCATTTAATTTTTTGGCCAGCACTATGACACTGTGCTGCTTCTAATACCACCAGTATGTTGCCATGGTCCTTCTGTGCTGCTGCTGCTGCTGCTGAACTGAACGCCCGCTTTGTCCTCCTCCTGACTCAGTCGCTACCACGGTACCACCAATGCACTCTGTCTGCGTTATCACGGCCCGGGTCATCGGGTGCATTTAATTTTTTGGCCAGCACTATGACGCTGTGCTGCTACTACTACCACCAGTATGTTGCCATGGTCCTTCTGTGCTGCTGAATTGACCGCCGGCATTGTCCTCCTCTTCCTGACTCACTCGCTTCCACCAATGTACTCTGTCTGCGTTCACACTTCCCGGGTCACCGGGTGCATTTAATTTAATTTTTTGGCCAGCACTATGACGCTGTGCTACTACTACTACTACCAGTATGTTGCCATGGTCCTTCTGTGCTGCTGAACTGACCGCCCGCATTGTCCTCCTCCTCCTGACTCAGTCGCTTCCACCAATGTACTCTGTCTGCGTTATCACTGCCCGGGTCACCGGGTGCATTTAATTTTTTGGCCAGCACTATGACGCTGTGCTGCTACTACTACCACCAGTATGTTGCCATGGTCCTTCTGTGCTGCTGTTGCTGCTGCTGCTGAACTGAACGCCCGCTTTGTCCTCCTCCTCCTCCTGACTCAGTCGCTACCACGGTACCACCAATGCACTCTGTCTGCGTTATCACGGCCCGGGTCACCGGGTGCATTTAATTTTTTGGCCAGCACTATGACGCTGTGCTGCTACTACTACCACCAGTATGTTGCCATGGTCCTTCTGTGCTG
Source organism: Hyperolius riggenbachi (assembly GCF_040937935.1). Classification (NCBI taxonomy): domain Eukaryota; kingdom Metazoa; phylum Chordata; class Amphibia; order Anura; family Hyperoliidae; genus Hyperolius; species Hyperolius riggenbachi. The sequence continues at coordinate 425,821,012 of NC_090646.1, forward strand.
CTGAATTGACCGCCGGCATTGTCCTCCTCCTCCTGACTCACTCGCTTCCACCAATGTACTCTGTCTGCGTTCACACTGCCCGGGTCACCGGGTGCATTTAATTTTTTGGCCAGCACTATGACGCTGTGCTACTACTACTATTACCAGTATGTAGTCGTGGTCCTTCTGAGCTGCTGTACTGACCGCCCGCATAGTCCTTCTCCTGACTCAGTCGCTACCACCATTGCACTCTGCGTTCACACTGCCCGTGTCCACTGACAACTCTGCTGCGATGTCATTGCTAATTGCTGCAAAAAAATCAAAATAAAAAATTACAAAAACCTCTCTGGGGCCTTTTTGGCGTCAGCCACTCATCCTCCTCCAGCGGTACCTTTGCCGCCAAGTGCCATTGGAACTCGCCTTCACCTCTTTGACTGCTTAACGCGTATATCCCTTTTTAAAACCACTTATTACCAATTAATAGCCCCATTTAAAGTGTTGATTTCACTTTAAAATCCATTTTCTCTAGAAGAAAAAAATTTTGGGGAATTTTTTATGTTGAAGTTATGTTGCCCCTTATCACCTCGATAATCCATGCAATTTGGGGGATTGTAGCATGTATGGGGGCTTTGTTATTAACGTTAAAAGAAAATCCGCCTCCGGGCGGGAATCCACGCGTGATTACGCCATTCACGGCAGAAAATCCGCGTGGTTGCGTGGACGCGGACGAAAATCCGCATGCGGCGGGGCCGAATGCGGATTTTTTTTTTGCAACCATGCGGATTGCCGAATTCATGGATGAGGCACATCCGAGCATCCCTGGTTCTCTACAAAACTACAGTAAAAACCAAGTGAAATCCTAACAACACACATTCACATATTCTTCTGTTAAAGTTTGTGAACAGTTTAATCATGTACAGGGTGGGAAATGTATATGGATACACATTAATAAAATAGGAATGGTTGGTGATATTAACTTCCTGTTTGTGGCACATTAGTATATGTGAAGGGGGAAACTTTTCAAGATAGGTGGTGACCATGGCGGCCATTTTGAAGTTGGCCATTTTGAATACAACTTTTGTTTTTTCAATAGGAAGAGGGTCATGTGACACATCAAACTTATTGGGAATTTCACAAGAAAAACAATGGTGTGCTTGGTTTTAACGTAACTTCATTATTTCATGAGTTATTTACACATTTCTGACCACTTATAAAATGTGTTCAATGTGCTGCCCATTGTGTTGGATTGTCAGTGCAACCCTCTTTTCCCACTCTTCACACACTGGCCCATGTAATTAACTTTTTCACCTAAGTTTTCTCCTAGGTGATATTTTTGCACCTTGCCATAAAATGCCTTTTGAACCACCAGAAAGCAAGAAAACACTAAAAATAAATTTGATAGTACTTTTTCACTAACCTTTGGGTACTTTTTAAATTGCAAATACTGAAAAGTTGTTTTTTAGAGAAGATGAAAATTATCTCCTAGGAGATAACTCAGGTGAAAAAGTTAATTGCATATGGGCCACTGATAGCAACACCGCAGGAGAAATGCTAGCACAGGCTTCCAGTATCCGTAGTTTCAGGTGCTGAAACATCTCGTATCATCACAGCATAGACAATTGCCTTCAGATGACTCCAAAGATAAAAGTCTAAGGGAGTCAGATCGGGAGACCTTGGGGGCCATTCAACTGGCCCACGACGGCCAATCCACTTTCCAGGAAACTGTTCATCTAGGATGCTTGGACCTGACACCCATAATGTGGTGGTGCACCTTCTTGCTGGAAAAACTCAAGAAACTTGCCAGCTTCAGTGCATAAACAGGGAAACACATCATCATGTAGCAATTTCACATATCCAGTGGCCTTGAGGTTTCCATTGATGAAGAATGGCCCCACTTTCTTTGTACCCCATGTACCACACTATTGTTTTTTCAATAGGAAGAGGGTACGAAATGTGCAGCACTTTAAACTACAGATACTGGAAGCCTTTGCTAGCATTTCTCCTGTGGTGTTGCTATCAGTGTGTGAAGAGTGGGAGAAGAGGGTTGCATTGACAATCCAACACAATGGGCAGCACATCGAACACATTTTATAAGTGGTCAGAAACTTATAAATAACTCATGAAAGAATAAAGTTATGTTAAAACCAAACAACCATTGTTTTTCTTGGGAAATTCCCAGTAAGTTTGATGAGTCACATGACCCTCTTCCTATTGGAAAACAACAAAAGTTGTCTGACTTCAAAATGTCTGACTTCAAAATGGCCATTATGGTCACCAGCCATCTTGAAAAGTCCCCCCCCCCTCACATATACTAATGTGCCACAAACAGGAAGTTAATATCACCAACCATTCCCATTTTAAAATAGCCCACCCTGTATTTTACCCTCTGCTGCCATCATTCAAAAAAACATAGTAAATACTGCATATTTGCTAATATTTACAAACCTCATAGTGGCCTGTTCACCTGTCTTTTTAAGCTTAATGTATACAGCTACTAAGTGAGTGCTCCCATTGGATTAGAGGAACAAAAATACTACAGAATGTGACTTTTCCCTGCTACAGCTAACCTCTGACAAGCCTCTTATATGGTATGATATTCCCCTTCTCCAATATGATGTGTTAATACACCTTTGTGAGTGTGGTTGGTCAGATAGCAGTGAGAGAAAGCTTAAAGAGTACCTTAAGTGTAATTTAGATAATTGTTATTGTACTCTTTATTGTCCCCTAATATGGCATTGGTGATCAAAAGGGTAAATAACTCCCCTGTATTTAATCTTAAACCCGCCCATGTACCCCCTTCATTGAAACAGCCTGCCCTAGTAGTTCTTGCCTGAAGCCTGCTGAGAAGTTTGGAGATATGAGGCCACCCCCAGCCTTTTTGCAGTGGCCCACCTTAGCTTGGCAGCTGTAGCCTAATAGGTGGCCACTGAGCTGGGGGCAGGCCAAAACCACACAGGTGGGAGTGGCCTCAGAGCTAAGGACATCTCATTAAAGAGGAACTTCAGCCTAAACAAACTTACTGTGATTAAGTTACATTAGTTATGTTAATTAAAATAGATAGGTAATATAATCTCTTACCTACCCTGTTTTAAAAGAACAGGCAAATGTTTGTGATTTCATAAGGGCAGCCATCTTTTTGGTTGAAAGGAGGTGACCGGGAGCAAGAGACACAGTTCCAACTGTCCTGTGTCCTGATCACTCCTCCCAGTTGCTAGGCAACGAGAAAAACAACATCATAAATCCCATCATGCTTTGCACAGCATCAGGGGAAAAATGCCCGGGCAGTTTCTTTGATGGGACAGAGCTTAGCTTCTGTGCAGCTAAGCTTTCTTTGGTAAGAAAAAAACATTTCTAATGCTGTGAAACTGTTAAAGAAACACCAAGTCTTTTCAGTGCTGCTGAGTAGATTTTTAGTCTGGAGATTCACTTTAAGGTTTTGAGCAAGTGGCAGGGGTGTGGTTTGAGATTTATGAACATTTTGAGGCAAATAGTTGAGCTATTCACCTGTGTGATCACTGATCCCCTGTTTGGGGACAATAAAGTGCACATTGAAAAACAACTAGTAAGTTACATTTCACTGGAGGTACCCTTTAACCTCCCTGCCGTTCTAAAAATGTGCTGCGCATGGCAGGGAGGGTGTTTTTTTGCATTTTTTTTTTTAGCATGTAGCTAGTGCTAGCTACATGCTTCCCCCCGTATGCGCCGATTGCCGCCGGCGCATATGCTCATCCGGAAATCTCGTTCTGAACGGGATTTCCATGAGGGGGTTCCCCCGTCGCCATGGTGACGGGCGCGATGAAGTCAGAGGGAGTCCCGATCCACTCCTCAGCGCTGCCTGGCACTGACTGGCCAGGCAGCGCACAGGTCTCGGGGGGGGGGGCACCCTCTGATGCGGCGGGTAGCGGCGAATCGGTGCGGAGCGGCGGCGATCGTAAGTGACATGCAGCTAGCAAAGCGCTAGCCGCGTGTATAAAAATTTATGCTAATTGGCCCAGCAGGGCCCAAGGAATCCTCCGCTGCAGGTTACCCCGAGCTGAGCTCGAGATAACCGGCAAGGAGGTTAAGGTGCCCATTAATGATACAATCTTTATTGCACAATCTTACTGCTTTTATGTAGTAGAAAGGCAAACTGAGTAAATATACTTTGAATGGATACTTTAGGTAGAAAAAAAGGACGAAGTTCTGCACAAAATCCTAAGTTCAATCAAGTCCCAACTTTATTGATATGGGTAAAAGCCATACAGTCAAGTAGCACCATGGTGCTATGATTAAGGACCTGTGAGTCCGAAACATGTCAGCTCCTTTACTGTATGGCTTTTACCTGTATCAATAAAGTTGGGACTCGATTGAACTTAGGATTTTGTGCAGAACTTCGTCCTTTTTTACTGCATATATGGGTGAAGTCGCCTAGTTCCAGCACTATCCTGGTGTCCGAGGTGTATCGGAATTCACCTATTTGCTGATACTTTAGGTAGTCCCTCATATTACACAGAAGTGGTAAGATTGTACAGTCAGATTGTATCAGTAGTGGGCACCTTTAGTTTTGTTTTGTTTTTCAATGTTTTTATAAACATTTAATTAACATATTGTAGAAGACGTTTTGAGATCAAACAGCCTACCCTAAAGATTACATGCAGTATTCTGTACAATATTGCTAATGGACATATTCACAATAGGCTACTACTCTTTAAGAAGGCTAAAGACTTATAAAGGTTACAACCCCTCCATTCTCAGTCAGCATCTTAATTCATCCAGTCCAGTATTTTTCAGCCTATTTACAGGCCCAGAAGCTCAGGTCATATGTCATCTCTTCCCAGCGGTTTCCATAATTACTGGTTTGCACTGTGATAAAGCTATATGGCTTCTGCATGCAGTGTATAATGCTATATGTGTCATGAAGATTTGAAGCTTCATTGTGGTGTACCATGGCTTGAAAAAAGGTTGGAAACTACTAATTTAGTGCATAAACATATACAGTGGGCTTGGCTGTGATTACATGTCTATGCAAAGAGAGAGAGAGAGAGAGAGAGAGATTGATTGCTTGGGAGTGGTTAGTCAGTTGGCATTTTCTACTTCTGTAAACCTGAGCTGATTTTCCAGTCCAACTGTTTATAGTTGGATCAGGATTTTATCTTTTGTCTAAGAGAAGATGTGGGAATAATCATACAACCAATTTGCTTTTCTTCTCTCCGCTGTAAGAAGGCCTAAATTGGTTTAAATACTGAGTAAACTGAGCTCACTTTTACTGGACATAGAGCTGCGTGCAGGTGTGTGACATACATTTCAGTCACACAGGGGTTGCTTGATCCACTTGCTCAAAGACACATGCAAGTTGTACTTCCTTTCGCTGGCATTCTTTTAATTCATTAACTTACACCCCCCTAGTGACCCCCCTTGTGACCAGGCTATATTTCACAAATTAGGCCACTGCAGCTTAAAGGCCTCGCTGCAGGGCCATACAACTCAGCACACAAGTGACCCCCCCCCCCCTTTTTCTGCCCACCTACAAAGCTTTCTGTTGGTGACTGTGATGGGACATGTCCTAACAGGAGATCACATCTTCGGGAAGGCAGGTCCATAAACTGCTGTCTGACAAACATGTATGTTACACATAAATCCACCCACAATTGTGATCAGTAAATTCAATGTAGTCATGGAGATGCTTAGAGTAAGACTAAAAAGAAACATTTAATCTATCATGAGAGCTGGACTGAACTTTGTGAGCTGTGAGGCTTGAGCATACATAAGCTTGCCTGAAGGGGTCAGTATTCAAATTAATAAGGAAAGAGAGGAGCATATGAATATCTGGGAAAAGTTGAGGAGAATCTTTCTCCTAATTACTCCTAAGGTGATCCAACAGTTGTTTATTAGAGAAAGAAGATGGCAGCCTCCATAATCCTCTTACTTTGGGTTCTCTTTAATCCATTCTGAGGAGGTACTTTCACTCATGGAGGTACCTAGCAATGACCACATAGTTGGGCAGCACTCTAGACTGGAAAATTCTCATTTCAGGAAGAAGTCACTGGAGATCTGGAGGTGCTTTTACCATGAGGACTCTTTCTAGAAGTTTTCTTTTGGAAAGCATGGGACAACTATGTTATGGTATAGTTATAGCATGGTAATATGCATTAATTACATCCCGATCCCAGGTAAAGAGGCAAATGTAAAGAAAAATATAGAAATTATTTCTACACTTTTCAAAGTACATAGTTGATGTTTAGTGTATTGTTGATAATTTTGTGTACTGTCTTTTTCATACTTCAATATTATTAAAGTTATATTTTCTTTCCTAGATATTTCTTTGAGCTGCGAATAGCACTCAGGAAGGATAGATGTGCAATCGCTTGCAGTGATCCACTTCCTCAGCAAAAGGGAATAAATCACAAAGTAGACCCAGAAAGGACCAACAGTGCCAACTGGAAGAATGAAGACCTTTAATTCAAAATATTAGTCTACAGGATCGATATGTAGCTGTTTTTGGGCTACATAAATAATAATGAATGAAATCCTGGAATGTATGCAGATTACATTTCAGGAAATAAGCTTCACCCTTTTTCAAACACTAGAGGGTGGAATTTTAGGCCCAAATCCCTCCATTTTAGGAGTGACAGTAAGAAAGTTTTCTGTTGCCATATAGCTTAAAAAATGGGTGGAATGGAGTGACAGACTAGAGGATGGAGTTGCAGGTCCTGAATCCTCTCCCTACAAAAATGAAAAAGGTAATGGTTGGGGATTTCCTTTGTAACCCATGCAATTTTTTTTCAGAGTATGGAAAGGATAGAGTATGCCCATTGCCCATTTCTAGGGGTGCGCCGGGCAGGACATCATTAAGATAACTCAACTTTCTGGGATCCCCACGTGCCGCATCTCCATCCTAGTTCTAGGCATCCCATCTCACCAGTAACAGCGCCCCCTATGATGGCATCACAGGGGACACTGTTACCAGTGGGAAAGGATGCCTATGACTAGGAAGAACTGGTGACATTGTGTGGATCCTGGAGAGGTGAGTCAACTTAACCACTCCCTGCCCCCCACCCCCGCCGCTCTCTGGCTACCTAAAGGGGGCTATCTGGTTACCAAACAGTGGGGCTACCTGGCTACCAAAACAGGGGGTCTCTGGCTACCTACATAGGGAGGGCTCTCTGGCTACCTATGCTATGAGGCTCTCTAGCTACCTACACTGGGGGGGGGGGGGGGGGCATCTTAAACTGGGGGGGCTGCATGTGGCTACCTAATACTGGGGGGCTTTTTGTGGCTACTTATACTGGGGAGGCTGTATTTGTCTACCTAATATTTGGGGCTCCTGTGGACTTCTATGTTGGGAGGGGTACTGTATCTGGCTAATTAATAATGGTTCAAACCTCTGGCTAACTGAATTGGGGGTATTGGGAGGTACCTAATACTAGGGGTCACCTCTGGCTTCCATATTGAAATAGTGTGAATTGTTTTATATAATTGGAATCAGCTATATAGCTACGTTGTAATTGCTTATAGTTTGGATTAAAGGACTTAAAAAACACAGTTGGGGCAGATCTTTTCTAATTCTCCTTTGATAACTTCTGTCTTATGCCCTGGGAATAGCTATGCCATTTGTTATTATTGATATGCATATTATTTGCACATTTTTCTAAAACCTAAATACAGTTTAAAAAAAATTCAGGAGCTAAATCATCCATCCCAGTATGCATTTTTGCTTGAAAATCGATTTGGAACAGCAAATGATTGTTTATCATTCAGGAAATGAAAAGCTGATTAATTTTTCAGGTCTGTGAATACTTTTTTTAAGGCAGAAAGTCATTTTACTGCACCGCACTATTCCAACATGCTGTTAAGTTATGCATGACTCTTATTTGTCAGTCCAGAGATTTGCCTGTCTCCACATCCTCAGTGTCTGTATAATTTGAGGTGACTCACTGTGGAGAAAAAAATCACCTTCCATTAAAATGTTTTCTGTAGTAAGCGCTCTCTGGCAAGCAGTGTAGTGTAAACATGAGTGGCTGCGAACATTTATTAAATAGCAGTGATGAATATTTCAATACCCTTGGGAAAGCAATTCACAGCTCAATCATTCAGGCTGTTTTAAGTGCAGCACAGGACAATTGCACTACATCTTCCATTAATATTTAATGAACCATTTTATTCTGTTTACTTTTTCCGTTAATATATAATTTAAAAAGCTTTCAACAAAAAAAAAATGGTAGAAAGAAAAGAACAACGGTAAGAATAATTTTAACAGATCTATGTTTAAGGCTGTACCTTTATTTAAAATCTTCTGCAGGGTAACTTAATGGCTTGGCTATGTTAATAGTTTATCCATAGTTAAAAAATAAAAAAAATATGGTTTATACTATATATATTTGTATTCTATTATTTATTCAAGCTAGGTAATAAATTATCTAGGCATATGCTATATAAAAATAATATAAAATAGTATGCAATAGATAGTGATGGTTGGAAATGCTGATTTCTGATTCCACGGAAATTCTAATTACTGCCAATGCCGATTACTGATTCTACGGACGTCTGATTTCCAATTTCTGAGGATCTTTTTTGTCATTTTTTTGCATCCTCTCATTGGCCAAATACTTCTGAGTTGACTCAGAAGTTTTGGACGAATTAGAGAATGCAGAACTTTAAAGCGGTAATTAGAATACCAGAATAGGTCAATCACAAGACTTGGGAATACTCGGTAATATACGAGTTTTGTGATTGGTCTAAAATTCCCATGGTAATCCAATTTTCGCTGAAAAATTCTGCATTCTTTAATTGGTCCAATGACTTCCGTGGTTGGGCTAAAATGCTGGAAAAAAACAAAACAAAAAAACACAATATTGACCTTAGACTACAATAGGAACACGAGACCAGGGGCCATATGCAATTCCCTTTTTCACCTGAGTTTTCTCCTAGGAGATAATTTTTCATTTTCTATTTAAAATAATTTTTCTGGACGTTGCAACTGAAAAAGTACTAAAAGGTAGGTGAAAATGTATTATCAAAATTATTTTGAGTATTTTCTTGCTTGCTGATGGTTTAAAATGTATTTTATTGAAAATTTTGAAAATATCACCTAGGAGAAAACTCAGGTGAAAAAATTAATTGCATATGGTGCAAGTAGAGACTTTGGTATGGGTTAGATTGTGAGCTCCTCTGAGGGACAGTTAGCGTATACACACTGTAAAAGCATTGCAGAAGATGTGGGTGCTATATAAATACACAACATTAATATAATATATAGCATAATATAATAGGATATATCCACATCTTGTTTTAAAATAAAAACTATGGCCAATAAAATTTGGGGAAACATTTCATTGCATTCTTGCATTTTGTTACTATATTTCCTTAATAAATATGGAAGAAAGAAGAGATCCAAATCTATACTTAGTGTAGTCCATGCTAAAAGGTTGAATTACTGGAAAAAAATATATGATTCAGGAAATCCAGACTGAATTTGTTAAGAAAATATAATGGCAAAATGTTGTGAATTTGATTGGGTCATGTTGCAGTACATCCAGGATTGCTGAAATGTTAGTGAAATAACAGTTATGTTGTTGTTGCTGCCGGCATATGCACAGATCCACAGCAGTGATTTCTGTTTAATAATCCAGAACAGCCAGGATGCATGCACATGACTGCAATCACCCATCCACTTAGATTCTCCAGTGATCTCCACTTTTATCCAAGCTTATTAAATCAATTGCAGTAACAAAAAGGAAAATCAAGTTACATTTTTTGTTTTGCATTGTGCTTTTCTTTTCTTTTTTTTGTTATTTATATTGAAACACACATTATATAAAAAGAATGGAATTAAATAAAACACAGGACAGGGAATAAAAGGATGGGAGAGGGTAAGTGAGGAATCATGGGATGCTGTAGGGTCAGGAATAGATGCATAGGACAGGGCAGAGTAGGTTGAAATAGGATAGGATATACTAGGTTGGCAGAGCATAGGGTAAATAGAGTAGGGTGTCAAGGAACAGAGCAGGATAGGATGAAATTGGAAAGTTATGATTGGATAGGGTAGAATAGAATAGGATAGGACAGGGGGCTTTACGACAGGATAGGATAGGTTGAAGGAGTAAGATATGAAGTGATAGGACAGAGTAAGGTGTATGGGATAAGGTAGTATACAGTAGGGTAGATTAGGACAATACGTGGGAGGGTAGTAAGGTGGGACTTAGCATAGAATAGGATAGAAGGAATAGAAAGAATATTGGATATCATAAAGCAAATTGAAAAGAAATGGGGGGGGGGGGATCTTCCAAAATATCTACTTATATCTCAGCACACTACTTACTATATCTCAGTTTTGCACTGTGTACAACACTCCCATGCTGTAAGAATGACAGTTAGGAAGACAATATGGTGGGATATCTTGTCTTTTAATGTGTGACAGTACTTTCACTGAGACTCTCTGGTTTTTGTACTATGAAGGTCAGAAAGTGATGCAGAAAGCCAGGGTCCAGGGAATGGAGAAATGTCCTGGTAAATGGTATAAATCACTCATTTGCAAGTTTACTTAAGAGCATCCAATCAAAAAATGTTTAGGTACATAAATTAAAAAATAAATTTGTAGATAACTATTCTGGTGGATAACCTATGTGGAGCAAATTCTACGGTATTCTCTGTTCTTTGGCATCTCATCTTATCATTACTGATTACATGTACAATTTTGTTTATCTGAAAATGTTACCATCCAGTTTGGGTTCTATGATTAAAAAAAAAATCACCATCAAAAAGTACTGAGATTTGTTGCAGATTATGCTGCTCTAATATATTGCACATTTTCTAATCTATTTCAATGTACAAGACATTACCATTGATTCACAAAAGCTGTGTCCTTTAAATCTCAATGAGTCTTGGATGGAATCCCAATCCTTTATAGCACAAATGTGTTATGGTTCCCAGAATGCAATATTCATAAACCTCAGCTACAATGGTTCCTACTTCATCTGTGTTATTAATGATAATGGATGTATAATAGGGTAGCTAATTCAGCTTTTTCTTGAAGACACGAAGTTAGCTAAGTCAGGATAAATACAGGCTATGAGGCTGATGTGCTGACATGTTGCTATGTTTTATTCATATATTTCAATAAAGGTCACAGCAATTTAGGACACTACAAGTCATTTAAAACCCGCAACATACTGTAAGTGATTGTATATTGATATAGTTAAGGACATTACAAGTCATGTAAAAACCAAAGGCAATTGAGCACAAAAATTTTGTACAAATGCTTTTGAATGTCTACAATTCCAGGGGGGCGTGGGGGGGGGATGGGTGCGGGGATGGGTAATTCACATACCATAGCAAATAGGGTCAGCTACCAAATATACAGTGATTCTTGGAAAGCATTGCAGTTACGGCAACAAACCGCTATAAAGTATGAAATAAAGTGAAGCATTGGAAAAGTATCCGCTGAGGGTTGAGTTCCTATGGAATGCATGTTTACTGCAGTTTCGGCAATAACTCGTGATGGCCTTTAAAATACAATGGAAAGGATGTACTAGGACATGTTGCAAGTATTTAAGAAGAATGAACAGTAGCACGATACAAAGATATAGTTAGGAGAAGTAAGCAAATCAGGCGAGATGCTACTCCGATACCTAGCCAGCCACACAACAACCCTCCTTTCCATCTATAAGAAGTGGCTGAGGTTTACATTTAACTTGTGCCAGGCTCAAAGATTTCTCTAGCTTAGGTGAGCACATCTAACTGAACCCCTCTAATCTGTGCCCATCCCTATAACAGATAGGCGTTCCCATGGGAGCAGTACGGGTGCCAGAGATGGCAATTTTTTATCTAGCATCTGACTTAGGTGACTTAAGTCTAACTGCTCAATCATGTGACTGTTGATACAATTTTATTTTTGTATAGTGCGATAGGATATCCACAGTGGGCTACTTACTTTTAGTGCCAGCATTAAAGTGTTCCTGATACATTACAAACTAAAGGATTTAAACTTACCTAGGACTTCTTCCAGCCACATGTAGCCCATCTGCTCTTTTTGCTGTCCTCCCCAAACCCTTCCAGTACCATTTCACTGCTTCCAGCCCTGGTAAAGTCCCTGACTGAGCCAATTTTAGGGACTACAGTGCATGTGGGTCTTGGCCACGCACACCCACAGATGGTGCTCTCATTCCTGGGAGTGTTTTGCGCATGCGCAATATACAAATACTGTAACTGACCTTGTGCTGAATGCTCCTGATAACAGGAGTGCGATCGGGGGTCCTGCAGCCTGGCTGGATCGTGGACTCCACTGTGGATGAATGAAGGGGACTGGCACGGAGAGAGGTAACGGACTACAGGGGGCTGGAGGAAACCCCAGGTAAGTATAATTCCTTTACATTAAAATGTCTCAGGTTTACTTTAAGCAATCCATTATACAGTCATTAAGAGGGACGGGGCCAGGGAGAGGTTAGCATTAGGCATTGGTAAGGAGTGTTATCAAGTAGGACATTGCGTAGGGTTAGGTCAAAGCAGGTCGTTTGGGCACCCATGGCAGATCGGTAAAGTGGGTGCTGCATTGACTGCAGTGTTAATTGTGGCTACAACGGTGCCCAGGGATAATTTGGACGGTGACAGTGCACAATGATTTTCATAATTAGGCAGCATGGATATCATCAGAGAGGGTTTTAGCAAAAAAGACAGAGCAGATATCGTTGGATATTGCGGCGGGTTGCATTAGGGTTAGGCATTGAAAGATGGAGGATTCAAGCGAGAATAGGGTTATGTTTAGTGATAGTAAATCATCACTTAATTTTGTAGTATATACAGGCGCTGATCCAAACTTTATCTCATGTGCATGTTCCACCAGCTGCTCAGGATAAACCACATCCACAATCGGGATCCAAGAAAAATGCATACAAATCCACAGCGCTTGGTACTCAAATTGGCATCTGCAGTAACCCCACAGTGCTCAAAAGCATATTTCCACAGTGACCATCACCAGAAATAAATCGAGAAAGGTCACTTCTCCATCCAAGAATCACATAAACATTTATTAGAAGCTGAATCTACATCACATATACAATGACTTACTTCCAGGGTCCTTTTGACAGGGACCCTTAGTAGTTAAAAGCATATAGTGTAACCCAGTACACATTTAAAATCCAAAAAATGATCTCGGCCTTGGGAACACTGATGACGGCGGAAGGCCAAATCCGGTAGGAACTGGAGACTGGGCAACTTATATGAGATCGTTTTTTGGATTTTTTTTTTATCTTTTGTCCTTCAGTAAATGGGCATGTCGTACAATGTCCACATGGAAAATTTGCTTTTGGGGCCATACCGGAAAACCATGTCAAGTTCTTTTTCTTTTTAAATTCACTTGCTGTGACCATTTCCCCAATGGTGCTACATTTCCCAAAGGAGGTAATGGAAGGGTATTTTCAAAAAGCAGTCATCTATCAGCATTGGCCAATACTTGTTAATAGTATCTTTTAGCCTTCTTGCCATTGGAGAATATACAAATTTAAAGAACCCTCTTTTTGATGGGCTGGAATCTCCCTCACACAGTTTCTTGTCCTTTTCCAATCTCTGGGTTTGCTAAAAACATCATGCAAGACACCATCTACCACATCTACAGGATAGTCCCTTTGAATAAATGGTCTTATTAGTTCACCACCAGCTTGTTTCCGATAAAGGCATAAATATTGTAATTATTAGTACAGAATATTACAAAAAAAGTCATATTGTCAATTGAACAACACTAACTTTATGCAAAGCTAAAATTGAGTCCAGCCCTGACCTACTAAAGACAGCTAAGGTCAATCTTAAGAACAGGGGGTAGAACATGGGCCCATATGCAATTCACTTTTTCACCTGAGTTTTCTCCTAGGAGATAATTTTTCATCTTCTATTTAAAACAACTTTCAAGCACTTTTCAACTAAAAAAGTACCAAATAGTAATTGAAAAAGTACTGTCAAAATTATTTTGAGTATTTTCTTGCTTGCTGATAGCTTAAAATGAATTTTATTGACAAATTTAAAAATATCACCTAGGAGAAAACTCAGGTGAAAAAGTGAATTGCATATGGCCCATGGTGTGATCTCTAAAACTGTTGGAGAAGTAATGTTACCTCTTTTCCCTAATTCTCCAATGTGTACTTCCTCCCCAAAATACATAAGTGCTTGTTGGAGACATAGAAATGGGAGCGTCCTCCCTGCACCCTCCACAATACCTCTGATGATATGGGACCACTGGTGAAACAGGTGTCAGATAGGGGGAGCACCTTCCATCAGGGGCATCCTCTGCTTACATAATCTGCTGGGAATAAATTTGAGACCTGTACCAATCCTGTGTTTTCTCTGCCAATTTGTGAATATATCATGTCAAGTGAAGGTATGACATCTGACATGATGAGATAAACATGTTTCTGTACAGTGCAAAACTTCTTAATATTAATCCTTTTTTTATATTTTGCTGCCTGAAAGAGTTCGTTTTCAGGCATGCAAGTGACCGCTTCTGTCTTGTCTGTACCTTCTCGGGAATATAATAAACATCACTGATAAGCAAATTACAGCCATAAAAGTTTTCCTGGCAGAATATAACTTCTGAGGGCAGGACATAGATAGAAAAAGGTCAAATGTGAATGTTTAACTCTGGAAAGTGTAATAGAATGCCATTGAGCAGAGACCATTGAGCTGCGACAATAAAACATTAAATGTACTTTGTAAATGTTTGCATATAAAATAAAATCATGGGATATCTAAGAAAGTCATTTTTAGGAGTAGTAGTAAATACAGTTGTTTATCTTATCAGTTTATTTTCACCTTAGGTTCATTTTAATGATAATTTTATATAACCCAGATAAAATTATCTAATTGAAAAGCAAGAAGTTTTAAATCAGGATGATACCATTTATTGGCTAACTACAAATGAATAAGAATAAACAAGCTTTCGGCCTTGCAGCCTTCGTCAGGTTTATATCCTGTTAGTTTGCAAGCTGGTGGTACAGACAGCTTATATACATGCAACATCAAAAGGAAAAACAGATATTTTTTTCAAGCATAAATACATCATTAAGATGCCTTAATACAAACAGACCATCTAAATGGGGTAAGATAAGGATCCTTGTTTACTTTATTGCTCCCAGATCTGGTATTAGGATTGACCCAGAGGTATCGTAAATTCTTAGTTCACAAGTTCAGCTAGGGTGGCTGAGACAGTTCATATATCATCCATCTCATACCAATATAGAAAGTTGTT
The DNA here is from genome assembly GCF_040937935.1 of Hyperolius riggenbachi. Lineage (NCBI taxonomy): Eukaryota > Metazoa > Chordata > Amphibia > Anura > Hyperoliidae > Hyperolius > Hyperolius riggenbachi. The sequence continues at coordinate 425,836,202 of NC_090646.1, forward strand.
GTCCTTATTCAGACCCTTCTGCACAGCTTTGAAACAATTTATAAATTTTGTTTCTGCTATTAATCGGTCATTTGACGTTTTGAAGCCGCCCTTCAGGGCAGTGACACGAAGATCATCCATGCTGTGTCCGTTGGACCGAAAGTGTGTAGCAACTGGGAGTCCAGATTTGGTATCATTAATAGTGTGCCTGTGTCCATTCATACGTTTGCGCAGAGTTTGTCCAGTTTCTCCCACGTACATAACATTGGGGCATTTAGCACACATGATCAGATATACCAGATTGGTGGACCCCCAATCTGGTATATCTGATCATGTGTGCTAAATGCCCCAATGTTATGTACGTGGGAGAAACTGGACAAACTCTGCGCAAACGTATGAATGGACACAGGCACACTATTAATGATACCAAATCTGGACTCCCAGTTGCTACACACTTTCGGTCCAACGGACACAGCATGGATGATCTTCGTGTCACTGCCCTGAAGGGCGGCTTCAAAACGTCAAATGACCGATTAATAGCAGAAACAAAATTTATAAATTGTTTCAAAGCTGTGCAGAAGGGTCTGAATAAGGACAACAACTTTCTATATTGGTATGAGATGGATGATATATGAACTGTCTCAGCCACCCTAGCTGAACTTGTGAACTAAGAATTTACGATACCTCTGGGTCAATCCTAATACCAGATCTGGGAGCAATAAAGTAAACAAGGATCCTTATCTTACCCCATTTAGATGGTCTGTTTGTATTAAGGCATCTTAATGATGTATTTATGCTTGAAAAAAATATCTGTTTTTCCTTTTGATGTTGCATGTATATAAGCTGTCTGTACCACCAGCTTGCAAACTAACAGGATATAAACCTGACGAAGGCTGCAAGGCCGAAAGCTTGTTTATTCTTATTCATTTGTAGTTAGCCAATAAATGGTATCATCCTGATTTAAAACTTCTTGCTTTTACTGATGGCTAACACGGTACAATACCCTACTGCTACTAATTGAAAAGAACAGTCTTTTGTTCCCTGAAGTGTGCAATGATGTATGGTAACCAATTGATTGTAATGGTATCATAGTGTCCTTCCTTATAGTCTTAGGCTCGGTTCACATTGAGCCTAAAATAGCTTACGTACCGCTCCGCTGAGCGGAACGCAGCAGAGGAAGCAATGCTTTCCCGATGGGAAAGTTCACATTGCTACGTTCCACTCAGTTCCGCTCCCTGCGTTCCGCTCGTCGGAGCGGACATTCCCGACCTGCCCGTGAACGCAGCGCAGGAGCGGATGCATGCTGAATGTGAGCCTAGCCTTACAGTACTGTTTGAATGCCTTGGCCATAAGCAAAATGTTATATAAGCAGCATTGTTTATTGTAAGCTTGATGGAATGAAAGAATTCATTCCATCAAGCTTTCCATATTGTAAGTTTATTGTAAGCTTGATGGAATGAAAGAATTCTGTCAATGTTACTATTATTTTTGTTAGATACGTTATCTTTCAGCAATGCCATGTTGATATTGAGACAATAGATCCATGTTAAAGGACAACTTAAGTGAGAAGAATGTGGAGGCTGCCATAGTTATTTCCTTTTAAACAGTACCAGTTGCCTGGCAGCCCTGCTGATCTATTTCGCTGCAACAGTATCTGAATCACACACTAGAAACAAGCATGCAGCTAATCTTGTCAGATAATGGCCTCAATTCACTAAGATTACGCTGGTGATAATAAGGCAAGAGAAAACTTACCACCACACATTGATCAGTATTTTCAGTGTTAATTCACTAAAGAAGCTTGCCTTATTGAGGTGTAGTGATACGTTTTTTACAGTGAGGGCCCTTTTCCACCAGCGCGTTTGCGCTGGCTGAATCGCAAAACCGCAAACCGCTAGCGATTTTACAATCGCTACGGTTTGCTTTTTAACATAGGAATCGCGGTAGGTCATTTCCACTACCGCGATTCGCTTTTGTCGGGGATGCGAACGCGCGGCGGAGCGATAATTGCCGCGATTTTGCTATGCAGTGCATAGCATAGCAAAATCGCGGCCGCAAACGTCGGGGGAATCGCCAGTTTTGCGATTCAGCAATCGCTAGCGCTCAGCGTGAACGCTAGCGATTGCAGGTGGAAAAGGGCCCTAAGAGAGTTATCTTATCACTTCAGTCCTTAAGTTACCTCCTCTGTAGTTAATTTCACATGCAGTCAATTAACAGCCTGGCCCATATGCAATTATCTTTTTCACCTGAGTTTTCTCCTAGGTGATATTTTAACATCTTGTGAATAAAATGTCTTTTGAGCCACCAGCAAGCAAAAAAATACTCAAAATAATTTTAATAGTACTTTATCACCTACTTTTTGATAATTTTTCTATTTTAAAGCGCTGAAAAGTTATTTTAAAGAGAACAAGAAAAAAATTCTCCTAGGTGAAAGCTCAGGAGAAAAAGTGAATTGCATATGGGCCCTTAACTTAGCTTTAGAATTCTGTAGTTGTTTTAAGGATTGAAACATTAACTTTAGAGATCTCTCCTTAACTTAAAGCAGGATTGTCACCATAAAAATCAAATTTCAACAGCAACTGGTCTGAGTGTATTACGTGATAAAGACGCTAATCCTGCATTCAAAACTTTCAAAAAACTTTTTCGCTGTTATGGTTTGGAGTTATCATATACCTTAAGAGCACTGGCCCTGTAATAGCTATTGCCAAATAGTTGCATGCTGGGGGTTCTTTTTATCTATAATATATTCCTCCTCTTCCCTTTATGTCCCTGCCTAGCTGCCTAGCTGAAACATGATCCTCTGCTCACTTGTGTTTACAAGCAAGGCTGAGGTGACTCAGTGATTGGAGGAGAAAAGATAAAAGATAAGGGAAGAAATGACATCAGTGTTTAGCCTCAAACTGGGGGCAAAAGACATGGTTCCCACCAGGAACAGAATTCTCTTCATTTGCTATATAAAATTCACTGAAATTAAAACGTGAACAGTATACATGTGTTATGTAAGTAGATCAAGTATTTATCTACAGTATATATATGTGTTTTTTTCCCGGGAATAGTATGGCTAATCCTCCAGCTTTAAAGAGAGATCCGTTAACTTAAGGTTTGCCTGAGGTAAATTGTTTAGTGAATACTACATGCTTTATCATTCACCATGGTAATAACACTAGAAATATCTCAGAAATGTTATTAAAGACAGGAGATAAGCTTAGTGATTTGAGGCCAATGTCAGAAACGCCTGATCTGCATATGCATGTTCAGGGTCTAGGGCTAAAAGTATTGGAGGCAGAGGATCAGCAGGACAGCCAGGCAACTGATATTGTTTAAAAGGAAATAAATATGGTCTGAACTCTTGTTAGGGAGCAATATGAAGCTTTTATTGTCCCAGCACAAACATCATAATAACATCTACCGTCACAGCGGACAATAGTTTTGGGGCAATGGGGCCCCTTTGTCAAGGCATAAGCAGACAGAAACATATACTATACATGTAAACAGGGCCCCCAGGGCCATGAAACGATTGTCGGCTGTGACGGTACATATTGTTATGATGTGTGTGCTGGGACAGTAAAAGATTAATATTGTTCCCTATCAAGACTGAGTGCGGACCTATCCTTTCGATTGTTTAGCCTTCCTATCCCTCTCGCTTCAGTTGTCCTTTAACCACTTCTGTACCAGCAGTCTCTGCCCCCTTAAGTACCAGAGACTGCTGGTACAGTAAAACGCCACCTCCCGATGAATCGCCGCATACCCACTGCTCTCGCCGGTCACAACGCTGCCCCATCGCAGCAGGCTTCTCTCTCTGTCATCTCTATGATGGCAGAGTGCTGACAGCCAGTCAGGAACTGCTTCTATTGGCTCCTGGTGCTGTCTATCAATGGGAGCCAATGTGATTGGCTCTCCGTGATCACGCGGTCAGGAGTCAATAAAAGCGGCTCCTGACCTGCTTACAGAGCTCTGCCATCTTATAGACGGCAGAGCAAGCGAATTTCGGCGCGCGCAGAGCGACAAGATTGGCGGTATCAGCAGTAACGGCGAGGATGCATGATTCATTGCGACATGGAATCTACGTCCAGTAAGAGCCTCAGCACCACCTGCTGGACATAGATTTGTACTGCGTCAGTCCGGAACTGGTTGGGATCCAGTTTTAAGTCTTTCTCAGTGTTGTGGCGTCACATGCCATCAGGGCTCATGGCAACATTCTGTTTTTAAAATTTTCCAAGAAAATTGTGTGCTATGAAGAGTCTTTCCAGTACTAATATTTGCTGACTGCTATGCTATTGTTCAACTCTAAGCATCCTTGTCATCTAAAAAAAATGCTTGAAACTTAAGCATTACTTACGTATGGCCTTGAGATACTTTGTTGAGCAAATCTATCTATCTTAAACCTTCATTTATATAGAACCATACAGTTTTGGAACCCACATTTTCTAATTTTCTGAAAATGGTACTTGAATTAAGGGGCGAGGGAATATGGCAAAGTTTGCTCTGCTGGTGCTGAATTGTAAGATCTGCTGCCATAGTAGATATCACAGGGAAAATGATTGTGTGTAAACTGTACATTTAACATAAAATACTTTAAAGAAGGCCTCAAACAGTAGTGTAATTGTGTTATTGTGTTATATTACTGTGCTTTATCTAACATATGTTTCCCAGTCCAACAGCTGAGTTTGACTTACAAGCAGTGCGTGAGGAGCCATTGCTGCACAGAACCATATTTGCATTAGCAGCTGCTGTATTGTAAAAAAAACCTCCTCTGTTCCCAATGACAAAGTTTGCAAACAACAGCATCTATAGTTACACGAGAGAGGACGTTTCCATGTAAATCCCTCCCAAAGACTCAGTAATAGTAAAAGTTGTGGCAGCAGCTGGTGGAGGAATTTGAGGATGAGATTTCTTCATCAGTACTTAGAGTGTGGTGAGAATATGTATTGTGCTGCTGCTGCTGCTGCTGCTGCTGCTGCTGCTGCTGCTGCTGCTACTACTACTACTACTACTACTTTATTTCCCCGAACATCCCCACGAACCGGTTTCACGAACTTCCGCGAAAGGTTCGGTTCTCGCGAACTTTCGCGAACCGCAATATACTTCAATGGGGAGGCGAACTTTGAAAAATAGAAACACTTATGCTGGCCACAAAAAAAGTGATGGAAAAGATGTTTCACGTGGTCTAACATCTGAGTTTTTGCATGGATGAGTGGGATAGACGCCAAAAGTGCCGGGGAAAAAATCTGGATTTGACGCAAAGCAGCGTTTTAAAAGCAGAAATCAAATTGAATGCTAAATTGCAGCCCTAAAGTGCATTAAAACATCTTGCATGTGTATACATCAATCAGGGAGTGTAATTAGAGTTCTGCTTCACACTGACACATCAAACTCACTGTGTAATGTACCGCAAAAATCTGTTTGTGTAGTGACGATCGTGCTGGACTGGTGCGCACCATGGCGAGAGTGCAGGCCATGGCGGTTTTTAAGCCCATATGGTCGGGCTGAGGTAGCTGAATGACAGAACAACAGTGACTAGTGTCCAGCTGATCAAATTTGGTCTGTCCACAATGAAGCAACGACCTTATTATCTTCTTGCATGTAGGTAGGCATAGGTAAGTGCCCCAGTATAGGTAGGTAGGCATAGGTAGGTGTCCCAGTATAGGTAGATAGGCATAGGTAGGTGCCCCAGTAGTTAGCTAGGCATAGGTAGGAGCCCCAGTATAGGTAGGTAGGCATAGGTAGGTGCCCTAGTATAGGTAGGTAGGTAGGCATAGGTAGGTGTCCCCGTATAGGTAAGTAGGTGCCCCAGTAGTTAGGTAGGCATAGGTAGGTGTCGCAGTATAGATAGTTAGAAAGGGCCTGGCTGGCACAGTAGTAGCAATTACCAAGGTCCAGCTGCAACAGATAGGGCAGTATAATGCAGTGTCAGTGGGCAACACACAAAAAAAACACATCAGGAGAACATTAGCTCTCAAAAGAGCTGTTGAGGGGTGCTATTTTAGCAATATTAATCAGCCAGGAGCAAGCTAACAAGCCTACAAGAGCCTAACTAATCTTTCCCTATGAGAGTCTGCCAGCAGCTGTCCCTTCACTAATTAATGCAGGCACACGAGTGAGTGTAATTGCCTGCGCTGCCTGCCTTTTATAAGGAGTGAGTGGCTCCAGGAGAGAGTGTAGCCTAATTGGCCACAATGTGCTTGCTGACTGTGATGTAGAGGGTCAAAGTTGACCCTAATGGTGCACTATGGGGGCGAACCGAACTTCTGGAAAAGTTTGCCTTACATGGCGAACGCAAACTACTGGAAGTTCGCCTGGAACCATTCGCCGGCGAACTGTTCGGGCCATCTCTAAATACTACTACTACTACTTCTGTGTAGTGTGTGTGTATGTGTGTGTGTGTAAAGAATACTAGGTTGCGAACCATTATTCTTCTGCTTGTTCAGCATTGGGGAGCATCATCAGTGGAAAATTTGGCATGGATGAGATTAACAGGAGTGAAAGGGGATATTTTTTTACTTTTTTTCACGCAGAATATAATGGGGAAAAGGAGACCTGCCAAGTAAAATAGAGGAGGCCTGAGGGGCAGTGACAACTTTATTAGGTAAGTGAATATACAATTTTAACCCTGCATTTTTTAGGGCTGTTTATATAGCTAGGCTATGGAATCACAAGTTTGTTTGAGATACGCTAAGTACACACATGCTAAAATTGTCGCTCATCGGGGATCGAGAAACAATGCCTCGGGCCTCAATTTGTGGAACAATGCTGTACAGACACATCCCTTGCCTTGAGGCCAGCTATGTGCTCTGTTGCTATGAAGGGGGCGGAGGGATGACGATCAGCAGACGACGAAGTGGCTTTAATTAGTTGGTGAGGCTATTAAAAGCATTACAAATGGTCATGCTCGGATATCTGGGGTCGTTAAAAATCAGATGGGATGGATGTTTAACGATGCCCGAGCTATATCGATCAGCAGCCGCTGTACACACATAACGATTGTTGACTGAAACTGTCAGACAATGGTTACCGCATGTGTGTGCGTAAATATACTGGTGAAAGTTTACTGAACAAGCCCTTCACATGGCTCAAGTTATTCTGGTGAAAGCTTACTCAGTGCTGGAACACTATTTGCCATGTTTGTCACAGTTACGTCATAACTCACGAAATGACAGTACAGTAAGTCTTTTCATTCACTGACTACATAGCATCTTTAAGAAAAATACATTGAACTCCAAGTTAAAAAAACGGAGTCATGAATAAAAATAGTAACACATTTGTGCGTCATTTCTGATGATATTAAGAACTGGCTTTGTCATTTCTCCTGGGATACTTACAATTCTGCAGAAATTGGATGCCTGGAGGAAAAAAAAAGTCACAAAAGGAACATATGCTTTCTTTGACAGCCAGAAATGAAAGTTGTTATTATTTGCCAGTTGCCACCATCTGCCTTTAAGCATATTTTTTCTTACTTAAACTGATTTGTTGGCCTAGTACAATAACATAGTTTCCAAAACAAATCTAATGTTTTCTGATTTACACTTTTCATATTTGTTTTCGGCAGGTAATCATCCTTAAGAGATTTTATTTTGCTTGTTTATTTATTTATTTTTTGTTTTTCCTAGTTCAGATAGCTTCTAAGAGGAGATAGCTTTTTGCTTTCTTTATATTTTATTGAATTTTTAGATTGCAGCCCCTGTTGACAGGCAAAGCAGCAGCAGTCAGGGCTAAATTAAACAACATCCAAGTCTCTGCTTGACAAGACACACAGAAATTATGGAGTTGTCCCTTCCAACAGTAGATCATTGCCAGTTACATTAGCATAGCATTCATTCTAGGTGACAGTACTCTTGCTGTAGCTGAGAATAGGGATATTTTCTTGGCAGGGGAATTGCTAATAAAAATAACAACTTTATTTTTGAATTTGTCAAGGTGCTAATTTAATAGTGTTTTTATTGGTCTCTTTTACTTAGAGCATTCTTGGGTAATGGCTTCCAGTGCCTCTCCTTGGAGAATATACTTCATTTTTTTTTGCATATGAACACAATATTGTTTGAAAATGGTAGCACAGCTGTCAAAACAGCTGTCACACATATTAATCATGACAATGACAAATAGACATAATTAGTTTATCCGATATGTAGCATATACACATATGCACACATTTTTTTCTCCTTCAAACAGATCAATATGGCTTACTTAGCCTTGCACTAAAAGGCACTTGTGAAAATTCATAAGAAACTATCCAACTACATAGATGTTTAAGTAAATATCCAGGATGTCATTGTTTCCGTGGACACAAATGGACCTGCTTCAATATACATAGATCTGTTTAATAGAGGTGACTGTGGGAATGAGGATAGACTAAATAAGGAAATGTCAGTCAGGTTTTAAGGATTTTCTCTTGTAGTGTGCGGCTCAACTGGTGGCAATCTTAGCAAATTATATTAGACATGCATTGTCTGCTCCTTAGATATCTTTTATTCAATACTGACAGTGGACAAGAATTAGCTTGGAAGAGACTTCCTAAAACAATTAGTCATGCCTCTGAGTAGACATAGGGCAGAAAATGCTAGGGAGGGGTCTTCCTACGTAATAAGAAATAACTCATAGCAAAAGTTGGGAAGGGTCTTCATAACAAAATTAGCCAGGTCTCTCACCATAGAAGAATAAGAAACAAATAAATTAGTCAGGCCTTAGAACAGAAGGCCCTTGAAGGGGGTCTCCCTGACAAAAAATCCCAATCAAAGTGGCAAAAGGCTTTTAAGTGGTCCATGTAAAAATTAATAAAAATGAAGCCAGGCTCCAGAGCAGAGGCTGAGGGCTTGTATAGGGGTCTACCTGAAAAATTAACCAAGCCTTAAAGCAAAAGCAGTGGGTCCTCAGAGGGGTCGTTCTTAAATATACATACATATTTTTTGTTGGGGCAGGGGGGCTAGAGGGAGTAAGGGAGGGTGGAGGAAAGGGGTTTGTGGAGGGAGTGGGGGAGGGTGGAGGAAGTGGAGAAGGAAAGGGAGTATAGCCACGTGCTCTAAGGAGAAGAAGATGGTTATGCCGAGATTTTGTTAGATTAGGATTTGCTGGCAAGCCAATCACCATTAATGAATTAATTATATTACAATGAAGCTTTAGCAAGAGGAATATGTAGCCAGAAGCACCACCATCTAGAGGGAAGGGGGGAGGGTGCTCTCAGTTTTGTAAATATGTTCTGTCATAGGAAAAGAGACTGTGCAGTATGCTGTAGCTGATCAGTGGATCAAGGGGGCTATGGAAAGTAATCAAGAACCACACCTAGTTCTCTCTTCTAAACAAGGTTAAATAATATGCATTGTCTCTGGACAGGCATCTGTTCATTAGCACTTTCCCCTTCAAACACCCCTAACCCTGTTCCTCCTTTGGATTCCACAATGGCACTAAGAACCTTTCCAATCCTCAGCTGGTCGTATGATTCTGCTCAAACCAGTGTTATGAAAAACAGTTCCACCTAATAGAATGTTTATGAAGGTTTGCTTTAAGGAATGTACCCCACTGGTGCAATTTCAAATACAATCCCACGATTTCAAAGCGATGCCTGGAGTGGTCGTGATTTGGCTCTTTGGCCATTAATGCAATCAGAGCAAAGTGAAATCTTGTGCTGTGGACCAGAAATCTTGTGCTGTGTAGTAGTGAAAACAGGCACGTACATTTGTACATGCCTTACACTGCAAATGTATTTTTACTGTACTTTTTTCAGAATAAAACATTGTCATACTACGAAGTGCTCCTCCTCTCTCATTAATGCAACCACCCTGGGATTTACTTCCAAAATGCCCAATAGGGTTCCACTGTTGCAGTGTTTTGCCAATTGCTGGTAATCGGCAAGTGCTGCAAAAGTGCAGCCAGTGTGCCCCAGGCCATAAAGCACAACTAAACTGAGAGGAATGGATATGGAGCCTGCCATATTTATTTCCTTTTAAGCAATGCCTGTCACCTGGCTATCCATCTGACCCTCTTCCTCTTATACTTTTACCCATAGATCCTTAACAAGCATGCAGATCAGGTGTTTCTGACTGAAGACTGTCTGGAAAAGCTCCAAAGAGATCAGTAGGATGTCAGGCAACTGGCATTGTTTAACCACTTGAGGACCGCAGTGTTAAACCCCCCCCCCTAAAGACCAGGCCATTTGTCTTCAATTGGGCCGCACAACACAGCACACAAGTGATTCCCCCCACCTCTTTTCTCCCCACCAACAGAGCTCTCTGTTGGTAGGGTCTGATCGCCCCCCCATGTTTATTTTTTTTTTTGTAAATATTTTTTTTTTAATACATTTACCTATTTCTTTATTAAATAGAAAAATGTTTGACTTGTTCCCAGTATTCCCCTGAACATAGGTAGCAATTTTGTTGATGATACCATGCATGGACTGGGGCTTTGCTATTATCCGCCAAAGTTGGCACAAAATTACGCAAAATTTTGTGTAATTACAGATAAATTATGTTTACATGCGAAATTAATTATGAATTTTCACAAAATGTTGCATTACAATTTCACATCGTTATTGCAATTTACAATGCGAAATTTGAACACATCTTCACACATCTTCACCTTCCTTGGGTTTCTTATTTATCCTTTCTACTGCCATAACTGACATTATTAGAAATTCCGGGTATTCTTTCACTGCATTAGAACTAAAGAGTCCACTTGAATTACCGTAGTTATAAAATATTTCTAGATTACAAAAATAAAACCTCCTGTTAGAACTAACTGACATACTTGTCTTTTGGTATAAATGACTTATTTTCTTTTCAATATACCATGACCTGGATACATGAGAACCCTCACAGACATTAATGAGGTTGAATATTTCTGTATTGCATGCAAATGTAATGCAAATTATATGCTTGGATTTGGGCTAATTATAATGACCAGGAAGTGCATCTGAGTGGCCCAGTTCCAAACTGCTTACATTTTGTATTATATTTGCATGCAAGCTAATTATCATCTCATGGGAATCTTGGTTCTTATGTCATGCTGTATGGCTTCAGTTCTACAAATGGGATTTTCCCCTTTGACTGTGCAGAACCAGTTTCTGCTATCGGGAGGGCATGCATAGAAGACAGTTAGCATTAACAGTTTTAGGGAAACAATAGCAATTGTGCAAGGTTTTCCAGCAAGCTGATTTAAAGGAAACCTAAACTGAGAAGGATAGGGATTTTTCCTTTTAAATTAATACCAGTGTCCTGACTCTCCTGCTGATCCTGTGTCTTTAATACTTTTAGCCACAGCTACTCAACAAGCATGCAGATCAGGTGCTCTGACTGAAGTCAGGCTGGATTAGCTGCTTGCTTGTTTCAGGTGTGTGATTCAGCAACTAATGCAGCCAAAGAGATCAGCAGGACTGACAAGTAACTGGTATTGTTTAACAGGAAACATCCATAACCCTCTCAGTTAAGGTTCCCTTTAATGCCTGGGAAAGACCCTACAGACTGTCACATAATCAGGCACATAAAAAAGGAATCAAGTAACTGCCATCTCATGTATATGTGCACATTTATTGTAAAGGTATATGCATGCTAGATTGTTCCTGGCTGAGGCAGCTAGTTGGGCCAACTCTGCTAAGAATCTTGCATTCATTGGGTGGCCTCGATGCATCATTGAGAGATTCAGATCACTGAATCATCTTGGCTGATGGCAGCCTGAGCCTATTGTTCTCCTCCCTACCCTTTATTGTGCGTTGTGCTGTCTACCCTCTTTCTTCATAGAAACAGAACACATCACTAGCCTGTGTTTGTACAGAACTAGTAAATAATACTACAATCAGAGCCGGCCTTAGAGTACGCGGGGCCTGGGGCAAGTGTCATATGTGGGGCCTAGAGGCATAAGTGAAGGCCATGTACCGTACCACCACAGTCACGGGTTTGTCCACCTCTAAAGCAGTATGCCTTACTATTGTTTAAAAACTTGTTAAAGGCCCCTAAGCCAACCAATACAGGAACAATTACAATACGTAATGTAATCAAACTGTACCTATCCCTAGCTCCAAAGCCAGCCTCTACCTATCCCTAGCTCCTCATGAAACCTAGCACCAATCCCCAGCCAGTCTGGAAGCTCCAGCCTGAGCCCCCTCTAGCTCCAGTCCATGCTTGACTGACCTAAATGCCCCTGGGGCCCTCAGGCTGAGGCTCTTGCACGTTACCATAATGTGACATTTGGCAAGCTTCATGTCAGTGCAGAAATTCATTACAAAAATGCAAACGGCATAGTACAGTAAAGCATGCTGAAGACGAAAACCTGGCCAATAAAAGGGGGGTTGGTGCAAAATATAAAGTGTGTAAAACAAAATAGGAAAATCTGAGTATTTGTAAATGACACACTGCTCAGAACACAAACAGCTAGACTTCTGTAGACATTTCCTACACCACCACCAAAATGAGCATGGTATGGCTGGCATGACATGCGGGGCCCTCTTCATGTGCGGGGCCTGGGGCGATCGCCCCACTTGCCACCCCCAAAGGCCGCCTCTGCTACAATCAAGTCTGAGGAAGGCTTCATAGCCAAAAGCTTACCCTTTTTTCTTCTTAGTAAGAAAAAAAAATATTATCGTCACGATTCAAAACGTATTTCTTTAACCTCCTTGGCGGTAACCCCGTGTGTGACACGGGGTAAGCCGCCGGAGGGTGCCGCTCAGGCCCTGCTGGGCCGATTTTCATAATTTTTGCTTTGCTGGACGCAGCTAGCACTTTGCTAGCTGCGCCAGCACTCTGATCGCCGCCGGCCCCTGCCCGATCGCCGCTATCTGCTGCGGCGCGGGCCCCCCCCCCCCCTCCAGACCCCAGCGCTGCCTGGCCAATCAGTGCCAGGCAGCGCCGAGGGGTGGCCCGGGACTCCCAATGACGTCCCGACGTCAGTGACGTCGGTGACGTCATCCCGCCCCGTCGCCATGGCGACGGGGGAAGCCCTCCAGGAAATCCCGTTCTATGAACGGGATTTCCTGATCGGAGATCGCCGAAGGCGATCGAAGCGGGCGGGGGGATGCCGCTCAGCAGCGGCTATCATGTAGCGAGCCCTCGGCTCGCTACATGATAAAAAAAAAAAATTTAAAAAAAAAAACTGCTGCGCTCCCTCCTGGCGGTATTTTTCATACCGCCAAGGAGGTTAAGTGATGGTTAACACGGTACAATACTCCACTGCTTTGTAAAGAACTCAAGCCCTAAACTGTCTCTTGAGGGAGTAAGACCCGATCCCTGCAGGTAACATATGAACCTTTTAGTAACATTTTTAAAGGATACACTAAGTGACATGTGACATGATGAGATAGACTTGTGTACGTACAGTGCCAAGCACACAGATAAATACTGTGTTCTTTTTTTCCCCTTCTCTGCCTGAAAGAGATAAAAATAAGGTATGCAAGTAACAGTTTCTGTCTGGGTGGGGGCCTGGTCGGACTATAGCATAACGCTCTCACTGATAAAGAATTACAGCCATAAAACACTTTCCTGACAAAAAATGGTTTCTGAGAGATGGAAAGAGATGAAAAAAGGGTGAATAGTTCATAGGTTTTAGCTCTGGCATACGTCAATGCATGTTTCATTGAGCAGAGACAATGAAACAGTAAAACTTAAAAAGTAGATGTAAAAGTAAAATAAAACTGGAATATCTAAATAAAACATTTTTAGGAGGAGGAGGATAGATACAATTGTGTATCTCATCAGTTTATTTTCCCCTCTTTGTTTTTTTTATGTCTTATATTTCTAATGTCAATGCATCTGCATAACAAAAAAAGCATATAGCCATTGATCCATCTAAAAAAAAAAAATAGCAAGGTTATTTAAAATAAAGCTCCACTTAAGTGAAAAAAATCCTTCATGTCCAGCAGAGGCGTTACACATTATACATTTTGATCATCACTTAATTGTTTCCATTGCTGAAAGTGAAGTAGGTGTGTGCACAGGAGCTGAGCACCCATTTGGCATAATATATTCCCTTCAGCTGTCAGCTGTGATTACAATGGCGTACATGAAAGAAACATTCACTGAAAAGGGAAATAAAGTTGCAAAAATAAACATATGAACTGGATATACCGACAAACAGTGGGCCATCATTATGACTGTGAGGTAGCATCATTGAAGGAATCTCAGAAATCATTATTAGCTGCATACTCTGTTGGGAAGGTCACCCTCTATAATAAATCCCTTACGTCACTGCGTCCTCTGCCTGCCAGTGTCTGAGTCAATTTTGCTAGTTCTGCACGCCACACACATGCACAGTATGTCTTCAGTCTTTGGAGCTGCCGTGTCACCCGATTGGCTGCCCAGGCAGAGGGGGGCATTCCGGAGCTTGGAGATAAGGAATGGAGGATGGACTGTTTGCGGAAGGGGGGGGGGGGGGGGCTGGGCTGGCACAGGTTCTAGCATCCATGTTTCTTATGGGCCTAAGGTCTAGTTTAATTACAAATCATATTCATATTTTCCTTTGAAAGTGGAGATACATTTCAAGAACATAAAGCTATTATGTACTCTAGCTTGCTACTGACAACAATTTGCTTATTACTGGTTATGGTTAGTCTGTTAATCATTACTGCTTTACAGTACAATAGTATTTTATTTCCTCTTTTAAAATGCCTTTTACAAGCAGCAATTTCACTCTAAACTAACCTCTCTTTTATCTATCCGCTATATTTAGGTGTTATTAAAATGCGAATATGGCTTGTTGAGGAAAACATACATTAAATAAAACAATGTAACATTTGGCACGACTCTTATAAAGATCTGACATGACAACAATGTTTTATCTTTTGATTCCAAGATCAGTCACTGCTCCGATGCATTCTGCAGTCGTGTTATCTTGCTTTTTGACATGCTCTTTGTGAAAGAAGAATTTTACAATTTTAGTGGTGCCATTCATCACACTAATACTCTATCAACCTTCCTTGGCTTGTTTCATTAAGTTGAGCTTGCTGCAACCCTGGTAGTGATCATTGTGATCTTGGTATACAAAGATCTCCAGAAGTCGTATTTATCTCTTGGACCAAGATTTGTAACATATTCATTTAAATGATTTTCCCTGGCTCCCGGGGCTGTGCTGATAATTCAAAGCTTGGACATAGAGTACCACACCTGAAAGCAATTTCCACAGCTTGATAGATGAATATCACATTTATTGCCTAAATACTGAAGTTTATCTTCTGTCAGCGTGACAGAGGTAGCATGGAAAGGTTCCTTCATATCATCAATAGCATAAATATGTTTTTTCTCTGACACTGTATCATATATATGACGTCTTTTTTTTATTATTATGCCACAGTAACACATCTCTGAGCTGGCAAACTGAAAACTAAAGTGTGTATATTATATCTGAACTCCAGGAAATCATTAATAAATCACCATTAAATCCAGATGTTTTTTATCAAAAGAAAAAAATAAATACCTTTTCTATGCAGGTAACATAAATATCGGGATCAGCTGCATGCAATGAATTTGGTAAGGCTGAACTGTGAGTCAATCAGGGCCTGCTGGCTGCTGCATTTCAATCTTGAATACACAAAAAGACAACACAGTTTATAGGTACTGTACTGTCCACAGTAGTGTAGCTTTGAATCTCATTTTCTTTTATTTCTCTGCAACAAGGCCAGGGGTTAGACAATATATAAATAGAAGCTTCATATAAAAAGGTAGATTACTACAATTATTTGTGATAGTTTTGGGTGACAGTTCAGGTATGATCATTTTTTAAACATGGGACTTGTCTATTAGATGATTAGTCTGTTCTCTGGAGAAGGGAGAAGGCAGATGAACAGAAAGTGTCCCGTTGGGGCAATTACAATAGAAAGTGTCCTCTTGGGGCACTTACAATAGAAAGGGGGCAAATACAATTGAAGTTGGTCAAGTTTAATTTGACAGGATAGATCTCTAAAGAGGAAGCCAATGATGTCTGGGAACACCTGTACTGACACTAGATGATCATCTTAAGAAGGCAAACCTAAACAGTGGTTGATCATGTATAGTGTTGGGCGAACAGTGTTCGCCACTGTTCGGGTTCTGCAGAACATCACCCTGTTCGGGTGATGTTCGAGTTCGGCCGAACACCTGATGGTGTTCGACCAAACTGTTCAGCCATATGGCCGAACTAAGAGCGCATGGCCGAACGTTACCCGAACGTTCGGCTAGCGCTGTGATTGGCCGAACGGGTCACGTGGTTCGGACCCGAACGCGCTCTGATTGGCCGAACGGGTCACGTGGTTCGGGTAAATAAATACCCGATCCACGTCATTTCTCTGCCATTTGTCTGTGGGTTTAGCTTTGGGTAGGCAGGCAGGGTAGTTCTCTCTCCAGCCAGGCTAGCCAGGGTCCCCCGGTCATTGTGTCGCTGCTGGGAATAGTAGTACACCGCTCACCCACACTATATAGCATTGTGTTTACTGTCACTCTGTGTCTCTCTGCTGGGAACAGTAGTACACCGCTCACCCTGTACAGCATTGTGCTCTGTGTCGCTGCTGGGAATAGTAGTACACCGCTCACCCACACTATATAGCATTGTGTTTACTGCCACTCTGTGTGTCTGCTGGGAACAGTAGTACACCGCTCACCCTGTATAGCATTGTGCTCTGTGTCGCTGCTGGGAATAGTAGTACACCGCTCACCCACACTATATAGCATTGTGTTTACTGCCACTCTGTGTCTCTCTGCTGGGAACAGTAGTACACCGCTCACCCTGTATAGCATTGTGCTCTGTGTCGCTGCTGGGAATAGTAGTACACCGCTCACCCACACTATATAGCATTGTGTTTACTGCCACTCTGTGTGTCTGCTGGGAACAGTAGTACACCGCTCACCCTGTATAGCATTGTGCTCTGTGTCGCTGCTGGGAATAGTAGTCCACCGCTCACCCACACTATATAGCATTGTGTTTACTGCCACTCTGTGTCTCTCTGCTGGGAACAGAAGTACACCGCTCACCCTGTATAGCATTGTGCTCTGTGTCGCTGCTGGGAATAGTAGTACACCGCTCACACACACTATATAGCATTGTGTTTACTGCCACTCTGTGTGTCTGCTGGGAACAGTAGTACACCGCTCACCCTGTATAGCATTGTGCTCTGTGTCGCTGCTGGGAATAGTAGTACACCGCTCACCCACACTATATAGCATTGTGTTTACTGCCACTCTGTGTGTCTGCTGGGAACAGTAGTACACCGCTCACCCTGTATAGCATTGTGCTCTGTGTCGCTGCTGGGAATAGTAGTACACCGCTCACCCACACTATATAGCATTGTGTTTACTGCCACTCTGTGTCTCTCTGCTGGGAACAGTAGTACACCGCTCACCCTGTATAGCATTGTGCTCTGTGTCGCTGCTGGGAATAGTAGTACACCGCTCACCCACACTATATAGCATTGTGTTTACTGCCACTCTGTGTCTCTCTGTTGGGAACAGTATATCACAAGCGTCCAGGAGCACACTTCTGGCTTTAAAGTAAGATGGTGTGCCTAGGTCCTCACCCCGGTACCAAGGGGCCACAGCATCAAATCCACACACAGGACCGGCACCACACACTGTAGTTGATAGCTCTTTAGAGTTTTATTGGTGACAGCATGAAGACAACAACAGACCGCTGTTTCGGCCTACTCAGGCCTTTGTCAAGTTGCCTAGTGATCATGTAACACATAATGACACATACAAACATTAATATAGTAGAAAAAACGCCCCTACAGAGGCCCAATGACCAATCACAACAGCGTATATCAGGCGGACCTGATGGAGAACCAAGCCACAAGCAACACACCAATCGTATATCTATAATTCAAATAGTGGCTCACCAATCAGAAAAAGATGAAGTTACCCCGCTGCAGGGATCCAGGAGGAAGACCGCATCATAGCGGGCGCCGCCGCTTCCGTACCCGGAAGTCGGCGGCATGACGTCACAGTCACATGACGAATCATGTGACTAAACCAGCTGACGCCCGCCGACCAATCCTATGCGTCCATAACACTCCATACCCATAACAGCCTCCGCATCATAGCGGTGGGAGGTGTAGAAGCAACCACGTGAGTCAGCCCCTGTTGTCATAACGACCCAGGACGCTCACACATATTACCGGCCGCAACACTCACCACACCACTGCGAAGTTAAAGGGGAACTCCAATCTCACCTCAAGACGCTGTCATGATGATCTGAAAAATAAAAACATACAAGATAAAACATCCTAAGATCACAACTATATAATGTAAATACAGATATATTATACCAAAGACACATCAATTTAAATACAGAAGCCCAAGTCTAACTCTCTATTAAGTCCTGCCCGCCCCATGGCATCCAATCTCCTGATCCAACCAGCCTCCCTTCGTAGTAATTCCTTCTGTCTGTCTCCCCCTCGCCATTGGGGTGATACCCCATCAATGGCCATTACCCTCAGTTGAGAAACTTGGTGACCACAGGCATTAAAGTGTTCAGATACCGCCTGTCCCGCCGTGCGATTTCTAACAGCTGACTTATGGGCTGAGATCCGCACCTTTAGACACTGAGTAGTCATACCGATATAGATAAAACTACAAGGACACTTAATCAAATAAACAACATAATCTGAATTACATGTATAATGTCCTCTGATATGGTACTCAGTGCCCAAGGTGGGATGTTGAAACCTATTGCTCCTGATGACGCTATTGCACATATGGCAGGACAGGCAGGGAAACATGCCTCTACTTGGTGAGTGACTCTGTCCCACAGGCGCCGACCCCACACGCAACTTGTCACGCAAAGTCGGGGCTCTACGATAAGACATCATGGGGGGACATCTGAATTCAGGCACCCTTGGAAAACCCTCACGTAGGAGGTGCCAATGCCTATGTAGTGACTGTGCCACAACTTCACTGCAGGTGTTGTATGTAGATACAAATGGGATACGAGGTATCCCCTTCGTACCTGGTCTACGTCTACGTTTATTACGTTGTATAATGTCCCCAGGGTAACCCCTCAAGCGAAATTTTTCTGACAATTCAATTTTACGATCAGCACATATAACAGAGTCACTCACAATCCTGTCTATCCTAGAGAATTGACTACCAGGAATCCCATCCTTCACCCCACTGGGATGAAAACTCCCATAGTGAAGGGTGGAGTTCCTGTCCGTCGGTTTGATGAACAAATCAGTAGAAATAGTCCCCTGTCTGCTAGAGACCATGACGTCAAGAAACGGAATCTGCTCCAAATCCCAATTGGTCGTCAATCTTATACAAGAGCACTGCTGGTGGACCTCCTGGATGAACTCATCCAGGGTATAACGTGGCCCCCTCCATATGCAAAACACATCGTCTATATATCGCCACCAACAGAGGGCATGTCGGCGATACAAAGGATTCAAATAGACGGAGGTTTCTTCATACAATCCCATAAAAAGGTTTGCATAGGAGGGGGCCACGTTGGAACCCATAGCAGTTCCCCGTATCTGTCCAAAGAAACGCCCCCCAAACTCGAAATAGTTTTCTTTTAAAACAATGTCCAATAATTGCATCAAAAATCTGCGTTGTGAATGGCTACAATCAGTCTGAGTCATAATATACCAGTCTACAGCCTCTACACCCCCATCATGTGGGATGGAGGTGTAGAGGCTCTCAACGTCCAACGTGACTAAAGCCACGTCTCCATCAAGGGATGGTAAGGTCTTTAGTTTAGTCAAAAACATACTGGTATCCCTTAAATACGAGTCGAGAGTCTGCACTACTGGTTGCAAGAGCCTGTCTAGATAACGTGCCAGGGGTACAAAGACTGATCCCACTCCCGCCACAATCGGTCGTCCCGGAGGACAACATAGGGTTTTATGGATCTTGGGAAGAACATAGATGTGTGGCGTAGTGGGATTCTTCTCCTGCAAAAAATTAAACAGTGGTTCATCAATAATATCCCTGGCAAGAGCATCTCTCAAAACATTCAAAATGCGCCTTTGTATTCTGGGTAGGGGGTCACACTGTAGTTCTACATATACACTGGTATCAGATAATTGTCTTTCGATTTCCCCAATGTATTGTTGGCGATCCCATACAACCACAGCACCCCCCTTATCTGCAGGACAGATGACAATATCAGCATTGTTCTGTAAAGCTTTAAGGGCCTGATTTTCATGTACTGGGAACAGTAGTACATCGCTCACCCTGTATAGCATTGTGCTCTGTGTCGCTGCTGGGAATAGTAGTACACCGCTCACCCACACTATATAGCATTGTGTTTACTGCCACTCTGTGTGTCTGCTGGGAACAGTAGTACACCGCTCACCCTGTATAGCATTGTGCTCTGTGTCGCTGCTGGGAATAGTAGTACACCGCTCACCCACACTATATAGCATTGTGTTTACTGCCACTCTGTGTGTCTGCTGGGAACAGTAGTACACCGCTCACCCACCACTGTATAGCATTGTGCTCTGTGTCGCTGCTGGGAACAGTAGTACACCGCACAGCCACACTATATAGCATTGTGTTTACTGCCACTCTGTGTCTCTGCTGGGAACAGTAGTACACCGCTCACCCACCGCTGTATAGCATTGTGCTCTGTGTCGCTGCTGGGAACAGTAGTACACCGCTCAGCCACACTATATAGCATTGTGTTTACTGCCACTCTGTGTCTCTGCTGGGAACAGTAGTACACCGCTCACCCACCACTGTATAGCATTGTGCTCTGTGTCGCTGTTGGGAATAGTAGTACACCGCTCACCCACCACTGTATAGCATTGTGCTCTGTGTCGCTACTGGGAATAGTAGTACACCGCTCACCCACCACTGTATAGCATTGTGCTCTGTGTCGCTGCTGGGAACAGTAGTACACCGCTCAGCCACACTATATAGCATTGTGTTTACTGCCACTCTGTGTCTCTGCTGGGAACAGTAGTACACCGCTCACCCACCACTGTATAGCATTGTGCTCTGTGTCGCTGCTGGGAACAGTAGTACACCGCTCAGCCACACTATATAGCATTGTGTTTACTGCCACTCTGTGTCTCTGCTGGGAACAGTAGTACACCGCTCACCCACCACTGTATAGCATTGTGCTCTGTGTCGCTGCTGGGAATAGTAGTACACCGCTCACCCGCCACTGTATAGCATTTCTGTACTGCCACTGTACTGCTGCCAGTCAGCGTGTACTTTTCCGGATAAGTGAAACGAAGAAGAAATCCTGTGAAAGAGGGAGGGGCAAGGGAAGAGGTGTTCCCCCTGACGGTTCACGTACAGGCCACAGTGGAGCACCGAAGAAAACCCACTCAATACCGCCCATGTTGTCCAGGAAATCAACCCTCACAAATCCAAAAGAACAGGACCAGATAATTAATTGGATGACCTCTCAAGCGTCCAGCAGTGGGTTAAGCAGCACCAGCACATCACGCACGAGGTCCGAGTCCTCAGCCAGTTACAAGGAGCCAGTGGGCACAAAGCTGACACAACCGGCAGCGACACCACGCACACAACTGCCAAATAACCAGTCCGAAGAATTTCCTCAGGACACAATGGGGTATTCGCAGGAGCTATTCCCAGCCCAACAAACTTCCACCTTTCAAAGGTCAATGGAACAGCCAGAAATTTTGTGCCCGGATTCACAACCATTGACTGTGGGAAATGCACCGCGCACTGAAATTCAAGGCGAGTCCAAGGAGGACTTTGAAACCCAAATCCCAGAGCAAGTTGGGTAGGAGGAGTTTCAATTGCAGGAGGTCGGCCGAGAAGATCTTGAAGACGACGTTGGAGTATGCTGCGCAGAGGTTGTTGTGGGGAGCTCTACTCCACAGGGGCGGCCCACAATCACATATGACGAGTTTGAGGAGATGGAAGAGGAGGAGGGTATGGACAATGTTGACAGAGACCCAGATTTTGTATGTGAAGGAGAACATCGCCGTCGTAGCAGCACAGATGAGTCTGTTGAAGAACCCACTGCTGCACGAGTTCGCCTTGTGCCACAAGGTAGGCGGCACGAAATTTCAGGCACCACAACCGTGGAAGTTCAAGTGAGACGCAAAAGAGGCGCAAACAGAAATCGCCAGCAAGGCAGGTGCTCCAAAGTCTGGGCTTTCTTTGAAGACTGCAGTGAGGATGGTACCATGGTGATTTGCAAGGTGTGCAAGACCCGCCTGAGCAGGGGGAAACATATTAACAACCTCTCCACCACCAGCATGACCCGCCACATGGTATCCAAACATCCCACTCTGTGGCCGCCAGGACAGGGTACCAGCAGCAACACTGCCTCCCTTGGGGTCACCAGACTCACCACAAGACCCTCCTCAGCAGCAGCAGTAGCCCAGCCATTGCGTGGTTCACAACAACATTCACAAACATCAGATGACGCTGACACTGTCACTTTCCGGAATAGTGCTCTTGAGGTCTCCCAGTCATCAAACACAACAACCAACAGCCGTTCAGTGTGCAGCCCTACGGTTCAGTTGTCTGTCTCGGAGATGCTTGAGCGCAAGAGGAAATTGCCAGCAAATGACCCCCGGGCCGTGGCACTAACAGCCAGCATAGCCAAGCTTCTGGCCTGCGAAATGCTGCCATATCGAGTGGTGGAGACAAACAGCTTCAAGGGCATGATGTCAGTGGCCATCCCACTTTACGTGGTTCCCAGCCGCTACCACTTTGCGCGCTCTGCAGTGCCTGAGTTGCATGAGCACGTGGTCAGCAAAATAACCCGAAGCTTGAAGAATGCCGTTGCCTGCAAGGTTCACCTCACCACTGACGCCTGGACAAGTGCGTTCGGCCAGGGTCGATACATCTCCCTTACCGCGCACTGGGTGAACCTTGTGGAGCCTGGCAGCGATTCCTCACCTGCTACGGCACGGGTGTTGCCCACGACGCAAACAGCTGCACCGCCGTCCCTCCCACTGGATAACAACAGCAGCACCTATCTCTCTGACTCCTTCTCCTCCAACGCATCTCAAAGCTGTACCTCATCCGGAAACGCTAACCCAGCAGCAGTAGGATCGTGGAAGCAGTGCAGCACAGCTGTTGGCATGCGTCAGCAAGCGTTGCTGAAGCTGATCTGCCTTGGGGATAAGCAGCACACAGGGGAGGAAATTTGGAGGGGAATAAAGGAACAGACGGATTTGTGGCTGGCACCGCTGGACCTGAAACCGGGCATGGTTGTGTGTGATAATGGGAGTAATCTCATTCGCGCTTTAAGGTTGGCTAAGCTGACACACATCTCTTGCCTGGCGCACGTGATGAACCTAGTAGTTCAGCGGTTCCTGAGGACATACCCAGGCGTGGCCGATCTTCTGTTGAAGGTGCGACGAGTTGCCAAACATTGCAAAAATTCCAGTACTGCTTTGGGGGCACTCGCCAAGATGCAGGAGCGCTTCAATCTCCCCCACCATCGCTTGCTGTGTGATGTCCATACGCGCTGGAATTCTGCGCTGCACATGCTAGCCCGCTTTTGCGAGCAGAAGAGTGCAGTGGTCCAGTACATGACGGCACAGTACCGAGGCGCATCCGGACAGCTGCCAAGCTTCTGTGGATCCGATTGGGCCAACATGTTGGACCTCTGCCAAATCCTCCAAAATTTTGAGCAATCCACGTTGCCTGTGAGCAGTGACAACTCTTCAGTCAGCATTACCATACCACTGCTGTGTTTACTGAAGAAGTCAATGTTGAAAATCAAGGAAACAGCTGTCATGATGCAACTGGGGGAATCTGAAGGAGAAAACGATCAGCGTGATGGTACCAACATCAGGCCATTCGCCTCAGGAAATGCTGGCCCCAGCAGCTATGACGAAGAAGAGGAGGAGGAACAGCTGGAGTTGGAGCAGGAATTTCATGCCACCACTGACGAGGGCCAGAGCGGTGCACGTTGGACTTCCACAATTCAGCGCAGAAGCAGACCAGGAAGAAGGTGACGACTATGATGTATCACAACAACTATCACAACGCTCACAAGAGGATGATGAGGATTCTGGCAGGACTCTAGCACACATGGCTCAATTCATGCTAGACTGCATTGAACGCGACCCACGCATTGTGCGCATTCTGGACAACACCAATTACTGGGTTTATACCCTTCTGGATCCACGGTACAAACACAATGTTCCAAAACTGCTTGAAGAAAGAGTCAGACAGGTCAAAATGGAAGAATACCAGCAGGCCCTTGTGGAGACTTTAGAGAGGAGATTGACATCCTCCCCCTCCTCTAGCCAGTTGTACGCCGACAGACTGACTTTTCGCAAACCCAGGACGACCAGGAGGGCAGCAAACAACACAAGCCGCAGCTAGTGCCCAAAAGGGAATGGTATCGGCAGTGTGCTTGGAGTGGGAAAATTTTCTGACACCCATGCAGCAGCCCACAGAACAGCAAGCGTGCAGATCCACCTCCAACACCGATCGCCTGGAGAAGATGGTCAAGGACTACATGTCAGATGGCGTAGCTGTGTTGAACAATCCATCTGCACCCTTCAACTATTGGGTATCGAAGCTAGACACCTGGCACGAACTGGCAATGTACGCAATAAAGGTGCTGGCTTGCCCGGCAGCCAGCGTTATGTCGGAACGCTGTTTCAGTGCTGCCGGAGGCATCCTCACAGATCGGCGTATCCGCCTCTCCACAGAAAATGCAGACCGTCTGACTCAAATTAAAATGAATCAATCCTGGATTGGAAACGACTATGCAACACTCCTGGACCCCAACCAAGTAACATGAACAATGACCATCTGTGATGGGTTAGCGTTTCCGGTCCCTGTTTATTGAACCTCTTATCTGTATTACATTTATGACTGCATGGCGGCAAAAACCATGCTATCCGCACGCTTCTTGTCCTCATGCAAGGGCTGGGTTGTTGTGTCTGAAAGCGTGGCCTTCTCCTCCTGCGCCTCCTCCTGTTCCATCACGTGTGCTGGGTTAGCGTTGCCGGTCCCTGTTTATGGAACCTCTTATCTTTATTACATTTATGACTGCATGGCGGCAAAAAGGATGCTATCTGCACGCTTCTTGTCCTCATGCAAGGCCTGGGTTATTGTGTCTCAAAGCGTGGCCTTCTCATCCTGCGCCTCCTCCTGTTCCATCACGTGTGCTGCTGCTGGTTTAGCGTTGCCGGTCCCTGTTTATGGAACCTCTTATCTTTATTACATTTATGACTGCATGGCGGCAAAAAGCATGCTATCCGCACGCTTCTTGTCCTCATGCAAGGCCTGGGTTGTTGTGTCTCAAAGCGTGGCCTTCTCCTCCTGCGCCTCCTCCTGTTCCATCACGTGTGCTGCTGCTGGGTTAGCGTTGCCAGTCCCTGTTTATGGAACCTCTTATCTTTATTACATTTATGACTGCATGGCGGCAAAAAGCATGCTATCCGCACGCTTCTTGTCCTCATGCAAGGCCTGGGTTGTTGTGTCTCAAAGCGTGGCCTTCTCCTCCTGCGCCTCCTCCTGTTCCATCACGTGTGCTGCTGCTGGGTTAGCGTTGCCGGTCCCTGTTTATGGAACCTCTTATCTTTATTACATTTATGACTGCATGGCGGCAAAATGCATGCTACCTGTGCAAAGAAAAATGACATTTCCCGCATTTAAAAGACAGTTTTCCCTTTGAAACGTTAAAATCGATTTTCTCAAAAACTATAAGCTCTTTTTGCTATTTTTTTTCCTCTTGTACCCACTCCCAAGGTGCACATACCCTGTAAATTTGGGGTATGTAGCATGTAAGGAGGCTTTACAAAGCACGAAAGTTCGGGTCCCTATTGACTTCCATTATGTTCGGAGTTCGGCGCAAACACCCGAACATCGCGGCCATGTTCGGCGAACGTTCGCGAACCCGAACATCCAGGTGTTCGCCCAACACTATATCATCTAACACAGCGGATTGCTGGAGGGGAGGTCAACTCTGGTGCTGGAAATCTAGCACAATAGTGGTTGACCAATGATTTTGACACTAAGGCCCTTTGTACACTTATTGTGTCATGTCTTGC
Source organism: Hyperolius riggenbachi (assembly GCF_040937935.1). Taxonomy (NCBI): domain Eukaryota; kingdom Metazoa; phylum Chordata; class Amphibia; order Anura; family Hyperoliidae; genus Hyperolius; species Hyperolius riggenbachi. The sequence goes on from NC_090646.1 coordinate 425,862,063, forward strand.
TTGCCGCGCTACTGTGCCCAGCCGCAACTTATCATTAATAAAGTTTATGAAACATGACACACTGCTTGCAGTGTGACGAGATGCCACAGAAGCACCCTGGACACCAAAGAAGTATTGCACAAGCTGCAGGGCGTTATACTACGACTCCCAGAAGTGCACCAGCAGTCACATGTTATTTTTTTTTATTTGGTTGCACTGCAGCTATAACATGCGGTGCAACTTTTAGGCTGTTGCTACCGCAGTGCAGCACTTTAAGAGGACCCCAAAGGTTGTCCTTGGCAAACAAAATCTAACATTTGTACATTACTTAAGACTACTCAGTGACAAGGAAGTAGTGAACCAATGGCCATAACATTTAGCAACTTCAAATAGTGATCATTGTATTTCCTCTGTAATATATATGTTACAAATACATTGTTGATGAACACTTAAAATATAGTTACTTTAAGGAATCTTGATATCTTGCTTTCTTCACTTCATTTTAGCTTTGTTTTAAGGTACACATGACATTTTATTAGAATCATAGTTTTCAGGAAAAGCAAGCAAAATGAATAGGTTACCGTTGTAAAAAACATTGCGTAGAAATGACTAACAATTCCCAATTTTTTTTCCTTTTGGTTCTAATACACACCTATTTGTACCTTCGTCTGTAGTTGTTTACTCCACTAACCTATTGCCTGAGGAAGCAGGTATGAGCCTGTGAAACGCATTACAAACCCCCTGGTGTATACCAATAAACATTATATTTATTTGTGAATATACAGTCTCTTGAGTCTTCTTGCAGGAGGTAAGTCCACCACTGCCTCCTAAGCACTTTTAAACTTTTTAATTACTGTTTTTATCCTTGTGGCGCCTCTGTTCCCATCTACGTCAATAATTCCTAAAGGATGGCATTTTTCTCTCCTTTATGGAAGTCATTGCCAAAAGTAGAAGAGATTGGCAACACAGTCTTCTCAATTATTAGCACTAAAACCAGCACAATGCACTTTACTAACTTGTGTCAGGTCCAAACCATGTCCATACTTATAGGCTTGTGTTCAAACACAAATACAACATACACACTCTAATGATCAAACTAATGGTGCCCATACATGGCACAATAAAAACGTAAAATTTTCCCGTTTATTTGTCCAAAAGGATCGAATCGAATTAAAGTTTAAAAGAATAAATTATCTGTAACAATCGTCGTTGCATCTCAGGTGGCGGCAGTCCCCGATGCTCGGTCGCATGGAGATTTGCGCCCAGGTCCTTCGGCCGTGCACAGGGCTAGGGCTATGCGTGCGCGCACCCAGCGGCAGGACCTTTATGCGGCGAGGAGAGGAGTCAGCTGACCAAAGGGTCGACTGATGTCACTGGAGACGCCGCCGGTCGCTCCTGATTGGCTGGGCTGCGGGGATGTGCCTCAGGGGACTCCTCAGCTTCAAAAGAGCTGAGGAGTCACTCGCAACTTGTCTGCTGTTGCGATCACTTTGTGCTAGCACTCAGACCTTAGTTAGATCCGGTGTGCTTTGATCCGGGAGGAAACCGGGGATTTCACACAGTGATAGGATTGTTATTATCCGTTTATGACTCTGGCTCGTTTCTGACTATTCTTACTCTCTAGTGATTCTGTACCTTTGCCCATCTGTCTCTGTTGCCGACCCTGCCTGTTACCTCTTTCGTTACCTCTTTCTGCTCAGTGATTCTGTACTTTAGCCTGTCTGATATTGCTGCCGACTTTGCTTGTTTACTAATTCTTCTCTGCCTCCCGATTTTGTACTGTATCTGCCTGTCTGTTACCAAACCCGATTAGTCTGACCCTTCTACTCACCAGTGAGCCCCTCTCACTGGTGAGGTGTTTGTGGTGCTGACAGTGCCCACCAGCTCCTCTGGTGAGGTATAGTCAAATCTGTCAGTACTTACTGTTCGCACCAATCACTACATTCAGTACAATAAAGTGTGACTAAGGTCTCGACATTTTCTCTGTGTTACTATATTGGTATTATTGGTGATTCTGCAGATCGCCATATAATCAGATATAGTATCTGTATTGTTTGGTGATACTGCAGATCACCAAACAAGCAGATCTTTGTTATTGCTGACACCAGACGTTACATTATCCCATTTTTTTCAATAAAAATCCAATTGGATATGCTGGAAAAATCTTTATATTCGATCTAACAGAATAATTGAACAAAATAATCTAATTGAAAAAAACAATGAAAAAATTGTACCATGTATGGGCACCATAAGTATTCAAGGCCCCTATTAAATTTACTTTTGATGCTAAATTTTCTCCTAGGTGATATCTATTCTTCACATGCTATCAATAAAATGCCCTTTAAAGAGACTCTGAAGTCTCTAAAAAAAGTATTTTCACTGCACAAATCTGTTTAATACTTTAGCCCTAACTAAACTGCAGCATCCCCGCTGATATAAACTTAATCTAAATCCCCCCAAACTCCCCGGGGCACACTACGGGGAGCGCTTCCGTGTGAGGCAGGGCTATGAGCTGCAGCCCTGCTTCACACACGTCTGTCAGCGGCAGACTGCCGCCTCTCCCCTGCCCCTCTCAGCCTTCCTTCGCTGAGAGGGGCAGGGGAGAGGCAGAGATCCGCCGCTGACAGACACATGTGAGGCAGGGCTGCAGCTCATAGCCCTGCCTCACACGGAAGCGCACAGGGCAGCAAAATCCACGACCAAGAAAGTTGTGGATTTTGCGGGGGAGAGGAAGGGGGGAGTTAGGGGGGATTTAGATAGTGTACAGTGGCGGGGATGCGGTGGTTTAGTTAGGGCTAATATGTTAAACAGAGTTATGATATAAAAATACATTTTTTTAGAGACTTCAGGGTCTCTTTAAGCCACCAGCAAGCAAGAAAATACAGTATTTTTTACCTACTTTTCAGGGTTATTAAACTGCAGAGTGCTCAAACATTATTTTAAAGAGAAGATGAAAATGTATCTTCTATGAGAAAATTTAGGAGAAATGGTGAATTGAATAAGGCTCCATGTAGGGAAAAAAGTAATAAAACAGGAGTAAACATGTTGCATACAAAAGTCAAAGTGCATGCCAACATTCCAGAGTCCAAAGTTTAAGAACGTGTTTAACATATCCTATATTTGACATACAGCACCAATAATTAAAATAAAATATATAATGTGAAGGAGTATAAACTAAAATAAACCTGATTAGCAGAAAAAAAATCAAATCAAAGAAAGATGTCATGCCTCAAAAATTATAAAATATATATATATATATATATATATATATATATATATATATATATATGTATATGTATATATATATATATATATATATATATATATATATATATATATATATATATATATCCTATCAATTGGTATCCCTGTTGTATGAATGTGGTGTACCAATACCAAAGGCTGAAGATTGTTGTCAGCCCACTTACTTAGCCCTTTGCCTAAAATCCCATATCAAATACAATGGGATAGCCTTCTTGGGTTATTCCATATTTATGCACCTTTGGAAATGTTTTAAAAAGGGACAGTGATAAACTTCAATTTACAAAATCCAGCTTATCTGTTAATCATCTTCCAGCAACAACATATTCATCTGGAATGGATTTTTTATTTATTAAGACTCCTATGTATCATAATATCAGCTTCATACTGGTTCAGTATCATACTGTAAAGTCCCTCCAAAACCTGGTCTCCAGGCTCATGACCTTTTTGTTCTTCTGATATCTTTCTATTGATTTCTTCGGTCTAAGATGACTGACTTTGTTTTCCATGTTTCCTGTACTAGTGGCTGGGCAGTTAAGTGATAATCTGCATTGATTTTTCTGCAATTATCTAGTAAGAAGGGACTTATCTATCACCAACGGCTTCAGGTGACAAGCTGTGAGAAGCGTGCAAAGTGGGAGAAAGAATGAGCAGGATCTTTACCTGTATGAGAACTATGAGTTGATGCCACAAACAAGATGTGATGTATGACACAGAACAGCACAGTGGAAAAATTCTATAGAAGGTATGATAGTTATTTTAACCACTTGCCGACTGCGCACTCATAACGCGCGTCAGCAAAGTGGCAGCTGCAGGACCAGCGACGCACATCTGCGTCGCCGGCTGCAGGCTAATTAATCAGGAAACAGCCGCTCACGCGAGCGGCTGCTTCCTGTCAATTCACGGCTGGGGGCTCCGTGAATAGCCTGCGGGCTGCTGAAAGGTGGAAATTTACGAAAGTACACTTTTCAATCACGTTTCCGTAATATACAACAACTTTATTGACAATAGACAACATAGACACAATCATTCGAAAATTACGGAAGTCCGGATGAAAATTACGGAAAATACATGCGGAATACCGCGGAATACGGCGGAATTACACGGAATACCGCCGGAATGTGCCGGTATGCGGAATTTCGGTATGACGGCATGCGGAATTGTCACGGAAACGGAAATGGGGTTTTCCGACCATGCCTAGTCTGGACAGATGTCTTTTTTCAACCAAACTATGTAAATATGTAAAATGGTAACCCCTGGAAGCAAAAATAGCAGCTGTGCCACTATACCCTTTTGGCAGTGGCATAGGTTATATTATAACTGAAGGCTGGCTCACAAATAAACTGCACCCTAACTAAGTGCATCAAAGCAATTCCCTAAAAGTTAAAGGACATCTATCGATTAATATGTTTTTTAAACTAAGGTGGGAATAGCTTGTCTAGGTGTTCTTAAATACTGCTATATATCTCCTCTTGGTTATCTCTTCCTTTAATGTTATCAAATTCCTTACACGGACGGGTGTTAAACCAGGGCGTTGGGCAAGTAAACAATAAGGGGAGGGGGGACTCCCTCTCTCTAAATCTGTTAATCCTGTGTGAACTCTATTTCTTTAGCAGATGACAGGTCTCACTAGCTTAAACTGCAGCTGTAGTTTTGTCCCTCTGAATGAGCTGTCCAGGCTTTGAAAGTTGGCTGTCTGAGGAGAATAATGCACTGACATGGGCAGAGCTAGCAAGCTTAAATGTATCTATCTGCAGCTTAAATAAAAAATTCTCCTTTTGTGTGTTAAACCTGACACTGAGGCAGGATTTTCATACTAAGGTTCTTGTTTGCTGTAGTTTGTAGTCTTCTGAGAGATACAGAGACCAGCACTTACTGTATTGTCACTTGCATCACAAAGCACAGACTTCCTTTTGCTAATACGTCCTTCCATTGCAGCAAAAACAAACACAATAAATTAGAGCTTTTATCTCTGATATTTAACATGTAATGTAGAAAAATGCTTACACAGCTATTTAGACATAATCTGTACATTGTTATTTTAGAACACTTGGTTATTGATAGTTGTCCTTTAAAAAAAACCTGCTGAAGTTGTATGACAATCAGAAATGTTTCCCCAAAATATTTTATATGGTAGCTCTTGTCCGCTGGTTAAAGAAAAAATGTGACTCTTTTGTCACAGGAAGTCATGTGTAAGCTATTTTCATGGAGATCTGAGAAAATGCCTATACTATTACATCATTAAAATGTAGTACTCGGTTGCAGACTGTAATTTTCTCCTTACAGGAGTCAAAGGAAATATTTCTGAAAAGCATCTAGGAGAACTGGGGAAATTTTCCACACTGCCATTTAAGTGATTGATGGAAGCTATAAATTGAGCCAGAAAGACTTACTGTAATTTAGACCCTTGCGAATTTTAAATATATTAGTGCTGACCAGATAAAGTTAATATAAAAGGAAATGTATGAATGTTTTATCTCCATGAAACTGATTGACTTTAATCATGCCTCCATTAATGATACAAAAGTATTTTAAAGGAACCCCATGGAAAAAGTAATAGGAATGATCCTATATTATTCATTTTAAAAATTGGCAGAGTTTTTGGCCTTTTAGTGTTTAACCACTTCAGGACCACAGTCTTTTCGCCCCTTAAGGACCAGAGCCTTTTTCTCCATTCAGACCACTGCAGCTTTCACGGTTTATTGCTCGCTCATACAACCTACCACCTAAATGAATTTTACCTCCTTTTCTTGTCACTAATACAGCTTTCTTTTGGTGCTATTTGATTGCTCCTGCGATTTTTACTTTTTATTATATTCAGCAAAAAAGACATGAATTTTGGCAAAAAAATGATTTTTTTTAACTTTCTGTGCTGACATTTTTCAAATAAAGTAAAATTTCCTATACATTTGAGCGCGAAAGTTATTCTGCTACATGTCTTTGATAAAAAAAAAAACATTCAGTGTATATTTATTGGATTGGGTAAAAGTTATAGCGTTTACAAACTATGGTGCCAAAAGTGAATTTTCCCATTTTCAAGCATCTCTGACTTTTCTGCGAACCTGTCAGGTTTCATGAGGGGCTAAAATTCCAGGAAAGTACAAATACCCCCCAAATGACCCCATTTTGGAAAGAAGACATCCCAAAGTATTCAGTGAGAGGCATGGTGCGTTCATAGAAGATTTTATTTTTTGTCACAAGTTAGCGGAAAATGACACTTTCTGACAAAAAAGAAAAAAAAAAAAAGTTTCCATTTCTTCTAACTTGCGACAAAAAAAATGAAATCTGCCACGGACTCACTATGCTCCTCTCTGAATACCTTGAAGTGTCTACTTTCCAAAATGGGGTCATTTGTAGGGTGTGTTCACTGTCCTGGCATTTTGGGGGGTGCCTAATTGTAAGCACCCCTGTAAAGCCTAAAGATGCTCATTGGACTTTGGGCCCCTTAGCGCAGTTAGGCTTCAAAAAAGTGCCACACATGTGGTATTTCCGTACTCAGGAGAAGTAGTATAATGTGTTTTGTGGTGTATTTTTACACATACCCATGCTGGGTGGGAGAAATATCTCCGTAAATGACAATTTTTTTTTTTTTTACACACAATTGTCTATTTATAGAGATATTTCTCCCACTCAGCATGGGTATGTGGAAAAATACACCCCAAAACACATTATACTACTTCTCCTGAGTACGGCGATACCACATGTGTGGCACTTTTTTGCACCCTAACTGCGCTAAGGGGCCCAAAGTCCAATGAGTACCTTTAGGATTTCACAGGTCATTTTGAGAAATTTGGTTTCAAGACTACTCCTCACGGTTTAGGGCCCCTAAAATGCCAGGACAGTATAGGAACCCCACAAATTACCCCATTTTAGAAAGAAGACACCCCAAGGTATTCCGTTAGGAGTATGGTGAGTTCATAGAAGATTTTTTTTTTTGTCACAAGTTAGCAGAAATTGATTTTAATTTTTTTTTTCACAAAGTGTCATTTTCCGCTAACTTGTGACAAAAAATAAAATCTTCTATGAACTCACCGTACTCCTAACGGAATACCTTGGGGTGTCTTCTTTCTAAAATGGGGTCATTTGTGGGATTCCTATACTGCCCTGGCATTTTAGGGGCCCTAAACCGTGAGGAGTAGTCTTGAAACCAAATGTCGCAAAATGACCTGTGAAATCCTAAAGGTACTCATTGGACTTTGGGCCCCTTAGCGCAGTTAGGGTGCAAAAAAGTGCCACACATGTGATATCGCCGTACTCGGGAGAAGTATTATAATGTGTTTTGGGGTGTATTTTTACACATACCCATGCTGGGTGGGAGAAATATCTCTGTAAATGACAATTATTTGATTTTTTTTTACACACAATTGTCCATTTACAGAGAGATTTCTCCCACCCAGCATGGGTATGTATAAAAATACACCCCAAAACACATTATACTACTTCTTCTGAGTACGGCGATACCACATGTGTGACACTTTTTTGCAGCCTAGGTGCGCTAAGGGGCCCAACGTCCTATTCACAGGTCATTTTGAGGCATTTGTTTTCTAGACTACTTCTCACGGTTCAGGGCCCCTAAAATGCCAGGGCAGTATAGGAACCCCACAAGTGACCCCATTTTAGAAAGAAGACACCCCAAGGTATTCCGTTAGGGGTATGGTGAGTTCGTAGAAGATTTTATTTTTTGTCACAAATTAGTGAAAAATGACACTTTGTGAAAAAAACAATAAAAATCCAATTTCTGCTAACTTTTGACAAAAAATAAAATCTTCTATGAACTCATCATACACCTAACAGAATACCCTGGGGTGTCTTCTTTCTAAAATGGGGTCACTTGTGGGGTTCCTATACTGCCCTGGCATTTTAGGGGCCCTAAACCGCGAGGAGTAGTCTAGAAAACAAATGCCTCAAAATGACTGTTCAGGGGTATAAGCATCTGCAAATTTTGATGACAGGTGGTCTATGAGGGGGCAAATTTTGTGGAACCGGTCATAAGCAGGGTGGCCTCTTAGATGACAGGATGTATTGGGCCTGTTCTGATGGATAGGAGTGCTAGGGGGGTGACAGGAGGTGATTGATGGGTGTCTCAGGGGGCGGTTAGAGGGGAAAATAGATGCAATCAATGCACTGGGGAGGTGATCGGAAGGGGGTCTGAGGGGGATCTGAGGGTTTGGCCGAGTGATCAGGAGCCCACACGGGGCAAATTAGGGCCTGATCTGATGGGTAGGTGTGCTAGGGGGTGACAGGAGGTGATTGATGGGTGTCTCAAGGTGTGATTAGAGGGGGGAAATAGATGCAAGCAATGCACTGGCGAGGTGATCAGGGCTGGGGTCTGAGGGCGTTCTGAGGTGTGGGCGGGTGATTGGGTGCCCTAGGGGCAGATTAGGGTCTAATCTGATGGGTAACAGTGACAGGTGGTGATAGGGGGTGATTGATGGGTGATTAGTGGGTGTTTAGAGGAGAGAAGAGATGTAAACACTGCACTTGGGAGGTGATCTGATGTCGGACCTGCGGGCGATCTATTGGTGTGGGTGGGTGATCAGATTGCCCGCAAGGGGCAGGTTAGGGGCTGATTGATGGGTGGCAGTGACAGGGGGTGATTGATGGGTGGCAGTGACAGGGGGTGATTGATGGGTGATTGACAGGTGATCAGTGGGTTATTACAGGGAATAACAGATGTAAATATTGCACTGGCGAATTGATAAGGGGGGTCTGAGGGCAATCTGAGCGTGTGGGCGGGTGATTGGGTGCCCGCAAGGGGCAGATTAGGGTCTAATCTGATGGGTAACAGTGACAGGTGGTGATAGGGGGTGATTGATGGGTGATTGATGGGTAATTAGTGGGTGTTTAGAGGAGAGAAGAAATGTAAACACTGCATTTGGGAGGTGATCTGATGTCGGATCTGCGGGCGATCTATTGGTGTGGGTGGGTGATCAGATTGCCCGCAAGGGGCAGGTTAGGGGCTGATTGATGGGTGGCAGTGACAGGGGGTGATTGATGGGTGGCAGTGACAGGGGGTGATTGATGGGTGATTGACAGGTGATCAGTGGGTTATTACAGGGAATAACAGATGTAAATATTGCACTGGCGAATTGATAAGGGGGGGGTCTGAGGGCAATCTGAGCGTGTGGGCGGGTGATTGGGTGCCCGCAAGGGGCAGATTAGGGTCTAATCTGATGGGTAACAGTGACAGGTGGTGATAGGGGGTGATTGATGGGTGATTGATGGGTAATTAGTGGGTGTTTAGAGGAGAGAAGAGATGTAAACACTGCATTTGGGAGGTGATCTGATGTCGGATCTGCGGGCGATCTATTGGTGTGGGTGGGTGATCAGATTGCCCGCAAGGGGCAGGTTAGGGGCTGATTGATGGGTGGCAGTGACAGGGGGTGATTGACGGGTGATTGACGGGTGATTGACAGGTGATTGACAGGTGATTGACAGGTGATCAGGGGGGATAGATGCATACAGTACACGGGGGGGGGGTCTGGGGGGGGGGGTCTGGGGAGAATCTGAGGGGTGGGGGGGTGATCAGGAGGGAGTAGGGGGCAGATTAGGGACTAAAAAAAAAAATAGCGTTGACAGATAGTGACAGGGAGTGATTGATGGGTGATTAGGGGGGTGATTGGGTGCAAACAGTGGTCTGGGGGGTGGGCAGGGTGGGGGTCTGAGGGGTGCTGTGGGCGATCAGGGGGCAGGGGGGTATGGAATCAGTGTGCTTGGGTGCAGACTAGGGTGGCTGCAGCCTGCCCTGGTGGTCCCTCGGACACTGGGACCACCAGGGCAGGAGGCAGCCAGTATAATAGGCTTTGTATACATTACAAAGCCTATTATACACTTTCCGTGCGGCGATCGGGCAGCTAGTAACCCGCCGGCGCTTCCGAACAGCCGGTGGGTTACAGCGAGCAGTGGGCGGAGCCAGTCCCCGGCGGCTGATCGCGTCACAAATGACGCGATCGCCGCATAGCCACTCCCGCAGCCGCCCCCGCCGATGGGCGTATTGCGGTCGGCTGGGGGCGGTCCTTAAGTGGTTAAGCCTTATTTGCAATGAGAATGTAATGAAGAGAGCAAATTAATATTAACCCTTGCACTCAAAGCTTTCACTTGCTGCAATTCATACCACACAGCAATAAAAACTGGCAAACAAAATGGAGGATTCTTAGTTCCTAGATTCTTAGTTCTACAAAAAATGCTGCAGCATTCTCAAATTAAGTCAACCCACTGAAAATCGTCAATGTACCCTCCTTAGAATTGGTCCACTCATTCAAGTCAACCTGCAAGAAGACAATTCATGCACACAACTTTAAATTGAGGCCATAAGCATTTAGGATTCTTAGCCTTTAAATAAAGGAAAGACATGCATATATGCAACCAACCAGCTCTCTCTAACACCATTAAAAAAAGAGTTGCAGTAGCACGAAAAGAGAGCCACAGCTCTAAGCCTGGCCAACATGGCTTCCAAAAACACTAAAAAAAATGAATTAAAGGTTATTGCACCTTCCTTTCCCTTATTTTGTAATTTTGAAATGGAGAGTGAGCTGAAAATCTAAAAGATGATAACTGCTGTTTTAAACCACAAGAAATGATGCCCTATCCACAGACATAGGTCGGAATAAGTAAATCATCACATCCCAATATGAAGCAAACATATATAATTTTATTCAGGACTTATCCAACACACACAATATGGTAAAAACAATTAAAACCACCTTCTAAATCCAAATGTAATTGGAATCCCCTACAGCAGCAGGAGCAAAAAGTGGCAATATTTGTGTAAAGGTGAATGAAAGTCACTAATCTTGTGCAACAAATAGCATATATTGCACACCCCTAAAGAATACTTACAAAAATGTTCCAAAATATCAAGAGATATCAAAAAAATATCAAAAAGGATTGCCTAGTATCCAGTGCCTATAAAAAAGTGCAACCTGCTGATGAAAATAAATGTATACAGTTTTGTGCAAATAACCTGTGTATAAAACGGGCTATGCCGCTATATAGACTAAAGTGCTAGACATCCATAATAATTGTACAGTACAAATGCTAGAGAAAAGTGCTACATAGTGCCTACCAAATTGTGATCACTGCTGCATGTGGGGAGAAGGGGGATGGCACCTTGCGCGTTCGCAGCGTGCGGCTGCTTCTATGGAGGCTTCCATAATAATTGTACTGTACAATTATTATTCCGCTGCTAGAGTCTGGAAGAGGTAAGTGTATCTAATCTTCCCCCTGCAGCTCGGATGTCCTTTAAAAATACATATGGGGCGCATGCGCGGCTCCAACGGAAGTGGATGCACTCCGTGTGAGCTCCGTGCCTGATCGACAAAAAACGGGCGATTTAACCCTATATTAAGAGCTTTCTACCTAAAACCACTTCCTAAGATGGGAAAGAAGAAGAATGAGAAGGCTGGAAACCCTGCGACCCAGCCATCCATCACAGACCTTCTCTCTAAGAAACGTGGCGCAGGGACTAGCAAGATGGCCGCCACCGCTTCTCCACCATCCAACTAAAACTCCGCCAAAGGATCTCCGAATCCAAACGAACCCTTACCGGCTTCCCCTCGCTCTCAGGGCTCTACTAAATTTTCTCCGCAGGCAGAGAATCAGCCAATACCATTCTCCCCGGACGGAACATCTTCCTCCTCTGCCGCGCTCTCCCCCATAAACGGACATTCGCCTAAGACGCCACGCGCTCAGGACTCCCCAGCTGCCGTAACTACCCAGAACACTCCTCTGGCCTCTCCAGTCTTACGGGAATCCCATGCCGAGCTCCTAGCCGAGATCAAGCTACTACTTCGAGAGGAACTAACTAACGCAGTTGCAGGCCTTACAACCCAGATACACGACATAGGAGGCCGCGTAAACGATCTGGAACAAAGAGTTGACTCTTGTGCAGACGCTCTTAAAGCGGACCCAAACCAAACATTTTTTTTAATTAAAAATATTTTGTTGCACCACTCTGACACATACAAAGATAAATAAACACTCCTTCAAACCTATGATCATTTCAGAGCATGCTTTTCACCCTTCTCTTTTCATAGCTAGGGTTATACTGGGGGCAGCCATTAGCAATTCCTCCATTGCCGGACACCATCTACTCCACCACTTTGCTGGAAAAATCCCGGCAATTTGAAAGGAAGGGAGGGGTTCCTCCAATAAATGTAAAATATTTTATATTTGTCATCATGCAGCCGAAAAAAGGCTGCTATTTATTATTGTAATTTAGAAAATAGATTTTATTTCTGAAATCTTGTATTTTTAATTTGGGTCCACTTTAAGGAGGACACCACCAGAATGGATGCTCAGGACGCCAAAATAGCCCAGCTTGAGTCTCGTTTGGAAGACTATGAAAACCGCGCAAAGCGATCCAATATTCGTATACGCGGGCTCCCGGAGAACATAATCGACATCAAGGAGGCAGCTCTTAACCTCTTTGCGGCTTTACTTCCACAAGCAGACCCTGCGGAGTTCCGCCTAGACAGGATCAACAGAGCCCTGGGCAGGCCCCGCAACCCTGATCTCCCAAGAGATGTCGTTCTGAAGTACCACTATTACGAAGCAAAGGAGAGAGTCATGAACGCGGCGCGGAACCTCACCAACCTGCCGGGGGTCCCACAATCCATACGGCTGTATGCCGATCTCTCCCCGCTCACTCTACAAAAGTCGAAGAACCCTGCGCCCTGTTACCCAAACTCTCATCCGAGAGAACATCAGGTACCGGTGGACATTCCCATGTGGCCTGCAATTTCAACTTAATGGTACCACTCAGCTGGTTAAGTCCCTGAAAGAGGGCAGGCAGCTTTTTGAAGCGGAGAATATCAGGATGGAGACCCCTGAACCCCTTGGTCAGCAAAGTGCGGCACCACTATCCCCGAGACCACAAAGGCCTGAAAGAGAGTGGTCCACGGTGAGCAGACGTAGACCTGGCGGTGCAGGCTCTTCCTCACAACAGGATTAGTCCTGCATCTCTGAAATGGTAACTTTCTATTTGTTTTCACATGACTTGGTTTGACCTCGGTTCCCTAGCTCCCCATCGTTTTGTTCCTATACATCCCCCCCTAACCCCGCCTGACTTTACAAAAGCCTCTACCTTGCCGTGAAGTCTGATCCTATCCATAAAAGACTCTGGGCCCGAACTTCTACGGAACTTTTTATTAAGGCAGCCTGATTTCTTCACTTTCCCTGATACCTTTGCCCGGTTAAAAACATTGTGAACTTAATCGCTCCAGTTTGTGACCTGCTCCGTATGATTGGCTGACATACTATCACCTCCATCGAACCTGGACCTCAACTAACTTTTATCCCAGAACAGACGTCCCTCACATGTTGTGAAATCTGGCTGACCCAGGCCTGTATCTCCGTAACGCATGAGCTCACTAACCTCTTCTTTTTTCCTCCTCTTAGGATCCTGCACCTATACTCTGTAATGTACTAGTTAAACCATGTTTTGATCTAACAGCTTGTTTTCCCATGCATAGGATATCTGTTGGGCAATTGTGTGAGGTGACATGGCCTGGAGGGGGAGGGGCCCGGGGGGGGGGGGGGTGGGCGGGGGTCGCCGGGGAGCCTGAATTTTGGCTGGGCTCTCGGGCGACCCCCGCGCACCCCCCGAGCTGAGAAGACCTGGTCGTGTTCCCATGGGGTCCGCAATTGATCCTTTATGCCTGAGCAAAAACTTCAAGGCACTAATAAGTTCACGTATAATGTAAGCCTATATATGATTTATTCCTTTCATCTTGCTAGTCATACCACTTGATTTAGCACACCCCTGGCATATATGGGTCTGACCTGGTGTGTGGCTTGGTTGCACGGGCTTGGGGTGGAGGCCGGGGGAACATGCGCGGGCCCCTCAGTCGCCCACTTTGGGCGCTGGGGCCCGTGCATCTCCCCCGAGCCGAAGAAATCTGCCCGGGGTCCTCACGCACATCCGGATCACCCCCTCAACATACGACTAATCCTAGGGCGAAGCTCACATATGCGATATAAATGCTACTGAAGCATACTTCCCCTTTCTTCAAAATGCAGCCGCGGAATGGGGGAGAGGGAAAACGGGGACCAAGGCCACGCCTGTGAAATACTATAACTACTTGTTCATGCATTTTATCGTTTTATTATTCCTGTTTTATACTAGCTCTTCACTTAGGCAAACACACCTAGCCCTTGTTGTTCAGGGTTCTCTTGCTGTTCCCCCACTAAGAGGCATGACAGGGATTAGATTTGATATGTCTGATCTCTCTCATACCCACCACTTTTGGACTGTCATAACAGTCCACGCGCTCACGTTCACACTCCCAATTGCTACTTACAGCACGTACACTATAAGCATCTTTTTTATATATATCCTAGATGACTTCCTCTGCTAGTAGCACGTTTTTAAAGGTCCTATCCCTTAATGCACGGGGCCTCAACTCTTCCCATAAGAGGAGAAAACTGTTCCACGACCTGAGCAGGCATCACCCCGATATTATTTGTCTTCAGGAGATGCACTTTTCGGCTGCCTCCTGTCCCTCATACTTCCATAAAAATTATATGATTAAATATTTCTCCAATGCATCTAAAAAACACAAAGGTGTCCTAATCTTAATACATAATAACCTTCCCCTTGAAATAACTGACACACAGTCAGACCCTAATGGGAAATTTATGATCATAACTGGTTCCTTATACTCCTGGCGCCTCCAGCTTATAAATTCGTATGCCCCACCTGATCAAGCATTTAAAACATTTCAAACCATCCAGAAAAAAATCTCAATAGCCCCAAACACTCTATTTATATGGTGTGGTGACTTTAATCTTACCTTAAATGAGAAATTAGACAAATCCAAACCATCCCCTGATAAGCTATCAAAACACCAGCGAAATCGCCTCCAAACGCTTATGGAAAACGAAATCCTTGTAAACGCATGGAGGGAGCTTCACGGAGATAGAAGAGGATACACTCACTACTCTGCACCCCACCGTTCGCACGCAAAAATTGATCACATCTTACTAACCTCATCCACTGTCCCTCTTTTAACCTATATTAGGCATATCCCAACCCCCCTATCTGACTATGATATGGTCCTTGTATGCTTTGATCTCCATGAAGTTGCCAAATTTCGCTCCTGGTGCCTAAATGAATCACTAATCATAGATACTAAATTAAGAGCTGAAATCCTCTCCCATCTTCAACAATATTTTTTAGAAAATGAAAAATGAAACTCCTGAAATGTCCCCTGCCACACTTTGGATGGCCCACAAAGCTGTAATTCGGGGCAAATTTATACAACTAGGAGCTCACAAAGGAAAAGAACCGAAGATATAGCAAACCTCTCCTTTAAGCTTCAGTGATTGAGATCACTGCATCAAGTTGAACACACCAAATTTCTTTTAAAACAAATTAAAGATGTCGAGCTGCAACTTCATATACTCCTATCCCACAACGTAGAAAAAGCCTTGACATGGACCAAAGCTAAATATTATAGATATGCAAACAAACCTGATACGTGGCTCGCTAACAAACTAAGGAATTCGCATAGAACCAATACTATATTTAAACTCAGGTCTCCCAAAGGCCAGGTCACCAGTGATCCGAATAAGATTATGCAAACCTTCCATTCGTTTTACCAAAAACTTTATACCGATTCCACCCCCCCCCCCCCAACACCAAAAAGTCTCCAATTTCCTCAAGCAAATTAATTTCCCTATTCTGAATAATATCTCCAAGGAGGCTCTTGACATTCCAATAATATCAGAAGAAATCTATAAAGCTATTGGAAAACTTAAGACTAAAAAAGCTCCTGGCCCTGATGGTCTCACGGCCCTTTATTACAAGAATGCTTAAAAACAAGAAGAGAATCGAGAGCCCAATACGGTGCAGCATTGTCAGGTAAAATGAAGAGTTCAATACAATTTTATGTATATATATACTCACAAACACGGGTTACCTATAGGCAACCACTTTAAATGCAGGTGGGGAGCATTAGGACCTGACCCCACTCAGGTTAAGAAGTCGCTGTCTGTAGATAGTAGATGGGGATGCACCCCTCCACCCAGGGTGGACTAGAAGATCAGCAAAAACTTGGTATACAGAGGCGCCAGAGTAGAGTAAAACGTTTTAAAAACCGCTTAAAAGGAGAGGGGGATGTTAAGGTGGACTCACCTCCCTCTTACAAAAAAAGAAAACTCACTTGAATCTCAATAAAATAGAATTGTCAAGTAATTTATTCAACTCCACAAATGCAACGCGTTTCGCGGGCGTGACCCCGCTTCCTCAGGCAAAAATGGGAGCACAACTGGAATAGAAACAAAATATACACAAAATAACTACCCACAGAATTGCAACAATTGGCGCAGCAGATAGTTGGTAGAGAACACATAAAATAATTGCTACATAAAGCATTGCTACAAAAAAACATTTTCTGCCCACATAAACACAGGGCTAGGCAAACAAGCTTAGATGTCAGAAATCAAATAGCTAAGGCTTAATGCTCACAGATTAGAGGGTTCATATTGTATGTCTCAAAGTGAAACAGTTACATGGTAGAGCTGGGTATAGGCCACAGTCTATTCCCAGATAGCATATAGAGCTTTATATGGACACAAAAAGGATTAAAATAAACTGCAAGCATAAAGTATAAGATAACTTACCTCAGTGGGTCAAGGGCTGTGTCAGAGGCAGAGCCCTTGACCATTACTATATCCAGCCATTGCTGGTTATCCCACATCCCAGCCACTGCTGGGAATTTCGTAACTATCCCACTGGAGAGATTCACTTCCTGTGCAAAGTTGTTCACACCTCATGTTACCAAATACTTCCTGTTCCCAAACATTTCCTGATTGCACTTCAGTCCTGTCAGTTTAACCTCTCTTCCCATTTAAAGCAATCCTAACTTCATACTGACACAGAGGCGCTCAAACTTATTGCTTGACCCACTGAGGTAAGTTATCTTATACTTTATGCTTGCAGTTTATTTTAATCCTTTTTGTGTCCATATAAAGCTCTATATGCTATCTGGGAAAAGACTGTGGCCTATACCCAGCTCTACCATGTAACTGTTTCACTTTGAGACATACAATATGAACCCTCTAATCTGTGAGCATTAATCCTTAGCTATTTGATTTCTGACATCTAAGCTTGTTTGCCTAGCCCTGTGTTTATGTGGGCGGAAAATGTTTTTTTGTAGCAATGCTTTATGTAACAATTATTTTATGTGTTCTCTACCAATTATCTGCTGCGACAATTGTTGCAATTCTGTGGGTAGTTATTTTGTGTATATTTTGTTTCTATTCCAGTTGTGCTCCCATTTTTGCCTGAGGAAGCGGGGTCACGCCCACGAAACACGTTGCATTTGTGGAGTTGAATAAATTACTTGACAATTCTATTTTATTGAGACTCAAGTGAGTTTTCTTGTTTTGTAAGAGGGAGGTGAGTCCAACTTAACATCCCCCTCTCCTTTTAAGTGGTTTTTAAAACGTTTTACTCTACTCTGGCGCCTCTGTATACCGAGTTTTTGCTGATTTATTACAAGAAATTCCAGGGAATATTATGCTCGCATCTTCAAACGTTTCTTAACGATTTGCGTAAAAAAGATCTATTGCACTCAGAATTTTTAGATGCCTTCATTACACTGATCCCTAAACCCAATAGAGACACTTTACAACCCAAAAATTACAGACCAATTTCCCTTCTTAACATCGATTATAAAATATTTACAGTTATCCTAGCCCAAAGACTTAATAAACTCCTCCCAGATATTGTCCATAAGGATCAAGTGGTCTTTGTTCCCTTCAGGCAAGCTACGGACAGTATTTGGAAAAATCTAGTCCTAATCTCCCACGCAAATAGAACCAAAAGGCCATTAATGACCCTAACATTAGACAAAGAAAAAGCCTTCGACATGATAGCCTGGCCATATATGTTCGACGTGTTAGCCCACCTAGGAATCCCGATCTCCTATACCCATTGGCTTAAACAAATCTACTCAGTGCCTCATGCAACTCTTAAACTTCCAGGATCCTCTAATACTCCAATATTCATACAGAGGGGCACCAGACAAGGATGCCCCCTTTCACCAGCAATCTTTGCCATCATTATAGAGCCCCTAGCATCTTATCTCAGACAAAATACTTCAATTCAGGGTTACACCACTTAGCCTTTTTGCTGATGATATCCTTCTTACCATAACCAATCCGCATATATCTATCCCCAATCTAATGAAAGCCCTCAAATTTTTTGAAGGACTCTCAGGGCTAAGGCTCAACTACGAGAAATCAGAGGCCATGTATTGTAACTATACCAAAACCCAAGCACAATCCATCTCGCAGCAACATAAATTCCAACATCGTGATCATTTCACACAATACTTAGGTATAAAACTTACAAACGAATACTCCCAACTTTATAGGAGAAATTATGTCCCCCTATATGGGGAGTTGAATGCTCTGCTCAGGTCGTGGAACTCCTATAAGATGTCATGGGCAGGGAGAATCGCAAGTATAAAGATGACACTATTGCCCAAAATCTTGTACTATTTCCGGGTCCTTCCAATACCCGTTAATAGAGGTGATTTAATGACCCTTCAAAAAGAAATTACCAAATTTATTTGGGCTGGTAAAAGACCCAGAATTTCTAGCAAAATCCTATTTTGGCATAAACATAATGGAGGTATGTCTGCCCCTAACCTCAACCTATATTATAAAGCCGCCCAACTTGCGATTCTCCCAACCATCTACGGCGACCATCATGCCCCTAGATGGGTCTCCCTCGAAAATCTAATTTTAGCACCTTTTTCATGGAAAGGTCTCCTCTGGTCACAATCTAAAGATCTAGGTTCTATACGAGACGACTCAATAATAACCTGTCATATTCTAAAGATCTGGAGATCAGTCAGATCCTCAGCCGCACTCCAATCCCAGCTCTCTATCTTGACGGAAATCAAGTCCAACCCTGACTTCCAAGAAGGCATCCAGGTTCCACCCTTCGCATGGTGGTCAGAGGAAGATAATCCTACAATTAAAGCCTATCTCCACAGGGGAGCAATCCCTACTTGGCCGCAGCTAATAGAAATAACAAAACCACGCCTATCTAAATGGCTTAAAATAAGACAATTATATCACTTTTTGTAGTCCTTGGCCAAGCCGGGTACCTCCCTTCGTCCTACTCAATTTGAAAGCATCTGCCTCAATGATCCCATGCGAAAGGGAATACTCTCATTCCTTTATTCCATTTTTAACTCCCCCCCCCACCCAACTACACGCACACCTATCAAAAACAATGGGAACTTGACATGCGTTCCCAACTCACTGGCGAGGATTGGGCACAATATTTTGAAACTCTATCTAAAGGTAGCCTACAAACGTCAAATATGGAAGTCTCTATACGTCTACTCCATCGCACCTATCTTGTCCCTCATAAACTTCACACTATAGATCACAAGAGAAACTCACTATGTTTCAGAGGATGTAATGTTCCTGATACTATGTATCATACCTGGTTCTCATGTCCAAGGGTCGCCCGCCTTTGGGGCAGAATCCGACTCCTGATAAATAAACTAATCCCTACTCACATTGCCCTTGATCCTAAAATCTTCCTATTAGGATATAAACGAACCTCCATACTCCATACACAGCATAAGCTAATACAATTTATAATCTCTGCAGGGAAAGTTCATATTGAAGCTAACTGGAACACGTCATACTTATCTTACCTTCAAGTGATTGACAGGATAAACTCCACAATGACCTCCGAACGTATAAACGCTATAATCAATGATCGTCTGCCGCATTTCCAGAAGGTATGGGACCCTTGGACATCCAGCCAACTTTCAAGAGGTGCTCAACTCCAACTAGGCCTAGACCATCCTGCATAAATGCTACTTAGCCACCTAGTCTATATATCATGCTTTCCTCCTTGCTAGCTCTACCCCTACAATAATTATAAGTGTACGTATCGCCATCTCTAAAAGGTTGTACCTTTACATTGTTTCTACCCTTAACATATCTAAGCCTGCTATTCTGTAAGTAAGGTTCATGTTATTCTCGAAATACTATTGTATTTTTTGTTCTTCTGAACGTGATTGCTGTATTATGTTTTGTAGCTAACTTTATGGTTTCTGCAACCCATGTTGGGGTACCTGCAGAACTGTTGCTTGTTATACCTGTTAAATTGGCACATTTGTGCCTAATAAAAGTTTTTTGAAACTAAAAATACATACAAAATGTCACACCCTTACAAACATGTATGAATGCTTTTGGCACCAACTAAGTTACTTTCATTGAAAAAAAATTCAACTGTTATGAAATGTTATTGGCAAAGATCTTTTTGATCTATATACCCAAGTTAAAACAGGAATAAAGATAATTGTGGTATAGCCTAACTCCATGCACTCCTCAGCTTGTATGCTGAATTTTGTAAAAGTCTTATTAGCAGTGCCTTTCATACATTCATTTTAACGTGTGAACACTTTAGCATGTAAGATGCACATTAGTGTGCACTAAAACTCATGTGTTTTCAGCCACAATACAAAACAGAAGGGAAAATGCATGCTTAATCTGTAAAAATGTCCCCAGACACCTTATAACTAGGGAATAGGGTTGAGCTTCCAAGTTCAGTCTGATAAGAAAAATAATTTCTGCACTGGAAATCGGTATGCCGAAATTGAATATATGTAGATATAGTGCATTAATGAGACTTGGAAATTTTAGGCCAATCCCAAGACTTGAAAGTATCAGGCCAGTCAGAGAATCAGTATTGTACTGTGGAATCAAAATTGTACTGTGGCCAATCAGAAGACTCAGAAATATTAAGCCAATCAGAGAATGCAAAAATATACCACGATTGCCGACAGGAAATCGGGATTATGCATAATAGCATGCTTTGCAAAAAATAGCATGTTCAGCAATTACAATTTGTTATTTACAAAAATAACCAAAAAACCCACTCTGCCAAAACGGGAAAGTTGGAAATTGGAAATTCATATTTTCACGGAATACCAGGGAAAATGAAAAGACTGAATTTGAAAAGAATGCAAAATTCCGTCAAAATCAGAAATCGGCATTTCTGACCATCCTTATGTGAGAATCTGCTCAGCTGCCTGTGCAGACAGGCAGCGTTTTGACCACTGTTCACGTCTGCATTCTGCAGGTCTCTTTAAGAGAGACTTTCTGTCAGTTCTGCAGCTTGTGTTGCTGAGGAATTTGCATACATTAGTCATGCAAATCCGTTACCTGCCTTCTTTTGATGACTAGCACTATAAAAGCATTCTGCTCCCAGAATGCTTTGCTGGACATTTCCCTTCCATGATCTGTTCCTGATGGACACTGCTGGAGTGTCAGCCATTGCTATCTAGTATAGTTAATTCCTGGGGGTTGCTTTAGGCTCCCCTTCTAGTCCAGTCAGGTTGTATTATCTGTTTTGCCTGTTCCGTCTGTCTTGTGTTTGGATCGTACAAGCCCTAGCGTTAGCGGCTGTGGATCCTTCTGATTGAGTCTGGAGTGTAGGTTGAAACAGCGGTTGTTTCTGCCTACCTCATCTGTTCTGTCTGCCGTGTGTTTGGATCGCACTCGCCCTAGCGCTAGTGCTGGGGATCCTTCTGTTCTGTCTCCTGGGATCGCGCTAGCCACTTTTCTCTAGCGCTGGGGATCCTTCTGTTCTGTCTTCTGGGATCGCGCTAGCCACTTTTCGCTAGCGCTGGGGATCCTTCTGTTCTGCTACTCTGTCTCCTGGGATCGCGCTAGCTACTTTTCGCTAGCGCTGGGGATCCTTCTGTTCTGTCTTCTGGGATCGCGCTAGCCACTTTTCGCTAGCGCTGGGGATCCTTCTGTTCTGCTACTCTGTACTTGGATCGCGCTAGCCACTTTTCGCTAGTGCTGTGGATCCTATCTCTCGCTTGTCCCTGTTTTCGTGTGTCTGTCTTGTCTGATTCGAAACGCTTGCTGTAGGCTCGGTGAGGTAACCGTTAAGCAAGCGCTCGCGTTCTCTGTTTCGTGTTTGTCTGTCTTTGGTTAGTTAGGCGTGCTTGTCTCTGTTGTGCGTAACACGCGGAGACCGCGCACGAACGCGTGCACTGTTGCGAATGAGTGCGGTGTTCGCGTTCAGCTAGCATTTGTTATTTTCTTTATCTTTCTCTTTGTATGATTTGCTGTGCCTTTGCTACCCTTGTGCTCTGTGCTGCTCAGTCTTGTGTCGCTATTGGCAATCGCCATTCTTGCGATTGCGTTTCCTACTTCGTTTCCGCCATTGTGTGTTCGCCGTCGCTGGGTGGCGACTAATTTGGTGGGCACACATTGGTTCTGTCCTTTTGCTCTGTTCCCTGTGGGCTATCCAGCCCTGCCTGATTGTACCTTGTCCCGGATCTGTACAATTCCCATTTGGCATCTGTGGCTGTGCAGCGGCTGTGTTCGCCTGCACTCCACAGCGCCATCTGCCGGTGGGAATTGCCCTCTGCGGGTGCATAGCACCTAGCCTGGGTGTCCGCAATAATACGCTTGTGGAGGAAATCCGCCGCGTCAGCGCACGTCTGGTGCGCTGACCACGGAGACGATTCCGCAATCGTTACAGAATGTCCAGCCCAACCAAAATCCCCAGGGCAGAGGGAACCTTCGATTTTGTTCAGATGTCATTGCCTGAGGCAAAGGCATATGTGGATCCTATTGTAGGTAGGATCGCACACTACATTAAAGCAGTTAAAAAGTCTGTCCTCGTTCCTGACCCCAACCCATATGGAGATTACCTAGATACTGGGTTGTTTGAACCGCCATTTGCCTCATGGGAGATTGGGGCCTTGTTGGAAGAGTTTGATTTCGATTGGAAAGCCTTTTGCGATTTTTATATCGCAAAGAGCGCGGATGACCTGAATGATTGTCTCGACTCTATGTACCTTTTGATCGATTCTGATGAATGTGATGAGTGTGATGTGGATCTGGTGATTTATGTGTGGCAGACTATTTTGGACGAATTGCACACACACCAACCAATTATTTCCAATAAAGAGACACCATTGTCACATGATTATTCCTGTCTTTCTGGGGTAAAGCAAGTGAGTTTAGACACTATGCGACCTGAAATGAATGGGTGTGCCTTGACTGTGGACACCTGCGTGAATTCTGATGGAGTTTCTCCCGTTTGTTTAGAGGTTAAATTTGTGCGATCTGATGCCGGTTTCTCAGATGTTCCTGTCGATTGTGATCGGCGTGAGTGTGTCAGCTTTGTCAATGATTTGTGGGATCCCTTGTCATGTAAAAACAGATCTTCTCTCAGTACTACTTTAAGATCCTCCATCTATGATCTCGCTATGGGGAAAATTCCCAAACGATGCAGTTTCAAGAGTAAAATTAATATGATTCCTCATGTTGTTGTCACAACTTCCCCTAACATTGTTCAGTATGAATGCTCAGACCTAGTCAGGTGTGAATGGGAGCCCCCGTTCCAGAAAAAACAGCTCGAAGCGTTGGTGTATGAATTGGAGAACGATTCAGAGTCGTTTTGTGAGTACTACATTGCCAGAAGTGAATCTGTCTTGAGAGCATGTATAAGTTATGCTTCCGCCTTAAGAGAAAAAAAGGGGTGTGAATTTGACTTTGTGAGTTCGCTGATTTGTATGTGGAAAATGATTCTGAATGAATTACGTGTACGTCATTCAGGTGACGTTTGTAAAGATACATTGTCAGCTGGCGTTTCTGAGATCCAGCAATCCAGCCTGGAGACCTCAGAATCCATGTCTTTGGAGTGTTCGGTTTCGCAACCTAAAGCGATTGTGGATTCGCAAATTTTGCGTTCTGTCTCCTCGGATTCGACATCGTTAGCCGAGTCTAAGAGTGAGACAGCACTTTGGTTTTGTAAACCTGATACTGAAGCACCTTTGCTCTGTGCAGAGAGGGTGTCTCTGAGCCTGCCCTGTATCATGAATAAAGACATTATGTCCACTCGCATTGACATTTGCGAGTCTGATTCTGAAGTAAGTACTGACTCTCCACTAGTGATGCTCAAATACCCCTTTTCAAAATTCGAGTTAGGTCGAATTCGAATAGTAAATTATTCGAGGTCAGTCGAATATTCGAGTCGAATAATTTTTACTATTCGATTCGACCTCGGACTTCGAGCTCACTATTCGAGTCGGTATTCGAGCTCACTATTCGAGCTGACTATTCGAATTGGCCTTAAATAGCTTCCAACACTTGTTTTGAGGGTGAATGATGCAAGAAACATCTTTTTTTCCAAGTAACAACAGCAAGTGATTATGTGGGGATGTTCCTTTAAAAAAAAATGTGGAAAGAGAAGTTGTGTCCTTAATTTTGTTCAGTAGTGTTACTGTATATACTTGTTCTTCTTCTTCTTTATCTTTCTTCTTCTTCTTCTAGATCTTCTTCTTCTAGATCTTCTTCTTCTTCTAGATCATCTTCTTCTTCTAGATCTTCTTCTTCTTCTAGATCTTCTTCTTCTTCTAGATCTTCTTCTTCTTCTAGATCTTCTTCTTCTTCTAGATCTTCTTCTTCTTCTAGATCTTCTTCTTCTTCTTCTTCTTCTCCTCCTCCTCCTCCTCCTCCTCCTCCTCCTCCTCCTCCTCCTCCTCCTCCTCCTCCTCCTCCTCCTCCTCCTCCTCCTCCTCCTCCTCCTCCTCCTCCTCCTCCTCCTCCTCCTCCTCCTCCTCCTCCTCCTCCTCCTTCTTCTTCTTCTTCTTCTTCTTCTTCTTCTTCTTCATCTTCATCTTCATCTTCTTCATCTTCATCTTCATCTTCATCTTCATCTTCATCTTCTTCTTCTTTTTCAATATCGTCTTCTTCTTCTTCACGTATTTCTCTTTTCAATTTTTTTTTTAAAGAAATGCAGCTATTTTTGAGCGTAACAAATAGCTGGTGGGCGCACGCATGTTGGAAGCGCCATTGTATGTGCTCCCTGGCAGTGGAAACACAAAGACAGCAGGAGGTAAATTCAGCAGCAGGAGGAGGAGGATGAGTGTGTGGCAGCAGGCAGTCAATGAGGCAGGCAGCTCGCCGTGACATAATAGCCCTGGTACCTAGCGGTGATACCAGGGCTGTAAATAAACACAACAGGAGGTCCCAGACAGCGGTCGTGCAGCCCACATTGTGTCCAATACACAACTGGGACAACACAGTTTTCAACCCGGGCACCTCAGAAAAATTAAACCTTTTTTTTTTAATGGTTTGTTTGGTTTTGGTTTTGCAACCAATATAGCTATTGTTTGACGTAATAGCTGGTGGCAGAGTGGCAGCAGAAGAAGGTAATTCTGTGTACCCTGGCAGTGGGAAACACAGACAGACAGCAGCAGCAGCAGCAGGAGGAGGTATGGAGGAGCAGTGTGAGTGTGGCAGCAGGTAGGCAGCGTGACATAATAGCCCTGGTACCTAGCGGTGATACCAGGGCTGTAAATAAACACAACAGGAGGTCCCAGACAGCGGTCGTGCAGCCCACATTGTGTCCAATACACAACTGGGACAACACAGTTTTCAACCCGGGCACCTCAGAAAAATTAAACCTTTTTTTTTTTAATGGTTTTTTGGTTTTTGGTTTTACAACCAATATAGCTATTGTTTGACGTAATAGCTGGTGGCAGAGTGGCAGCAGAAGAAGGTAATTCTGTGTACCCTGGCAGTGGGAAACACAGACAGAAAGCAGCAGCAGCAGCAGGAGGAGGAGGTATGGAGGAGCAGTGTGAGTGTGGCAGCAGGTAGGCAGCGTGACATAATAGCCCTGGTACCTAGCGGTGATACCAGGGCTGTAAATAAACACAACAGGAGGTCCCAGACAGCGGTCGTGCAGCCCACATTGTGTCCAATACACAACTGGGACAACACAGTTTTCAACCCGGGCACCTCAGAAAAATTAAACCTTTTTTTTTTTTAATGGTTTTTTGGTTTTTGGTTTTACAACCAATATAGCTATTGTTTGACGTAATAGCTGGTGGCAGAGTGGCAGCAGAAGAAGGTAATTCTGTGTACCCTGGCAGTGGGAAACACAGACAGACAGCAGCAGCAGCAGCAGCAGGAGGTATGGAGGAGCAGTGTGAGTGTGGCAGCAGGTAGGCAGCGTGACATAATAGCCCTGGTACCTAGCGGTGATACCAGGGCTGTAAATAAACACAACAGGAGGTCCCAGACAGCGGTCGTGCAGCCCACATTGTGTCCAATACACAACTGGGACAACACAGTTTTCAACCCGGGCACCTCAGAAAAATTAAACCTTTTTTTTTTTTAATGGTTTTTTGGTTTTTGGTTTTACAACCAATATAGCTATTGTTTGACGTAATAGCTGGTGGCAGAGTGGCAGCAGAAGAAGGTAATTCTGTGTACCCTGGCAGTGGGAAACACAGACAGACAGCAGCAGCAGCAGCAGGAGGAGGTATGGAGGAGCAGTGTGAGTGTGGCAGCAGGTAGGCAGCGTGACATAATAGCCCTGGTACCTAGCGGTGATACCAGGGCTGTAAATAAACACAACAGGAGGTCCCAGACAGCGGTCGTGCAGCCCACATTGTGTCCAATACACAACTGGGACAACACAGTTTTCAACCCGGGCACCTCAGAAAAATTAAACCTTTTTTTTTTTAATGGTTTTTTGGTTTTTGGTTTTACAACCAATATAGCTATTGTTTGACGTAATAGCTGGTGGCAGAGTGGCAGCAGAAGAAGGTAATTCTGTGTACCCTGGCAGTGGGAAACACAGACAGACAGCAGCAGCAGCAGCAGGAGGAGGTATGGAGGAGCAGTGTGAGTGTGGCAGCAGGTAGGCAGCGTGACATAATAGCCCTGGTACCTAGCGGTGATACCAGGGCTGTAAATAAACACAACAGGAGGTCCCAGACAGCGGTCGTGCAGCCCACATTGTGTCCAATACACAACTGGGACAACACAGTTTTCAACCCGGGCACCTCAGAAAAATTAAACCTTTTTTTTTTTTAATGGTTTTTTGGTTTTTGGTTTTACAACCAATATAGCTATTGTTTGACGTAATAGCTGGTGGCAGAGTGGCAGCAGAAGAAGGTAATTCTGTGTTCCCTGGCAGTGGGAAACACAGACAGACAGCAGAAGGGCAGTACACAGCAGCCCACTGTAGGTGTAAAATGTGTGGCTGCAGGCGACGTAATAGTCAAAGTGAACCAGGCTGGCTTAGTGAGCAGGAGCCAGGAGGTGGTAAAGGGTGGTAAGGCACATTAACGATGGTTCCGGCAGCCAGTTCATGTCCCCCTCTCGCCGACAACAGGGGCCAGGAACTCGCCTTCCACCCACGCCTGGTTCATCTTGAGAAACGTCAGTCTGTCCACAGACTTGTGAGACAGACGTGAGCGTTTCTCGGTGACCACGCCACCAGCTGCACTGAAGCAGCGCTCGGACAGCACGCTGGAAGGGGGGCAGGACAGCACTTCCAGGGCGTACTGCGCCAGCTCGCTCCAGATCTCCATGCGCTTGACCCAATACTCCATGGGATCAACAGGGGCATCGCTGTCAAGCCCGCTGTACGACCCCATGTAGTCAGCCACCATGCAGGTCAGGCGCTGGCTGTGACCGGAGGAGGATGCTGCTGCATGCATCTCCTCTCTAGTCACTGCTGCCGGAGCCTCTACAGTCCTGTAGAGCTCGTGGCTGAGAGACAGCAGGTCTGTGGGGCGCTTGCTGCTGCTGGATGCAGGCACCTGCTGCTGCCTCTGTGCTGGCTGCTGGACAGTGGGGGTGGAAGGCTGGGGGAAGGCTTCCTCCAAGCGCTCAACAAGGGCCTGCTGCAAGCTCCTTATTTGTTGCGCTGGGTCTCCTCCTGCAGGCGGCAGGAACTGGCTCAACTTCCCCTTGAGGCGTGGGTCCAACATCATGCTGATCCAGATGTCCTCCCTCTGCTTCATCTGGATCACCCTGGGGTCCCTGCGCAGGCACGTCAGCATGTGCGCTGCCATTGGGAAGAGGCGGGCCACGTCTGCTGGCACATCGACGTCAGTGCTGTCCTCATCCTCCTCCTCTGCCGCCTCATCCTCTCTCCACCCCCGCACCAACTCAGCTGCGCTGTGCTGATCCCCCTCATCAGCAGCCAGGTCAGGGACCTCCACCAAGTCCTCCTCCTCCTCCCCCTCAGAGGTGGACTGCGCAGCTGGTTGCCGCTCCTGCTGGTCCAAGGCTGCCGCTCCCTGTTCCAGCAAAGCATCGAGGGCCCTGTTCAGCAGAGAAACCAGGGGCACCCACTCGCAGACCATAGCATGGTCCCTGCTCACCATGTTTGTGGCCTGCAGGAAGGGAGCCAGCACAAAGCACACCTGCTGCATGTGCCTCCAGTCATCATCGGGGACGATGGACGGGATGTTGCTGGTCTTGTCCCTTCTCTGAGCGGCGGAAACAGTGGCCAGGGCAAGGTACTGGTTGACAGCGTGCTTCTGTTCAACCAGACGCTCCAACATCGCCAGGGTGGAGTTCCAGCGAGTCGGAACGTCAAGGATCAGCCTATGGCGTGGCAGATCCAGCTCCTTTTGCACGTCTTCCAGGCTCGCACAGGCTGCAGCCGAGCGCCGGAAGTGACGCACAACATTCCTTGCCATTTCCAGCAGTTCGCCCATCCCCTGGTAGGTGCGCAGGAACTTCTGCACCACCAGGTTCAGCACGTGGGCAAGACAGGGGATGTGGGTCAGGTTTCCCCTGTCTATTGCGGCAACCAGATTGGCCCCATTGTCGGCCACCACCTCTCCGACTCTGAGGCCTCTGGGGGTCAGCCAAATCCTCTCCTGCTCCTGGAGTTTGGCCAACACATGGGTTGCCGTCAGCTTGGTCTTCCCAAGGCTGACCAAGTGCAGCAGCGCTTGGCAGTGGCGTGCCTTCACGCTGCTGCTGAGGCGGGGGGTTTGGCCAGGTGTGCCGGAGGATGGCAGAGGATCGGAGGAACCTGCTGCAGTTCCCCTGACCCTGCGGGGTGGCACCACCCACTGTGTTGCTGCTGCTGCTGTGCCCGCTGCTGCTCTCCCATCCTCACCCCCTTCCACCAAGCTGACCCAGTGGACAGTGAAGGACAGGTAGCGGCCTGTCCCGAAGCGGCTGCTCCAGGAGTCCATGGTGACGTGGACCCTTTCACCAACCGCGTGCTCCAGCCCTCGCTCCACATTGGCCATCACAAAGCGGTGCAGTGCAGGAATGGCCTTGCGGGCAAAGAAGTGTCTGCTGGGGAGCTGCCAGTCTGGGGCTGCGCAAGCAAGCAGCGCACGAATGTCGCTCCCCTCCTGCACGAGCGTGTACGGCAGGAGTTGGGAGCACATGGCCCGTGCCAGCAAGCCGTTCAGCTGCCGCACGCGACGGCTGCTGGGAGGCAGAGCCCTAACCACCCCCTGGAAGGACTCGCTCAAAAGGCTCTGGCGTGGCCTTTTGCTGACACGGGAATCAGCAGACACAGCAGAGGAGGCCACTGAGGACTGGCTGCCAGAACAGGCCTCAGTGTCGGCGGCAGGAGTTGCAGAGGGGGGAGGAGCAGTGCGTTTCCGCACTCCTGCTGGTGCTGCTGGAGGAGCAGGAGGGCGGGTGGCTGCTGTTGCTGCTGCTGCTGCTGAAGGCTGTGCAGTGATGGGTGTGGTGCCACTGCCAGCACCAGATGCCTTCAGCCTCTGGAACTCCTCATGCTGGTGGAAATGTTTAGCCGCAAGGTGGTTGATGAGCGAGCTGGTGCAGAACTTTAAGGGGTCTGCACCTCTGCTCAACTTCCGCTGACAGTGGTTGCAAGTGGCGTACTTGCTGTACACAGTGGGCATGGTGAAATATCGCCAGATTGGTGACTTAAACATCCCCCTACGGCATGGAAGCGCTGCTGCCTGTCTCCCTGTGGTGGTTGGGGGGGGGGCTTGGGGGGCTTGGGTGCGGCTGGTGGTGGTACTGGCAGATGCTGCTGCTGCTGCTGCTGAGCCTGAGACACCAGCAGGCTGTGGGACCTGCCTACTGCTGCTGCCAATGCTTGCAATGATGCGCCTCCTTGCAAGGCCCACAAGAGCATCCTCCTCCTCCTCCTCAGAGCTGCTGAGGACGACATCCCCTGGAGGTGGTGGCACCCAGTCTCTGTCTGTCACCGGGTCATCATCATCCTCCCCCTCCTGAAACATGTCCTGCTGGGATGAGGACCCCCCAAACTCCTCTCCTGATGCATGGATGGGCTGCTTGACTGTCGCCACAGTCTTGCTGTCCAATCCCTCATCCCCCAAAGTGCCCATCAGCATCTCCTCCTCAAAATCGCCAACAACAGCAGACAATTGACTCATGATGCCTGGGGTCAAAAGACTGCTGAATGACAGGTCGCCAACTGACGGTGATCTGGCCTCCTCCCCAGGCCCTGCTGGGCGGCTGCTGCGAACAGGGGTGGTGGTGGTGGTGGTGGTGGTGGTGAGGGTGGAGGCCTCGGATGCAGAGCTGATGGCGGGCTGCTCATCCTCCGTCATGAGTTGCACCACAGTGTCTGCATCCTTTTCCTCAATGGGACGTTTCCGACCCGGCTGGAGGAAAATGGGAGCAGGTGCTACACGCTGCTGCTGCTGTGTCTCTGCAGCGTGAGTTGCAGATGCTCCTGCTGGGCGGCGCCAGTGGCTATGGGAGGAATGTTAGCCACTGACGCTGCTGCTGCTGCGGAACTGTGCATGGTGGCGCGCCCGCGGCTTGCCACAATGCTGCTCCCTCTCCTCCTGATTCCCTTGCTGCCCTTGCCCTTGCCCAAACCGCGCTGGCTGCCACTTCCAGACATCTTCATTGTTTTGGGCGTATAGACAAAAGTTTTTTAAAAGGGCGTGTGAAAAGTGGGGTACTTTAATGAGGTGAGTTGGTTGGTTGGTGAGGTGACTGAGTGAGTGTCCCCTAGTACAGTAAGTAAGTAGTAACAGTCAGGAAGTACAACTAGCAGTTACAATAATCAGTAGTAATCACAAGTAAATTTAGTGTGTGTACACTCAGACAGCGAGTGCACGCACGCAGGAGCTAGTAGCCTATGAACACAGTGACTGAGTGTCCTAGACTCCTAGTACAGTAAGAGTAAGTAGTAACAGTAAGTAGAACTAACTAATTACAATAATCAATCAGCGATCAGAAGGAAATGGAGTGTGGGTGTGTGTACACTCAGACAGTGAGTGCACGCACGCAGGAGCTAAGTAGTAACAGTAAGTACAACTAACTAATTACGATAATCAATCAGCGATCAGAAGGAAATGGAGTGTGGGTGTGTGTACACTCAGACAGTGAGTGCACGCACGCAGGAGCTAGTAGCCTATGAACACAGTGACTGAGTGTCCTAGACTCCTAGTACAGTAAGAGTAAGTAGTAACTGTAAGTAGAACTAACTAATTACAATAATCAATCAGCGATCAGAAGGAAATGGAGTGTGGGTGTGTGTACACTCAGACAGTGAGTGCACGCACGCAGGAGCTAGTAGCCTATGAACACAGTGACTGAGTGTCCTAGACTCCTAGTACAGTAAGAGTAAGTAGTAACAGTAAGTACAACTAACTAATTACGATAATCAATCAGCGATCAGAAGGAAATAGAGTGTGTGTTGTGTGTGTACACTCAGACAGTGAGTGCACGCACGCAGGAGCTAGTAGCCTATGAACAGTGACTGAGTGTCCTAGACTCCTAGTACAGCAAGAGTAATTAGTAACAGTAAGTAGAACTAACTAATTACAATAATCAATCAGCGATCAGAAGGAAATAGAGTGTGTGTTGTGTGTGTACACTCAGACAGTGAGTGCACGCACGCAGGAGCTAGTAGCCTATGAACACAGTGACTGAGTGTCCTAGACTCCTAGTACAGTAAGAGTAAGTAGTAACAGTAAGTAAGTAGAACTAACTAATTACGATAATCAATCAGCGATCAGAAGGAAATAGAGTGTGTGTTGTGTGTGTACACTCAGACAGTGAGTGCACGCACGCAGGAGCTAGTAGCCTATGGACAGTGACTGAGTGTCCTAGACTCCTAGTACAGTAAGAGTAAGTAGTAACAGTAAGTACAACTAACTAATTACGATAATCAATCAGCGATCAGAAGGAAATGGAGTGTGGGTGTGTGTACACTCAGACAGTGAGTGCACGCACGCAGGAGCTAGTAGCCTATGAACACAGTGACTGAGTGTCCTAGACTCCTAGTACAGTAAGAGTAAGTAGTAACAGTAAGTAGAACTAACTAATTACAATAATCAATCAGCGATCAGAAGGAAATGGAGTGTGGGTGTGTGTACACTCAGACAGTGAGTGCACGCACGCAGGAGCTAGTAGCCTATGAACACAGTGACTGAGTGTCCTAGACTCCTAGTACAGTAAGAGTAAGTAGTAACAGTAAGTAGAACTAACTAATTACAATAATCAATCAGCGATCAGAAGGAAATAGAGTGTGGGTGGTGTGTGTACACTCAGACAGTGAGTGCACGCACGCAGGAGCTAGTAGCCTATGGACAGTGACTGAGTGTCCTAGACTCCTAGTACAGTAAGAGTAAGTAGTAACAGTAAGTACAACTAACTAATTACGATAATCAATCAGCGATCAGAAGGAAATGGAGTGTGGGTGTGTGTACACTCAGACAGTGAGTGCACGCACGCAGGAGCTAGTAGCCTATGAACACAGTGACTGAGTGTCCTAGACTCCTAGTACAGTAAGAGTAAGTAGTAACAGTAAGTAGAACTAACTAATTACAATAATCAATCAGCGATCAGAAGGAAATGGAGTGTGGGTGTGTGTACACTCAGACAGTGAGTGCACGCACGCAGGAGCTAGTAGCCTATGAACACAGTGACTGAGTGTCCTAGACTCCTAGTACAGTAAGAGTAAGTAGTAACAGTAAGTAGAACTAACTAATTACGATAATCAATCAGCGATCAGAAGGAAATAGAGTGTGGGTGGTGTGTGTACACTCAGACAGTGAGTGCACGCACGCAGGAGCTAGTAGCCTATGGACAGTGACTGAGTGTCCTAGACTCCTAGTACAGTAAGAGTAAGTAGTAACAGTAAGTACAACTAACTAATTACGATAATCAATCAGCGATCAGAAGGAAATGGAGTGTGGGTGTGTGTACACTCAGACAGTGAGTGCACGCACGCAGGAGCTAGTAGCCTATGAACACAGTGACTGAGTGTCCTAGACTCCTAGTACAGTAAGAGTAAGTAGTAACACTAAGTAGAACTAACTAATTACAATAATCAATCAGCGATCAGAAGGAAATGGAGTGTGGGTGTGTGTACACTCAGACAGTGAGTGCACGCACGCAGGAGCTAGTAGCCTATGAACACAGTGACTGAGTGTCCTAGACTCCTAGTACAGTAAGAGTAAGTAGTAACAGTAAGTAGAACTAACTAATTACGATAATCAATCAGCGATCAGAAGGAAATAGAGTGTGGGTGGTGTGTGTACACTCAGACAGTGAGTGCACGCACGCAGGAGCTAGTAGCCTATGGACAGTGACTGAGTGTCCTAGACTCCTAGTACAGTAAGAGTAAGTAGTAACAGTAAGTACAACTAACTAATTACGATAATCAATCAGCGATCAGAAGGAAATAGAGTGTGTGTTGTGTGTGTACACTCAGACAGTGAGTGCAGTGCGCACACGCAGGAGCTAGTAGCCTATATGAACAGTGACAGTGAGTGTCCCTACGGGTACAGTAAGAGTAAGTAGTAAGTAAGTACAACTAACTAACAATAATCTATCAGTAATCAGAAGGAAATAGAGTGTGTGTACACACAGACAGTGAGTGAGTGCACACACGCAGGAGCTAGCTAGTAGCCTATAAACAGTGACAGTCAGTGAGTGTCCTACTCCTAGTACAGTATAACTACAATACTATTAGTAAAGGACAGCAGAAATACTGGTATAGATGAGAGAAATAAACAGAGGACAGCTGCCCACAGAGGCAAGGCCCCCCCTGAGGCCTAAACCTGTAAGCTTGCAGCAGCTGCCTGTCTCTAATGTAACACACAAGCTACTAACTAAAATACAATGTCTATCTAACTAACAACAATATAGGTGTGTATAGGAGGTGTATGTGAGCAAAAACGCTAGGTAAATGACCACAATAGAGCTCTTGCTAAGCCAAAGCACAAAGGAGCAACTCTCTCTCTGTACAAGTCTCAGGCAAGCACGGAGAAACGTAACATGGCGGCCGCTATTTATAGGGTAGGGGCTGGCCAGGGTCCCCCTCTGTGATTGGCTGCCGTCAGAGGGCCTGGGAGCCCTCTGATTGGCTCTAAGGACATCAATCTGGGCTATGACGCTATTCGAGCTCGGTACCGAGCTCGAATAGCGCCGGGTTGCTCGAATAGCTCGAATAGTGAATGGGCTATTCGAGTGTACTCGGATAGCCCATTCGAATAGCTCCAGCTATTCGGAGCTCGAATACCGAGCTCGAATAGCTGAAAAAGAGCTCGAATATTCGAGCTACTCGAATATTCGAGCTCTGCTGAGCACCACTGCTCTCCACCCAGTAATCTGGATGAGTCAATATTACCTTGTTTAAAATGTCCTGCAGTGTCCCTAGAGGCTCGTCTAGGTATTGCAACCAGTGTTACCTGTTTCTCTGCTATTTTGGAATTGCAGTCTGGTTTGACTGCTATGGAGGAATTTCCCTGCAGTGAAACGAAACTCAGAAAGCCAGAGTTAGTTTCACTAGATATTTCTGTGTATCCCTGTCCTGATGATGAAATTCAGTCTCAGTTTATGGTGGAACCTTCCCTGGGACATCTGCCCGGTTCACAAAATAAAGTTCAAGCCTTGCCCTGTAACATGGATAGTTCAGAATCCTTCTTAGGAAACTTGAAAAAGGATGTTCCTGAGGTCCTGTCTGACCTCCTGGAGATCTCCGAGTTCCTCCCAAAGGGTGCAGAACTTGTAGGAGACGTCTCCTGCCCCCCAAGTCCTTCTGAGGTGTTGCCCACTTCAGTAGGCATTGCTGCCTTGCTGGCTACCTTTTCAGCTCTGATGGAGCTTCACGCCTGTGTAGTCAATGATGATATTATTGTCACAGAAATTTCTGAATTTGTATCCGAGTCTTATTTTGAAAGTCCAGTGCCTGTGACCTCCACTCATGATGATTCTCTGCCCGGTACTGGTTTTGGTCTTGACGTGCCGGACTCTGAGGTTGTCAGTTCCCCGACATGTCCTGAGGTTTCTCCTGTGCTGGTGTACCCCAGTGTGCTCTGTGACCCAGAAAGCCCAAGTGTGCCTCGGTTACCAGCGTACTCAGATGCTTCCTCAGTGGAGACATGCTCTGATATGGCCTGCCTGCTTGCATGCCCAGAAGTGGTCCCTGAAAGTCTTGATCTTGATGGGTGTCCTCGTAATTCTGAATCCGGAATTGTCATTGGTTCCATGGGGGTTCTTGGTAATTCTCCATGTGAGCCTGGTGATTGTTCTACCCTCTTGGGATCTCTGTGGAGCTTCAAAAGGTTCTGGGAGATTCCGGGAGAGATTTTGCTTGGTACCCTGGATAAGATCAACGGTGGCTTTTGTGTTGTAAGGGACACTTCGAACAGGTATTGTGGCAGGCTTGGTATTTTCGGACGCTCCTTGGAAGGTGGTGGGTATTGTCTGGAGGGTGTCGATGGCTTCTTCTCTGGCGTTCACAGTCCTGATGGGTGTTATACTGAGACTGGTAGTACTGATGGGCATGTTTCGGTGGCTTCTGTTTCCGATGAGGTCGGTTTCGGGTGGACTGACTCTGGAATTGGACCTTGTCGGGCTGCCCCGACCTTCATGAGTCTTCTGTTAGAATGGTTTGGAGATATCGGTTTTGAGGGTCGTCTGGAATTCGACCCTAGAAGGGGGGGTACTGTGAGAATCTGCTCAGCTGCCTGTGCAGACAGGCAGCGTTTTGACCACTGTTCACGTCTGCATTCTGCAGGTCTCTTTAAGAGAGACTTTCTGTCAGTTCTGCAGCTTGTGTTGCTGAGGAATTTGCATACATTAGTCATGCAAATCCGTTACCTGCCTTCTTTTGATGACTAGCACTATAAAAGCATTCTGCTCCCAGAATGCTTTGCTGGACATTTCCCTTCCATGATCTGTTCCTGATGGACACTGCTGGAGTGTCAGCCATTGCTATCTAGTATAGTTAATTCCTGGGGGTTGCTTTAGGCTCCCCTTCTAGTCCAGTCAGGTTGTATTATCTGTTTTGCCTGTTCCGTCTGTCTTGTGTTTGGATCGTACAAGCCCTAGCGTTAGCGGCTGTGGATCCTTCTGATTGAGTCTGGAGTGTAGGTTGAAACAGCGGTTGTTTCTGCCTACCTCATCTGTTCTGTCTGCCGTGTGTTTGGATCGCACTCGCCCTAGCGCTAGTGCTGGGGATCCTTCTGTTCTGTCTCCTGGGATCGCGCTAGCCACTTTTCGCTAGCGCTGGGGATCCTTCTGTTCTGTCTTCTGGGATCGCGCTAGCCACTTTTCGCTAGCGCTGGGGATCCTTCTGTTCTGCTACTCTGTACTTGGATCGCGCTAGCCACTTTTCGCTAGTGCTGTGGATCCTATCTCTCGCTTGTCCCTGTTTTCGTGTGTCTGTCTTGTCTGATTCGAAACGCTTGCTGTAGGCTCGGTGAGGTAACCGTTAAGCAAGCGCTCGCGTTCTCTGTTTCGTGTTTGTCTGTCTTTGGTTAGTTAGGCGTGCTTGTCTCTGTTGTGCGTAACACGCGGAGACCGCGCACGAACGCGTGCACTGTTGCGAATGAGTGCGGTGTTCGCGTTCAGCTAGCATTTGTTATTTTCTTTATCTTTCTCTTTGTATGATTTGCTGTGCCTTTGCTACCCTTGTGCTCTGTGCTGCTCAGTCTTGTGTCGCTATTGGCAATCGCCATTCTTGCGATTGCGTTTCCTACTTCGTTTCCGCCGTTGTGTGTTCGCCGTCGCTGGGTGGCGACTAATTTGGTGGGCACACATTGGTTCTGTCCTTTTGCTCTGTTCCCTGTGGGCTATCCAGCCCTGCCTGATTGTACCTTGTCCCGGATCTGTACAATTCCCATTTGGCATCTGTGGCTGTGCAGCGGCTGTGTTCGCCTGCACTCCACAGCGCCATCTGCCGGTGGGAATTGCCCTCTGCGGGTGCATAGCACCTAGCCTGGGTGTCCGCAATAATACGCTTGTGGAGGAAATCCGCCGCGTCAGCGCACGTCTGGTGCGCTGACCACGGAGACGATTCCGCAATCGTTACACCTTAATTATAACACGCACCACATAAATACAGTACTGCACTGAGAACAGTAATGTGAAAGTCTATGGGCTTTCGTGTTGCCTTGCAGATTTCATGCAAAGGCCCATATGCAATTCACTTTTTCTTCGGAGTTTTCTCCTAGGTGTTATTTTCAAACTTGTCCATAAAATGCCCTTTAAACCACCTGAGAGCAGAAAAAATATAAGTATAAGCTGACCCGAGTATAAGCCGACCCCCCAACTTTTACCTAAAAAAACGGAAAAATGATAGACCCGAGTATAGGCCGAGGGTAGGAAGTGCAGCACTTACTGTATATCAATATATATTCAATATATTCAATAACTTGCATCCCCCCTGCATTTAAATTCAATAACTTGCATCCCCCTGCATTTAAATTCAATAACTTGCATCCCCCTGCGTTTAAATTTAATAACTTGCATCACCCCTGCATATGAACATATGTGACGTGTGCAGCTGTGTCCCGGCTGCCAAAGCTGTGTGTGATGTGTACAGCTGTACCCCTCTTCCACCCTGCTGGAGCTGCGTGCATTGAATTTAAGGCTGTGCTGAATGCCCTCCCCCCCAGCTGCATGCATTGCATTTTAGGCTGTGCTGTCTCCCCCCTACCCTCTCCCCCGGAGCTGCATGCGGTTTCATCAGCAGACCATGCCCCTGCTGGACCAGTGCAAAGCTGTCTGTGTCGGCATGTATCCCCCCCCCCCCCCCCCACAGCCTTGTTTTCAGCTGTCGCCTGCCGGAGCACTGTATTTGTCTGTGCGCTGCTGCAAGTATGTGTGAAATTGTATTACCCAGCATTTGCAGAGTCCTCACTCGAGGAGTCATCTTCGCCACCTCTGTCCGTCTCATCTGTATGACGCAGACGCCACTGCCACATTTATGCTCCATTGCTGGGATCATAGAGACTGCTGGGGATCATAGAGACCCGAACGGACAGAGGAGGCAAAAATGAATCCTGGAGTGAGGACTCTGCAAATGCCGGGTAATACAATTTCACACCGCTCCAGCTTGGGGGTACATGCTTGCAGCAGCGCACAGATGAATACAGTGCTCTGGCGGGGGTCAGCTGAGCAGGTGGCTGGGGGCAGAGAAATAAATGCCGTTGCAAACAGCTTTCCACACACGCACACAGGTCCGGCGGGTGACATCGGATCATGTAGCTTTAGCATAGAAGGAGGATATTAGATGCCGGCACAGACAGCACTGCACACAGCTCCAGCGGGGACGGCACACACCACACGCAGCTCGGGGGGGTGGGGGTAGGCAGAGACAGCACAGCCTAAGACAGCACAGTTCCAGCGGGTGGGGGAGGGAGGACAGCAAAAGTTAACACAGTGCACAGGATAACACAGCATGCAGCTCCATGGGTGGTACAGCCAGCACTACTCGAGTTAGCGACTCGAGTATAACCTGAGACCCCCACTTTTGGGACACTTTTTTGGTCCCAAAAACTCGGCTTATACTCGAGTATATACGGTACTCAAAATACTTTTGATAGTAATTGTTCACCTACTTCTGGTGTTTTTTTAATTGCAATGTGCTAAAACGTTATTCTAAATTGAAGATGAAACATTATCTATTAGGAGAAAACTCAGGTGAAAATATTAATTGCATATGGCCCAATGTACGGTGTGTCAACTCAAAACTGATAGAAACACATAGGCAATTATTCAATTCACTTTTTTTTTCTGAGTTTTCTCCTAGATGTTATTTTCACACCTCCTGGTAAAAAAAATTGCAACACAATGAAGGGGAAAAGTTATATCACAGGTAATGCTTGTGGTGTGACACACATACAGTGAAGCATACAGTACAAAGAAAGTATGCTTCACTGCCACTGTTATCTCATGCATTATACACTTATGCACTGCTTGTATCGCATTATGCCTGTAATATGACAAGCTACCCTAAGTATCCATTCAAAGTATATTCACTGAGTTTACCCTTACACTACATAGGTTTGGTAAGATTATATAATTGATGATCACCTTAAGAGGGGAAGTAGCATTGGACTTAATATGCCAATAATAATTCATAGTGACATCACACAACAAGCTATGCTGGCTGTTTCTCTTTGGGGTTAATTCACAACTTATCTGTCTGTCTCATAATTTATACCTTCTTATCTGTTCATTTCATGAATTCATCTCTCTTCACAGCTAAAGTGAAAAACAAGTAAGATGAGGAAATTAATGAGATGTGTTTAGTGATTCAATCCCATAGGTGTTTGGCAATGCCAAATGTAAGATAAACTTCAATTTCATTCTAGGATGAGTCACGTATATGACTTTGACGTTCTTGCAGGAATATAAAGGCTTATACACACCATGCAATTTTTCCATCAGATCAACTGATCAATCAATCATTTTCAGCATGTCCAAACTGCTCCAGGTTGAGAAAGGGATAGATTTTGAAATCAGTACTGCACAAATTTGTTTTGAAGCAGTTCATACATGCTGAAAATTATTGATCAGTCGATCTGACAAGAAAATTGCATGGTGTGCATAAGCCTTAAAGGAAACCTGAAGTGAGAGGCTGCCATGTTTATTTCCTTTTAAACTATATTGTAGTGTCTGAATCACACACCTGAAGCATGCAGAAAATCTTGACATTTTTGTCGAAAACATCTGATCTTCATGCTTGTTTCGGGTCTATGGCTAAAAATGTTAAAGGCAGAGGATCAGCAGGACTGCCAGGCAACTGGTAGTGTTTAACCAGTCGCAGCAGTATATCAACGCTTCAATTTTCACATTCGTTTTGGCAAAGAAAGCTACAAATCAGCCACCTAGTGGTCAAGTTTAAAATTGCACTCAAAAAAAAATCCTACACACATAAATAAAAATTATTAACCTCTTCCTGTCCCTACGTCACTACCATACCTATCAAATTAAATGAAACATAATTACGGCATTTCAAAAAGAATACATAAATTGTTATGTTAGGAACTTTGTTTTTATATATGTATGCCATAAGGGTATATTATTGATATTTTGCCTATTAGGGATTGTATTTATTAATAAAGTAAAAATGAGAAATATACACCTTTATTGCCAAATAATATATGCCATATATTGTACTAGGAACATAATTTCAATGTTGTGATAACTGGGACAAATGGGCAAATAAAATGGGTGGGTTTTATCTACAGTGACCTTGTTTATTTTTAAACTATAGGGGTTGAAAATTGAGAAATAGTGTATTTTTAAAAAATGTTCATACTTTTCCCCCCTGTAAACGGCCTTGAATATAAAATAACTCTTAAAGTAAGCCTAATTGGTGGCAAAAACAAAACAAAACAATGAATAGATAATTTTTATGTGATAAGTAGCGACAAAGTTACTGTCGAATGAATGGGAAAAGGTAAAAAAAACCTTAGTGGTGAAGTGATTAAAAGGAAATAAATATGGCAGCCTCTATAGCCCCCAGCCTTCTCTGTTCAGTTGCTTTGCACTGAAATTTCAGAATTTTTTACATTAATGCCTCATGAAATAGCTAAAGTGATACACACAAATCAGATTGCCGATATTGTGAAAGAAGTGCTCTCTGGTCATAGAGTGTTATTCATGAAGTGTCACTCGTACCTCTTTGCAGATCTGTTATTTGTTTTATATTGCTAATGGTAAGCAGTTTTTCCCCTAATCACTTCTCTTTCACAACTGCGTAATTATGTGCAAACCATACAAATGATTTTTATATGCTGATGCCTAATTTGCAGAAGCAGAATATAATTAAGAGACTATCAATAATTAACTGAACAAACTTTCCATTATTTATAGCTAATCAGCAATTTGACTGAGTTGTTGACAAATTACTGCCTAATGAGCTCACCTCACAGCTGTGTTTTACTCATTTAGTGCAACGTATAAGAAAAACATTTCTAGCAGGTGTGCTTTAGACAAAAGGAGAATTAGCACAGTTTATACTGACCAATCATCAAAAACGTGTGACTAGGAAATCCCCAAAGTACCTGTAAGTAGATCACTATTAGCTGTTAAACAATAACAGTGATGCTTTTGAACCAGATATAGGTTCCATAGTCCATATTTATTATAATACTAATGTAGTTATCATAGGGTGCCATGTACAACCTCTGATGTGCTATACGTACAACCTCTGATGTAAAGTGTTTGGACACTGTTGCAAAACATGTATTTCAGTAAAAAGAGGGTAACAGAATTAAGAGAATAAAATAGGTTGCAATTATAAATTCTAGGAATACAGATGAATCCAAATACTTAAACAAAGGGTAACATTATCTGCATGAGTGGCCACTGTTTCTTACTTCTAGCAAGTATGAAACTGCCACAAAGCATTGATTTTTCACTACAAAGTGAATAGTAGTTCAATTGATTTGTAAACAAAAAAAGTGTATACATAAAGGAATACAACAAAAAAGGTTATGGAGTTTATATTCTTTTGCATTAACTTTTCACTAGTTTATACATGTGATGATGTTCAAAACTCATGGAAAGCACTGGTGAATTCAACAAGCACTAATAAACTCGCCAATCCAGACTTTATATGCACTATTCTCCAGTCAGTATTATCTGGATCCCTGAAGGAAATGTGTTGATTTAAGTCACAGACAAGATGTATTTACTTTTATGAGCTCCTTCTGGTAATGCCATTAATCGGAAGGCAGTGTAATGGCCAAGATACGCTAGACTCTTCACACTTTGGAAAACAATGCTGTAGACCAAAAGGAAATAGCATGAGAGATGAAATGGAACACATAAGGGAATGATTAAACAGATTGGAACGATTGAAGAAGTGTATTGAGATACATCTGCACATTTTCCAAGAGTTCCACTTCTAGCCAATCCCAGTTTTCATATTCTGTCCCATATTCCAGGCTCACATTTCCTTTGAGCAGTGTTCATTTTGATGCTTCAATTTATATCTTGCACTTATTTATTGTGTAAGCCAGAATGATATTTGCGGTTTATGTTTTGTAGACTATAATAGCTTCATACTGTACATAATGGTGATGACAATGATTACCTCCATGACAGTATATCTATTTCCTTTTCAAAAGCACAACAATCTATAGTCAATATAAAAACAGCATTTTAGAAAACACGTTACAACAGAATAATATTGTCACCTTAAATAGAACCTAAAGTGAGAGCAATACAGAGGCTGCCAGCTTTGTTACCTTATAAACAATGCTAGCTGTCTACCTGCCATGCTGAGCTTGAGGGCTCGTTCCCACTATCGCGAATCTGCATGCGTCCAACGCATGCAGATCCGCACATGTAATGCAAGTGGATGGGCCTGTTTCCACTGTAGCGTTGTTGAGGTGCGTTTTTTTCAGCGTGAAAAAAACGCACAAAAGAGCCAACGATTTCGCCTGCGTCGGGAATCCGTGCGAATCGCCACTAATGTATTTAATAGTAAAAACGCATGCGTTTGTTACATGCGTTTTTACCCGTGATTTCGCGTGCGATTTCGCACCTTTTTCAATTTTATTTAGCCCTGGCAGTGTCATGGTTAATTTCGCATGGCACCCTGCCATGCGAAATCGCATGCGAAATCGCGGGTAAAAACGCATGCGGAAACTCATCCGCATGCGTTTTTACAAGCGTCGGAATGCGGCCGAAATCGCGTCGCAACAGTGGGAACGAGCCCTTAGGCTTTAGTTGTTTGGATCAAACACTTTAATATGGAGTTGGCCCACCTTTTACAGCTGTAACAGCTTCAGCACCTCTGGTAAGGCTTTCCACAGGGTTTCAGAATGTGTTTTTTGACCATTCTTGCAGAAGCATTTGTGAGGTTAGATACTGATGTTAATGGGAAGGCCTTTGGATTGCAGTCTCCTCTCTAATGTATCCCCAAGGTGTTATGTTAGGTTAAGCCTGCCAAATTCCTCCACATGAAACTTCCCAATCCATGTCTTATGGACCTTGCTTTGTGCACGGGTGTGGAGTCCTGTTGGAAAAGGAAGGGACTATCCTTGAATTGTTTGCAGGTTGAAGAATTAAGTTATCCTGTATCCTGAAGCATTCAGAGTTCCTTTCACTGGAAGTAAGAAGCAAAGCGCAACCTCTGTAAAACACCCCCACAACATAACCCCCTTTCCACCAACCTTTACAC
This sequence comes from Hyperolius riggenbachi, assembly GCF_040937935.1. Lineage (NCBI taxonomy): Eukaryota > Metazoa > Chordata > Amphibia > Anura > Hyperoliidae > Hyperolius > Hyperolius riggenbachi. The sequence continues at coordinate 425,905,522 of NC_090646.1, forward strand.
TTGCCACAATGCAGTCAGTCAAACACAGACTCATCCATCATACTACCAGACAGAGAAGCATGATTCATCAATCTGCTCTAGACTCCAGTGCCTTACACCCCTGCATCCAATGCTTTGACTTGCACTTTATGATGTAATGCTTGGATGTAAATTTGAAAAGGGGGCCGAAATCAATCAATCAATTGCGATAAATTGTATATACTAGCCGTCCCGCGTCGTAGCATACGCCGCATCTTCTATCTATCTAATAGAGTACATGCCTCAACCTTGAAGCAAGAAGAATAAAGCTAGATACACACATCAGATAAAAGTCTTTGGAAAAATGAAAGATCACAGACCAATTTTACCCCCTTCCATGTAGTATCAGAGCCACACCTACACAGTCTATTCTATTGAGCTGCACTCCCCATTAGATAGAAATATTTGCAAGATGCTGCACACAAAGTTGCTGTACACATTCAAAAGATCATTATCTGCAAAAGATCCGTTCCTGCAAAAGATCAGTACCTACAAAATACATTCATAGTCTATATTTCCATGCGGATTATTGTGGACATTTTTCCGCATAAGGGCATAAGCATCCGCATACAATGAATTTTCGATGCTGGTCGAAAACACAAATATTTCTGAAGATTTTCGTGAAAATTCGCCAAAAAACGAAAACAGGATTTTCGATGCGAAAATGACTTAGGCGAAAATTCGCAAGGAACACTGCTACATGCTACATTAGCACTATCCAGGAGCGCCACAGGGAGGATTCCCAATGCCCCCTTTTTATACAACCGGAGGGACCGCGGGAACCACAGCAGCACCCCGGAGGGGGAGGCTAGGTGCCGCAGGCGACCCCCCCCCCCAAGCGTGGCCAGCGCCAGAGAGAGCCGTCTGCACCCACCTCCCAATATTAAAAACAGGCACTTACCGTAACGTCCATTACGTTCTGCTACATGCGCATTAATTTTCTCATGGAAAGCATTTTTTGCAGTTTGTATCCTTTGGAGGCAGGTGGTGGATGGCTTGCTCCGGTGGTGTGAGCCCTGGAGTGAGTTGTCTGCACCTGTCCTCCCCCCCCCCCCCTCTGGAGTGCTGTATGTGAGCCAGCCCTGAGCTCTAAAGCTCGGGGTGACCCATGCTTCACTCCTTTCTCATGTGGTGCCCCCAAGTTAATGCGCATGTAGCAGAACGCAATGGACGTTAAGGTAAGTGCCTGTTTTTAATATTGGGAGGTGGGTGTGGACGGCTCTCCCCGACGCTGGCCACGCTTGGGGGGGGGGGTCGCCTGCGCCTCCCCCTCCGGGGTGTCGCTGTGGTTCCCAGGCAGTGAGAGAGCCTGGGACCCTGTGGTCCCCCCGGTTGTATAAAAGGGGGGCATTGGGAATCCTCCCCGTGGCGCTCCTGGATAGTGCTTGCGAATTTTCACCTCAAAAATCCCGTTTTCGTTTTTTGGCGAATTTTCACGAAAATCTTCAGAAATATTTGCGTTTTCGACCAGCATCGAAAATTCATTGTATGCGGATGCTTATGCCCTTATGCGGAAAAAATGTCCACAATAATCCGCATGGAAATTCAATCTATGCGGACGTTTATACCGAAAATTGCCCGCAATAATGCGCAAGAAACGTCTCTGAATGCGGGCGCTAATGCCCTTATGTGGAAAATGTCCACAATCATACGCAAGTAATGCGAAAATGACTGGCCTTAGGCAAAAATTAACGTGAAAAAATTAGATGGAAAATTTGCCTGTCAAAACGAAATTAGGCGAAAATTTGGTAAAAATTTATCGAAACAAATTTTTGCATTTTCGCTCATCACTGGCATGTAGCAGGGCGACCGCTTTGCAGTATTGGTTTTTTGACCCTGCATAGTTTGGCATGCAAAAGCAAATGCATATTTGCATGAGCATTGCCTCATGAATAGCCAATTAGGCCAGATTTGCAAAGCCAGACTTGCTAGGGTAGGCCTCTTTTCCACGGACAGTTGATAGGCAGTAACATGCCTCTCAAACTCTTACAACTGCTCACTACTGCCTGGTAACAGCTTGCTGCTGCCTGGAAACTGCTTGTTGCTGCCTGGTATCTGCTCACTGCTGCCTGGTAACTGCTTGCTGCTGCCTGGTAACTGCTTGCTGCTGCCTGGTAACTGCTTGCTGCTGCCTGGTAACTGCTTGCTGCTGCCTGGTAACTGCTTACTGCTGCCTGGTAACTGCTTGCTGAGCACACAGCTCAACAGTCCGTGGAAAAGAAGCCTAAAACTTGGTGATTGAGCACGCATACATTTTCTCATGCAAAGTACTTCTTCTTCTTGCTCGAAGGTTTAGGCACTTACTCTATTATATATATAGATAATAGCCTATCTCCAAAAAGCACTATTAAGCAGCCTCCCCTCCCCCCCACCCACACACACACACACACACACACCTTCCTTTATAGCAGTATCAGGCAGACTTTGTGTTTCCTTCCAACCAAGTCTTTTTGGAAAGGTCACTGTAGGTGCTGGGGGAGGCAGAAGTTCGTGTGGGCACTGGGGGCAGTCACTGTGGCTGCTGGGGGAGGGAGAGGTCACTGTGTGTGCTATGTGGAGACAGAGGTCACTGTGGGAGCGAGGTGGAGGGAGAGGTCACTGTGGGTGCTGTAGGAGGGAGAGGTCACTGTGGGTGCTGTAGGAGGGAGATGACACTGTGGGTGCTAGGGCGAGTAAAAGGTCACTGTGGGTGCTAGGGGGAGTAAAAGGTCACTGTGGGTGCTGGGAAAGGGAGAGGTCACAGTGGGTGCAGCTGTCAGGGAGACGCCATCTTACTTGCTCCCATAGAGATGATGGCATGGCCTCACTAGGATTCTTGTCTAAAGCCCCTTTACTCAAAAAGTGTCCCAGGTGGGGGCAGCGCTTCCCATGGGGTGGGCAGAGCTTCTCATGTGTGGAGAGTGACGCTTCTCACGGCCAGGGGCACACTTTCCTTTGCACAGCCAAATGGGCCTCTTTGTTGAAAATTTAAAAAAGGGGAGGTGCCTGGGCTCCCAGAGCCCTTCCCCCCCTCCATGGGCCTGATGTATACTATTTTGCACCTGTGTTGATGAAGATTATTTTCATACTGTGTATGATGTATGTACAGTATGTGTTTCTTGTAGCCCTTTTGTCTGGATTTTACCCTGTACAGCATCATGCGTAATTATGTGCCGACTTTGGCGGTGAATAGCAAAGCCCCCATACATGCTATTGCTACCAATTGCAATATATGTTAACCACTTCAGCCTACAGGTGTTTTCACCTTCAGGACAGAAGCGATTTTCCCATCAGTGCTCCTCCCATTCATTCGCCAATAACTTTATCACTACTCATCACATGTAAATGATCTATAGCTTGTTTTTTTCACCACAAATTAAGCTTTTTGTAGTCGGTATTTGTTTTCAGTAATTACTTTATTTTCTATGCATTTTATAGACAAATACACACACAAAAACATAAAAAATATACTATTTCTCCAATTTCAACCCTATAGTTTTAAAATAAGCAATGCTACTATAAATAAAACCCACCCATTTTATTTGCTTAATAGTCCTGGGTATCACAACATTTAAATTATGTTCAGAGTACAATTTTTGGCACCAATATGTTATGTGGAAATAAAGGTGTATTATTTCTGTTTTATTTTTTTGTGTGTGTCCCATCAATTGCTAACCCTTATGTCCTAAAATGACTGCAATATACCCTCATGACATACAAATTTTAAGAAAAAAAGCAACTATTTATGTGTTGTTGTTTTTACTGTGCTTTTTTTGCACGGTAACTAGGGTGGGGGTTAAAGGGGGACTTTGGAAGGGGATAATCATTTTTTAATGAAATCTTTCTGTTTTTTCTGTAGTTTATATACATACTTTATTATGAATGGACATGGCCCCTGATCAGGGTCATGTCCATTCATGAAAGGCACTGCAATTGGTTCTGAGAAGCTTTGCTTCTCTTCCCCTATGACCAAAAAGGAAAACCTGCCTGGGTGCACAGGGCTGCGACCCCGCAACCCTGCTGGTACCGCTGCTTAAACACCGCACGAGAATACTGAAGTGGTTAAGGAGAATAGTGGGTACAAGCCAAGAAATATATTTTTTTAAAAAGACCTTGTAGTTTTTGAGAAAATCGATTGTAAAAATGCAAAAAAAAATGGGTTTTAAACTCTGAAAAATTACATTTTAAAAACCATTTTTCTTTGTATTGTTAAAATCGCTTTTTCGAAAAAGCTCTTTTTGAACAAATATTTTTTTCTTGTACCCACTATTCCCCTTAATATATGTAGCAATTTTGGTAGCAATAGCATTTGCTATTTACCGCCAAAGTCGGTGAGAAATTACACGTAAATTCATGCACAATTATGAATGCTCACAATTTATTACGTAATTATGCTTTTCCCTGAAATTTTACATTACGATTACAATGCGTAATTGTGAATTACGATGTGTAATTACACTTAGACATAAACTCTGCTCATAACTTGTTACAGGCCAATAGCAGGTGTTCTCAAACAGTAGCCCTGGGAGATCAGCATGTATCTGTTGGTCTCCAGGCATGGGCTGAAACATGTGTAGTCAAGCCTTTTTTTAAATCTAAAATGATGTTAACAATATAGACTTATATTTGTAAGTAGAGAGCAGTACTTTCTATAAATGGCATCCAGTTTTAGTTATACATTAATGACAAATCATTTTACAAATTGAAAGCAGATGTACAGTTGTTAACTTTTTTTTTTTTCATTTTAAGTACTTTTGCATAAATGTTAACTAAATATTACATTTTGTTTTAACACAAAACCTAAAACTAGAAAGCAAATGCACCACTGTTCAAATGAGTTCAAATATTATGCTTTTTCATTTATTTATTTATTTATTTATTTATTTATAGACAAAAATTATCTCCGCTTCTGCCCAGTGCTTCAATCCATATCACATGATACCTATATGCTTTAACCCTCTCCCACACCTACCATGTGCTTAATATTGTCCTAGCCCCATGCTGTTTCTAACTGTACTCACCACACCACCCTTTACTTTAACCCCCCCTTCCCCCCCAAAAAAGCACACAAAAAATGTACCTTACCATAAAAGGCATCCTGACCTTTGCTGTGCCCAATGAGCACACATTTGCTAGCGTACAAGTGGATAGGATGGAATAAAAGAAAGTAGAAACAGAAAATCTGGAATTACTTCAGGAGAGGCTGGATATATTATTTAAGTTCTGAAAGTATGGGGCAGACAAATGAAGAGAAGGTTATTATTTGAGAAGGTATGCTGTAATGGGCTGCTCGAGTCATGCACCGTGGTGTGCATATGTTCATTAAAAGGATGAACTTTTATATCACTTGCTGAATAGCTTAAAATAAAAGTTTTTTTTTTGTTTTTGTGTTTTTCTTGTTTTTCTTGTTTTTGTTATTTTTTATTACAAATGTAAGAAAAGAGTTATATTCTACTTCCTCTTAGTTCAGAAGTGCAGTTCCATGCCTGCTTATTAAATATTTATTTGTTTACACTTGCTGAAACTCAACAAGACAAACTGTCAAGAGCATAGCATAGGCAGGCAGCCTCCTCGCTACAATGCTCAAAATCTGATTAGCATGTTTTTTTGTACAATGTCAGTATCACTGTATTTGTCTTGTGCATTAATTGGACCGTTAGATAATGGTAACTTATTTCTGCGTACTAAAGTTGAACTCCAGCATAATGCCCAACTGAATAAATTCCTACTGCCCAATTCAATTTGTGCAGAGCTGGGTGCTTATTGTAATTATCTACAGCCACTTTTGTGATTCAGGTTCTCCTGCATGGACAGGTGAGGGCCTTCAAATTCTAGGTATTTCTAGTGCTGTTTTTCAGTTTATTGCACCACACTGTGTAATACAGTTGCACTTCTTTGGGTATATTTTATGTTACTAAATGTTCTTTTGTTCTGTTCAAGGGCAGCCAAAGAAGTAAAAATCATGATTTGGAAGGCATCAAACCTAAACACCACATAAGTTAATGGATAAAAATTCTCATCAACTGCCTTGTTTGATTGGTCCATTTACACACGGCATACATTTGCATTTAAATGTATATCAGTTTGGAATTATTTGCATCTCATTCATCATTTATCACTTTTATTTGTATCTCATTGTCCCTCAGAAACCCCTGACATGCATGCACTGCAAAAAGGGTGCTTTGGTAATTCTGGCAGTAGGTGAAGCCTCTAGTAGAATATTGGTAAAATTACCAACCAATATTCTATCTACTATTGGACATTGGTTATTACGGGTAGTAGAATATTGGAATTTTTACTAATATTCACATGCACACACCAGGGATATATGCACTGCAATCTTTGCCTTTCAAACACAGTTAACATTTCAGTCTATGCAGTGCCCATTTTTCCAGCCTGGCATTGGTGCCCTAATTATTTTCTTCACCCTGTCATAGCTTTAGACCTATAATCAAGAAGTGAAACTAGAAGACAACAGAAGAAACAAAAACATGATTACATATGAAGATTAGCAGAAAGAGAGTGGACTCCTTCAATCAAAAGAAAAAAAAAAAGACTCCCGATGATGGAGGGAAAAGGTAAATGGTTAAACTTTAAACATGTATCTGGGCTATACACCAATAATAATTCTGGATGCACAGTTTTTACAAAGGGGTGTAAGGGCTTGTCTACACTCATGCAGTTCTGTCAAGTTTTTGTTCTATCCACTTGTAAGTAGTATACTCAATGCTACTCAATGCTGAAAATCATAACTGCATGAGAATAGACAGGCCCTATTTGCACAGTATCATTCACTCTCCTAAAATGAGGTTTAAAATGCATTGCTCATGCCAATATCTGTATGGACATTTTATGTTATCCAATATCCAGATCCCTCCCACAAACTAAAAGCATAGTAGCACGTGAATTGATTTTCACCACTAGAACACTAGAAACTGGATATTAGATTAAGCACCCTGTTGAGGCATAGCTAGTGGGGTTACTAGTTGTGTGCATTCTATATAAATGCATAGTTGTTAATATTAATGTTGAAGCTTTGTTTTTGGAACTGTAAAGGATATTATGACATGCAATTACTTTACTGTTTTAAGAAACCACTGCAAAAATAACATCACGCTTTTGAAAATTGAATTATGGCAAACTATGACTACATTCTTTAACATGTAGGATGCACATAATGACACCATAAGGCCATAAAATAGCATGCCATCGTGCAAATGGACAAGCAGATTGAAATAATTAGAGGACCAATTAAAGAGGAAGGTTACTAAAGATAATGAATAAAATTGATTATGCTTTCCAATATTATTAATATTATTTATCTTGCCTTACCCCGATTCACATTCTTAAATTTTCTGACAGACAGCAGCATCTTCACTGCTGGCAAGGTGAATCAATGTGGAAGGTGTGCTATGTTACATGATGTGAACGCATTGCTTCAATATTTCCTTGCAATATGCTTTTATTTTCAATCAATTAATTTTGATTGAATATTTTGAAAAAATAGGTAACAAACATGTTAAACAGTTGGCATAAAAACAGGCTTGATTGATCCTGTGTTACATTTTAGCATTGAGCATGTTTTAGTAGATCTACAAAAATTAACACCATTTCAATATCTTCCTTGCAATATCTATCCTGCCTATGACAAAGTCTGCTATCTTCAATCATTTATTTTATTTAACTACATAACGACCACGTCATGCCAATGGGCGTGACCACGGCGGCAGCGTCAGGACTGCCTAAAGCCGATTGGCGTCAGGTCCTGGAGCTGCAGTTTCCCAGGGAACAGCCGCGCGCATACACAATCGTTCCCTGCCGGTTAACGAAGCAGAGCTCCATGATTATCCTGCTAGTCGCCGATCGTGGCTAGCAGGCTGTTTGTAAATGAAAGGGGAAAGAACCGCATCCCCGGCCTCTGATTGGCTCGGGATCACCACGCTCTCATAGGCTGATGCCTATGAGAGGCGGAACAGGACGGATTGCTATTCCAGACAGAACACGGAGGGGAGGAGGAAAGGGGAATGAGGGAGAAACAGCCTCGTACAGGCTGAAAAAAAAAACCGCCACAGCGATCAGACCCCTCCGGCGGCATGTCCCCTTAGGGACAAAACAAGGAGGTGAGTCCGATCACTGGGCTCCATAGCTGGGCTGTGCAGGAGGCTGAAAAAACTGCACAGCCCAGCTTAGCTAAAAAGAGCCTGGTCGTTAGGGGGGGTTAAGCCTGGGGTTCTAAAGTGGTTAAAGTGACCCCAAGGTGAGGGTTATATGGAGGCTGCCATATTTATTTCCTCTTAAGCAATACCACTTTCCTGGGTGTCCTGCTGATCCTCTCCCTGAACAAGCATATGTAGATCAGGTGTTTTGACAATATTATAAGAACTGACAAGATTAGCTGCATGCTTGTTTCTGGTGGGATTCACACACTACTGCAGCCAAAGAGATAAGCAGGGCTGCCAGGCAACTGGTATTGTTTAAACGGAAACAAATATGGCAGCCTCCATATCACTCTCACCTCAAGTTTACTTTAACAGCATTTTATGATTTCCCTTCTTTTGATATCACCCTGGCTTGAGTCCCACGCGCGTCACTTCCTGCTTAGCTGGCGGCCAGACAGGGAACACCGTGCAATAGCCCTGTTTTTGACAGCGCGATGTGGTACTTCGGGGGCTATGCACCGCATCACTGACACTGGTTTCTAATGTGAAACCAGCCTCAAGTGACTTACTTTTGGTAGGTGCAAAATGATTGCCTAAACACAGCATCTTTCTTTAGGGCCCTCAGTTATCATAAGCATTGTGTTTATACCCCACCCCTTCCCCCTACCTACAAAGTTGTGACCACTGAGTAAACACCCAAAAGGTAAGTGCACAGCTGCTCCGACTACCCATGGGAATGGGCCTATAGAAGACTTTCATTTATGTCAAGAGAAAGTCATGGATATGCACAAAAAAATACATCAATTTGCTTTCCAAATTTGAAAATAACATCAGGAATGAATAATTCTGCATGTACCATATTTTACTTCTGTCATGCCTTCTATGCTCTAAGCAATTATGTTGGTGGCTTTCTCTCTGTCTTAAAATACTTTTGTTTCTTTCAGATTAATTCTATTTCCACAGGCTCTGGGTAGTCCACTGTAGCAGCCTAATGAGCAAGGGGGATAATACATTAAAGTGTAACTGTCGGGCATAAAATCAAAAATCTATTTTTTATTTTTATCTGGTAAACAAGTAATAAGGATGCTAACCAGGCAATCCAAAAGTTAAAATCACTATTACTTTTCTTCCTGATAAATGATCATTCCCCAGTTTACCTGACTCTTATTTGGTATGTTGCCACACAAAGGAATTTGCAGGACATGCTGGCCTGGGTTGTCCTGTTTTGCTTCTGTACATTAGTTTAGTCTGGGGGGAAATAAAGAAGCAAAAAAAAGACAACCCAGCATGCCCTGCAACTTCCTTTTTGCGGCAACGTACCAAATAAGAGTCAGGTAAACTGGAGAATGATCATTTATAAACAAGAAAAGTTATAGAGATTTTAACTTTTGGATTGCCTGGTTAGCATGCTTATTACTTGTTTACCAGATAAAAATAAAAAATTGATTTTTGATTTTATGCCCAAAAGTTACACTTTAAATAATAAGTAATGTTTTCCACATTACTGGTAGTCTTTCAATATAAAGTAAAATACCACTAACTGTTAAATAACTGGCAATTGTTTTTTAGGAATACTTCTCTACAGAAGATTAGAAGACTGTATTGCATACTGAAGTTTCTTTGAAGAGTTGGAAGAGGAGTAATTTAGGTCAATATTATGAAAGCATGTTTGCCTTAATGAAGATTCAGCAATAATGTTTTACAAGGAATGAAATTGTCACACGGGGGGTTTAGTAAATTGCCACCCTCGGAGGTGGATGAAAGGGAGGATTGCAACAAATGGGGGATCAGTAAGTTGCCATCCTTGGAGGGGAAGAAGGGGGGGAATGCAACAAAGGGGGGGGGGGGTCGGTAAATTGCCACCCTTGGAGGGGAAGAAGGGGGGGATTGCAACAAAGGGGGGGTCAGTAAATCACCACCCTCAGAGAGGAAGAAGGGGGGGATTGCTATACACGGGGGGGGGGGGGGATAGAACAGGGGGAATGCTGCAGAGGAGCTAGAGATCTCCCTGCTGGTAATGACAAGTCTCACTAAGCCAGACACGTCGCTGCGTCGCGCTCCCATGCACGCCTATCAATGCTGCCAACTGCCAAGTGTTTATTTCACCATCCAAATTTTGCCGCCTTTTTAAGAATTCAACAAACTGCGCCTGGGGCAAGAGACCCACCTGCCCCCCCTAGATCCGTCCCTGATTGTACAGATACTATTGAGATTTAGGAGTTTAAAATGAACAGGGTGTAGCCACACGTCTTTTGTTTCTGCTTGGCAACAGGTTTGGCTTCTGGCGTTTGCTAAACAGCTTAGCTATAATCAGCAGTGTTATAGAGGAACTGTACTGAAAATACCCTAATAAATAAAATTGCTTCTTTTTTTACAATATTACTTCATAAATACATTAGTGTTTGCCTAATTTAAAATCTTTCCTCATCCTGATTTACATTCTGAAATGTATCATAGGTGCGACATCTTTAGTCCTGTCAGGTGCAGCTTTGCAGAATGTTTATAGGAATGTGGCATGTGATGTCCTGGTTTCAACTTCATCAAAACTGCCCAGTTGATTTCTTCCCTTTAAATACCATGTGTACATCAGTAAGTATATTGGGGTTCCTGCCTCCAAACCAACACAGAGTGACTCACCATTCCGTTGGGCTCAGACAGCACATTCTGGGCAATTATGGTGGCCCTCAGACCTTCCCCGATCATATACCCTCTCATCCAGCAGAAACTTCTGAGTTGGAACACTTCTCAGGATGCTCAACAGCAGCTCCGTGAATAAGCATTTTAAAGAGAAGGGGCCTCTTATAGTGTAAATCCATTTTATAAGACACAATAGCATAAAATCCAATAAAATCTGATTGGGCAAAAATGGATGTTAATATAAGCAGTGTTAAGGCTCATACACACGTCCAACATGCACACAACCACACGACCAACATGACAAACCACACAACCTGACGAACAACATGAACTGTACACACACACACACCTAAACGGCTAAACAACCAACCCAATTAACATACAGTACTGCGCATGCAAGAGGACTGACGGACTACACATTCAAAACAAGTACAAGTATTTCAAACGACTTGCACACACGCACCAACTGAACAATATCAGACCAACATAGATCCGACAGTTGGATCGGGCAAACCGTCCGCCTGTTATCAGTTGCTTGTCAAGTTGTTTGCACGCGTACACATGCCTGATTATGGTCCAACAGACTAAAGTCAGATGATAATCAGGCCTGCAGGTTGGTCCGTGTGTACTTAGCTCTACACTGTGATAGTGTCTGCGACAATGAGCAGGCAGCTGCGTCCCTAGTGCCACTCTAGCCCGCCCCACGCCGCTCAGACATGTGCTTGACTGCTTGATGATGTCAGCCCGTAGCTCCACCCTACACGTTTTGTTTCAAATGAAACTCATCAGGGGCTCTCGGGAAGCAGCAGCCTGCTCATTGTCGCAGACATTGTATTCCTAATAGAAACACAAAAATTTGCTTTCCTAAAACAGAAAGAATTTGCGATAATTCAGGTTGGAGTGAGCTCGAGATGTCTCCCAGAGCACCACTGCTGAATATATGCAAATTAACCATTGTTAGAAGCTAAACACACCTCCAGAACCGCTGGAATGCAATGATGTGTCAGCTTGTTAAATTGTACAGAGCCATATTAATCCAACATGCATACAGACTGTTTCGGATTGTTTGATCCTCATCAGTGCATGGCATGGATTAATCTGGCTCTATGGAGTAGGGCTTGTAAACCGAGAGGTACAGACTAACCAGCAAGCTCATGGTGACCCAGAACTCATTGGAGTGTGTAAGGGACTACAATGGTCCTAAAAGCCCCCTTACTAAGATGTTAAGAAAAACAAAAATTTGCTTTACTAAAACAGAAAAAATTTGCGATAATTCAGGTTGGAGTGAGCTCGAGATGTCTCCCAGAGCACCACTGCTGAATATATGCAAATTAACCATTGTACCCTTAGAAGCTAAACACACCTCCAGAACCGCTGGAATGCAATGATGTGTCAGCTTGTTAAATTGTACAGAGCCATATTAATCCAACATGCATACAGACTGTTTCGGATTGTTTGATCCTCATCAGTGCATGGCATGGATTAATCTGGCTCTATGGAGTAGGGCTTGTAAACCGAGAGGTACAGACTAACCAGCAAGCTCATGGTGACCCAGAACTCATTGGAGTGTGTAAGGCAAATTCTTTCTGTTTTAGGAAAGCAAATTTTTGTTTTTCTTAACATCTTAGTAAGGGGGGCTTTTAGGACCATTGTAGTCCCTTACACACTCCAATGAGTTCTGGGTCACCATGAGCTTGCTGGTTAGTCTATTCCTAATAGCTGAGCACAGACTAATTTGTTTTATATATATCCTGCTTGCTGACTGTTCATTCTTCTGTCTTATATGATGACATTTCTGTTAAATGGTTTTGTCTCAGATCTTCTGGTCTGTGCAAAGTTCCTGCCAGTTGCTTGTTGCTCCCTGTTGTGAAAGCTAATATCTATGCCTGTGTCCCCATTTCTGCCACTCATCTTACTCATCTGTTAGCAGTAGTGTGAGTCTGAGGAATGCTTTGCAGACTATATTCCTCGCTATCAGCAGCTCTAGAGAAGGTGGCATTTAGAGTCTCAGGTAAGCCTTGTGTAATCCATAGATGACACCCGGGATTACATAGGTGGATGTTATCCATTACACGCACCCTGGAATTACTGACACAGTTTACATCACACCATGTAAAGATGACTTAAGAACTCTCACACATCTAGTGGCCTAAATATATCACATGACACATTTGAATTCCTGGGTCATGTTTAAGTTATGTTATGAAGACATTATATTACAAGTATCTTCAGCTCTCTGTAGAACAAAGGTGTATTGATGAGTTTATGTCCTTGCCCTCTTGACACCAGTGACAGTATAGAATCTTCTCCAGTAGGATTCTTGACCACTAGTATCTTTTCAATAAAATTTCTTCTTATCACAAAACTTCCTAACAGATGCATAACGAGAAATCTCTGGTCCCCCTGCAAAACTGTGGATGTGCCCCCCCCCCCAACACCCCCCCACCCGGTTTCTGCAGAGAAACTGTGAACTAATGTTATTCAATTGGCTAGTGCACACTTGAATGCATTTTCCTCATGAAGATAAAAACAGACAGCAGTGAAGCACTGCAGACAATTTTCTCTATCAATAACATTCGCTTCTGTGATAAACCGTGCATGTTTTCACACACATAGACACAAATGGTATGCAGAAAAGGTATACAGAAAAACAAACACAGAAAACTGACAGATTAGTGTGCTCCCAGCCACAACCTCTCATTACATTCACTCTGACCTCCTCTGATGGAGCAGAACTGGCTCTGCAGACTTCTCCAGCATCACTACAGTACACAGCACTTGGGAAGGGGTAGAGAGGTTGGGGGCTGGGGCTGTACACAA